>NW_027185616.1:12906534-13022624 GCF_028583685.1 Petaurus breviceps papuanus
GTGTCTTCGGTGTCTGACCAAGCTCTAAGCACTCTACAGTGCCTACTCGGGCTGCCTTCATGACAGGTGATGGCCCATGATGCAGTGGATGACCTCGGTGTCTTCGGTGTCTGACCAAGCTCTAAGCACTCTACAGTGCCTACTCGGGCTGCCTTCATGGCCATTGGGACAAACTGTTCTCATCCACCCATTTGGTCAGGAGATATCTTCACATGCTTGGGGCAGACATCCTCTTAACTCACCAACAGGTTTGAGGCCTGTCAGTTACTCTCAACCTGGTGTAGTCCATCTGCCAACATGGTTTTACCAGGGTATGGCTGCTGTGCATGCTACAGCATTCTTGGAGACACAAGTGACAGCTGAATGAGAGGCAGACAACAAAGGTGGATAAGCAGCCCTGAAAAAAGCAGAGCCAGCCCTCACAACAAAGGTGCCAGTCCTCCCTGAAGACCATCTACATCCCTCTTGAAGTAAGGTGAGGGCATTAATAAGGAAGCTCTAAAGAGGCAAGGATTTGGTGGGGGAGAAATGAGTTCACTTTGTTACATGTTGAATTTGAAATGTCTATAAGAAAACTAGTTAGATATGTCAAATAAGCAATTGGTAGTGCAAGGAGACACAGGACAATAAGCTAGCCAGAAGAGAAGGTTCTTTAAGTATAGGAGAGATATGGGAATTTGTGTAGGCAGCAAAGAAGCATCCAGTAGATGGAAAGAAACTGAAGATTAGTAAAAGAGATGAGAGGCAACAATCGAATGGAGAAGAGAGAATGGAATGTGATTTGGGTGCCTGTAGAGGACATTACCTCTTAATGCAGATCAGGATAACACTAAGGCCCCAAGAAACTAAGGAAGAATTTAATTGAGTCCCCTCCTCTATAAAGTGAGGATGGTGATACTCAAGGTACCAACCTCACAGGGTGGTTGTGAGCACCTAAGACGTCACGTAGGTGACAATGCCCTGGTTGCATGATACTTAACATCTTTGCTTTCTGACCAACTCTATTCTCAGACTTTCCCTTCCATCTCTACACTTGTTTTCCATCCTTTACAGTTCCTTTCCAAAGTCAGGCTCTTTTCCATCTCCAAAAGAGACTGCTTTCCATTATTTTCCTAGGTCTCCTAATTGCCAGCTGAGGGAGTGGAGCGATGGGCTCCATCGGTCCAGATAATCAGTATCTGCCGGCACTAAGGGTCACAAGTCATAATCATCACCAGAATGCAAATCTGTCAAGTCTAGACCTATAAACAATTCAGAAAATTGAGAAGGAGCTTTTTTCCTCCTTCAGTCACAAGGAACAAATAATGTTTAACTTTCCTTTGCACTTTTTTCTCCTTTAAAAGTAGGAGACCTAAGCAGATAAAAATGTAGTTTCTTATGTTTCTCCTTGACTTTTTTGCAGACCTTTTGCTACTCTTTTCTGTGCAGTTTCTCATTTCTGCCAGCTGGAAAAAGAAATACATAAAAAGTTTGTCTGGTTTTTAGTGCACTCTGCCATTTCCATCATGACACTATTTCTTTTATAAAATCTATCTGATTAGACACCTGGAAATTCAGCTCCAGAGCAACTTGTTTTCCCCATTTCATAGCTGAGGTAAGGAAAACAACCCAAAAACATCAAACAATTCATGAAGATAATTAACTATAGGTGATACAGCCCTCCAAAGGCACGAAATGCAACATGTAGTAACTGGAGTATTCTAATCTTAGAATCCCATTTTTTTTCTGCTCTTTTCACACACATCCTGCATCCAAGTATTCTCCATGGCACATGAGGCAAGACTGTAGCACCAAGTCTTCACAAACCAGTGCTCAATTATTGCTCTATCTCAGGAAAGGAATGTTTTCTTAAAGAACAAAGGAAAAGAAAGCAGTCCTGGAAAATCCTTAGGGCTCCAGCCCAGTAGACAGCATTTCTAAGGGTGGGAATCCACTATCATTTCCTCTAACTCTAGACAGTTGTGAAATGTATATTTTAACCCTGGAGGTCTCATCACTCCATAGGAATTATGGAGTAAAGGTGAACTGTTTTATAAAATGTTCTAGTCAGAAACTATGAAATCAAAATCTTCCCACTCTAAAAGTATTGATTTCACAATTAAAAAAAAAAGACACAGAGAGAATTGGTATATGGCCCCTACCCTCTAAGAACTTAGAATCTATGTGGGGAGGAGAATAATAAAAATAATATTTATTGTAAAACAGACAAATATACAGGAGAAGTAAAATATTAAAGAAAAACCACTCATTAAAGAGTTACTATCCCAAGAAGCAATATTAGGACAAGAGCTTCAGTTATAAAACAAAAATAACAAAAATTAATTATACTATAAAGAACCACTAAGAAGACAGAAGTATTGGGCAGAAGGTAGACTGAAACCATGGGTCAACAATATGGGTCCCCCATTCTTGTTGCCCAAATACCTCTTGATCTTGATTTTCCCATCTGCAAACTGGACAGTATACTTGTAAGCTATCCACTTTGTAAGAGCACAAGTAGAATAGAGATAAAAATAAATACAACTTCCTTAAGATAAGACACTATTTATAAATATGTGCTTACTATCCAGGCTGGATACCCAGAAGAACAGATTGAACAATAGTCTTTAAGCACTCATAATGTAAGAAAGCTTGCTTTGGAAACACAAGTACAACATATTAAATATAAAATACCGTGTTTCCCCAATAATAAGACCTATCCCGAAAATAAGCCCTATTGAGATTGCTACTGTAGTGAAGGTGATCCCCTGCGCTACACGCTACATTACGGTACCCTCTGTATGCACTGTCCCCTCCCCCCATGAAACGTACTCCGCGCTCTGAACTGCATCCAATCAGAGCTGCAGCAGTGAGCGCGCCATCCTGTTCTTCCCCAGTGATTTGCTTATTGAATAAAGGTACATTTTTTTGTTCACATTTACCTATTTATTAAAATTGCTGTCAATGTTCATTAAAATAAGCCCTCCCTGAAAATAAGCCCTCTGGTGTTTTTCTGTCCAAAAAAAAATATAATAAGACAGTGTCTTATTATCGGGGAAACACGGTAGCATTTCAGAATAACAACAGGCATGATTGTTATTATCGCTATAATAAACATCATAGTTCTCTGAAGTTTACAATACCTGACTGCCTACTTCATGGGTATACTGTAAAGATTAGAGAGGAAAAAAAAATCTATAAAGTTCTTCAAGAGGTGCCAGATAAAAATAAAATATAATTACTATTATTATTTAGCAAACGGCTTTGATGGAAAGGAAAAGTACTCCTAGAATAGAAGAGGTACCTTTCTATGACAGATGTGTGTGTGTGTGAACAAGTGAATTGCTAGTTCAAAATAAATGTTGCTTTTTCTTGGGTCAAACTATTTTTACAAAAACGTAATCTCTATAGGGCATGGAGAGGAAACAGAATGCAATTTAAGTGGAATAACAAGAAACAGAATAGCTGAGAGAAAAAACAAAGGTTACTTATGGAAGAGAAATCTATTTCCTGCAAGTGAGCACTCAGGTGCTTTGGAATCCAAGTGACATCCATGAATCTGGAATGTAAGGGAGTACACCAAGGCCAGAGGGCAGAAATCAAATCACTATAAAAATACAAGTCCAAAGAAATACACTTTTTGGGGGGGAAAGGAAAGGTGGCGTGGGAGGGGGGGGAAGAAGGAGGGAAAGCCACAAAACGGCCTTACTATCATTCAGAAGGTTCAATGAAGATATTATCTCTGCCTTAATATAATTGTATATATACTCCTATCTCACCACAAAAGAAACCCAAAGGGCTAGGGACATTTACAATTTGTTTCAGAAGTAGCAAATTTATTTTCATTTCACAAATTAATGGCTCAAAAAGTTGACAAAGCACAAGAAAAGCCAATGCTGTCCGAAGCAGTCTGCCACTGCTGCCAGAGTATACTTGATTAAAACATTTCTCTGCCTCTATTCAATCTCAATAAGCACTTTGGTAATAAATTACTGAAAGACCAGCAGAAAAAGAAATATCTAAATCTAAGAAGAGTCAATACTCTGAACTCATGGGTCCCAGAATGGCAAAGTCACTAAATACAAGAAAGTTGGTAAATATTGCCTAGAAATCTAAATTTTAAAAACTTTATAAAGGTCAGGGTTGAAAAATAAAACTATTTCCCAAGGATTACAAGAATCTCACTAGGAAGAGTAGGGTGAGAGACCCCTGAGGAAACAAAAACCCAATGACAAAACCCCACCAGTAGTTTTTTATAATATTAGCCCACATAAGTAAAAGTTTAGGGGTGAAATCAACATATCAGGAATAACCATCTTCATCAGTTTCAAACTGGTAATAAATTCTGACACATTGTGATTCATCCTGTGCTATTATTAACAAATTACCTCCACTTCTTACAATCATGGAGAGATTTTTTTGTCTGGTGTTTTTCTTGACAAGGAAGTAGATTCATTCCTACAAAAGGTATCTTGTACACTCCTATTTATGCAAGAATGATTGAGGACTGAGATATTCTGGTTTTAATATTAGTCAGAATGTACTTAATTGTTATCATATATACCATACATAAATTATCAATTTCCAAAAAAACTCAATTCAACCAAATGAACAGTTACCATGAATAATGCCAAATCTTCATACATTTTTTGGTCTGCCTATTTTTAGACTACATATGTGTATATATATATATATATATATATATATATTTCCCAGCAGTGTGGGAACTCCTTCCACCAAGAAACATCACAACTAGTCTTTAACTTTTAAGTGTTAGTTGCTTAATTCTCAGAGAAGCCAGTGTCTTACGCAAAAAGCACAGCTAGTAAGTATCACAGGTGAGATCTGACAACGAGTCCAATACTCTACCCACTAAACAATGCAGCCCCTTGGGGCAATAATATACAACCTCAGAAATGAAAAAAATCTAGATAGCACAAAAGGCCAGATACAATATTTCACTGCAATCTAAACAAGAGTTGCTATGATGCTTCAGCCAGTTATCCCTCCCAGTTCCTGAAAATTCACAAGATATCTGAAATAAGGATGAACAAGCAAACAAAGGGCTAAGAGACAACAAAAGGTGAGAAAAGCTCAAAAGCGCTGTCCAGGTATAATGGTAATGGGAATTTAAAGATCTTCCCTGCCCCCTTAATAGACTTAAGGAAATTTGAAGACCTTTCCTGCTTTGAAGATCTTCCCTGCCCTTCAACAGGCCAAATGTAATTCCATGGAGCCCGTGGTGGGAGGAATTTGCTGAACGACTACAGCAGAGCCCAGAGGAAGCTGGGAGTCAGAGCAGTTATGTGATGGAGGGAGGAGAGGACGCGGGCAAAGAGACAGCTAGGTAGGGCATGGCTCCCTGTTGTGTTATGGTGTATTAACATCTTTGCTGCTATGATGGATTTGGATTTCTAGTGTTGGGATTTGGCTTTCTGGTATTTGGATAAATGTTTTGTTTCTGTCTTACATATGGAAAGTCTGTTATATTTTGTGATTCAGACCTATACCAACATATTCACAGTCACCATTGGTGCTGTGAATATTGTGTTGGCACTACACCAGACAAAGTACTAAGAGGATTTTTAGGAGAAAGAAAACACTTCCACCTGTTCAGTCAGGCAAGATTTCATGAAGGAGAAGGCTTTTGATTCAGGCCCTGAAGGAATTCAGGGGTTTCACTGGACCAAAATGTGGAGTGGGAAGGGGAGTCCATTACAAACATGTGGAATGGTATGAATAAAGGCACTGAAAGAGGACTGAATTGGAAGATAATGAGGATGTTAAGTAGTACAATTTAGCTGATGAAGACGAAACACCAAGACACAACTTATAACTGGATTAGCATAGATCTGAACCCAAATTTCCCGACTCCAAGTCCAGTGTTCTTTCCATTTTTCTGTCTCTTGAAATAATATTGATAAAAACTTGAAAATGAGAACTAAACCCCAATAGTACATACAAAAAAATTTTCTCCAATCCATTAATTCTCTGAAAGTCACACAAGAGAAAAAATAAAATAAAACCAGCATTCTCCTAATTATAACCTTGAGGAAAGTGGACAAGAAATTATTTACTTACTCCTAAACTTCTGGGATAAAGGAATTATCTTTTAAAAATATTTTATAAAACTTTGAATTTGTAAAGTACCTTTTCTGTGAAAAGTCCTAGACCCAAAATAGACAAATGGAAAATCCTCTTAAATATGCTTATATTTATAACTAAGAAGAAATAGGAACTTGGCAGCTTAAAAACAGGCTTCATGGTGGCAATTTTATTTTCATGTATTCCATAAACACCTAATCTATCTATTATTCATTATTTGTGAAGCACCAACAGTATAATCTTATGTAAAATAAATCTATTCCTTCTGTTTTTAAATGAGCTTTTAGAATTTGATTGTATTGGTTTAGATGTTCCCTTTAAAGTCTGTGGATGACACACAAGGTGGTCTGCCTGTCATCATTAAATCCCCTCCTATCCTGAAGTGGGTCAATTGAAGATCCTGTGTGTTTGCATGGTTGGCTGACACTCATTGTTAGAGCTGTCCACCTTCCTTGTGCTGAGCTGCAAATATTCCAAGCTGCTGATAGAAATGATGAAAATGAGGTTCTTCAGCACTTTTCTTTTTACAGAGGCCACAGATGAAAACCCAGAATTACTTATCCTGCAAGATGGAGATTTTTTGCCATCTTTACACAAAGATATGCCAGGCTTCTAGATTTTCTGAGGTCAAAAGGAAAACTGTCAGGTCACTTGCTATGTGGCAGAATTATATTCCACAATTTGCTCATTACAGCAACCTGAGCCATGGAAATGAAATGCACTGATTACTTTCTGATGGAGGTTTGGATGATTGTCAGAACCAACAAGAAAACAAGGGGAGTTTTTAATCTCCTCTCTACTCCCTAGGATGCTTAACAAATAGAATCGTATTGTTTCACATAATTGCTACTAGTTATTCGGATTTACTTTTTCTGCATTGTCAACAAACATCAAAAGTATGAAGCACCATATTTACAAAAGGGATCAAGTGAAAGTAAAAACAAGTTAAAGCATAAAATATCAAACTTATTTACAGGTATCTAATGTATGTACTGACTAAATTATAACTCCTAAGCCACAAAGATAGATAATGTTCTGTCCACCAGAGGAACCCAATCTCCCCTGGTTAGAATAGCACTGGTATTTGAAACCTAAATGAACAGCAGCACTACATGGTTAACCATTTATTTTAGCCCAAAAGAACTGTTATGGCTCTTTGAGGTTCTATCTAGCCTCATCTGTATATTTTGCCTTCAATCTTGCCCCTACTCTCCCATCTTCCTTTGTTTCCTCCTCCTCTTAAATTACACTTCCCCACCTCTGCTCCATTTCAAGATACCAGAAAAATCCCACTTAAGCAACACCAAATAACACTAGAGTGAACACATGAATCAATATAAACTTCAATTTTATGCAACACTTCTCCTTATTAAGTGGATAAGAAAAAAATCTAAGATGCAGAAAATAATTGTACTAGAATAAATATTTGAGAAGTTCTGTGTAATTTAGGAAAACACATACAAAAAGAGGAAGATGATTTAACAGTCAGACACACTGAAAAATATTTGCATGCTAATGGCTAACAAAAAAGCAATTTTTTGGCAACTGCCAAAAATTTTAAAAGTCACTAAAAATATCAACAACTACCAATACCTATTCTGTTTTCTTTTCCACAAAATTTTTATGATAGTGGTCTATACATGTATGAAGAATATCCTTGATGAAAATATGAGAAAATGGCCAAATTTTCAAAGATTTTCTAAAGCAGATTATATCTTCATAGTCATATAATTGACTGGAAGATATAGAAAGTACATTATTTGTATTTATTGTTTGAGGATTATGAGAAAATTTTACTCAGTGAAGCAAAACTCAACCTTAAAGGTTCTCTTCCAACAAAGGATCTCACATCTGCCATTTAAAAAAAATCCTTATTAGATGAAAACATAGAAGATAACTTTATTCAATGATACTGCATAATTAACAATATCAAAACAAATATAAACCATGGAAGCCTAATTTGCCAAAAGCATTTGACATTTTCCCCTGAAGATGGTGAGGTCTTTCAGAAGCTACTATCTGCAAGATGACACATCACATCAACTCCCAGAGTACTCTAGGACATCCTTAATGAGATTCCCAGTCACTCACAAGAGGTCTCCCTAGTAATGTACATGGAAAAAAACAAGTACATGAAGAATGTACTTCCCAAATTAAGAGATATAATTAGATGGGTGGCCAACCGAAATAGGGAACATTTTGGAGAAATGCATTATCAACAATGAACTAAACCAAAAGCAAACAGGAGGAAGAGAGTGAAATGGATTGCTTTCAATGATTCTAATCATTGCATCATACTCTGAGGCAAAAGTCCATCCTCTAAACAGCAATATGCTAGATGGCAATGAGTCATAGTACATGATGTTCTCCAGAGAATCAAAATTCCAGACAACAGAGATGTGTTCTGTGGTCATATGCTATACTAGAACATGCTGCCAAAGATGACTCTCTCACAAAAAGTGACATCAGAGACATAGACATACATTCAAGGAAATGTATGGTCAGATAAAGAAATGAGTTAGGAACACAGCTAGAGCAGTGGATAACTAATAAATACATCACCTTCTCCCTACCTTAATACAGCATTTAAGCCTATGAAATGTTAAAATACCTAAAAAAAGGTCACTAATATCAGTAGCTCCTCCACAGGGATTTATGGAATACAGACAAGAATCTACTGCCTAGAGACATGCCCAAGGCTTGCCCATCCTTTAGAAAACTTTATTAGATTCTACCATTCTCACTAGCTATTGTCCTATATCTCTCATTCCTTGATCAAACTTGAAAAAGCTGTCTACAATTAATGCCTATACCTTCCTCTTCTTGCTCTCTCCTAAACCCTCTAGAACTGGCTTGCAATGTTAAAACTCAAGTGAAATTGCTCTCTTCAGTGTTGTCAAACCCTTAATCTCAAAGTTGGCAATTAATTGACAAATACAACAGCCTTTTCTCAATCCCCATCTTTCTCAGCCTCTCTGCAACATATGACATCATTAACCTCTCTTCCTGGATACTCTCTCCCCTCTGAGATATCATGACACTTTTCTCTCTTTTAGTTTTCCTCTTATCTGTCTGATGGCTCCTCAGTCCCTTCTGGTGGATCATCATTCAGAACACATTCTTTTACTATGGGTGTCCATCAAGTCTTCCCTCTGGGTCCTCTACTTTTCTTTCTCTACACTCTCTCACTTGGTGACTTCATCAAACTGCATGGATTCAATTATCAACTATAATCAGATAACTCCCAGAACCTAGAGTCCTAGTCTGCCTCCTGAGCTCCATCCCCTATCACCATCTCCCTAGTGGATATTTCAAGTAGAATGTCCTGGAGGCATAAAAAAACTCAAAAGATCTAAAACAAAAACCATGTTTCCCCTTCAAACCTGTCCTTCTTCCAAATCTCTGTATTTCTACTATTCTTTCGGTTACCCATATTTGCATCCTAGGCATCATCCTCAATAACTTACTCTCACTCATCAGTTGCCAAATCTTACCCTCTCTATCTTCACAATTTCTCTCACATACATCCCCTTCTGTCCACTCACACAACCACCACTCTAGTTCAAGCCCTCATCATCTCTTCTATAGACTATTAAAAATATTCTGCTAACTGGTCGTCCTGTCTGAAGTCTTTCCCTATTCCATTTCACTCTCCACATAGCTGCCAACATGATTTTTTTAGAGTATCAAGTCTATGTCACGCCTTTCACTCAATAAGCTATAGTGGCTCCCCATCACCCATGATTCTAGCAACAAATCTGAACAACAAATGTGAACTTCTCTTTCATCTAAAGCTCTTCATAACCGCCTGTGTTTTCAGTCTCATGACTCATAATGTCCCCTCCATGCACTCTACGGTACAGTGGCCCTAAGTGCCTTTTGTTCCTTCACACATAACATTCTACCTCCCATCTGCGTCTTTGCACTGGCTTTCTCCACTCTTGGAATTCTTCTCTCCTACTTCAACTCCGCCTCTTGTAATTCCTGGTGTTCAAGACCCAGCTCAGATACTGCCTTCTGCATAAGACCTCTCCGGTCCTCCCCTACACCTCACCTGCTATAATCTTCCCTTCCAACGTTATTCTATACTTGTTTTGTATGTGCATGTTGTCTCTTCTCCTTTAGAATATAAGCTCCTTAAGGGCAGGAAATCTTTCACTTATGTCTTTGAATCCCTAGCACCTAACACAGGACCTAGAATGAAGTAGGGACTTAAATAAACATATGTTGATTGCTTAATTGAAAGAGCAGATGGGTCAAGATCTGGTGAGCCTTGAGTACATGAGTGAAAACCCATATGACTCACCATATATAACTCCTAAAAGCCAAGTTAACATTACACCCCAACCACGTTCTTCCTATTTCATCATCTGGACCATTGGATGTCAAAAGGCCCTATTCTGGGAGACTTTAACCTACTTACTTACTCCAGCCCTGGAACTTACACTGTCCTATTTGGTAAGAGTGTGCATGCTAACTTATATAAACCAGTCCCAGCCATGCTTCACATTATACCCTGGCCAGCTTCTTGCCATCTATGTTGTCCCTGCACCCTCCAGATCTGCCTAATTACAGAGACCATGGTCTGGGTACTCATGTCCAACTTCTTCCTCTGGAAACTAATCAAATCAGCATGCCAATGCTTCGGGAAAGTGCATTCCAATCAACTCCTCTACAGCTCCATTCACTAGATCTATGAATTTCCAAAAAACATCCCTCCTTGACCAACAGAAAAATATATGTGTTGTCTTGAATATTAAAATTAAATTATCTAAGGACAGTGACTATCTCACTTGGCATATAGCACTAAAAACATTCTTTTTCATTGGTTTTTCACTAATTCATTTAAAATAGCAAACTGTTCAAAGTACTTCATTTTCTTCTCTTGATTCAAAATAATTATCTAAAGCACTCAGTATGAGAATAAAACAGATTAAGAGAAATGTTCAATAATCAAGAATTTCAAACCCCTTTCTTGAAGGTTGAATTGGACTCATTTTAGCAACATTTGTTTTATTTGCTGTTTTGGTTTAAAAAAAAGTACCTGTTGGAAGGACCAATCACAGTCTTTTATAAATGTCTAAAATTAAGTCAACTGCTAGTGACTGTTAATAGATATCACTGTTAATATAGCTAAAGAGGCTCTCCTTTGCCTCCTTAGGATCCTAAGATACAACATTCAACTATGAATTCCCTCCAAAAAAACAAAACTCTCTATCACACCCAGTGCTAGCTAGTAACAAAGGCATCTTTTTCATTCACCTGCTCAAACTACAGACATTTCTTTTTTTCATTTCCAACATACTACATCCTACATGACAAAATCTCAAAAATATCCATTTCAAGCCATTCAATTCACAATAAAGGGGATAAATAGCCTCAGATACTAATCTTCTAAAATCACAAAGTAATACATGCTTCTTTCTATATGTGAACCTTTAAAACTGATACTCAACTTCATAGCATATCCCCTTTTTCATAACATGCATTCAAAAGACTAGTAACTTTTAGATAATGGAAATAAATTCAAGCTATTATTTTCCAACTCTCAGCTATAAATGTAATGAAATACTACACCACTTGTATAACTGTCTCTTCTATTCAATTTAACAAGTGCCCGACACATTCAACTAGGAGTCAAGAAACTTGACCAAACCCTTGTCTTTGACACAAAACTTTTGTGTGACCTTAGGATATTGATCTGTCTAGATTTCAGCTTTCTCAGCTATAAAATGAGATTAGACTAGATGATATTTAAGATAAATTCTAAAAAAAAATTAATTCGTAAACTCTACTGGTTACCTATTTCATTCTTAGCATATTTGGAGACACAAAAGAAATAGAAAAAAAATTGAGTCTTCCCCTTCAGAAGGTTTCAGCCTAGTAATTTATTTTTACCCTTCATTTATCCTAGAATATGTTTACAGTAAAGACTTTAGCTTGTTTGACTGTCTCAAATAAACTTGCACAGACAAGTTGTTCTTTGTCAGAAACATTTTGGTACAGGGTTTGGTCCTTAGATTCGGTCCAAAAATTTCAACTTCATTGTTTTATTCATGCATGATTAGGTTCTGAGGAATGTTTCACATTGAATAAATTCAAAAGAGACTAATTCATAAATTAGAATGGCAATTTACAATGGGGGAAATATCTTTGAAGGAACTGAATTCTTATGTCTACTACCTATAGCAACTGTCAAACTCAAATAGAAATGGAGCCCGCTAATTTGCACATAAGGATCCCCATATGCTGCATGCTGACTTAGAAAACCATTATTTTACTTTGGTGTATTTTGTTAAATATTTCTCAATTACATTTTAATCAGGTTATGTTGCAATGCCAAGCTGCATGTTTGACACCTCTGCTCTAGAGAATACCCTTTCCAGTAGATAGGTAACATAGCCATTCTTAGTGGCCAAAGAACCAGAGCAAAAGAAATTAGGAGATCTTGAAAGATATTTCACCAAGGTTATGATAAACCCCATTGAATTACCCTGTTCCAGTAAAGAATACAACTTCCTAATGATGGTAACCCTTGTGTCTCCATATAGGACTTCTCTCTTTTACTGCTGGATAAACATTGAAAATTTCTTAATGTCTACAAATTTATAAAAAAAAAAAATAGAATAGTATAATAGAGGTAATAGTAAACTGAGAGTCAGAAGAACTGTATTCCAAAGCCTATTTCTGCTATATATCAGCTATGTAACCTTGAGAAGTTCACTTAATCTCTGATCCTCAGTTTCCACATCTATAAAACATATATAATACCTACCCTTCCTATTTCATGTGGTTCATATGAGTATAAAATAAGAATATTTGAATAAAATATATAAATATATTTTTATTAAAATACCTCATTAATATAAATCGTTATTACTATTCCCCAGTTTTTTTTTCTTAACTCTATATAAAGCACCATTTTCTTTTTGCATTTGGCATTGTGACATATGTCTATGGTATATCATAAATTTCTAATGTTAGGGTAAACTCTCAGGAATAACATTTTATGATGACTGCTTTCAAACACAAAAGATACATCTTTATCTCATCATTAGGCTACATTTAAATCATTTCAAAAGAGCTCCTTCTGCTGAGGATTACTGTAGACAATTAAATCAGTCTATTATATGATGATTCTAGCTACTTTCAAATAAAGTGTACTCTGCTGATTTGGTAGCCAGATTTTAGGGTATAGCTTGCTTTTTCAGTCCTGAAGCTTAATTATCTAAATCAATTACAATTAACATTCTATAAAAAGGTTTTGAATGCTTAAACTAATCATACATCATTTTCCTAAGGCATCTTTGACTTTGTTAATATGTGGAACTGTCACATAGGCGGTCTTTTAATGCTACCATTAAGTCTGAAGCATCTCTTTATTGAGGCTCCTCTCTATTGGGTACAGAACATCCTCTGGATTCATGTTACATCGGGACCATAGAACAGAAGCTACAGGTGCAGTTTAATATAGAATTCTGATAATTTCCAAACACAAATTATTTTCTCCAACTTTCTTTCCCTTTTCAAATATCTTCCTAATACCAGAAGGCAATTTGCCAAAAAAGTATTTGATATGAATTTATTTAACAATCTATAGAGAAGACACAGTAAAAAATACCAGACAGCAGAAAAAGGGATAAGAAAATGTGGTCAGATAGGTTCATTATAATAGAGTAATCATCAGAAGTAACAAAAGGGTAGGAATATGGTCATTTTAAAGTAGTCTTAGATTGTAAAAATGTTACCATTTCTTCTGGACTCCAATATACTCTCTATTATTCAGGACAGCAAGCCCCAGAGTCCTTTCCAAGAGACATTGACCGTCTTTGCTACAATGGCCTCATCAATCTCCAATTCTCAAATCTTCCTTTTCTATGAAGTTATCTCTGATCTCCCCCAGTGTTACTGTTGATCAGTCATTTCAGTCTTGTCTGACTCTTCATGATCCCATTTGGGGTTTTCTTGGAAAAGATACTGGAGTGATTTGCCATTTCCTCCTTCAGTTCATTTAACGGATGAGGAAACTGAGGCAAACAGGTATAAACAAGTATATAAACAGGTATATACCATCCTATTTTTTATAAACAAGATAACGTATATAAATCTTAAAGCATCATATCAGCTAGTTATGATGTCATCTTGTATGACTTCCTTGCATTACATACAAGTCGTCTTGTCTGACTTGCCTGGGCTCACACAGCTAGTAACTGAGACTGGATTTAAACTCTGGTCTTCCTGACTCCAGGCCCAGCACTCTACACACTGCACCACCTGCCTGTCCTAGTAGGGAGTAATTTTTCCTTTCTCTTTTCTAGGAACTTTTTTTGCATTGTTCATACGCACTTAAATACTATTTAAATCTGTGCTACATTTGTGTCACTATCTTATCTTCACTTTTAGATTATAAACTCCTTAGAGGTTATAAACCAGGAGTGGGAAACCGGCAGCCTTGAGGCCACATGGGTCTTTTGACTGAGTCTAAGTTTTACAGAACAAATCCTTTTACTGTCCTTTTATTTTTGGAAGGGGGAAGGCAGGGAAATTGGGTTTAAGTGACTTGCCCAAGGTCACACAGCTAGTAAGTGTTAATTGTCTGAGGTCGCATTTGAACTCAGGTCCTCCTGATACCAGGGCCAGTGTTCTATTCACTGCACCACCTAGCTGCCCCAACAAATCCTTTTATTAAGGGGATTTTTTCTGTGAAGTTTGGATTCAGCCAAAAGGCGACCCTTGAGGAGACAGAGGGACACATGTGGCCTTGAGGCTGCAGGTTGCCCACCCCTGGCATAAACCATATTTTACTGAGAAGCAGTGTTGTGTAGTAGATATAGCAGTCGACTTCAAATCAGAAAGACCTGAGTTCAAATCCTACCTATGACATTCACCAGGTATGAGACACAGGGCAAGTCACTAAACCTGAGCCTCATTTTTCATATTTATAAATGGCTATAACTGAATCTACCTCAAGGGATTGTTATGAATACAAAATAAGATAATGTATATAAATCTTAAAGCATCACCTCAGTCAGTTATCCTCACCTCCGAGCACTGCATGCTATACATAACATGGGCTCCATAAACATAGCTTGTACTGACCTTAATGGAATTAAATTACCATATGTATTGAGGGAAGAAATGCCTGGGAAAGGAGGACTTCAGAGCTGACTTGGTCTAAAGCATAATTGAGAGAAAAGTCAACCAGAAGGATATAGAAAACAAAATACTAACAGAACCCTGTTCTTGGTCGTTGCCACTATATGCACCTGCATTGGCCTAGCAGCCCAAAATGCAGACAGGTGGCCTCCTGCTTTCCGCTGCAAACTGTAATCTGCAAGCCTAAAACTGATGCTTTCTTTCAACTCCAACTGTGGGAAGATGACATTCTGGGTTAGGCAAAGGCCACTGGAATCAAGAGATAGAAGGAAAAAAATATGCAACATATTCATTTCAAAAGTTTAAGGACATTAGCAGGTGAGAACTTTATTGAGCAGATAGAGGTCAATGCTTGCAAGTCCACCCTCTTTTAGTGATATTGCTCCATTCCCCTCGTCTTGGCCCACAGAGAGAGCAGAAAATCATCTTTATCTCCTAAAAGGCAAAACATAGACAAGTCGAAACTACATGAAGTACATTTTGTTGGACAACAATGGAGAGAAATAGTAAGATAGAGCAAAAAAATCACAATCACCAGCTATTTTTATTTCTACCATTAACCACTAGTCAACTCCAACTATGAGGAAAATACACATGGGCAGAGAAAATAAGGGGATACTATCAGTGGTGAAAAAAAGCAAACATCATTTTGAGTGATGAAATCCAGAAAGCAGCAGCAAATCAGACTAAGGAGCCTCCTGAATCACTTATCAGAAAGCAGCGGTAACAACATCATCCCAATAAAAGGGTCTGCACTTAGCTACATTTCTTTTTTTTTTTTTTCATTTTAAATGCTTTATTAAGTTCTGATTTACATCATTCATTTCTACCAGATTTTGAGTTACAAATTTTTTCCCCATTTTTCCCCTACCCACCACCCCAAAATAGCAGTCCCACAGGATATCCCCTAATCCAATATGTTCTCTCCCATATTTTCTCCCATACCCCTTTTGACTTTTCCAGTAAGGCATGGTGGATCTCTATGCCCCAGTGCCTATATATCTTATTTCCCAATTACATTTAAAACAGTATTAATAATAATGTGTGTGTGTGTGTGTATTTAAGCATTTGATTTTAAAACTTTGAATTCCAGATTCATTCCCTTCCTCCCTTGTCACCCACCCTTACTGGAAAAATAAGCAGTTCAGTATAGGTTGTACATGTGTAGCTAATGCAAAACAATAACATAGTAGATATATTATAGAAGACTGACTATATTTCCCTCCCTCCTTTCCCACCTCCCACTTGTTCTATTCTCTACTTTGATGCCATCCCTTTTCAAAAGTGGGTGCTTCCAACTTCTCTCCCCCCAGCCTGCCCTCCCTTCTATCATCCCCCTTCTCATCCCCTTCCCCCCTACTCTCCTGGAGGGTGAGATACCCTATTTAGTGTGTATTTCATTCCCTCCCCAAGCCAAATTCAATGAGAATAAGGTTGACCCATTCCCTTTTGCCTTCCTATTCTTCCCCTCCATTGTAACCATTTTCCCTTGCCTCTTCTATATGAGATAGTTTACCCCATTCTGTCTCTCCCCATCTCCTCTCACTCTACTCCTCTCTCACCTCTTAATTTCACCTTTTAAGTATCATCCCTTCCTGTTAAATTGATCCTGTGCTCTCTATCTATGTATACCTGTAAACATATAAACACACATTCACATATGTATTCATATACCCATATACGCTCATATATAGACATATATATATATATTTCTATTCCCTTCAACTATTTTCATACTAACAAAAGTTTCATCAGTTACAATTATTGTTTTTCCATGTAGGAATGTTAATAGTTCAACTTTGTTAAGTTCCTTATGATTTCTTTTCCCTGTTTTCCTTCTCATGCTTCTCTTGCTTCTTGTATCTGAATGTGAAATTTTCTATTCAACTCTGGTTTTTTCATCAAGAAAGCTTGAAAGTCCTCTATTCCACTGAATGACCATATTTTCCCCTGAAACATGATACTCAGTTTTGCTGGGTAGGTGATTCTTGGTTTTAATCCCAGCTCCTTTGACCTCTGGAATATCAAATTACAAGCCCTTCGATCCCTCAGTGTAGAAGCTGCCAGATCCTGAGTTTTCCTGATTGTGTTTCCACAATATTCAAATTGTTTCCTCCTGGCTGCTTGTAATATTCTCTCCTTATTCTGGGAATTAGGGAATCTGGCTATAATATTCCTAGGAGTTTTCTTTTTAGGATCTTTTTCAGGTGGTGATCGGTGGATTCTTTCAACCTCTATTTTGACCTCTGGTTCTAAAACATCAGGGCAGTTTTCTTTGAGAACTTCCTAGAGGATGATTTCTAGGTTCTTACTTTGGTCATGGCTTTCAGGTAGTCCAATAATTTTTAAATTATCTCTCCTGGAGATTTTTTCCAGGTCAGTGGTTTTTCCCATGAGATATTTCACATTGCCTTCTATTCCTTCATTTGTTTGGATCTGTTTAACAGCATCTTGATTTCTCATAAAGTCATTAGCTTCCATTTGCTCCAATCTAATTCTGAAGCAATGGTTCTCCTCAGTGAGCTTTTGAGATTCTTTTTCCATCTGGCAAATTCGACTTTTTAAGGCATTCTTCTCCTCCTTGCCTTTTTGAGCCTCTTTTGCCATTTGAGTTAGTCTGTTTTTTAAGGTGTTATTTTCCTCAGTCAGGCTGTTGACTCTCATTTCGCAATTTTCTTGCATTGTTCTCATTTCTCTTCCCAATTTTTCCTCCACTTCTCTTATCTGCTTCTTAAGGTCCTGTATGGCCTGTAACCAGCTCGTATTTTCCTTTGAAGCTTTTGGTGCAGGAATTCTGACTTCACTGTCTTCCTCCTGTTCCATGCTTTGCTCCTTTTTGTCCCCAAAACAGGAGTCTTATGTTGGAATCTTCTGTCTGCTTTGTTTCCTTTGCCTGGTCATGTCACCCCTCATTCACTTGACCCCTTGGCTTTTTGGCACAGTAGGACTCTGCCACCAAACAGGGGAGCTTTCATCCCAAATGCTGGGGTTTTCTCAGCTACCAGAGGTATTAGTTGGGTGCCCTCTATGAAGCCTCCACACACTCTGGCAAGCTGGTCACACACCCAGGACCTCCACCCTACACCGCAATCCAGATCTAAACCGGTTAAAGCAAGAGCGATTACCCCTAAGACTGGTCACTTGGTCCCCCTACACTCTGCAGGCCAGGAGCTGAAGCTGACACGTGGGTGACTGCGCTGCAGCCCTTCGCGCCCTGGGGGCAAAAGCCAACACATTCCCAACTACTGTGTCCCAAAGTCCACACCGCACTGACCTCTCACTTTGTCCTTAGCATCTATGTGTTGATAATTCTGGAGATGGCCACAGCTGCTGCTGATCTGGAGTCCCTCCGGCTGGCGGCTGGTAAGGTCTGCCCTGGGGCTAAAACTTTGGTGTGGAGCTGACCTTGTCTCCCAGAGCCACGCTGGCTGATTCCTGCTGGCCTGCTGGGCTGTCCTCAGCGGGAAGTTAGCTTCTCTGTGTTATTTCGTGGGTTCTATACGTCCAAAGTTTGTTCAGAGTCCCCCTTTACATGGATTGGAGGTGGTAAGAGCTGCAGTCCCACAGACATCCTGGTTCTACCCCGCCATCTTGACTCCACCTCACTTAACTACATTTCAGAGGCTCTCTCTAACACATATTACTCACCTGTAGTAACACAGTCCTAAGGAAAGAATTTTCAAGTCTCAGTGAGATCCAAGATTCCTAACCTAATAGCTCTTTTTGCAAAAAAAAAAAAAATAATAATGTAGGTGTTATTTACTTTCACAAAAACTAAACTGCAACATTCTTGATCTTATTCCATGCATCAAGGTGGCCAAAGTGACTGTAAATTTGGGGTGAAAGGTGAGATAACTAGAAAATTGCAACTGAAATTGAAATCTACCAGGCTTAGCCAATAAACCCTTTAAAAATTGGTACTTCATCTTAACAGCCTTGCTTTTTAAAGTCCAAATTAGCAATAACTCTCCCAGTTTTTATACAAATTTCAGAATTTTTAGCTTTTTATTCTTCTTTTGACTCCCTCTATTACTCCTCTCCCACCAAGAGCTACTCAACCTCTCCTCAAGTCCCCAGTGACTTCACACACCTCTCTAATTCAACAATTCAATACAAGAAGCAATTAAGGTCCTAGGCACTATGATGAGGATACAAAGTCAAAAATCAAACAGTCCCTGACCTCAAGAAGGTCACATTCTACTGAGAGATTGAAAAACTGAAGTTGTTCATCATGAGTTCCTTCATTGCCCAACTCCCTACCACAGAGCCTCTATATTTTCACCTATCCTATCTTTCTTAAATACAGTGTTTGAGGGTGGCCTTCTTCCTTGACAAGGTCCCCCACTTGTGCCTTTGATCCCTTCCGTTCCTAGGCTTGGAATCAATCACTTCCTGCCTCTTTTACCTTCAAACTCAATAATTTGTTAGCTTTTGATACTGCAGACCAGCACTTCTTAAACTATGGGTCACAACCCCATACAGGGTTACCAAAAATCTGGCAAAAGTAAAAGGCTTCTGAATGCACAAGGACCAAAAATTAATTCAAAATCAAATGTGTCATGAATCCAAGTGGTTTTGACCCTGCTTGTCTGTGTTGCATCAAGGAACTTCAATGCAGTCTTGATTCTGAACATAAAGCATGTGCACTTTGCACGGCACATGCCCTCAGGCCATGCAACACCAATGAATGCAGAGGAAAGGTGAATCAAAAAGGAGTCAGAAGTGGAAAAAGTTTAAGAAGCCCTGCATGTAGACTATCCCCTCCTTCTTCCTACTCAATTTTCCCTTGGCTTACACAACCCAGCTCTCTTAGCTTTCTTCAATTCATTTTAAAAATTATATTTATTAAATGGCTACTATGAACAAGTACTGAACAAGATATTGAAATACAAAGACCAACATGAACACTCCTTACCCTCAACAAGTTTATATGCTACTGGAGGGGAGGGGGGGAGTCAAGGGAGACATGTATACAAGTAAGTATAAACCCTCCTTTTGACCCTACTCACATGGGACAGTGACTCAAAGGCCCCGGAGAAGGGACCATGTTTTCCTAAATTCCAGGAAATCTGAAATTAACCTTGAGCTGGAGTGGGCTTGTAGAAAGAAAGAGGATGTTAGGAACCATAAAAGTACTGCTATAGACAAGGCATCAGATCTGCCAGAGTTCATATCAACATAGGCAGAAATAATGGCCCAGGGCAGGAATAATAGTGATATTATATGAGTCTGAACCTGAATCCTCTCCGCTGGGCCAAGGGTGAAACTGGAAGTGAAGTAGTTTCTTTCTTCCCCTCTTTTTCTCAGGAAAAAGCTAACTTTGTCACTCAGTTTCTGCTCACGTTGTCCCACTAAAAAAAGTCTGAGAGACAGCCAGGGTTTGGAAGATTTGTTCTTTACCAAAACATCTACTTTCAGTTTTCAGTCATTAATCTGTTATAAAACTTCCTGGCCAATAAGACCCAGAATGTTTGCTGTTGCTATTTAATGCACAGGATGAGGAGAGAGGAGGAATTTCACCTTTCAGGGATGGGAGATATTTGGCTGAACAAAGCTGAGTTAGATTCCAGAGGCACCAAGGCAGAGAGAAGAAGGCTGGTGGCATTTTCCATAAGCTTTGCCAATGTATGTGAGACCAAAGAGAGGAAAACTCTAGATCTATTTCCTTTCCCTTTCGTAAAAATACATGCATACATGCATACATAAATGCATAAGTAAATTAATAAATTAATTAAGAAGCCACAATGAGTCAGAAAGCAGTGTAATACAGGGAGAAAAGACACTGTTACTCCAGTCTGAGAGGCTTGGGAAGGAGATGGGTAAAAATAGACTTTCCCACATATCTTTCAAAAGATAGTCCCTGAAAGGAGAAGACAACAAGGACCTAGCATCGGCAGGAAAGCCTGGCTGGATGGCTTTAACTGTATATGGGAGGTTACCATGGCAATGCTGCCGGTGCCTGAACTCACTCAAGATTCTATTTGGTGGTTAGATAAGTAAGAACAAAGTAATACAAAGGTCCAGCTTCTCTACCACCCACACCAAAAAACTCTACAGCTAACACAGTCTGCTGCTATCTTCTCACTCTCTATGTGCATATCTGGGCAGAGTCGTTTCTCTTCATTTAGGCAGTGTCAGAAGAACACACCGAGACACTGCCTCATATGGAACATACTAGGAAAACCATGATGTTTTTCTTCCAAAATTTTGCTGGAGAAAAATACTACTTAACAAAAGAACATTTAGAGTCCTCATGAAAAAATGATTCGTTGGATTTCTGGAAAACTAGAATTTAGCTGTGAACAAGACCACGAAGGGCCTGCCCCAGAGCCAAGATGGAAAAGCAGGGTTCCAGACTGCCTTTTCACTATTGGCATTCTGTGACTATTTCATCACACACAAGAATAAGAAAAGGGGGGAAAGTGAGGCCAAGTCAAGGAGCTCCTCCCAGCTCTGATGCAATGAGCTATCCTCAGAGGTCATGTTCCACATCTCTCCAAGTAGCTTCCTGGAGAAGAAAGGAGAGGCATGAGCAGACCAAGTCCCCTGGAATGTACAAATGAACTCCAAGCTCACAATCTGATCACTGGGGAAAGAAAACGCAAGTAAATGCCAGATTAGCTTTTGATTTTTTTTAATATTATATTACTCTATTACACAATAAAAAAATTTTTAAAAGCAAAACAAAGTAATTTCAACAGAAAGAGAATGTCAATAATGAGGGGGGAAGGGGCAGGATTCAGGAAAGATATCTTAAAAGAACAGCACTTGAACGGTGATTGGGAGAAAGTTAAGAAGTCTATGAGGGACAAGTGAGGAGAGAGTGCAGTCTAAATATGAGGCAAGCTATCTGTGCAAAAGCAAAAAGTGAGCCATGGAGAGGTATGAACGGTGTACAGCTAGTAAACTAATTTCACTGGAATGGAGAATGCTATGAATTAAGATTAAGGTGAGAGTCAGATGGTGGAGAGCTGTAAACACCAGGCTTTACATTTACATTTACATTCTATCCTTAAAGGCTGTAACAATGAGGGAGAGAGAGTTTAGAGCTCAAAATTTCAAAAAACGAATGTTAAAAATTGATTTTACGTGTAATTGGGAAAAATAAAATATGAACAATATAACATAAGCAGCTGTTTTTATAAGATGGCTCACAGGAGAAGACTGAAGGCTCCGTCAATAGCAGTCTATTAACAATGATTCAAATATCATCTTTATGTACATGATTCCCAAATTTATATTCTTATCCCTAATTTCTCTCCTGAACTCCAGTGGCAGATTATTAACTGCCTTCTAGACACAAATTCCTGATTGTACTTAAGGATCTCAAAATAGAACTGTCTTCTTTACTCCGCCAAATACTCCCAATCATTCAGGTTAATACCTTAAACCTGTTTTTCCTTTTATCTTACGCCATTCTCATATCCAACAAGTTGTCGAGTTGACCAGTTGTCTCCATAACATCCTAGAAGCAGGAACTATCTTTGCTTTGCTTTGTATCAGTAGCACTTAGTACAGCACCTGGCATACAGTAAGCTCTTTGCAAAAGCTTGTTGATTGATTGACAGAATGTCTGCTGTCAGTTCTCTTTTCACTTACACCAGTCAGTACCCCAGTACATCTCATGATTTTTCCCTTGGACTAAACTGAAAAAACTGCCTACATTCTCTGTCATACAGGCAAACATTTCTCAACCTCATACAATCTGACTTCTGACCTCATCACTAAACTGAAAGTGATTTCCCAAGTTACAATAATCTCTTAACTGACAAATCTAATGACCTCTCCCTAGTCCTTACTGTTATTAATTTTTCTGTAGCTTTTGACACTTGTTAACTACCTTCTCTTGCAATATACCTTGCAAACCTTCTC
Source organism: Petaurus breviceps papuanus (assembly GCF_028583685.1). Classification (NCBI taxonomy): domain Eukaryota; kingdom Metazoa; phylum Chordata; class Mammalia; order Diprotodontia; family Petauridae; genus Petaurus; species Petaurus breviceps. The sequence goes on from NW_027185616.1 coordinate 12,929,647, forward strand.
TCCTCTCTTGATTTGTACTCTGTCCTGGTCAGACCACATCTAGAGCATTGTGTTCAGTTCTTGGAACATCACACTATAGGAAAGGCATTGATAGACCAGATAATGTCTAGTGGAATGCAACAAGGACAGTGAAGGGCCCTGAGATTTTGTCATATAAATCAGAATTGAAGGAAGTAGGGATGTTTAGCCTAAACGAGATGAGACCTAAGAGGGTGGGTGACATGATATCTGTTTTGAACTACCTGAAGAACTCTTAAGTTTAAGAGGAAGAAGAGCTTTGATCTATTTGGCCCCAGAGGAAAGAACTGAAATCAAAGAGTAAAGAAGTCATTGTGGTTCAATATACGGAAAAACTTTCTAACCATGAGAGCTAGCCAAAAGTCAGATGGGTTGTTTCTGGAGGTCACGATTCAAGACTTTTCTTCAAGAAAAATTTGGGTGATGCCTTGTTGGGAATGTTACAGAGGAGAGAGATTCTTATTCTGGAGAAATAGATTCTTATTCTGGTATGGGTTGGAGCAGATGGCTCCTGGGTGCCTGTTCAATTCTGTGATCGTGTTCCATGAATCAATCACTCCCACCTCTTTGTATCTGACTCTGCACTAACTACCCATGGTTCCTACAGTGCTATGCAAAATAACTGAAACAAAATAAAATAAACCTTACAAATACTTATGTCTACATAAACTTTTAAAATGTGAAATGTGCCTTCCCTTTGCTGTATTTGTTTACTTTATATGATTTGGCATTGAGTTTACAAAATTTCGAAACATTTTAATTTATCATGAAATTACACTTCTATCAGATTAGATATTAAGGGTACCTCTGACAAACAATCCACTTTTCCCAAGTCCAATATTGATTACAGACTACAGGTTTTCAATGGAATTTAAATCAGATGAGTTCCCATGAGGCCATTGAAACATGTTAATCTCTATCTCTTAGATACATTTTTTTTATCTTTTGTGACATTTAATATGGTGTAAGCATGGCAAGATAGTATTCCATTACCACCTACTCTGTGCATAGTAATAGTCACACACTGGATCTCATCATGTTTCACAAATGTTCCGTTTTCTGAAATAGAAATGCTGACATTCCTTACTCTGACCACACTTAATCTCCTCAGTAATTCTCAAGCCTGTACCCTAGTTCTGCCTTCACTTAACTTTCTTTCTAATCTCAATCTTGGCCATTTCAACTCTACACTGTGCCAGGCTCTTGAATCCCTTGATGCTTTGTGCTACTACCACTCATTTCTTGCCAAACCTCAGCCCTGTATCACTCCCATCATCTGTCAAAATTACTCTGTCCTCTTGTAATAGACTTTTGCCTGCTTCCCATGTTTGTTCACCTTGTAAAAACTGAAGTGGGCATTCACTTCTTAGCTCTGAAAGAAATGTGAATGTCATAATATTTTCAGTTTATTGGTTGGTAAACTTGAGGATTTTTCTTGCCCAAGCCTATTTATGTTCTCTATTTCTTATAGAGCTTGTTTAATCTTCTTTTACTAAAGTAACTATGAAAATTAGGAAAAGATCCAAAAACAGCAAAAAATGTGTTTATATTATTTTACCAACATTCTACCTAATTAATATCAATAAACATTGGGTTTTTTTTTTTAAACCTTGAAATCTTTAAGGTCCTTTTCAAATCCATTTTCTTGTTTTTACTATCCTAAAATTCCCAAACAATGACAAAAATAAACATTACCACATACAAAGGAGAATAGGAAAAGGACGTTTTCTTTATAAAATCAAATATCACTATTGTATACAGGGCTGCTAGGTGGTGTAGCGGACTGAGTGCCAGACCTAAAGTCAGGAAGACTCATCTTCAGAAGTTCAAATTTGGCCTCAGACACTTACTATCTGTGTGATGCTGGCCAAGTCACTTAACCCTGTCTGCCTGAGTTCCTCATCTGTAAAATGAGTTGGGGAAGGAAATGGCAAACAACTCTAGAATGTTTGCCAAGAAAACCTCAAATGAAGTCATAGAGTTGGAAATGACTAAAAGGACAACAAAAACAAACTATTATATGCATTTTTAAACATGTTAGTTTCAAAATTGTCCTATTTAATCCACATACCCCCCTTAAAATTTTTTATTAAGTTCCTAATCTGCATTAGGAGTACTGATATGAGTCCTGGGTTTACAATTATAAAACACGAAACCGTATCTATTCACAAGGATGATGTGAGATCAGCACAAAGGCCTGTGTAGCAAGACAAGGTGATGGGCTTCTGCTAGGTTTGTCTTCAAGAAAGGTATGTCCCTAAAAAAGTGTCCTCAACTTGTTAGGACAATCAAAAAATCAGGGAAAATATGGTTACATTTTCCCCCAGAGAGGTAGGGTTAAGCACTATAACTACCCTATAGAATGGAAAGAATTACTTTATTGCCCTCAATTTTAGCAGCAGATATTAGTCAAATGCTTCCCAGAGCAAGATTATTAACATAGATCGACCTGGATCAGATTTCTTATCTTCTTCTCTGGAAGACAGTGAAAAACAGAATAAAATTAGCCTACAGTCAGATCTTGCTAAATACATAAATGGTTTAACGGAAGATGAATTTGATGAGACTACAATTTTCACTAACAAAGTGGTCTTTGGCCACCAATTGGCCGGCTACTAAGATCAGAATTAAATGGAGAACAACCTATGTAATTTTATCACAAAGATTCAATGACTGCTGATTGATTCCTGAGGGTGTGGAACATATTTTAAAATAGGCATTTCACCAATTTTATAGGCAGAGGCTGACAGATAAAGCTGGTCAGGGAAAAGAATTTTCAGTTACCTCTTTTGGCATCAATTGTTTTTAGGAGGGAGGATACTTTTACCCAATCTGCTGACTGATGATTTAGTCACCAGAATGGACTATAATCTACTAAATGCCGCACAAAGACTTAGTTTAGGGGATGAATATCATTATTGGTTTGGAGCATTCAAACATGTGTTTTGTCATATCTATCATCATTTAAGTATTGCTATTATCCAAAAACATGACAAAATATTAAATCAGTTAGTGAAAGTAATCAGGGTGCTTCATACTACCAAAACTCAGAGTAATCAAACAGTTCTTGGCTTGCAAGAAGCACTTTGGTCAGAAGCAGTCATTTTAAATCATAATAAGATAATCACAATTGTTGATGACACTGTATCATCTGAGAATCATGACATATAATTTATATATTATTGGGACTGTGAGAGCTAGTTTCAAAAAAAAGAAAATAGTAGTACAAAATGATGACTAAGCACCTGACCCTAGATCTTAAAAGTGCACTGTCGTTTAGTGAATAGAGGCCTAGCCTATTAGATTTGTGTTCAAATCCTACTGTGGACACTGACTGGCTGTGTGACTACCGGTCAGGTGACTAACTTCTCTGAGCCTCATCAATGAAATAAGCAAACTGAATTAGAATTAATCTCTAAATTTAGGAGGTTGAACTGTAAGACCTCTAGTCCCTTCTAGCACTAAATCTATGATCCTATAATCTAAAACTTATGACCAAAGGTAACTTTGAAAAAGGTCTTACTGTAGTTATGGATACAGTTAACCTGACTTCCAGGAGCTAAAATGGCAGAGTAAGCAGTAACTTGCCATAATTCCCCCATATTCATCTCTAAACAACCATAAAATAGCACCTCCGAACAAATCTTAGAGCAGCAGAACCAGCAAAAAGAGAAGGTGAAACAATATTTTAGCCCAAGAAACTTGCAAGATCAGCAAAAAAGGTCTGTCTCACTTGAGTAAAAGGAGAACACAGCTCAGGACAGGAAGCATCCCAGCAAGCCAGCTGGAAGCCCCATCTCAGCAAACCAGCGGAAGACCCTGAGCCCCAGCACAGTGGAGCAGGTAACACCAACCCCAGAACCCCCCACATACCTCAGCATGGCCAGGGGAGCAGGCAGACTCCAGCTCCAAGAACCTCTACATCCTTCAGTATAGGCCAGGGCAAATAGCAGCCAGACCTACCATGCTTCAGGATAGTCCTAGGGAACCATGCAGAACCAACCCTACATACCCACCGCACTGTGCTTTGGCATAGCCCCAGACAAACAGGCAGCCACCTGAGCAGCCAGACCACCTCGTGCTTCCACCACCATAGCCCAGGGAAACACAGAAACACCCAACCTGCCTCAGCACACACCAGACACCAGTACTAGGCCCCTGGCTCAGCACCAGATCAGCTGCCAGATAGACCCCTACAGCCTTCAGCAGTGCCAGTCACCTTCAACTCCAACCCCTCACCAGATTCCAGGGCCACCTGTAGGCCTAATGAAAACATCAGCACAGGTGAAGAGCCAGGGCCTGCAGCCCCTGGCACAAGAAGCCTGAACTGATCATAGAAAGGTATTATGGTGACAGAAACAATCAAGACACAAACTTCGAAGAGGACAACAATGTCAAAACACCTATCGGCAAAACCTCAAAGAAAAACGGGAAGTGGTCTCAAGCCCAGGAAGAACTCATGGAAGAGCTGAAAAAGGAGCTTTAAAATCATATAAGAGGCAGAAGAAAAATGGGGAAAAGAAGTGAGAGTGATACAAGAGAATTATGAAAAAAGAGTCAACAACTTGGAAAAAGAAAACAACTTAAAAAGTAGAATTAGCCAAATGTTAAAGGAAGCACAAAAGCTAAGCGAGGGAAACAACTCCTTAAAAGTCAGAATTGGTCAAGTAGAAGCTAATGACTCCATGAGATATCAAGAATCAATCAAACAAATTCAAAAGAATGAAAAAAAAAACAGAAGAAAATGTAAAATATCTTTTTGGAAAAACAACTGACCTGGAAAATAGATCTAGGAAAGACAATGTCAGAATCATTAGATTACCTGAAAGTCATAATCAAAGGAGGACCTGGAGAGCATCTTTCAAGAAATTGTCAAGGAAAACTACACTAGGGCAAAATAGGCATTATAAGAATCCACCAGGGGAGGCTAGGTGGTGCAGTGAATAGAGCACCGGCCCTGGAGTCAGGAGGACCTAAGTTCAAATCTGGCCTCAGACACTTAACACAAAAACTAGCCGTGTGACCTTGGGCAAGTCACTTAACCCCAGTTTCCCTCCAAAAAGCAAAAAAACAAACAAACAAAGAATCCACCAATCACCTCAGGAAAGAGATCCCAAAATAAAAACTCCAAGGGTCATTATTGCCAAATTATAGAATTAAAATGTAAAGGAAAAAATGCTGCAAGTGGCCAGAAAGAAACAATTCAAATATCGGAGAATCACTATCAGGATTACACGGGATTTAGCAGCTAAAACATTAAAGAATCACAGGTCATGGAACATGATATTCCAGAAGGCAAAGAAGCTAGAACTACAACCCAAAATCACCTACCTAGTGAAATTAAGCATAATAGTTCAAGGAGGAAAATTCAACGAAAAAGAAGGATTTTAAGCTTTCATAAGGAGAAAACCAGAGTTGAATAAAAAATTGGTTTCTCATATCAAGACCCAAGAGAAGCCTAAAAAGGGAAAAAGAAATCACAAGGAAGTCAAAGGAGCTGAATCGTTTACATCCTACATGGAAAAATGATACTGTAATTCTTAAAAATTGTACCACTAATAGTGGTAGAAGGAATACATGTAGACAAAAGGTTTGAGTATAAGGTAAATTGGAGGAAATGACAAAAAAAATAATTAGGGAATGAGAAAGAGGAGTACACTGGGTGCAGAAGGAAGGGGAAGGCGGAATGGGGTAAATTACTTCACATAAAGAGGTGTGAAAAACCTATTAGAGCGGAGGGAATAATGGGAGGGCAGGCAATGGGCATCACTTGAATATCATCAGGATTGGCTCAGAGAAGGAATGCTATACACAATCAGCAGAATATAAAAATCTATCTTACCTGACAGGAAAGTAGCAGGGGAAGAGATAAAGGAAAGGTGGGAGAGGGTAGACTAACAGAAGAGAGGAAAGACTGAGGGAGGCAATAGACAGAAGCAAAATACTGTCAAGGAGGGAAAGGGTGAAAGAAGAGAGAGGACAAGCAGAAGAAAAAACGAGATCAAGGAAAACACACAGTAATCATAATTGTGAATGTGAATGGGATGAACTCTCAGATAAAACAGAAGTGGATAGGAAAGTGAATCAAAAACCAGAATCTTACAATATATTGTTCAAAAAAAACACACCCAAAGCAGAGAGATACACACAGAGTAAAGGTAAAGGGCGAGAGCAGAATCAGTTATGCTTCAGCTGAAGTAAAAAAAAAAAAAAAAGCAGGGATAGCACTCCTAATCTCAGGCAAAACAAAAGCAAAAACAGACCTAATTAAAAGACATAAAGAGGTAAACTACATATTGCTAAAAAACATAGGCAATGAAGTAATATCAATACTAAACATATATATATATATATACTAAGTGGTATACCATCCAAATTTTTTTATTTTTTTTGCTTTTTGGAGGGGGTAAGGTAGGGCAATTGGGGTTAAGTGACTTGCCCAAAGTCACATGGCTATTAAGTGTTAAGTGTCTGAGGCTGGATTTGAACTCAGGTCCTCCTGACTCCAGGGCCAGTGCTATATTCACTGCTCCACATAGCCACCCCTAGCATCCAGATTCTTAAACAGGAAATTAAATGAGTTATGGGTTCTTGACCAAACAAGAGAGCATTACAAAATGTAAAACAAATAATTTAGATTATATTAAATTTAAAAGTTTTTGCACAAACAAAACCAATGCAACAAAGATTAGAAGGAAAACAGAAAGCTGGAAAACAATTTTTATAGTAAATATCTCTGATAAAGGCCTCATTTCTCAAATATATAGAGAACTGACTTAAATTTATAAGAATACAAGTCATTCCCCAACTGATAAATGATCAAAGGATATGAACAGGCAGTTTTCATATGAAGAAACGAAAGCTATCTACAGGCATATGAAGAAATACTCGAAACCACTTTTGATTAGAGAAATGAACATTAAAATAATTCTGAGGTACCACATCACAAGTTGGCTAATATGACAACAACAACAAAAAAAGAAAATGATAAATGTTGGAGAGGATGTGAGAAAATTGGGACACTAATATACTGTTGGTGGAGTTGTGAACTGATTCAACCATTCTGGAGAACAATGTGGAACTATGTCCAAAGGGTAATCAAACTGTCCATACCTTTGATCTAGCAATACCACTAGTAGGTCTGTATCCCAAAGAGATCATAGAAAAGGGGAAAGGGCCTACATGTTCAAAAAAAAAAATTTTTTTTTTTTGCCTTTTGGAGGGCAATTGGGGTTAAGTGACTTGCCCAAAGTCACATGGCTAGTATTATATCAAATGTCTCAGGCCACATTTGAACTCAAGTCCTCCTGACTCCAGGGCCAGTGCCATTCACTGCACCACCTAGCCGCCCCTGCAAAAATATTTATAGCAATCTTTTTCGTGGTGGGAAAATATTAGAAACTGAGGGGATGCCCATCAACTGGGGAATGGTTGAACAGATTATGGTATATGAATGCAATGGAATGTTATTGTGCAATAAGACATGAACAGGCAGATTTCACAGCAATTTTAATAAACAGGTAAATGTGAACAAAAAAATGTACCTTTATTCAATAAGCAAATCACTGGGGAAGAACAGGATGACGCGCTCACTGCTGCAGCTCTGATTGGATGCAGCTCGTAATGTAGCGTGTAGCGCAGGGGATCACCTTCCCTACAGTAGCAATCTCAATAGGGCTTATTTTCTGGGGAGGGCTTATTTTAGAGGAATCTTACACAGTAAGGGGAGGGCTTATTTTTGGGATAGGTCTTATTATCGGGGAAACACGGTATATCATATCAGCAACATTGTTTGATGATCAGCTATGAATCACTCAGTTCTTCTCAGCAACACAATGATCCAAGAGAAGTACAAAGGGCTCGTGAAGGAAAGTGCTACCCAGGGGTGGGGAAGCTGTGGCCTTGAGGCCACACGTGGCACTCTAGACCTTCAAGTGCAGCCCTTTGATTGAATCCAAACTTCACACTCAATACAAACTTTACTTCTGCAAAATCTGGATTCAGTCAAAGGGCTGCATTGGAGGGCCTAACGGGCCATATGTGACCTCAAGGCTGCAGGTTCCCCATCCCTGTGACCACATCTGGATTTTTTCCTGACAAGAAAGTCTACAATAGGCTCTCAAAGTGATACATTTTACCTATTATGTACTGGCTTTTTTCTAAAATAAGAGTAACTTTCATCAACAGTACTTATTCTTATGTAATTCACCCACCTCGGGCTCGCTTGCTCAATGATCCATTCAAATGAACAGGTTGGTTATTCAGAAAAGTAACTACTCCTGCTTTCAGGATTCAACCAGGTTTGCTTCTCTTAGAACACTGTGTCTCAACTGGATAATAGCAATGACTCACATTTACATGTAATTCTAAGTTTCACAAAGTACTTTCTCCACAACAAACTGCTGAAGTAATATCTAAAGAATCTATAATTTTGGTCAAATTGGGGACCTTCCAGTCTATGACTTGGTAGGCACATCTTTAAAAGTTGATTGAAGAACTCTGAGTTTAAGTGATTTCTTGCTGCTGTTCAATCATTTTTCAATCATATTTGACTCTTCATGACCCCATTTGGGCTTTGCTTGGCAAAGATAAAAAAGATGTTTGCCATTTCCTTCTCAAGTGCATTTTACAGAGAAGGAACTGAGGCAAATAGAGTTACGTGATTTGAACCCACAAAAATGAGTCTTCCAGGCCCAGTACCATATCCACTATACCAGCAAACTCCCCAGGCTTAAATAACTAGTGTCAGAGATAAGATGGGGACCTCACAACGGACTCTGCACCAAGCATTCTATTCACTAACACACCCTACTCCACAAGGTGGTAATAAGAATAAGGTAGGTAGTGTAAATATTATTATTCTTGCTTAGTAGATGGTGAAACTGAGGCAAAGAGAGGTTGAATGACTTGTTCTTGGTGACAAAATTAATCAGTGTTAGAGCCAGAAACACCAGTCTTCTTATTCCAAACCCTTTGTTATGTAATGTTTTACTGGCCTTTTTCACATCACTAAAAGCTATTAAAACAATAATTTGATTACATAACATTTATCGTACTCATTTGCATTTATTAAACTCCCTTCTATTTATCAGATTACATTCAGAACAAGTCTGAGAATCTCAAAGCACACAGAAGTAAAGATGACAGACTTCAGTTAAAAGAGATGTTTGCAGGTATTAAAAATGAAATTTCACTCAAGGTACAACATTCTATATGCTATTTAATGAAGTATTTAAGCATATAAACCTAGGTAGATACCAAAATAAAAACTGTATGTCTACCTACTTGCTAAACACAATGTTTATATTCATTTACATTAAATCGTATGTTTTTCCATGTAATAGAAATTAATATTTCTTCTAAAGTTCTCATAAAAATATTCATTATCTATTCCTCAAAATACTTGTGAGCACCACAAATGTCAGATTCACTCAAGTGATGTCAATGCAAACTGAAATACAACTGTGTGAGAAATGAGTCAAAAAATATGAATAAACAAATTTCATGCAAATTTCATTGCCCAAAATAAGAAAATTCAATGATAAAAACAAGCCAAATGTTCAAACTGCTGGGAAGTTTTGGAATGCCAGGTTCTTTCAAAATGAGAAATTTTTTAAATCACAAACAAAAAAGAAGCACACTAGAAAACAAAGTTGTGTCCCCTCCAAAAGATGCAAAGCTGGAAGCTGAGCTTCTACAAACACAAAACCCCCATAATCAAGAGTTTCCAAGCAAATACTATAGAACCCCACTAATTAGCTGGTGCACTAGCTCATACAGATTTAATTCCACTGATGGTCTAATCATTTGCCTATGCCAACTAGAATATGCTATTGAACTAAAAGTCTGCATATTGGATCATAGAGTTACAGATTAAGAGGAGGGAGGAACCTGTCTCAGAGGCTTTCTTTTTTTTTTTTTTTAAGCAATCGGGGTTAAGTAACTTGCTCAAGGTTACACAGCCAGGTGTTTCTGGGTGGGTGCTAAGTGTCTGAGCCTCTATTCGATCCCCAGGTCATCCCGACTCTGGGGCCAGTGCTCTTACTTACTGAGCTACCTTCTCAGAGGCTTTCTAACACAATCTTGCCATTTTACAGATGAGTAAACAAGAACAGAAAGCATTAGTGACTTTCCCAACATCACACAACTAGTAGATGTCAGAGGTAGAATTTGAACCTAGGTCCCCTGACTCCAGATTCAGTGTTCTAATTCTTATAATATATTCAGTGAAAAAAATGACTCTCAAAATAATGTCCTTAATCCAGAAATGTCTTATCCATCAGAATGAGATTAAATTATACTCAGTATAATTCTCAAAGTAAATGCTCTTTATTATTGCCCAATTCTTCAGAAAATTGATAATCCATGAATATGAAGAATTTTCTACTAAATGGTCAAAATACTTCCTTTCCTGACAATTCCAGAAAACAGAAAGTTCACTGTAAAGTGTCCATTATTTTTTAAAAAGTGTTAGAGTATTCCTGTGTCATAAAACAAGTTTATATTATATTTCAATATCTGATAATTTATTATGTTCAGTCTGAGATATCCCAAACTCAAATTCAAAGCCCTCAGAAATAAAAACTCAATGACCCATTATACCTTGAAATTATGCCTCCACAGTAACCTATGAGTGGGCATCTGGATAGATGTTAAGAGAAAGGTTTGAGGGTTAAAAAAATTATTTAAAAGCTCTAGTCTTGGCTCAGTCATTAATTAATGATATGAACTTAGACAAATCATGTGGGTTTCATTTTCCTCGTCTGTAAAGTTAGGAGGTAAGATTCAATTAAACACAGATTCCCAAAGTGGGAGATACAGCTGGAAAGATGCAGCTGGGGTGGGGGTGGGGGGTGTTAGTAGCCACAGGTGCAATTGGGGAATATTGAATAAAAATAAAAGGACTGTGGAAGCATAAGGAAAGAAGAGAAGAAGAAAATTTTGAAAAACCATTATTAATATATGCTTCATCTGGTGTTGTAAGGGTTATGGGATTTAAAGATCTTCCATGCCCCACTGGACTTACTGACATAGCAGGAAGGGGTGGGGCAAGAGGAAGCGGAAGCCAAGCTAGAGTTCCTGAGGTGACTGGCAGTGGCAGCCACAGCAGCAGCACCAGAGGCAGCAGCAGTGGTAGTGATAGTGCCAAGGTGGAGGTGGAGGCGCGAACCCCTTTTTGAGCCAGCCAGAATTTCTGCTAAGGACTCCTGCTGATGACTGCCATGGGCAGGAGCTGCTAGGATCACGCTTTCTGGACACTGAGTAGTTGCTGTGAGTGGGGAGAGGAAGACCTTTGCCTGAGGTAGCCTGTTCTGTTTTAAAGGCTTGAGAATGTGGGTGCTTTCTACTTTATCTACGTGTGCCAATTTCATAATTACTCTGATGACTTTGACTTTCTGGTTTGGGGACTCAGTCATTTGGTGTTTTAATAAATGTTCTAGCTTTATCCCCCATAGAGAGCCTGGTATATTTTGTGATTAATAACCACATCAGCATATTTATAATTGCCATAGGCATTGTGAATATTGCATTGCTGATACAGTTGTGTAACAGAGTTAAAGTTGCAGCAATTACATTATTTTCAAAATAAACATACAAAATGCAAGTTATAACCCATCGATGGTCAAATCCACCAATAGGTCTTAAAGTATAGGCAAGGAAGTGTATTGTACATTGTTAGGATGCATGTATCAGCAGGAATATGTGCGTGTAATGACTTGTTGACAATATGTTACTATATGGTTACATGATGCAATATTACATCAGCAAAATCTTGAGTGCAGGGGAAAAAACCCACAAATTTTCAATAAATTATTAAATTTAAGATGCATCATCCTTTAAAAATGTTATATTTTTGAAATGACAATTTTTTTTAACTGTTAAAGGGTTAAAGAAAGTAGATTTCCAGAGGGGTGCTGAATATTTTTTTTTTTTTAAGGAGGCAGTAATAAGCCTCTGAAATCAACCTCTGAATCAACAATATTTGCTAAGTCAAGCAGTGTTCTGGAAGCTGGGAATTCAAGTACAATGAATGAAACAATCTCTACTCATAAAGTATTTACATTATAATGGGGAAGAAAACAAGTATATATAAAAAATATAAAGCATAAATAAAAAGTTAATAAATAGACATATACACGTTTTTCTGTGAGCACACACAGAATGCTTAAATACAACGTAATTTGGGAGGGAGAGCATGAGTGCTTAGAGGTAACAGGAAAAGCTTCATTCAGAAGATGCCATCTGGGGGCAGCTAGGTGGTAGGAGTAGAGCACTGACCCTGGAGTCAGGAGGACCTGAGTTCAAATCCAGCCTCAGACACTTAACACTCACTGGCCATGTGGGCAAGTCGCTTAATCCCAATTGCCCTCCAAAAAAAAAAAAGAAGAAGATGCCATCTAAACTACATTTAAAGTAAGACAGGTCTATGCTACAAGGTGGAGAAAAGAAGGGAAGTGAGTTCCAGACAAGGAGAATATTCAATACAAAGGCACAGGTAAGGGAGATTGAGTGAAAAAAAAAATAAAGGCCTGAATGTAGGAGCAGGAATAATGTATGATGAAGCCTGAAAGATTGACTGGGGCCAAGTTGTTTATATATTATGCTAGAGGCAATGTGAAGCCATTGCAACTGGCTAAGTAAGTCACTGGAGAACCCACAAAATTGCTAAGGGTCCCTTCTGGTTCTGAAATACAAAGTACCAAAGAGAAAAGAATATCCAGAAAATTTGTACATTATGTCAGGATCATATATTCAAAAACTGTTACCCCAAAATCAATAAATATAACACAATAACTAAGAATAAAAACTATCAAGTTTTTAATATATCTCTAACTAAAAATGAAGTAAAAAAAAAACCCTGAGAAATTTTGCCACTGTTTCTAAAGGCCTAGTATTATAAAATCTTTAAAAATAGCAACATGTCATTTTTAAAGTATTATTTTCAAAAACTGAAGAACTTTTAGCATTTTGGGTTGTTTTTTGCTATATGACAGTAGATATTAAAGTGTGGCAGAGTGCACAGGTATCTCTGGCACACACAAGAAGAAAGTGAATCAAAGTACTAAAATAATAATAATGACAGTGCTTTCAAGTTTGTAAAACACTCTATCACTGAGATTAACTGTGAAAGTGAACAAGTTAACAGCCTTTCTAGCCCTTGGTTTCCTTATTTGTAAAATTGGATTAATAACAGCATCTACTTCCCAGAGTAGAATCAAATGATGAAATGCATATAAAATGCTTGGCAGACTTTAAAGCACTATATAAATGTAAGTTATTGTAATTACCTCATTTTAGCTTCACAACAATCCAGCAAGGTACATGTATTACCACTACTTCAGAGATGAGGAAACTATGGATAAGAATTTAATCACGTGCCCATTCTTCAGAATTTGTTATTAAAGTGTTCTAGACTCCCATCAGATGCTTTTTTACACTTAGGATGAAAAATTCAGCCTTACAAATTCCAAGGCATCCTGTACCCAAGATAAATAAATAAAATGTCCTGATTTTTTCCAAAGTCTTCTTGGGCCTGATATCTATGAGACCACAGATATATATGAAAGACCACAAACCCCTAAGAGTTTCCCACAGGTCTTCCCCCAAGCCGTTCCAAAAAAAAATTTTTTTTTGGACATAATCTTCTTTATTTTCTCATTTTTTGGTCTTTATTAATTTGTCTGTTTACTTTTAGCTTACAAGATTCAGTCCCACAATCCCTTGAGTTTCAAACTTTCTCCCCCTCCCTTTCCTGCCCCCCCCCATGGCAGCATGCAATCAAGTATAGGATCTGCAGATACTTTCACATTAGACATTAGTCAGGTTGTAAAGAAGGATTGTAACTGATAAGGAATGAACAATGGGAAAGAGGAAACAAAACCAAACAAGAAAAAGAAAGAGAACAGGTAGTTTGCTTAAATCTGTATTCAAACTCTGTTCTTCCTAGTTCTTTCTCTGAATGCAGATATCTCTCTCCATCATGAGTCTTTTGGAGTGACTTATACCCCTGCATTGCTGAGAAGAGTCCAGTCTATCAAAGTTGGTCGTCACACATATATTGTGTCTGTAATTGTGTACAAATTTCTCCTGGTTCTGCTCTTCTCACTCAGCATCAATTTGTATAAGCCTCTCCAGGTAAATATGAAGTCCATTCACTCTCGTTTCTTATAACACAATAGTGTTCCATTACATTCATATACCACAACGTGTTTAGCCATTCCACAATTAATGGGCATCACCTTAATTTCCAATTCTTTGCCACCACAAAAAGAGCTGCTATAAATATTTTTGTACATATGGGTTTTCCTCCCACTTCTATGATCTCTTTGGGATACAGCCCTAGAAGTGGTATTGATGGGTCAAAAGACATGAAATTATTTGTAGCCCTTTGGGCATAGTTCCAGATTGCTCTGCAGAATGGTTGAATCAGTTCACAACTCCACCAACAGTGCATAGTGTTCCAATTTTTCCACATTCTCTCCAGCATTTGTCATTTTCCTGTTTTGTCATCTTAGCCAATCTGACCAGTGAGATGTGGTACCTCAGAGTTGTTTTGATTTGCATTTCTCTCATCAATAGTGATTTAAAACATTCAAAAAAAATTTTTTAATAGTAATGGTATCTTTGATTCAGGTCACACTTCTGTTTTGCACCACATCATAATGTGAAGTTCCCATGGAGAATGTGTACTAAAAAAGGTGGACTTAAAATCAGATATATAACAATAGATTTTACCCAGATGAACAAAATTCTCTTACACCAAGAACTCTGTTTCTGAAATCCTGAGGAGAGAAAAAGGCCACCACCATAGGCTGAGGATTTCTACATGGGATAGACAGAGGAAGAGAACATATTCCTATCCCCATACTTGACCCACATCTAAACCTCCTCTTCCCGGTTATAATCTGAGTTTATGCATCCTTCACCTCCTTAAACCTGGAGGAAGGAGTCTACATGTTAATTTAGGGGCCTAGGCCCGGTGGAGAGGCCTCTACATTTCCTGCCTGAGGCAAAGTTCCTCTCAGTTCAGACAAGTTAAACCTTAGAATGTGGTATTCTAAAAATGATAGCCAAATCAACATTTGCCTAAGGATTACTGAAAGAACTTGTATTTCATAGACTTGTACAGACCCCTTTTCCTGACATAATCTACATTGCCATCTGCAGACAAAGTAAATTAATCATTCTAACTTTCTTTTTTTTTGCCAGTTTCAACCAATGAAGGGGCCCTGCACATAGGGGACAGCCTCCAGGTTTCTAAGGAACAAATTAGATAACATATGTAAAGTGTTTTGCAAACCTTAGAGTGCTGCAGAAATGCTAGCTGTTGTTGTTGTTACTATCATTATTATTATATTAATGATCCTCAGTGTTAGGTAATAAATTCAAAACAAGAGTATGGAAGACATCAGAATAAATAGCTTAAGAATTCTGAAACCTAAAGCCAGAATTAAGAACCAGGATAAGTCACTAATGATAGCTGACAACTACCAGAAAGTTTCTGCTACCACTTTACCTAGAGTACCCCACAATCGTCGCAGAATTTATGCCAAATTTTTTGCAAAAAAAAGTGGGGTGTAGTCATTATATGAAGCTTTTTTAAAATGGTGCAGGTATTACTGAATCATTTATTACTAAACTGTCTTAAGTGCAAGATTAGGATGCACAGAATACTCATGAATATACATTAAAATTGGGAAGATGCAAGTCTTACTATAACACGTGACTTACTCGTGGCAGCTTCACCTGCCCACCAAATCCCCTTGCACCTATGGCCCTTCCTTGAGTTGAGTGACAATACCGTTAGTAATGCAGCACTTTAAACAAACCACACAAGTTGGCTTTCAGAAAAATACTGCCAATGAGAGTGCACTGAGAATTTTAGGCTCTCAGCTAGCAATGCTTGAGATAAATGCCATCCTAACCCTAAATGCTGTTCCATTTACCTTTTAAGCTGCGTGAACAGAATTATACTATCTGACAATTACTCAATAAAAGGTTACAAACCCATTTTTGGACTGGAATAAAACCAGGGTGCTACGATTACATGGTGGCGATTATTATGCAGCGAAATACAATATGTACTCAACCCTGCTTTGGTCCAACACTAACCAGGTCACTGATCAACGACCAGGCAACTACCACCTTCTCTAAATGTTGGTTTGTTCTGGGCAATGTGAAAATCTAGAGGGCTCAAAATTCAGACCCTTGCTCTTACCAATTAGGATCGTTCTCCAAAGCATGGGAAAGTTTCTAATCACAAAGCCCCTATTCATTGCACTCACCTCACCTGTCTCCTGGGAATCAGAGCAGCCAATACTGTATCTTACAAAAAAGCCATCCAGATACCATGCCCTGAAGGAAATCCTGCCCAAAGGGTACAGCCTGCTCCCTCAGGTGAGTCCACCTTATGTAGCTCCCTCTAGACCCAACCAAACTTCAAAAGCCCAGCTTTCTTCTTGTTACCTGCCCTACACCAACACACCCTTCCTCCACCACGGTTCCCCAAGATTTGCCTTTCACTATTAGAATGTCAGGTCCCTCCAGGCTGTGAATGTCTTCTTTTTGTATTTATACTCCCAGAGTCTAACACCTATTAGGTACATAATAAATATTTTTCATTCATTCATTCAATTCTCTTCTTTACTGAGTCATACTACACTCAACCTCCCAATCTTCTCCTCCAGGGAGAGCGCTGCCAAAACTTTACCAAAACTTGTCTTTGTTTTTTATTGTTCTTCTGGAGTCATTTCAGTTGTATCCAACTCTCCGTGCCTTCTTTGGGCTTTCCTGGCAAAGACACAGCAGTGGCTTGACATTTCCTTCTCCAGCTCATTTTTACAGATTAGGCAAACAAAGTTAAGTGACTTGACCAGAGTCACACAGCTAATGTCTACAGTCACATTTGAACTCAGGTCCTCCAGACTCCAGGGTTCTATCCACTGTGCCACCTTGCTCTATAACTTCTCTTTTCAAAAAAAAGTTTTATCTTTCACTTTCTAAAAATAAAAGGGTAATATTTTATAAATAATTGATATTCATATTTTTAATATAAAGTTTCCTGATGAAACAGTCTAACATTTTCACCTTCTGTGTAACAGGAGATAATGCTTATAATTCAGAGCCTAAGGAATAAGTTAAAAGAACATAACTAGAGCACAAACGAATTATCTTGTGTTATTCTTCAATTTAAAGGTAAACGATTTATCTTCTTGCCACCCTGCCTACATACATAAAACTTTCTGAACAAAATACCAAGAATTTATCATAAGCATTCTATTTGAGGAAAGAGGGGAGCAAATACACAAATGGCTGATAGGCATTTTGCTCAATAATATTGTGGCACAGCTGTGTAAATTAGCAGATATCTCAAGGCCCTAGAGACAGGAAAGGATGAGGTAGAGAACTCAAGCTCTGAGAATCAGAAAACACTTTAGAGGATGATACATCATTACTGTAGACATAAGCCTTTGATCAGGATTTGAAAAGGTAGGAATATAACTCTTTCCTAATCACCATGGGAATTCCTCAGGCCCATCTGGAAAGAAACTACCTAAGACACAAGAAAAGGACAGTGAATATCTGAAAGGAAAATGCAAGTAAAAAAGATATGGTCCCCAGAATGACAGCAAGAAAAAAAAAACCCTGTTTTTATAAGGGCAATAGTGGTGGAAAGGGACACAAAGAAAGGAAATTGAAATTGCTGAGGAACAATTTGTCCTTGCTTTTAGAGGTCTATTTCAGGCAAGTACTGTGACCTGGTAGTCACTCAACCAGTCACTCAGCACATATTTTCCTTCCCTTGTAACCTCATGGCTTAATCAGAGTGAGTGAAAGGAAGGGAGAAAGGAAAACTGAATTAGCAAAAGCACTGTCCTTGAGGAATAAAAGCACAGCAGAGATAAGACCAAAAATTCGGAGCTGCCCTGCCTGTTAGATTTGTAATTTAAATGAATAGGAAAAAAATTTTTTTCAATATGTTCCCTCTGTTTTTTGTTGGGATATCTCATTTAAGAAAATTAGTGGGCATCTGCAGAGGACATTAAAGAGACAAAAAAGATCTATATTTTCCATGATCTCATGAAGTTAGAAAATAAAACTAAAATAAAATAGGAGTTTTGTCACTTAGAAAAATACCACAAGAACTCTGCCTTGACCACAAAATAAAGTTAGCCAAGGCCTAAAAAAGCAATTTTTTTTTAATGGGTCTTGGGCCTATTCCAGAAAGGAACAGCAAGTACAGGCCAAGGATTAAGAAATAGTCATCTGGCAATTTACATGAGGAACTGACAAAGGGGCTAGAAAAAGCTATAGTAGAGTTTGATGGCCTACTGTTCCCTCAATTCCTAGATACAATTTCCTACATGGCACAGTCATCAATGATGTACACTGAAGATGAAAACAAATCTCTAAGCTAGAAAGGAGAAAGAGCTTAAAAAGCCTCTACTCCAGCCTTTGACTTATTAGAGAGACTTGAGAATTTTTAAGATGGAACAAATAATACGTCAAAGAAACCTGGACAAAGAATAATCCAAGAAAGTGAAGTCAAATCTAAGAGAGAGTCAAAAAGTTAGTTAGGGGACGAATATGACCAGAGAAAAAGAGAGACATCCACACACAACAGGCACCATTTTAGAGGCTCTTCATGGTTGGGGATGCTGAACTGAGACATTCAAAGAATCACAAAATCTCAAAGCTGTAAGGGACACAAAAATAACAATAATAAAACAAGGAAAACAGGAATACCTTGGTATTCCTAGCTCCTGGTTATAAATGCATAAAAGTCATTTGTAGTTCTCTCTGGTAACTCCCCCTGAAAACTTCTAGATGGTAACTTAACCTGTACCAGAACAAAAATCTCTTCTATAACCTCCCTGAAAAGTGACCGTCCAACCTGTGTCTGAAAATACTGGTAAGGGAGAAACCATAGCCTTTAGAGGCAGCCATTTCACTTTTGGATAGACCTAATCATTATGAAGTTTTCCATACAGCACAACAAAATTTGCCTCTTTGAAACTTTCACCCGGCCCTCTCAGGCCAAGAAGGGTTTCAACCATCCTCCATACGACAGTCCTTCAAATACTTCAAGGTAGCTGTTGTGTTCCCCCTAAGTCTACTCTTCTCTAGGTTAATCAAAACCAGTTCCTTCCTTATATGGCATGATCTTAAGTATGGCCCTTCACCATCCTGATTACCCTCTAACTGGACACTTTCCAGTTTATCAATGCCCTCCCTAAAAAGATGACTCAGCCAGACCTAAACATAACACTCAAGATAAGCTCTGACCTTCCAAAGTAGGGCAGCAACTTACTCAGTGACACACTAAAGAAGTCATGAAGACTTTAACAAGTGGCATAAACATATCTATACCTGAGAAGGAAGAAATGTACAGTGGTCAATGGCTGTTTCCCTCAACATTCTGAATTTTCAAATGTGTAGAAGGGTCAAGGGAGGTTTTTTTCTGGGTTATTTACAGACAGATGGGAAAACCCAATGGAGAAGTAGAAAATGAAGCTCTATTAGAGAAAGGAGATGATTACAAAAGTAAGATCTTAAAGCAAGTGGGAAGGCATGGTACTGGGGCACAGGTACAAGGATGAATTAACCTTAGCAAACAACAGGAATACATCCTGTTTTCTCTGTGTCATAAGGGAAGGAAAAGAGACTAGGTAATGATGCTGAGAAGTTTTGAGAGTAGTTGAAGGAATTCAAGTCAAATTAGCCTCAATTTTCTATATACTGTAAGAGGTTAAGTCATTTGTTATAAGTGTACAAGATTTTACCTAAAGTGAAAAGAGTTATATGGAGACTGCCATGTGTAGACATGGTAGTGCCAATCATGAGGTGTGCTGCCTTCCCAGAACACATTTCTGGGACGTGATTAAAAGCCTGCCCAAACTCATTAAACCCACCAAGCACTACCCACTTCTGCTGACTCATGTAGGAAGAAGTGATGTAGTAAAAAGAAACCTGGGATGCATCTCTAGTGACTTTAGTCAACCAAATAAGGTCCCTGGGAGATTAGGGGACACAGGTGATTATTTCAATCCTTCTTCAAGCTAAAGATCACATCTTTAGAAGGAAAAAAAGAGTTCATAGGAAGTTAACATTTGGCTACAAACATGGTATATTGTCCCCCACTGTCTGCTCCTGCTTGACAGGACTATTCCAAAATGACAGGCTTCTAGCAAGAGTTGGAAAACATAGTTCATTAAGGCAAAGAATACTTTTATCAGGAGACTAATTTTGCTTCAATAAAGAGAACTTTTCAAATGGGCATAATGATAAATTACATATAACACAAAGAAAAGAAACTTGTTAAATCTAAATAATCACCCCACCCTATTTTATAAAGACAGCTCTTTGAATACAGAATTTTCTTAACCTTCCAAGGTACATTCTGTTTGGAGAACTCAAAGCCATTCACCTCCATATATGTCCACAATAACTCTATGACGTGACATTACCACTTTATAGTAAATACAGTTTCCACAGCCATCTTGGCAGTGAAAACCAAAAGAAATGACCCCAAGGAGAAGTAAAGAAAAATGTAGGTACCTCAAGCTCCTCAATACTTAGCCAGGATACTTCCAGCGACCAGTCAATCTAGGTGTAACATGTCCACAAACCAGCTGCATCACTTCATTCAGTGATGCTGAGCTCACAAACAATACCAGAATACTTGCACAAGACCTGCTTTTAAAAAAGAAAACTCAATCATGAAATCCTAGGCTACAAATGAGTCTGAGCATGAAACAAGAATTACATTTAAACCATCATGCAGAAAAAAAGAATCATATGGAAATTGCTGTTTGTCCTTCATTCTTAAAGAAGACCATGAGATCAGGGAGGTGATGCCATGACATGCAAGTGAATTAGATTTAAGTGAGGGAGGGCTGTGTAAAGTCATGAGCCTCACTTTCTCCTCAGGAGTCATCTGGGTCCAGTGGCAAGATATAGATCAGGACTGGAGATGGCCCTGGATGCAGTGGGAGACCTTGGTCTTTTTAAGTTAAGGTCTTTAACAGGTCTCAGTTTGACTGAGGCAACACCAATTGGGTGATTAAAGGCAGAGTAAGAAATGAGGCAGAGAATGGTCTCTTTACCTAGTCAAAAGAAAAAATTTGAGAAGTGAAGACCTTTAGGGTTTCTGGCCAAATATAAACAACTTCTATTTACATTCATTCTAAGACAATGGGACCCAAACAAAGACCAAATGGGGCTTGGTCTGGGCCAATTGAAGAGAGCCAGAGTACTTTGGATGTAAGGCATGGTCCTTACTGGAAAAAAAAACAAATCTATCCCTGTAAATCCCAAGATCCTGTGTGGTTTCGGCAATCAAAATTTAACTTCCTTTGAACAGAGCACCCGCAGGTAAGGGGATGATACCCTATTGAAAATATCTCTGAATAAAAAGAAGGAAGGAAAAAAAAACAATCAATTCCCTGGACAAAGTTGAGGTCACACAGAAACAAACCAGAAAAAAAAAATTTATCATCAGAATACAAAATTAGAGCACATTTGAAAAGATGAAGTATCTTGTGAAATATTATCCACTACTCTATCCTTAAGAGAAAAAACGGCTCTCCTTCTACTGGTACCCTGCAGCTTTTGAAAAAAGTTCTTTTCCCTAAAGACAGGAACTAAAGTCCAAGTTCTGCTACTTGGCAGTTTTGTGACGATAAGCAGTTGTTCCAGTTAGTGATTCCCTCCAATCCATCCTGCACACAGCTGCCAAACTGATCTCTCTAAAGCATGAATCTGACCACATCACACCACGATCCCTAAAAAAACAATTTTCAGTGCCTTTCTAATGAATGACCTTAGGGTAAAATACAAAATCCTATTTAATCTGATACCCACCTGTATTTCCAGTCATATTGCATATATTCCCCTTCACACACTTTTCCAATCCAACTGTCCTGAAGCTGTTCCTTTCATACCACATTCCATTTCCTGATTTTGCACAAGCAGTTGTCTACAACATATCTAGAAGACACTTCACCTCTACTCCCAACTCTGAGAATCACAACCTTCCTTCAAAACAAGTGCTACATGCTACCTGAGGCCTTCCTGATGCCCCCAGTTATAAGGACTTTACAAGTTGTAGAAAAGGTGCTGACCTGCATGGCTAGAGGGAGTTTGCATCCCTAGGGGTTATCTACACAAATTACTTTACAAGGACAGTCCCAGTCCCTATTATCTACCTCAGGAAAGTGCTTTTCAAATGGCACAACATTGTAGAAATGTGAGTTATTATTATCGTTAACAATAATTATCGGATAGCAGAGTGAAAAGGTAGCTGATATCTGATTCCAGAGAATCTGGAGCCCACATCCCACCTGTGACAAATGTCAGTGATGTGACTCTGGGCAAGTGACTTATGCTCTCAGAATCCTGGGCAATACTGGGGTACTGTTAAGTTGCAGAAACAGTTGCTGAATTGTGAATTAGCCCAACTATTCTGGAACATAATTCAGAATTTTGCCCCAAAAGTTACTAAATTGTGCATATCCTTTGACCTATAAATACCACTACTAAGTCTATTCCCCAAAGAGGTGAAAGAAAAAATAAAATTAACCATATGAGTAAAAATATTTAGAGCTTCTTTTTCTGGTGGCAAAGAAATGGAAACTGAGGGGATGTCCATCAATTAGGGAATGGCTGAAGAAGTTATGGTATATATGAAAACCTGGGAAGACTTGTATGAACTGAGGCAAAATGAAGTGGGCAGAACCAGAATAATTTGTACAATAATGACAATATCATTAAGATAATGAACTTTGGAAGACTTAAGAACTCAGATTAACACAATGATCGACCACAATTCCAAAGGACTAATGATAAAACATACTATCCACCTCCAGATAGAGAACTGATTGGTTCAATACAAATTGAAGCATATTTTCTTTTCTTTCCTTAATTTTTTTTGGACAAGGCTAACATAGGAATTTGCTTTGCATAATTAAACATATTTGTAATGAATTTTGTTCTTCCTGACTTCTCAAAGCATGAAGAAAAGGGAGAGGAAGAAGAGAAGGAAAGAATTTGGAACTGAAAATAAAATAAAATTGAATTAAAAAAAAAAAAGAAAAAGAAACAATTGCCGATGTGCTTTGGTAGAGAGAGGTTCCGTACGGGGAACGTCTCACACACATGAACTTGCAGGTTGAGACCAAAAGAGCAGTACACATTTGTGTATCTCACTTAACAATTTATAAAGTACAGATATATATAGATATGTATGTGTGTACATATGTGTAACACACATGCGTGTGTATATTGTGTGTAGTTTCACTTAATCTCATTTAAGTTTCACAATGACTCAGTGAAGTAGACGCTGATTTTTTCTCTAGCATGCAATCTGCTCTTGTCTGTTCCTTCGCAAAAACAAATCAGCCTTACATCAAGTTGTTCAGTTTAGCCTCAAGGCCAAATGTGGACCTCTAGGTCCTCAAGTGTAGCCTTTAACTAAATCCGAACTTCATATAACAAATCCCCTTAATAAAATTTGGACTCAGTCAAAAGGCTGCACCCAAGGACCTAGAAGGCCACGTGTGGCCTCAAGATCACAGGCTCCCCACCTATGAGCTAGGGCATTGCTTCCTTGTTTGGTACCACATTAATCTACCTCGGCCTACTGAGTGGTAGGTCATTTCCTTCTACCCCCGTGAACTTTAGGAATCCAATCTTTGATCCCTATGGTTAGTTGGGGCCAGCCAAATCATAAACAGCCTTAATGAAGTCAATCACCCTAGTTTTTAACTTTATTTCTTCATCTACTATATGGTTAAATAACAATTAAAAAAAAAAGAAAAGAAAAACCAGTGAAAGAATGACATGCTTTTCCTAACAATAATTCATGGAAGACACTAATCATACTATTACTAATCATCATTTTTTTTTTCCATCAGCAGCTTTACTTGCTTTCAACTCCACAGAATAAGCCCCTGCACAGGATACCCCTGCTCATGCCTCCCTCCCCTTTTTCAGCTTCCTTTTCTGTGTTGTTTTCCTCCATTAGCTTACAAGCTTTCTTGTTTGTATCCCAAATACTTAGCACAGTACCTGGCACGTAGTAGGCATTTAAGAAATGCTTTTTTTAATTGTTTGTTGAATTTAATACTGGTAGAGGTATTCCTTTCCATACGTGCTGCTTCATAATTTTTTAAAATGTAAAGTACAAATGTATTGTTGGAGTTATAAACTGATCCAACCATTCTGGAGAGCAATTTGGAACTATGCCCAAAGGGTAATAAAACTGTGCATACCCTTTGATCTAGCAATATCAGTATTAGTTCTGTATTATTAGGTCTGCATCCCAAAGGGACCAAAAAAAAGGAGGGGGAAGGGTCTATTTGTACAAAAATATTTATAGCAGCTCTTTTCGTGATGGCAAAGAATTGGAAATTAAGGGGATGCTCATCAATTGTGGAATGGTTGAACACTGTGGTATATGAATGTAATGGAATACTACTGTGCTATAAGAAATGAAGAACAGGATAATTTCAGAAAAACCTGAAAAGACTTACATGAACTGATGCAAAGTGAAGTGAGTAGAACCAGAAGATCTGTACACAGTAACAGCAATGTTGTATGATGATCAACTTCAATTCTCAGCAATATAATGATCCAAGATAATTCCAAAGGACTCATGATGAAAAATGTTATCCACCTCCAGAGAAAGAACTAATGGAGTCTGAATACATATTGAAGCATACTATTTTCCCTTTATTTTTTGTGGGGGGGTTTTGGGGTCTATGTTTTCTTTCACAACATGATTTATATGAAAAATGTGTTGCATGATTACATATGTATAACCTTTATCAAACTGTTTACCATCTCTGGGGAAAGAGGGAGGGAGAGAGAATTTGGAGCTCAAAATTTTTAAAAATGAATGTTAAAAATTGCTTTTACATAGAGCTGGGAAAAAATAAAATATTTTTTTAAATGAGCAACTGTTAGCTTCCAAGGTGGTGAGACTCCTGCTGGGTCCTACGCAGATCAGGGATAGGCAAGGAATTTTTTTGTAAGAGTCTGTCTGACATTCTGCAATTATGCCAAAAAATCAACAAAAGGATTCATAGAATAAACTTCCCTCTCAAAGGAGCTCTCAATGACAGGCAGCATGGCCTGATGGGGAAAGGCCTGGGCTAAGCCTAGTTCTCCATCTGCTATGAAACAATCATATAACATTCAGGAAATAGCATAATCCCTCTCTATTTTAGTTTCCCCATTTGTAAAAAGCAGGTAAAATGTCACCTGCTCAGCATGTGAGAAAGGAAATATGAAGTTTAAAACTGAGATGCTTTGACCAAAAAAGGTGCTATAGAAATCAAAAGTTATGATTAATTTGGCTGTCATTTGTCACTTGCTAGAATAACCACTACCATGGATTTCCTTTTATTAGAAGTTCAGACTTGACTTACTACGCATTTTCTGACTGCCTATTATGTGGGAAATACTTCGCTAAATAATATGGCAGATATCAGGACAAAGAACATCCTTTCAGAGAGTATCTACATCATGTACACAAATAAATTACAAGAGTGAACATGCTACATAAGGTGCAAAGAGTTTCAGGTCAGAAAACTTGGTTTCAAATCCTAGCTTTGAAATTTGCTAGGTTTATTTATTACACACGACTACTGGCAGCAAAGTGGTGTAGCCTGGATGGAGTGTTGGATTTAGAATTAAGATCTCAGTTTGAATCCTTCCTCGGACATCTATTAACTATGTGATTCTCTGGCATATCTCTTTCTGGAACTCTGTTTTCTCATTTGCAAAACAGGATGATAAAACTACATCATAAAATCATGGATCTAGAGCTGGAGGCTACCAGAGAAGTTATCTACTCCAACTTCTTCATTTTATAGATCAGGAAAATGAAGCCCAGAAAGGTTAGTGACTTGTCCAGGGTCACAAAGGTATTAAGTGGCAGGTTCAGGATTTGAATTCAGGTCCTAGGATTATATGATCATAATTTAGATCTACAAAGGACATTAAAGACTAGTACATCTTTCTCATTTTACAAGGAACTAAGGCCCAGAGAGGTTAAGTCACTTGACAAAAGTCACATGGGTAGTATTAAATGTCAGAGCTGTTTTTAAAACTTAGACCCCATAACTTTAAATCCAATCTTTTGCACAGTACCACACTGCCACCCTTCCAGTTCTAAAGCTTTGATCCTAAGAGAGAATATGGTAGGTATCATAAGAGAGACAGAAAATGCATTTCAAAGTTGAAAAAGTCGGTTTTCAGGTAGGGGAAGTGGGGAAAACTTCATAGAAGAAGTGGTCATTAAGCTAGCTTGGAAGGCAAAGCTCATGGGACAGGAGAACTGAGTTGTTTTAAGCAGGAAGGAACAGAATGCACAAAAATATGTAAAAAGAAAAACCCAGGGAAGATTTGGATAATAACAAAAACTCCAACTTGGTTTATAAGGAAGAGTCTATAAAGGGAAGTTCTGGGAGAAAAGCTTATGAAGGCAGACTGGGCCAATATCAAAACATCTATTTTCAATATTGTTATGTGTTAGTTTGTTATTGCCAAAGTCTAAGTGAATACCTTAGTGGTTTTTTTTTTTTTTTTTAAGAAATTGAGAGCTCAGGGGCGGCCTGGTGGCTCAGCGAGTAAGAGCACCGGCTCCAGTGTCGGGATGACCTGGATCAAATCCGGGCTCTCATACTCAGCACCACACCCAGAAACAACTGGCCGTGTAACCTTGAGCAAGTTACTTAACCCCGATTGCTTTAAAAAAAAAATTGAGAGCTATACAGGCGTCATTCAGTTTCACATAAACCTCTTTGCAAAAGAACAGAGAGAGATAAATTGCCATATTATTTTCAACTTAAACATGAGAAATCTCTACCCTTGATGATACCCAGAAAGACAAAGCTCCATTATTGACGACGCCAAGTCTGGACACAGGCAGGTCTCCCTACTCTGATTCTGGTGTTTCTGCTGCTAAATGACACCACTTCTTCACAATAAGCAGTCTCTACCAGTGACAAATAAGACATGTAAAAGCAAGTAGCGCCAACCAGAGCAGTGTAAAGAGGTCATTCTCCGTGACCAGCCAGGTCACACAAGGACAAATACCTTCTCATGCCCTAATTAAAGTAGACAAGGTAGGCTCTCAAATGTAACCTGGTGATATGTTCAAGGTATCTTTGTTGCTCAGGAATTGAATTCATTACTAACCAAAAACTGTAGCTATTTAAAGGTGTAATGCTGACTCCCCCTTGAAGTAATCTGTTACTAAAGGTGTTAGGTTATCACAGGTGAACACAATAAGAAATGAAATCAACAACCACAATGTTGGTGACATTAACCTCACAGGAAAGAAGCAGAATAAAAGATTACAGAGAGTTTTATAAACAAGAAGGGAGAGACAAGTATGCAGCAAGAGCAAAGGACAATAGATGCCTCAAGTCTATGCCCCACTCCAAAAACATCCCCTACTCAGCTGCCAAGTGATCCTCTGTGCCAGGAGTAGGGAACCTGCAGCTTCAAGGCCACATGTGGCTCTCTAGGTCCTCAGGCTGAATCCAAACTTCACAGAAAAAATCCCCTTAATAAAAGGATTTGTTCTGTAAAACTTGGACTCAGTCAAAAGGCCGCACCCAAGGACCTAGAAGGCCACAGGTTCCCCACCCCTGGAACTGTAGGTCTGACCAGGTCACCCCGCTACTCAAACTGCAAGGATTCTCTGGTTCCTCCTGGATCAGATATAAAATCATCTGCCTGACATTTAAAACCCTTCACAATCCTACCTTCCAGCCTTCCTCTGTTTATTCCCTTTGACATATTCTAAGATTCAGTAGTTATTCATACAGTCCTCCCTCTCTATTTCCATTCATTTGCAATGGCTACTCATCATATCTAGAATATTCTCTCACTTTACCTCTGATTTCTGGCTTCCTTTAAACCTAAATTAAAATCCCCCCCTTCTGCAGGAGTCCTTCCCGCTTCCCCCCCTTGCCTCCTCGCTTCCCTCTGAGATTACCTTCCATTTACACTGGGCACACAGTTTTTTGCATTTTATTTCCCCCACTAAAATGTAATGTCCTTGAGCTTAGCACAGTGACTAACACAAAGTAAACAATAAATGCTTCATCTACCTACACTTCAATATTCCAATTGCTTGGGATCTCATTGTTTCGGGTGATCTCTCCAAAGATGGAAGATGCCCTCATCTAATGTGTAAACTATCCTCAGAAAGGTTCTGTAGAGGTAAGAAAGTGGCCATTTGAGTTAGTGATTGTTGAATTCTTCTCTATGACTTTTTTCAAATCTAATAAAGTCTGTAAGACTTTCCAGATTTTCAATATCTTTTCCCTCTTAGACAATCTGAGAATTGACCCATCAATGTCCTCAAAACTGTGATGCCTCCAGCATGTACCTCTTCTGTGCCTCCTTGGTCTTACTCACATGTTCTGCCCAGCTATCTTTCTTTATATGTGCCAGTTCTACGTTAAGATGTGATATGCACCCTGGAGTCCGGCAGAGCAGATTTCAAAGGGTTCAGTGGAAGGATAGGGAAGATCCATAATATCAGCTAAAGTTCTATGGGAAGTAAGCCCAAGGGGTGGAAAACTTTCAAGAACTAAATTCCAAAGACATAAACAATTCTAATGAGTAAAATTCTGAAATGCCTGAGAACATGGAGAACAAAACAACCAACTTAGGTTTTTTTTAAAGTGACATACAAAAGATGAAGGCCAGGACAGAAAACAGAAGATGCTTACAGAAGCATGACATGGGACTGTATGAATAGTGTCAGCGACAGTAATGCTCAGAAGAGACTGAGACTAGAGAGGACATTTCAGGACCAAAAAAACAATGCTCTCATATTGTTGAAAAAGAGTTGAATAAAAATAAAAAGGACAGGACTGCTACTACTTATAAATGACCCAAAAAATGCTTTCTTAGCTACATTGGTGAAAAGAATTAAATCAAAGGAGGGATAGGATTATTGTTCAGATGGATAGGATGGTAATACCTCACCACAGGGAGAAATTCTGGCTGATGATTTTTATCTTGCTTCTGTTCTCTACCAAAATAAATGATGTTTGGAAGGGAAAAGGGAAAATAGAAATAGCTACTAGGGAATTGATAACTAATCTGCATATATGGAGAGAGAGTAAGAGAGAACCTAACTTTCCTTGAAGTCATCTGGCCCTAATGAACTACATCTTTGGGTACTGTAAAAACTAGAAGATATGATGCTAAGTCACTATCAATACATGTGAAAGACTGTAAAGGAAAAGATAACAAGGCATCAGAGAAGAGCAAGTGATGTCCCAGTTTCCAAAAAAGGGAGTAAGAGAAGCATCTGCAAACTGTAGCCAATAAGTCTGAATTCAATTCCTGGCAAAATTCCGAAATGTTTTCAAAGAGAAAGTCAGTGATCATTTAGAAAAAGAGCCAGCACAGCTTCTGAAAGAAGAGATTATACCAGACAGACCAAGCTTATTTCTTTTTTTGTCAGGGTTCATACACTGGTGGTGCAGGAGGATGTTATGCCTGAAGTTTACCTAGACTTTAGTAAAGAGTGTGATAAAGTAAAAGAGAAGTGGTCTAGATTATAGTATAATTAAATGGATTCAGAAGAGCAGAAAATAGTCATTGATGGTTCAATGTCAAATTGGCAGAAGGTCTCCAAGGGCGTGCCCTCAGGGAGTCATTCTTCTTAGCCTTGTGCGTTTCTGACTTTTATCGGAAACTTGGGAAAAACCATAGAAGGATGCTTATCAAATTTGTAGATGACACAAAGCTGAAAGGGACAGCTAGCTAACTCAATGGATGACAAAAATAGGATCCAAAAATATCTTGACAGGGAGAATACTGGGCTGAATCTAATAAGAAAAAAAATTAAATAGGGATAAATGTAAAGTCACGCTTGGGTTAAAAAAAATCAACTTCACAAGTACAAGAGGAGGGAGGCATGATTATACAGCAATTTCTGCAAATAATGTGAAAGGTTTTTAGTGGACCACTAGCTCAATTTGAGTTGAGAGTGACATGACAGCAAAAAAAAAAAAAAAAGAACAAGCAGCTAATTCAGGGTGAGGCTTTTATAAGTAAGGATCAGTGTTCAGGGCTAGGAAAGCGATATTCTCCTTGCCCTTTGTTCTAGGAAGACCATACATATCTTGAATATAATGTGCTCAGTTCTGCACCACATTTCAGAAAGAATGTTGATAAAATGAAGAACGTCCAAAGGAAGGCAACCAGAATGACTAAAGGCCTCAAGACCAAGCCATCTGAGTTGAAAGATATGGGAATGTTTAGCCTGAAGAATAAAAGACTCATGGGGGGAACATGATACTGTCTTCAAGTTCTGTCTTCAAATCTAAAGGGCAGTCAAGTAAAAGAGAGATTAGATTTGTTCTACCTGGCCCCAAAGGACAGAAAAAGGAGAAATTTTAAGTTTCAAAGAAGCAAATTTGGACTCAAAGTTAGAAAAAAAGCTTCTTAAAAATGAGACCTAAGGGCAGCTGGGTGGTGCAGTGAATAGAGCGAGGAGCCTAAAGTCAGAAGGACCCGAATTCAAATCCAGTCTCAGATACTTGTCACACTAGTTGTGTGACCTTGGGTTTAAATCACTTAACCACAACTGCCTTGCCTTCCCCCCTCCAAAACAAACAAAAAAATGAGACCTCCCCCAAAGTGGAACGGATTACCTGCAGAGAGAGTGTGGGTTTTCAAGAAGGAGCTGAATGGCTACTTTTCAGTTATACTACAGTAGGCAGGTAGCAGTCAAACTAGAGAGATACATCCTACCTTCTTAATCTGTTATTATTACTTGAAAATATTTAACTTTCAACTCTTTGATCAGTTGTCATGTTGAATACTCTGCTCACCACTGGGTTCTTTTGAATGCTTCAAAAGCTTCCCAAATGGCCAGTTATTTTCTGTGGATGATATTCTTTAACTTTGCAAAATATGCTATTTTGGGTCACCAACTGATCCTCTTTGCTCTTTGGAATATCATATTCCAATTTTTACTTGGATTTCTTGACACCACAGAATTAATTTTTTGCTTTCTTAATTGGTTCTGTTTAGAAACCAAAAATGTTCTTCCTTCTTGACTGAAAAAGCAGTGCTTTAAACACAGTGTTTAATAAATATTTTTTCATTCATTCAGTTGTTCATTCACTAAGGTCCCGACCAACTCTGACTTTTTTGATTTGGTAACAGCACCTCACACAACACCATCCTCGACTGTGATATTAGTCCAGATGTGGCAGATCTATATTCATTGATGCAGAAAAGGTTTTGTTGTGATAATTTTAACAGATCTTTTCCCTTTTTTTGTCTTATTTGTTGTCTTCCCTCCACTTTCACCCTTACATGCCCCCATGATATTCTGACTCAATTGGATGACATAACAAGTTTAATCTAAATTCATTTTTCCTCTACCATTTCTTGATGTTTTATGAGCTGATATTGCTCATAATCTTCCACCATCCTTTTCTGCGAAATTTTACAAGTGTTTATAATTTAAATTAGTGCTGCCCTTATCTGTCATATCTTTCCACCTGGCAAATGGAATATGTCTGTTGGCTGAAGACTTTTCAATATTCTATTGGCTTTCTCACTGTGGTGATGAATTTTCAACAACTGAACTTCCTTTGAAAATGATGATAGTATGTGTTGGTATCAGATCTTTTCTCCATTTATTAGTTTTTTGTACCAATAGTTATTTAAGTAGATCAGACGATGTTTTAACTGCAAGCCATATCTTCCTCTTTTATTCTACTAAGATGATAAATTATTTTGATCACTGTCCTAACAATCAATGGTCACACTGTATACAAACAATTGATTTGAAAAAGACTACCCCCATTGTT
Source organism: Petaurus breviceps papuanus (assembly GCF_028583685.1). Classification (NCBI taxonomy): domain Eukaryota; kingdom Metazoa; phylum Chordata; class Mammalia; order Diprotodontia; family Petauridae; genus Petaurus; species Petaurus breviceps. Next base: position 12,961,524 of record NW_027185616.1, read on the forward strand.
TCCTGACTATTCAGATACAGTCAATATCCCTACTATATGCTTAGATAATTCAATGAGATAGGAAATGCAATTCCTTTTTTTCAAGGAGAGAAAAAATGAGGCACACTGCAATTATAAATGACTTTTCAAAGAACAAATAATAGCAAAATTTCAGATCTATTGGCTCCTGGAATGTGCTCTTTCTGTACTTACTTTCTAAAAATCTTAAAATGTTGCAAAGTGTTTCATGTACATATTCCATTTGAGCCTCACGAAAATGAATTCTATGAGGCAGGTACTACTGATATTAGTGTCCCCATTTTACAGATGACTAAACTGAATTTCAGAGAGACTGAATGAATTATCCATGGTGGAACAGCTAAAGAGGAAGGAGAGAATTTGAATCCATCAAATACTGACTTTCTCATTTTCCTGATCTTTACATCCAGTATTCTATCCATTATATCACACTTCCTTCACTTAACAGAATAGTGTGGCTGTAACAGAATAATATGACTATAAAGTTTTTTTGAGCCAAAAAGGGAAGAGCCTTGAATGCCAGGCTTAAAAAAAAAAGTGGTCTTTATTGGCAATGAAGGAAAGGCAATGAGAAATCTGTGAGTTTTATATATTACGTGGGGAGCTGCGGAAGGTGGGGGGGAACGGAAGTTAGTCCAAATATATAATTCAGGCTTCACTATCCTTTTGTTGTTTCATAGAAGTGCTCCTTTAGGGGGTAACCATTATAGCTACAACAGTATGGAGCACAGCACAGTACACTGCAGAACTGCAGCTGTTTCCAATTCCTAAGCAGCCTGTGAAAACCAAATTCTACTTTGTCAAGAGGGGTGGTTCTGCTCAGCTCTGCAGCTCCACATCAGACCACCTGAGACACAGATGCTGCTGTGTGCATTAGCAACAGGTTCTTTCTGGCCACAGCAGAAGATGTAGAGATGTCTATAAATTTGGCAGAGATCATCATAAAGAAGAAAGTGCCTATTATATCTCGCCTGTTCTGGCAAGTCATCCAAAAGAAAAGAAAAGGAAGGAAGGAAGGAAGGAAGGAAGGAAGGAAGGAAGGAAGGAAGGAAGGAAGGAAGGAAGGAGGGAAGGAAGGAGGGAGGGAGGAAGGAAGACAGCAGCTTCACTATACCACAAAGTAAAGCATGGAGTTTGCACAACTTTGGGACTGTGATCCCCGGGGGAAATCAATCTTAATCACCTTTCCATTACTGAGAGGTTGATTATGCAGTTGGTCGATCATCCCAATCTTTTTAGCCCTTGACTTTTGGGTAACACACTACACTTAAATCAAAGAACATGATGAGGGAACAATGAAAGAAGATGAAATTAGTCTCCCTCAGTTTTGCTCCTTGTTAGCAGTCAGCTGAAAGGCCTTGTGAGGGGAAGAGTGAAAATGATTGCATTAAATGAAAATGAGGTTTTTTAGATTATCAGTGGATTTCAATTACCCATCCTACCCCCTTTGTTTCCATTACCATAATCAAGATATGACTGGACCCCTAGAGCAATCATTTCCCTAACTTTCAAAAGCCATGTGGACTTGGCAGTTGTCTTTCTTAGTACTGAACTGCTGATGTTGCCAAGAATATCTCCTCTGCTCAGCTTCCTGCTGCTTCCCTCACCAGCATTCAAATAACAAGATCTCGCCTGGCAGTGATGTCATCAGAACCGTTACCGCCTGCAGGGCACTCACATGTTGGCTCTATTTAAGATCCAGTCTTCATATTCAGTGACACGGAAATTGTCACTTTGTGAGCTACCAGAAAGGAAGAGTCGAAAAATTATCTTCTAGGAATAAGCAGGTTACATTCCTGCCTACACCGAAGTGGAGTGGAAAGTAGAGCGCTTCAGCTGCGCGTTGTGGTCTCCAACTACTGACATCAGCAAAGGGCATATACAGGATTTCAATCACTTCTTTCAATGAACGCTAAAAGTACCATTCACCTGGCCTCGTCACCCATCTCCTGCATTTTGCAGTCATTGCTCACAATTGCTCTGTGCTTTGTGTTTCTTCAAGCAGATTTTTCGGCCACTTCTAATTACCCAAGACAGCAAATGTAACATTAATGAATGTAAATGCATGTCTCTCCCCAGTGGATAATTACACTAACCTTTTAATGAGAATTGCATCATATTTACTGCTTCCGGTAAATTTTTATGTCTTCTTGCTTGTTCCTTTTGATGAGGAGAAAGAAAGACTTGAAAATAATGGGATAAAACAGTGACTCAGACTTGGGCTTCTTTCATCCGACTTAACAGCTGCACATTCTCAGCATTTTGATGACCCACCCAAGTCCACATTTGATGCAGGTTTTGTGGCGAACATCTGGTATGGGTGCTAATGGTTCTAACACTTTGCTAATTCTATATGGATGCATGCTTCAAATACAGCTGTTCCTTCAAATACCTTTCTGTTTACCCCATAAAAAATTTAACTCATCAACAAAATAAACTGAACCTATGTTCTTGATTGGAATCTAGAGTTAGCAGAGAAGATAAATATGTTCATTTCTTTTTATCTGGGACATCAGGGAAAGATGCTCAGTTCTGGATCCTTTCTTCCACAACTTTCACGTAGGTAATTACTGAGAAAATTGACTACTATCTAGTCATGGCTCTACCATGATGTACTTCTGAAACTAATAGAGGCCATGGTTATATATGCTGAGTTTGGAGTCAGAAAAACCTGTATTCATATCCCATATCTGATGTTATTTTTGTGTGTGTGACCTTGGACAAGTCATTAATCTCCCTGATGAGCCTTAATTTACTCATTTGTAAGATGAAAGGACTTAGAGAGCCTATCAAGTCCCTTCCAGCTTTAGAACTGTGGTCCTATAGGGGGAAAATTCTTAAAATAGGGATTCTTCACCTGGAGATCCATAAATAGATCTCAGGGGGGGTTGAGAACCTGAACAGAGGAAAAATTACATCTTTTTTCTGGCTAACCTTTCTATGAAATTTAACACTTCCATAGATTACAATTTATTTTTAAAAACAATATTCTGAGAAAAAATTCATAAGCTTCAACAGACTGTCCAAGCTGTCCATGACAAAAAGGAGTTTAAGAACCCTTGCCTTAAAGGAAAACCTATCCCATGACTGAATGAATGGATGGTTCTATGCTCTTAAACACTTTGAGAAGATGATTTTATAACCTCAAACAGACACAAATAAACCTAGAGTTTACTTTATCTTTCACTGACTCCCATTTTTAATTGCTCCTAAGAGATACATTAGCTATATAACTCCTGCCAGAAAGTGCACCTTCACTGTGCATGCCTGGTAGAAGCTAAAGTGACCAGCAGCAGACAGTTGGCTCCAAATACCGGAATTTTCCTGCCTCCTAGTAGAAGCAGGAGCCCTCTCAAGAGCTCCCAACCAAATCAGGGAACAGTATGTAACCCTCGATGGAGAGCCTATCCTAGGACACAAAATTGATGATTCCTAATTTAAAAGTTCTCAATGCCGAATATCATCCTAACATTCCTAACTCCTTTGACCCTTTCTCAAGGCCAAGTCTAGAAAGGCTAAATTGCTGAAATGGCACCAACAAATTCATTCACTAGAACCCTCTATACAACTATTTGGTGTTACAAACAAGAAATTATTTTTAGGAATTCTTCTGTGAAGGTCAAGAAGTCAGGTTGTCTGGAAAACATCTGTTAATTTGAAACAGCTGAATTATTTACCTAAATATCATGAAAAACCCAAACCAAATGAGGAGACATAAGGACGGGTTAGTGTATATTAGGGTAGGCAATAAGTCCTTCTAGGCAACAACAGGAAACAATTCAAGACCTTTAGATGTTTCCTCAAAAAAACCTCAGTAAATATTCATTAGTAGATGACCTATTACCCCGAAACTTTCAGTAATGACAAGGAATGCACTGTTGATTTCAGTATTAAATTTTGGGAAACTCTACAATTGTTCTTAAATATCTCAGGTCTTATCCAAATATGCATGTCTTACATTCGTATCTCACAAAACACCTTCATTTCCTCACCCTACATACTTCCTTTGCCTGTTATAGTATGATTCATTTTAGACTTGTCTGTTATTGGTAGTGTTGTGCTACAGAAGGAGGAAGAAATACCACCTACTTACCAAATGAAACTCAGTAGAGTAAACTAGCCAACCACCCTATTTCTCATCTAAGAAAATGAAATGATGACAGAATGACAAAATTAGATTATAACTACACACCAACTAACAAAAGGTATAGAGTACATCTCAGAAAGACACTAGACTGAAAGACCCGAAAACTAGAGCATATGTAGTATTAGGCCTGGACACCTAAACCTAGGTTTAGTTTTGAGATGACGATGAAGATGATAAACAGGGTGGGAATGATGATCATTTCTGGTCTCTGTTCACTTCTAAGATAATATTAAAAGGGAGAACATTAACCCACGAGTTACATACACAGTGGGTTCAAGAGAGTACTCAATAAACTCTAATATTTCTACTGGTCGTTGCATATGAATGAGACAAATGGCCTTCATACTCTCTCTTGAAAAGTTAAGTCTTTCCTTTACATCACACCACCAGCTATGTTTCATAATTCCAATTCCATCTAACATGGCCCTACTATCTAGGCTATTACTTCAAGCTATTTTCATAAGCCCTCATTCTCTAAGATAGGAGTTCTTAACCTTTTTTGCCTAAAGGATACCTTTGGCAGAATAATGTTTTTAAATGCATAAAACAAAATAAAATACACAGGAAACCAATTATATTAACATGAAGTTATCATAATATTAAAAACAAGTTCATGGAGCAGGAGTTAAGAACCTTGCTCTAGAGGAACTTGGTGCCTCGGTACAGCAGAAAGAGCACTGCATTTAGAGTCAAAGGACCTGAGATCAAATCCTGACTCTGCTACTTTCTACCTTTGTGAATGTAGGAAAGTCATTTGATCTCTCAAAACTAGAGCTCTTCATCTTTTAGATAAGGGGGTTGGACTAGATGGCCTCTAAGGTCCCTTGTAGCTCTAAACCTCTAGTTCTTTGATTTTGTGATTCTATGAACAACTGTCACTTGGGACTATAAGGAACTGGCACTGGAAGTTCACAGGCTCTTCTGAGAAGGTGGTTCCCAAGCCAATTCCCCATCAATCACCTGAGAGCTTTGGTTCTTACTTTTAACACTTTAGACAAGAATTCCATCAATCCCTTTGGACACACATACAGGAAACTGATTCTCACTCACTGAGTGACTTTTCTCTTTAAAACTTGGGAGAAAGAGCCTGAGAACGGAGGCAGGGATTTAGAGTTTTCATAGAAAGGCAATACATGGCATCTGACTAGACATAACCCAGCACAGAATAACTCATTCTACCTGGCCCTTTCATATATGGGTGCAACTCACTCCATGAATAAATAGTAAGCTTCATCAGTCACCTATTCATAGAGGATAGATATACAAAGAAGAAAGCTTGCATGGCAGTCAAACCCTGAAAAACAGTAGAAATAGCAGTACTGCGTCAAATGAAGAGTAATGGCCTGGACACGAAATGAATTCTGTGGTTCCCTGGAAGGTGCATACAAGGAAAAGATGCTTTTCTGACTGGCATGAACATCACCATTCATCCCAAATAATGCGGCATACAGACCAGTTAAGGACTAAACTGCAGCTAAGTTTTAGGGAGAATGGCTTAGAGAAAACAGCAAGGTATGTTTAGATATAACATCTTAACATGCCTGGAATGATGGGCCCATGAAAAAACAACAATAATAATAACTGACATTCATATAATATAAAGTTTACAAAACTCTTTAAATATTATCTCATCATTTACCCCAGTTCTACTCCAACAAGACTGCTCATTCACTGCTCCAAAATTGTACCTAGCCTTAACGCATAGCAAATAATTGGCTGATCTGAATGATCTCTGAGATGGCTCCCCCTGTGAGCCTCTGTTTGAATTCGTCCTGGCTGGTTTCAGAAGGCTGCTACCTAAATGCTTAGTCTTCTATGGACAAGGCTGATCCACTAGACGTGCAAAATCTATAGCCATGGGGAGGCACACAAGCAAACAAACTAAGCCAAATATTCAGATATCTAAGGCTTCTGTTGATACAGGAACAATGTCTGCTTGATGACACAGTGCTCACATTAATCAAATGAGGACAAAGACAAGGGAACTTTGTCACAGAATTTAGCTGCAGACAGATATGAATCCAGCTGAAAAAAAGCACTGTATTGTGTAATACCACAACCACGTAATTATTCTATTTCAGTTCTTCCTGTCTCTTCATTCCAAGTAACTGTCTGTTTTACAGACAACCTTAGAGTTAGAAATTTTCAGGTACAGTAAACTCTGCATAATTGGACTGATTTGGCAAAACTGGAGGGAAATAATGGTTAACCAGATTATCTTCTCAAGAGATTATTGTACAGCATTATATGCTATACAAAGGTTGCTGATTTTCAAATAGCTAGAATAACAGAATCAGACTTTCAGAAAAGGAAAGGGCAACAGAAATCATCTAGCACAACCTCCTTATTTTAGATGAGGAAACTGAGACCCAAAGAGATGAAATGCCTTGCCCCTTCATAGAGGTAATTTAATCTGTCTCTGATGAGTCAGAAGGTACTTAAAGAACTTGCAGTGCCTCAGGGTTATCATTCTGAATATCTACTTCCTCCACACTATAGATTTGCAAAACTACTGGTTGAAACAGAAAATTGTTGAATTATAGAATCTTAGAGTTGGAAGGGAACTGAGATGCTATTTATTCAAAATCCTCTCCTGATGCCCATTACCACATCCCAACAGAGTCAATCCATATCTCCTTAAACATCGCCAGTAACGGAACTCATTACATAATTTTATAGAAAATTCTACTATTGGAGAGCTTTAATTGTTTGTTTGTTTTAATGAAAAAAATTCTTCCTTATGGTGAGATAAAAATCTGTTCTGTTAACTTCAACCCTGATCCTAGCTCTGAGTCCTGGAGCTACACATAGTAAGTTTAATTTGTCTTCTACATGATAGCTCTTTAATCATATGCACAGAAGTTATACAGACAGACCCAATCCTCATATAACATGGCTTTGAGTCCTCTGACTACCCTAGTTCCTCTCCTTTATATGCTTCAAATTGACAATGTCCTTTTTTAAGTGTTGTGCCCATAACTGAACACAGGAGGTCTGACTAGTAGGGAAAAGGAATAATCAACTTCCCCTTCCCAGACACTTATTTCAATACTTCTAAAAACTTGTGACTGCATCTCTATGGAGCCACCTCTACCAATACAAAATGCAACTTCTCTATCCCTTTAAGAAATATTTTTCATAAGTTACTATAAAAAAAATCTAAAAAAAAAAATTAAGCACCTAATGGGTCCAGTCAACGTTCTAGTGATAAAGTTCTTCAAACTAGCTAGATTTAGTCCTTAGATAAAAGACATGTGAGCCACTCAAAGACCTGCCATAAAATCACAGAGTTTGGAGCTGGACAGGACCTTTGAGATTACCTTGTCCAGCCACAGTGAAGACATACAAACCCAAACCAGTTAAATTATCTGCCCAACACCATAGAGACAGTAAAAGAACTGGGACTCAAAGCCAGATCTTCTGCCTATATATCTAATACTGATTCTACCATACCACCTTTATAAATCAGTAGAAACTGCCAGAGCTTATGTTTCATTGGCACAACCCTTAAGATAACGGCATCACTTCCACACCACAATGAAGGAATTAAGTAGAATTTTGGTACGAGTTTTGGTACACAAAATCTACAAATATAGCATATGTAATCTGTGGTTTTATTGTATTATTGTCTCTTTCCCCTCAGATGTCACTTTAAAACCCTAAAGTAATGTTGGCGGGAGGGGGGTGGTAACATGGAGAGAAAACAGGGAGAAGGAGAGAGAAAAATGACAGGGGGAGATCAAGGTTTTCAATATACTTAAAGTAAACCTAAAGAATGGGCTTTATTAAAGCTATACCAACAAACACCTGCTCATCACGAATACACAATTTCATCACAGTGACAACTGTAAATATAGCAATATAACATTATAGTCTATTAAAATACTAGTATTTTTATACTTCCTATGTATCTAGTCTCCTCAGGACATATGTTGAGAATCACTCAATTTTCATGTTTATCTTGCTGCTTTTCCTGAAAGAGTTACATCCTGCTCTCTCCTAAATGTATTTGTAAAGAACAGCATGTTATTTGGTCAATGTCCTTAAAATCTTTAAAATAAAACTACCCATCACAAGATTCCATACACAACCCACTCCTTACTTTCAACTTCATTTTACCCACCTTGCCAATGCCTGGATCTTTGCCACATGTCGTTCCTCCTGTTCTGACACTTTTCGTTTCAAGTTGTCAATTTCTTGCCTGAGCACTGCCGAATGTTCCATCTCTCCATCAAGCAGGTTTCGCAATGATCTGGGGGAAAAGGGGTATCATAAGTTCTTAGACATCAAAAGCCAAATGCCCATCAAGTTCAAAATAGAGTTACTGCTAAAATCCAGTTGATATTTTTCCTCTGCTCTAAAATAAAATTCTACTTAAGATCCTTCAGGTAAAGTTATTTAAAGAGTGTTCCAAAGCACGTCCTGGAGTCTCAGGACAAAAAGAATATCAGATGATAGGGCTGAGTGAGAGTCAGTAAGACCAAGGAAATATACACCTAAGAGTCAGTTATCAAGTCTCCAATTTGAGAGTTTTGATGAAAGTAAAACAACGTTAGCCTGACTCAGATTACAGAGAGAGTACCAAACCAGCCATATTTAAACCTCTACTGCATTAAATTAGTCTTTTATGTTTGGTTTTGCTTTTTTTTTTTTTAAATAAGGGTCATCTTGTCAAAGCCTTACTGAAAAGGAGTTTAGCAAAGAAAATGAATGCAGAGGTTGGGAAAATAATCAAGGGCACTGCTAACATGCACAGCATGTGCAAATTATACAAAAGATGTTTCCTTTAAAAGATACCCATTATTATTATCCATTAAACACATTTTGTGCTGACATTCTATCATTTCACAACAAATTACGTCTTGTTTTCCAAAGCTTATCAACCCCCCAAAAGTTGTCCTATGAACATAATTCCTGGTTTTATACAAAGAGTAGGCAGCAGTTCTTTCCAAAGCTACTCAAATGTTACTTTTGAAAAGTAAACCAAACATGACTTTACCAGCATTATACCTAAGCATAGGGCTTTTTTTTTTGAGAGGAAGACCACTTATATACTAAATACTGAATAAATCTTGCTACATGACACCAGAGTATTAGCACTGTTTCAAACTAAAATTTTCATCTGTTCTAAAGGCATGCCACTTTCACAAGCATAACCAAGGCCAAGTGGAACTTGCTTAAGTGCCTAAAATCTAAAATGAGAATGTATTACACTCTATGCAACTAGGTCAGCAATGGTTTTGGAAAGCTCTGCAAAGCATTTTTCAGAGACTTTTAAAGGGAAACATGGGCAGTCATCAAATATAAGGCAATTTCTTACTCACTAGGTGAACAATGTGAAATGCTTCAGGGTACAAATGCTTCCATCTTTCCAGAGCCCTGAACCTGATGTCAAGAGATCTAATTCCTAGTCAAACCTTAGCCAGTAACTTAACTCTGAGTGGGCAAAAAGGTGATTTAACCACTCTGTACTAAAAATGGGAATGACAACACCCATTTGTCAAATGCAGAAAGAGAGTTAAAAACATTTTGAATGGTTAAAAGTACTACACAATTTAAGGACCTCTTAATAATAACAGTGATTCAGGAAACTAAGAATGTGCCCTTATTATTCTGGGGAGTAAGCATATGCTACAAGCCATAGTTACAAAAAGATTTTTTAATGCTATTTTATACATTTTTGCATATATATACATACATATACACATATATGTACGTATATACATATATACTTACATACACGTACATATACACACATATATAACCACAACCTCAGACATGGAGCACCAAAAAGGGGTAAGAGGAGAACAGAATTTGACAACGGGAAGGCCACATTATACCTGTTTTCTTCTTCCAGTTCATCCTTTCTATTCATCATAGCTACAATAGCTTGACGCAGTTCATCTAAAGGGAAAAAAACAAGGACAAATTAGATGACAGGTCAAACCTATTACATCACTTATATCTCAGCATCCTATGTCATTAAAAATGTCTGGAGAAGGTTCTTTGTTCTATAAAGAAATAATCCCCAGAGGTCTTATCTGAGAGAACAGAGAAGTTAATTTTCAATGAGGCTGCCATGAGTGGAATTCCATATCAACAAATATTTATTAAATATATTTAGATATTAGGCACAACAGGGGATACAAGACATGAGCCAGCCCTCAAAATTTTTGCAATACAATTAAATAGGTAAAATATATTGATAGACATCTATAGATATATACACATATATATATGGATAAAAGTATGTGTTTATGTATGTGTATATATATACATACATGTACATACTGTGTATGTATATATTAACACAATATAAGTTAGTAATGAGTATCAAAAAGTTAAAACTAGTAAAATTTTAGGCTGTATTAACAGAAGTACTTGGTATGTGTAGCAGCAAGCACCCCAGCGTCCCCAGGGTGGCTGCCAACACGGGTTCTTAGATCTGCTTTTCCAAAGGAAAGCAACTCAAAATGGGGTAACAATCTTGCTTTAATCAATCAAACATATGATTTACCTAGTTCAGGGGAAAAAGGTCAGCACCCCTAACTTCAGAATATACAGACAGAAACATTTCAAGCAGACAGGCCTCCAACTGTCCAACCATTACATCCATACTAAATCACAGTCACCAGAAAGGGAAGCATCAATATCTGGGTTTTTCAAAGCCAGGGGGTTTCCCAATGGCTGCCCAGAGTCTCATCTGATTAAATCACACGACACTTCTCAAAGTGAGCCCCAAAGCAAAGCCTCACATCAGGATTTATATAGCCTTCTCCTGGCTCAGAGAATGTAACAACCCTCTTGACCCACTGCCCAATCACAAAGTATCTCCTGCAAAACAAGCCTCCCGTCACAAGCTCCAGGTGCACTTCACCTAGGGGAAGGGAAGATCTTAAAAATGTACATTCCTATAACAGTATTTTTAAAAAGAGAAATTAATATTATTCTCTGTCCTGTTAAAGGTATATCTTTTCAGTTCTGGGAGTTATTGACAAACCATAGTACAGGCAGAAAAGAAAAAAACCTGAACAACATGCTGCAGTGTCTGGAAACCATGCCATACAAGAATAGGATTAAGGAGCTATGGAGAGTTAGCTTGAAAAAAAGACAGGTCAAGGAAGAACTCAACAGACATCTTCAAATATCATCTAGAAGAAGAATCAGGCTTATTCTACTTTGTTACAAAGGACATAAGAAGGGTGTAATGGTTGCAAGTTATAGGAATGCAACTTTTAATCAAGAGATTTCAAAAAAAAGAATGGGAAGCCTCAAAATTTATTTTGTTCCTCATCACTAAAGTATTCAAGATCTGCCAGAGATACTGTAGCACATACCACCATGGTCCTCTAAAATCCCTTCCAACTACAGAATTCTCTAAGTAATATAGATATGGAATGCTTTGAGAGGAGGACTTGATTAGTACCAGCTAGGGCAGTCAGTAAAAGTATCACAAAGTGGAGGAGTTTGTGCTGGCCCTACAAAGGTCAGGTAGAATGAGTATCAATGAAGAGGAATTAGGAACATTGTCAGGGTGAAAGGAAGCATAAGCAAAGACACAAATGTAAGAATGAGCTCAAAAAGGATTTTGAAAATCAGGTAAGAGAAGTAGAGGAGGGGCAGCCAGGTAGCACAGCAAGTAAGAGCACCGGCTCCAGTGTCGGGATGACCTGGAGATCGAATCCTGGGCTCAGACACTTAGCACCCACCCAGAAACACCTGGTCGTGTAACCTTGAGCAAGTTACTTAACCCCAATGGCTTTAAAAAAAAAAGAGAGAGAAGTAGAGGAAAAATTGGGAAGAGAAATTAGAGTGATGGAAGAAAATCATAAAAAATGAGTCAACAGCTTGCTAAAGGGGACCCAAAAAAATACTGAAGAAAACAACACCTTAAAAAATAGACTAATTCAAATGGCAAAAGAAGTCCAAAAAGACAATAAGGAGAAGAATGTCTTAAAAGCAAAATTGGTCAAATGGAAAAGGAGGTCCAAAAGCTCACTGAAGAAAATAACTCCTTCAAAATTAGAATGGAACAAATGGAAGCTAATGACTTTATGAGAAATCAAGAAATTATAAAACAGAATCAAAAGAATGGAAAAAAAAAAGAAGACAGTGTGAAATACCTCATTGGAAAAAAACACTGACCTGGAAAATAGATCCAGGAGAGATAATTTAAAAATTATTGGACTATCTCAAAACCATGATTTTAAAAAAAGAGCTTAGACATTATCTTTCAAGAAATTATCAAGGAAAACTCCCCTGATACTCTAGAACCAGAAGGCAAAATACAAATTGAAAGAATACACTGATTGCTTCTTGAAAGAGATCCCAAAAGGAATACTCCTGGAATATTTTAGTCAAATTCCAGAGCTTCCAGGTCAAGGAGAAATATTGCAAGCAGCCAGAAAGAAACAATCTGAGTATTGTGGAAACACAATCAGGATAACACAAGATCTAGCAGCTTCTACATTAAGGGATCAAAGGACTTGGAATGTGATATTCCACAGGGCAAAGGAGCTAGGATTAAAAACAAGAATCAACTACCCAGCAAAACCGATAATACTTCAGGGGGATATATGGACATTCAATGAAAGAGAGGACTTTCAAGCATTCTTTTTTTTAGGGCAATTAGGGTTAAGTGACTTGCCCAAAGTCACACTGCTAGTAAGTGTGTCAAGTGTCTGAGGCCAAATGTGAATTCAGGTCCTCCTGACTCGAGGACCACTGCTCTATTCACTGTGCCACCTAGCCACCCCATTTTCAAGCATTTTTGATGAAAAGACCAGAGCTGAATAAAAATTTGACTTTCAAATACAAGAATCAAGAGAAGCATGAAAAGGTAAACAGGAAAGAAAAATCATAAGGGACTTATTAAAGTTGAATTGTTTACATTCCTACAAGGAAAGATGGTATTTGTAACACATGACACCTTTCTTAGTGTTATGGTAGTTGGGAATATGCATGTGTGTGTACATTATATATGTACATACATATATATACAAACATACATACATACAAACATACATACAAAGAGAGAGAGACAGAGGACACAGGGTGACTTGAATATGAAGGCATAATATCTAAAAAATAAAATTAAGGAGTGAGAGAGGAATATATTGGGAGACGGAGAAAGGGAGAGACAGAAAGGGGTAAATTATCCCACATAAAAGAGGCAAGAAAAAGTTTTTACAATAGAGGGGAAGACAGGGGAGGTAAGAGGAAATGAGTGAACCTTACACTCATTGGATTTAGCTTAAAGAGGGAATAATGTACACATTCAATTGGGTATCTTTTCTTACAGGAAAGCGGGGGGGAGGGAGTTAAGAGGGGAGAAATGATAGAAGGGAGGACAGATTGGAGGAAGGGATAGTCAGCAACAAACACTTTTGAAAAGGGACAGGGTCAAAGGAGAGAATAGAATAAATGGGGGTGGGAAAGGATGGAGGGAAATAAAGTTAGTCTTTATTATGGAAGTGCTTTGCATAACTACACATGTATAACTTATATTGAATTTCTTGCCTTTTCAATGAGTGTGGGTGGGGAGAAAAAAAGGGAGAAAATTTGGAACTCAAAGTTTTAAAAACAAATGTTAAAAATTGTTTTGACATACAACTGGGAAATAAGATATACAGGCAATGGGGTATAGAAATCTGTATTGCCCTACAAGAAAATAAGGGGGAAGCAGATAAGCAGGGGTAGTAATAAAAATGAGGGAAGACTGGGGCAAGGGGTAATCAGAATGCATGCTATCTTGGGGTGGGGGAGAGGAGAGATGGGGAGAAAATTTGGAACTCAAAATCTTGTGAAAATGAATGTCAAAAACTAAAAATAAATTAATTAAAAAATAACAAGCATTTATTTTCCTTCACATGCATTAAAACATACAGTTAAGATAAATGTAATGCTTCAATCACCACATATTCAATCACTGACAGACTCAAAAATGAAATAATCTGATATTCATTTCCTAAATTTTTTAAAACTCGTGGAAATATTGAAAACAGGTATCTGCAACAGACTCAAGTGATTCAGTCTAAACCATGACACTATGACCAAGAAAAAGGTCAGATTCAAAAATCTTTATCTAATACAATATATTTTTGCAAAAAGTGGAATCATCTGTCCTTAGCTTTTATCTCAATGAAACCTTGAAAACTCTGCAATCTTTCAGTCGTGCATCGAGGGCTCAGGAAATTGGAAAATTGTTTGTTTAAGCCAAGGTCTGTTTGAGCCCTAAAAGGGGCCAACAGGATGGTTTTCATTCATTGCTATTTTTATAGTGAAAGTCACTCTGGTTAAGATTTGTGGAAAATTTGAGGAGTGTACAATGTAGTTAATATGAAATTCAGATTTTCTGTCTAAGAACTCAAAAGAAAATATGGTCAGTACACTCTCCTGAGAACTAGGTTGATCTATCTGATAGTTTTAGGGAAAAAAAAAAGTCTTACCTAATTAACACACATGAACCAGTAGGCTACTAGGAAAAAACTACCTGAAATTTCTGGCTATGGGACCAAACTCTGGGCAATATTTAGATTAACTTGGTTCTATGAACAAAATGTCTATCATGAAAACACTGAAATCAAAGCTGAGAGCTGCCCTAAGTGACGATTTGCTCTGTTGCCACCTGACTTGCTCTGGACTCAACCTCCACATAAGGTACCCTCATCCCTGGGGAAGTTAATCCATTCAATTTTGGAACTCCCACCTTGGGCCTGAGTTGTTTTTACTGGTGAGTGAGTGTAAACTCAATTAACACAACACATCTAGCCGGCCTAGATACAACCCTTCCAGCCATCTCCACAGGCCATCGTGCCATCTACTCTGCCACCACTCACACACTTTCCATCTTCTATTTTGGACACAGTAACCAAATCAATACTACCATCTCTTCTGGAAATAGAATGCCAACTGACATCCCTTGTGGATCAATTAACCATCCCTACAATCCCTAAAACATGTTTTCTTTCCATATTAAACCCCTTGAAAGCAGGGATCATTATCATTTTGTTTTTGTATTTCCAATCCTTAACACAGTGCCTGGCACACAGTAAACACTTAATAAATTTTTTAATTCAGTCTTTCATGTATCCTGGAACAAAGACAGAAATATACACTAATAGACTAACTCAATTCTCAAGAAGAGTTTATCTATTAATGTCAATATTTTATCAACTTAATGAAAATGGATCATTGAACAGCATCAGATCTATACCTACATTTTTCATATATAAGGTTGATTAAAGTTTTATGATTTGCTCTTATATTATTCATGTTTTAATAGCTAACTTCTATAACCCATCACTTGCCATATCTTGTTCATTCTACTAGTATATTTCTCAAATTCAGTCCCATTTTTCCATTCACATAGCCACTACCCTAGTTCACACCCTTGTCAAATCTCACCTGAAATACTGCTGTCTCCTAACCATTCTCCTTGCTTCCAGGTTCTCCTCCTTTTCAACCTGTCCTCCAAACACCTGTCAAAATAATCTTCCTATATGATATGTCATCACTCCCCTGCTTAAGAATCTTCAATGACTCCCTATTGCCTCTAGAATAAAAGACAAATTCCTCAATTTAGCATATAAAACAGTTCACAATCTGAATCCAGTCTACCTTTCCAAAATTATTTCACCTTACCACACTCAATGTCCCAGACAAACTGGACTATCTGCTGTTCCATAAGCCTGACATTCGATCTCCTATTTCCATCTCTTTGCAAAGGCTATCCTGATGTCTGGAATGTACTCTATTTACTTTCACCCCTTGGAATTCTTAGCTTCCTACAGGACTCAACTTCACTCACACACACTACCTAAAGCTGTTCTTGACCTACGTAACTGTTAGTTTCCCCTACCTCCTCAAATTGTCTTCTATTTCTTTATCTGCTTATATGTTCTTTCCCTCAGCATAAATGACCTTCTTGCAGGCAGTTTTAGACACTAGCTGTTTTACTCTGGGCAAGTCACTTAACTTCTGGCTGCCTCAGTTTCTTCATCTATCAGATGGGGATTATAACACCACCTACCTCCCAAGGTTATTATGAGGATAAAAGGAGATAATAATTGTAAAGTGTTTTGCAAACTTTGGAAGTTCTATATAAATGCTAGCTATTACTATCATTATTATTATTATGTAAATACATGAAGGATCTATGATTTCAGCAAGGTGGAGATCTAGCGCTGTGGGAACTCCCTCTGGCAATAAAGACATGACATGAGCACAGAAGCAGAGAATCTTAGAGTTGAAGGAACCTTAAAAGTCATCCAGTCCCACCTATATAGGTGGCTTGCTGTTCTATCCTATTCAGATCTTTCTGGACCCTTATTTGTCATCCAATGCATTACCTTTTTGTCATCCACAAATTTAACTATTCCATTTCCTTTAACTTCCCCCAGATTTAGAATCTTTAGATCTAAATCTAAATCTAAATAAGATTTTGAAGCACACAGACCTCTGGACCCTGAGGCCCTCCTTCAAAACCAACATTTCACCATAAGAGACCAGTCTTCGGATTAAGTCATTCCACCAGTTCCCAATCTATCATGCTGCCCTATCATCTAGGCAAGATCCCTCTCTAGCCTGTCCATAGGAATAACCTGAAAGATGATTAAATGTTTTGTTGAAAGCAAAAAGGTAACAGCATCACGGTTGGGCTTGGAAAGAATATTACGACAGTAATAGATAGAAAGGGGAAGATGCAAGACGTGGAAAGATCAATTAGAAGTCTGTTAATGATTGTTCAGGAGGTAATAAGGCCCAGTACCAGACCTTGGCAGCAGAAGTGGTGGAAAAGGATAGATCTGGAACCATATTTTTTAGTGACAGAACTGAGAGGACTGCAACTGACTGGATGAAGAAGGTAAAGAAAAGGGAGGGAACCAGAGATTATTTACTGTTTTAGCCTAAGGAACTGAGAGACTTGTGATACCATTAACAAAGTCAAGGGAAGCAACTGATTTTTTTTCTTCCAAGTTGGGAATAGAAACAAAACAATTTTTAGTTCAGTTCTGGACATATTTTATTTAAAGTTCATCCAGGTGGAAAAGTCCTAAGGAGCAGGCAGAGGTTAAGTGACTTACCTAGGATCAAATAATAAGAGAGATAAAGATAGGATCTGCACCTGATTCTTCTTGAGTTCAAGCCCCACATTCTATCGACTATACCATGTTGCCTCTATTATTCATTTTAGGTCCTGAATAAATAGGATAATTGATTAAGTCAGTAACATCTCTACTATCCATTATTTTATCACCTGGAACTTTTTATTAACTGGCACTTCACAGCTATAGTGCAATGCTAACTTTTATTGATAATGATGACGCTAAGGCAATTTAAGATTCTAAAGCATTTTCTTCTTAAAAAGAAATCAAATTATGTTCAGCATACCTTTAGTTTTACATGTATTTTACCTTATCCTAATTCTGAGAAAACTTATATGCCACACATAGCATACAGAGTAATTTTGTACAAAGTACATAATTTCTTTCAACAACTACAGGTATTCTCCAACTAATAAACAGGTTGTATTCCAAAAAATTCAATTTCAAGTCAATTATTTTGGAAGATGTGATTTCATATAGAAACAATATTATAAATTGTGGTTAGTTTTCTAAATCAGCACACAAAATACCTGCTTCAACCATAATGTACTTGAATAATAACCAATTCCCCACCCCCCCACCCACAGACCTGAAGAAGACAGGGGGTGAAACAGGGGGTATACAAAGACCACCTGGAGGTTCTAGAAGATGGTCAATACAAGATGAAAGCTACAGCAGCAAAAAGCTGCGCAAAGGAGTGGGGGATAGACAGGACTTTTAGTAGTTTCTACTCTAACAATCGTGTGGAGATCCCAGACACAGGATTCTCCAGAAAAGAATGTCAACAAAAGGAGAGGATGACAACAGAAGTCAGTCATTCCTCTGTATGGATTACTGGCTCATTTCCGAGTGGAGTGATTATAAGACAGGGAGGGATCCCACTATGTAGAGAGGACGACAGTAGGTAAACACTGTGAATACAAAAGTGGATTCAGCCTCTAGAGAATTTGCAAAATTTTTAGGAAAATGCATTTTTCTAATTCTTCATGATATTAGCACAATTTTTTACGATAATTTTGATTTGTTCTAAGGGCATACCCCTTTCACAAGTATAAGCAAGGCCAAATGGAACTTCCTTAAGGGTCTAAAATTGAAAGTGAGAGAATATTACACTATATTACACTAGGTCAGAAATTATTCTGGAATGCTTGGCAAAACATTTTTTCAGAGAATTTTAAAGGGAAACATTGGCAATCTTCAAAAAGAAGGTAATTAATTTCTTAGCATAGTAAATACAGAATTAGTAGTCTCTGCCTCCAGAAAATTTGCAACTTTTCTGGGAAAAGAGATGTTTCTGTCATTTCAAACACAATTATCAGGTACATCATGTGAAATAAGAGCCAGAGAGTGATCTCCCAACTACTGAACAGAGAACATAGGTCATTACATATCTATGAGTCACCCTCCTAAGCACATGGCCAGGCACTACAAATAAAGGGCAGAATGTAGGAATTCCAAATAACCACCAAAATACTACAAGTCAAATCAAGATCCCAAGTGAAAAACTTAAAAAAAAAAAAAAAAAGAAAAGAAAGGAAACCTTCACCATGTTGGAAAATACGTTCCCTCTCTTCCTAAAAAGAAAATGGCACTATTCTTCACAGACTTAGACACAGAAATGCCTTTGAACAGCACAAACTGTATAGCCTCAAAGCCCCCCACTGGGATACAGCACGTTTGACTAACACTGATGTGATACATGCCACAAGTGGTAAAACATTTACTGTCCCTTTCACCCCTTCATGTGCATTTTCAGTCTCCAGTACAATGTCTCTATATACTTGTCAGCATCAGAATGACTTGTAATAGCACTTACAAATAGCAAGAAAAGCAATAGTCCAATATTCACAGTCAAAAAAAAAAAATCAGCCTCAGCAAGAACTGCTGTCAGAGCTATTCTTGACTACTCTGGAAGGAACATTTATAGTGAGTGCAAAACCAGGGAGAGGCTGAGATCCCAAATCCTAATAAAACCAGCTCTCTAAGGGGTTGACTATTTTTTAACGTGCATTCAACATTAACATGCACTCACATTCTGCCACTGTTCTAAGATAGTAAACTGGGTAACTTAGGGGTTTATTTTCATAGAGCTAATAAATATTACACGTCACCCACCACAAGTGACATACAATAGCAGAGCTACTGTGAGTACTATATAATTTTCTCTCTTCTTCCCAACACTGCACATTTCATTATTTGTTTAGTCTCTATCATTGCGATCTCCTTCTTCTTTATTACTTGACAAAGTACAGATTTCAAATGACAATAGACTATCTTTTAGCCTCCAAAGCCTTAAAAAGGTTGGCCTATTAACATTTCGCCAATTCTCCTCTTATATCATGCACTATTAATCAGACATGAAGAAGAGTTCATCATTCTTTTCATATGACTTAGAGGCAAATTTTCATGTGTCTCAAAGACCACTAAGAAGGTGATACAATGGGGTCAAAATGCAGTCACACTTCTAATCAAGCAAGGTGAACGTCATCTTCAAATGCCAGTCTTAGACACATCATTATATTCTTCAAGATAATCAAATTAAAAATTAAAGGTAGGATCCATTGAATCTATAAATGTCACTAAGAGGCGCTTTTATGAAAAAAAAAAAAAACAATCCAGATAAACCATTGGTTAACATGATTTAAAAGTGAGAAGAAAACTTAAATGAAAAGGGTGAATATACCACTAAAGAAGATGAGATCAAAGCAATTATAGGAGTTATTTTGCCCAAAAACATGTCAATAAATTTAACAATTTAAGTAAAATGGAAGAATATTTACAAAAATATAAACTGCTTAGATTAGCAGAAGAGGAAATAGAATATTTAAATAGACTTATTTTAGAAAAAGAAATTAGGCAATAAATGAGCTTCCTAAAAAAAAGCATCAGGAGCACATGGATTTACAAGTGAATTCTATCAAACATTTAAAAATCAACTAATTCCAATAGTAAATAAATTATGTGGAATAAGAGGCAAAGAAGGGATCCTACCAAACTCTTTTTATGAATATTGATAACAAAGCAAAGAAGAATAAAAAGAGAAGGAAAATTATAGACCAATTTCATTAATATAAATGTAAAAATCATACACTAGCTAGAAGTATACTACAATATATACAACAATATATTACAAATATTATACATCCAAGTGGGAGTTATACTAAGAATGCAGGGATGGTTTAACATAAGGAAAACTATTAACATAATTTATTATATCAACAGTAAAACTAATAAAAATCATGCAATTATATTAACAGATACAGAAAAAGCTTTTGATAAAGTACAACACTTATTTCTACTATAACCCTTGAAAGTAAAGGTTTAAATGGATTTTTCCTTGGATAAACTAGAGATCTTATTGTTGTATGCCTGTGAAATCTGGACAGCCTACCAGTGCCATGCCAGGAAACTGAATCACTTCCATCTGAATTGTCTTAGGAAGATTCTGGAGATCACCTGGCAGGATAAGGCACCAGACACTGAGGTCCTTGCTGGAACAAAACTGCGAAGCATTCAAACCCTGCTTCAAAGAGTACAACTCGGATGGGCTGGCCACGTTCAAATGCAAAATGTAAACTTGCCAAAAAGACAATTTTATGCAGCACTCACATAGGGCAAGCATTCACATGGTGGTCAGAAGAAGCAATACATGGACACTCTCAAAGTCTCTCATAAGAACTTTGGAACTGATTGTGTGACAAGGGAGACACTGGCACAGGACCCACATCAGAGAAGGTGCTGTTATAATAAGCAAAGCAGAATTGAGATAGCTGAAAGGAAAAACAGGATGCACAAATTTGGATTATCCACCCCAAATGTTCACACAGGCTATTTGTGCTTGACCTGTGATAGAGCATCCCAAGCTTTTATTGGTCTGATCAACCACAGTCGGACATATTGAAACTTGACTCTAGCATCGTGATTTCACTTTGGTCCTCTTTGGGAATGAAGGACAACAACCAAGCAGAAGCCTTCCCGGTAAGATCAAGTGTGAAACACAGATGCTTACCGTCACCGGTATTATTCAATATTGTACTAGAAATTTTAGCAACAGTAATAAGATAAGAAAAATAAGTAGAAGGAATCAGAATGGGAAATGAAAAAAAAATGTAAAGGAAGGAGATTTAGCAGTACCAGATCTTTTTGATACTATGATAGTATACTTGAAAAATTCCAAAGACTCAACTAAAAAGCTAGTTGAAACAATTAATAATTTTAGCAAAGTAGTAGGATAGAAAGTAAATTCACATAAATCATCAGCTTTCATACATATCACAAACAAAAACTTGCAAGAAGAGATACTGAGACATACCCCATTTAAAATAACTCTAGACAGTATAAAACACCTAGAAGTACACTGCCAAAACAAACATAAGAACTATATGAACAAAATTATAAAAAACTTTTTATACAAATAAAATCAGATTTGAATAACTGGAGAAATAGTAATTGTTCATGGGTAGACAGGGTCAATATAATAAAAATGACAATTTTTGAAATGTATTTTTAAAATTTATTTTTAGTTTTCAACATTCATTTCCCAAAGATTTTGAGTTACAGATTTCCTTCCCCTCTCCCCTATCCTCCACCCCAAGATGGCAAGCATACTGAATACCCCTTCCCCCAATCTGCCCTCTCTTATGTACCCCCCTAATTCCCCCCCTTACTTTCTTGTAGGGCAAGATGGATTTCTATACCACATTGCCTATACATCTTATTTCCCAGTTGCATGTAAAAAACAATTTTTAAATTTTTTTTAACATTTGTTTTTAAAACTTTGAATTCCAGATTCTCTCCCTTCTCCCCTCCTCACTCACCCCCACTGAGAAGACAAACAATTCAATATAGGTTATACATGTGTAGTGATGCAAAACATTTCCATAGCAGTCATATTGTGAAAGACTAACTATATTTCCCTCCATCCTATCCTGCACCCCATTTATTCTATTTTCTCCTTTGACCCTGTCCTTTTTCAAAAGTGTTTGCTTCTTACTACCCTCTGCCTAATTTGCCCACCCTTCTATCATCCCTCCTCTTTTCCCCCACCCCCCTTCTTTCCTGTAGGGTAAGATACCCAATTGAGTGTGTATGTTATTCCCTCCTTAAGCCAAATCCAACATGAGTAAGGTTGAATCATTTGCTTTCACCTTCCTGCCCCTTCCTGTAACATCCTTCTCCTGTCTCCTTTATTTGAAATAATCCACCCCATTCTATCTCTCCCCCTCTCTCCTTCTCCCAATATATTCCTCTCTCACCTCTTAATTTTATTTTTTTATATCATCCCTTCGACTAACCCTGCATCCTCTATGTATATGTGTGTATATGTACACACATATACATACACACATTCACCCACCTACACATATATATGTATACATATACATGTGTATATATACATACGTATGTATGTATATATATAATCCTTTCAACTATCTTCATACTGAGAAAAGTCTCATGAGTTACAAATATTTTCTTTCCATGTAGGAATGTAAATAGTTCAACTTTTATAAGTCCCTTATGATTTCTCTTTCCTGTTTTCCTTTTCATGCTTCTCTTGATTCTTGTATTTGAAAGTCAAATTTTCTATTCAGCTCTGGTCTTTTCATCAAAAATGCTTGAAAGTCCTCTCTTTCACTGAATATCCATATATTCCCCTGAAGTATTATACTCAGTTTTGCTGGGTAGGTGAGTCTTGGTTTTAATCCTAGCTCCTTTGCCCTCTGGAATATCATATTACAAGCCCTTTGATCCCTTAATGTAGAAGCTGCTAGATCTTGTGTTATCCTGATTGTATTTCCACAATACTCAGATTATTTCTTTCTGGCTGCTTGCAATATTTTCTCCTTGACCTGGGAGCTCTGGAATTTGACTAAAATATTCCAGGAGTTTTCCTTTTGGGATCTCTTTCAAGAAGCGATCAGTGGATTCTTTCAATTTTTATTTTGCCTTCTGGTTCTAGAGTATCAGGGGAGTTTTCCTTGATAATTTCTTGAAAGATAATGTCTAGGCTCTATTTTTTTTAATCATGGCTTTGAGAGAGTCCAATAATTTTTAAATTATCTCAACTGGATCTATTTTCCAGGTCAATGGTTTTTTCCAATGAGGTATTTCACACTGTCTTCTTTTTTTTTTTCCATTCTTTTGGCTCTGTTTTATAATTTCTTGATTTCTCATAAAGTCATTAGCTTCCATTTGCTCCATTCTAATTTTGAAGGAATTATTTTCTTCAGTGAGCTTTTGGAGCTCCTTTTCCATCTGGCCAATTCTGCTTTTTAAGGCATTCTTCTCCTCATTGGCTTTTTGGACCTCTTTTGCCATTTGAGTTAGTCTATTTTTAAGGTGTTGTTTTCTTCAGTCAGGCTGTTGACTCGTTTTTCACACTTTTCTTGCATCATTCTCATTTCTCTTCCCAATTTTTCCTCTACTTCTCTTACTTAATTTATATTTTTCTTGGAGGCTTTTGATGCAGGAGTTTTGACTTTGTTGTCTTCTTCTAATTCTATGTTTTGATACTCTTTGTCCCCCCAAAAAAGATTCTATAGTCTGATTGCCCTTTCTCTGTTTGCTTGTCTTGCCAGTCAATTATCTGACTTTTGAGCTCTTTGTCACAGGAGAACTCTGCTTCCAGAGTGGAGAGTGCTGTGTCCCAAATTTCTGGGGTTTTGAGCAGCTGTTGTCAGAGTTTCTATGAGGCACCTGTCTCAGAACTGTGAGGATGACTTTCTCTCCACACCCTCAACAAGCTCTGCCACACCAGCACTCTTCACCCCAGAACCACCACCCAAGACTGCAACCCAGATGCAAGCAGGGCAAAGCAAGAGAATCCTGCCTCAGCACAAGCAGAGAGATTTCTGCAAGTGCCCTCTGGACAGTCACTTGGTCCCCCTATGATCTGCAGGCCTGGAGCTGGAAGCAGCAGCAGCAGCAGTTGCAGCCGCCATCACCTCTGCTGCCTCGGAGGTAAGGACCAGAAGGTGCTCTTCTTTCACCCAGTTCCAGCAGAGTTCCTCCACTGACCTTTTACTTTCTCTTTGGTGTTTATGGGTTGAGAAGTCTGGAAACCACCACAGCTGCTGGTGATTTACTCTCCTGAAGTCTGCTCCAGTCTGTCTGTGCCTTGGGTCTGGGCCACCCCAGACCTGGGCCAGCACCCCAGCTCACATGAGACTGTGCTTGGTTCCCAGTCCAGTGAGATAGACCCTTCCTGTTAGCTTGCCAGGCTGCCTTCAGCAGCATGTTTGCTTCTCTCTGTCACTTCATGGGTTCTGTAGCTCTAAAATTTGTTAAGAGTCATATTTTACAGGTATTGGAGGTGGTTGAAACACGAGCTCAAGCAAGTTCCTGCTTTTACTTTGCCATCTTGGCTCCACCCCCAAAAATGACAATTTTACCTAAACTAATTTATATATTCAATATCATCCCAATTAAATATTATTTTACTGAGTCGGAAAAAATAATAACAAAATTCATTTGGAAGAACAAAAGTTTAAGAACATCAAAGGGATTAATGAAAAAAAATGTAAAGGAAGGAGGTTTAGCAGTACCAGATCTTAAACTACATATATATTAAATATGTATATTTAATATATTATACACTCATATATATATAAAAATATTATATATATATGTATTTCGTTATTATCAAAACCATCTGGTCCTGGTTAAGAGATAGAAAGGTAAGTCAGTGAAACAGAGTAGACACAATACACATAACCTTCTGTTTGACAAATGTAATGACTTTACTTTTGGGGATAAGAATTCATTATTTTCTAAAAAAAAAATGTTGGGAAAGCTAGAAAGCTGGAAAGTTGTCTGGCAGAAACTGGGCATAGACCAATATCTCACACCATTTACCAACACAAGGTCAAAATGGATATAAGACCTAGCTACAAAGAGAGAGATTACAAGAAAATTTGAAGAACATGGAACATAGGTGAACAATTTATGAATAAACAAGAGATAGAGAGCAGTGTGAGGTGTAAAATGGATAATTTTGATTACATTACATTAAAAAGATTTTGTACAAATAAAACAAATGTAGCCAGGATCAGAAGGAAAGCAGAAAATTGGGGGAGAGGGGGGGGATTTATAAGAATCTCTCAGATAAAGGTCTCATCTCAAATATATAAATAACTTCGTCAAATCTAAAAGAATATAAGTCATTCCCATTTGATAAATGGTCAAAGGACATGAATAGACAGTTTTTAGATAAAGAAATCAAAACAATTTATAGTCATATAAAAATGCTCCAAATCATTATTGATTAGAGAAATGAAAATTAAAGCAATATTGAGACCATTTTATATCCATCAGATTGGATAAAATGATTGAAAAGGAAAGCAACAAATGTTGGAGGGGATATGGAAAAACTGGGACACTAATTCACTGTTGACAGAACTCTGAACTAATCCAATCATTTTGGAAAACAATCTGGAATTATGCCCAAAGCTGCCTTTGATCCGACAATACCACTACTAGGTCTGTTTCACAAGACTACTAGGGGAAAAGGAAAATAATCAATGTGTTCCAAAATATTTATAATACTTATCTTTGTGGTGGCAAAGAGCTAAAAATGACAGGGATGCTCATCAATTAGGAAATAGCTAAAGAAGCTGTGTTATATGATCATGATGGAATATTTCTGTGCTGTAGGAAATAATGAGTTCAATGATTTTAGAAAAAAGGTGAATAGACTTGCATGAAATAATGAAGAACAAAATGAACAAAGCCAAGAGAACATTGTATACAAAAAAGGCAATACTGTTTTAAGACCAACTCTTTGCAAATAAGTTATTTTGATTATTAGAAATACCCAAATTAACTACAAAAGCCCTATGAAGGAAGACACTATATTCATCCAGATAAAGGACTAATAGAAGCATGCATAGAATGCTTTTATATATATATATATATATACATATATATATACATGTACACAAACACACACATATTTGTATCTAATGATAGTCATTTCTAAGATCCACAGGAGAGAAAAAAAAGGGGGAGGGTTAAGTTAAATAACTTTATTATATATTTAAAAGGAATAGCAATAGATTTGCAATTTTATGTGCAATCATCTTTTCTATTCTACTGCTATGGAAATGCTTGTTTTATTTCTTACATTCAGAATAAAATACATTTTAAACAAGGAAAAAAATAAAAAATAATTTTTAAATAGATGATCAAGTAAATTGTCAACACTGTTTAGTCAGTCTCACCACTCTTTCAATGAGACTGAATCAACTCTTTTTCCACTGACAGTCTTATCCAAGCCAGTATGCAAACCTACTGAAGAAGGCAGGACCAAGTCAGGCAGAATGACATAGTAGAAAAGACCAAGAAATGCAGTAAGTCAAGAAATTTGCTCTGTCAAGGGCACTGACAAGTCTCTTTCCCAGTTCAGTCACCTGTCAAACAAGGGGACTGGATGGACTACATCAATGGTTCTTAACCTTGAGTCTGTGAACTTGTCTTGAATATTTTCGTGACTGTATTTCAATATAATTGCTTTCCTTTCTGCTTCTATGTATTATTGTATTTTATTCATTTAAAAGTGGCATTCTAAGAAGCCCATAGGCTTCTCCAAATGCAATAGGGCTCTATGACACAAAAAGGTTAAGAACCTCTGGACCAAGGATCTCTAAATCTCTATCCAGCTTTAAAATCCCATATTCCATCATCCTTTTTCATTTCAGTGTCATCTGATGTGAATGAGCACAGTTCAAAAGGCTGTACCAAAGGTTCAAACTGACGTACGTGGGCAAATTAGGGAGGCAATTGTTAAGGCTTGGGAGAGTGTGTTGTTCCTTGACTTGAAGCTACACAACGACACTATAAGAATATTAGTTTTTAAAAGACAGACCTTTGTTTCAGGAGAGGTTTGATGTCATTAAAAGGACATTACAATTTCCTTAGGGTGTATGGGTTGTTCAGGGGGATTAGCAGCTCTGATATGAGGAAGGGATGTTCATACACCCTTGGCATCTACCTGATTGACCCAACTGTCACCTGTGGCTTCAGGAAGCTGTAGCATGGGGGCAGCTAGATGGTGCAGTGAATAGAGTACCAGCCCTGGAGTCAGGAGGACCTGAGTTCAAATCCTGCCTCAGACACTTAACACTTACTAGCCATGTGATCTTGGGCAAGTCACTTAAACCCAATTGCCCTGCCTTCCCCCTCAAAAAGAAAAAAGGCAGAAATGAATGATGAAAAATATTCACATAAGAAAGGGAGCCTACATTTTATAATGATTCACCAATTAAATAATGACTTCCCCATTGTATTTGAAATAGTAATCAAGTTACAAAGCATAGAGATTTGCACAAGCTTTTTCAGAAAATAACTGCTAAGTGAAAGTGAGTTATAATTTTATTTTTTGCATGGCTCCTCAATTCATACATCAGGATCTTCAGATTTTAAAAGTCTTACCTAGTAGATCTCCAAATTGGCTGCCACTGTCATATCATCCACTCTCTAAAGTTTTTCAGTATTCACACCAAAGAGGCTTGCACATCTATCACTTATACCTATTCTGAAAGAATCTCAGAGTTGAAAGACACCTCAGTCAGTGGCCAACCAGTCCCACCCATATCTAAGAAGCTGCTCTACAAAATACCTAACAACTAATCACCCAAGCGTGACATCCTGGGGCAACTCATTCCACTTTTATATCAATCTAATGATTAGGAAGCAAAGGATTTGCCTCTGTCCGATTTTCACTCATTGTTCTAAATTATGTCATCTGGGGTCAAGATGAACAAGTTTTATCCTTTTTCCACATGATCTACCTTCAAAAACTCAAAGGCAACCATAGGCCCCCATGCTAACTTCCAAGTCTTCTCCAGACCAAACGACCCCAATTTCTTCATCTGTTCCTAATATGGCATGATTTTGAGACCCTTCACTAGTCTTTATCATCCTTCTCTGGATATTTTACACCTTTACTAATGTATTTCCTAAAATGTGGAATTACCTCCATGTTTTAAACTAATTATAACAACAAATACCAAAGAGACCAAAGCTGAAAAGAAGTCCTCTACAATCCCACTGTTACATGGTAAAAACATGCATTTGGAACTTGGTATTTTGGAGAGGCTTTGTATGAGCTAAGCGGAAAGAGAAATACAACTATTATGAGTAAGGTGTTACATTGTAATAAAAATCATTTTGCATTGAGAATCCGCAGACTTTGGCTCTAGTCCTGATTTTACTGCTAACTAACCATATCACAATTTCTCTGGGCCTCTTTTATTCACCTTTAAAATGCTGGATGAGATCAAAAGATCTCCTTCAGCTCTGAGATGCTTAGATTCTATGATCCAGAAAGGCCTAAATACAAACAGCACAACTGCCCAGTCACTGCCATCAACCACGGAGCACAGTAAGTCCCCTTCATCTGTTACTATTCCAGTTGGCTAGATGACAGGCCAAATTCAATCTAGGGAAACCATGGCCCTTCTTTAGCTAGAAACACTGCATGTACATGTCCTCAAGGGTGCTAGATACCAACATCTGTTGTGATGGCCTCACAAACCACCAAGCAGGGGTTAATTGGTGGCAAGGAAGATTAATTACATGTGAAATATTCATAAATAATTAGAATATAAAGCTGCACAGCTTCCTTCTGCCCTCCAGCTGCACTACCATATGAACAGGCAATTTCCGTGCTGCCTCATATATATACTCTGCTCTAAACTAAAAAGTAAAGTTTACCAAGGGGGCAAGGAGAGAATTCTCATGACCAAACTGGTTTTCACATCACCTCCAACTGCAAGTAGGTATGTATGCAGGGAAATCTGCTATTATAAATAATGGCAATAACTTTTTTATTTTTATTATTTCCAAGGCTCTCAAGATGCTTTTAGTTCAGACTCCTATCCATCTGTAGTAAGAAAGAACCTGGATTTTTCACCTTCTATTTTACAGACAAGTGATTGAAGACTTTTCTAGGTTAAATGAAAGATTGAAAGTATACACAGCAAGCTACTAGCAATGGAAAAAAGCAGTACGGGGGCGGCCAGGTAGCACAGCGAGTAAGAGCACCGGCTCCAGTGTTGAGAAGACCTGGAGATCGAATCCCGGGCTCAGACACTTAGCACCCACCCAGAAACACCTGGCCGTGTAACCTTGAGCAAGTTACTTAACCCCAATTGCTTAGGGGCGGCCAGGTGGCTCAGCGAGTAAGAGCACAGGCTCCAGTGTCGGGATGACCTGGATCAAATCCAGGCTCAGATACTCAGCACCACACCCAGAAATAATAACTGGCCGTGTAACCTTGAGCAAGTTACTTAACCCCGATTGCTTTAAAAAAAAAAAAAGAAAGAAAGAAAAAAGCAGTACCTAAATCTCATGATAACCAGTCCAGAAAAACAATAAGTTAAGATGACAATTTTCAATTATTAACACAGCATTCTATTAGGAATATAGTATACAGATATATATATACATATATATATAATAGAGAGAGAGAATACAGAATATAGGAATAGCATATAAGATAATAATACATAACACAGTATACCTTCAAGCACCAGGTTCTTTTTCAGATAGATTGCTTTTAACCAGGTAAGATTGGAACTGTGACTTCACACCAAGTTTTCTCACCTCAAGAAAGCTGGTCCTTTCCTAGTTCAGAAGATCCATTATCCATAGCAATATTCCCCTTCATTATAATTGAGAGCTATGACTACTAAGCTTAAGAGAACAAACCATCCAGAATTACTCATTTAGAAGGAAAAATGGAATTGAAAACTATATAGTAAACAGTTTTGAACAACATTCAATTCATCAATTCAATTCAGTAAACTTTTTTCTAGATGCCTATTGTGTACAAAGTCCTGTCCTGGGTGCTGAATAAGATATAAAACTATAAAAAGACCTTACCTAACCTCATGGAGTTTATTGCTGGTAAGGGGGAAGGAAGACATAATGAAAAATCATATGTAAATAAATTCATGAGAGAAGTGCTATGTGAAGTCCAACATTTCTTTAACTCAAGTATTATTTTCCACATTTTGCAGATAATAAAAAGTGCTAAGTATTTGCCAATGCTAAGATTCAAACTAAGGTTCTGACTGTGCTTAGATCAAGTGAGAAGCCATTTGACATTTATATCATCTACAACCTTCTTCCGGCAGGTCAGAAAATTCCAAGCTCTCAAGATTTTCCCCCACAAACAAGATAAAATAGTGCCTCAGGGCAAATAAAGAGTAGCAAAAATAAATAAGAGTAGGGCCAGAACAGTGTTCCCCCTGGGACAATCAGAGAAGATCTAAAGAAAAATCCCAGGATGAGATCTGGTCCAGTGGTAAATCCTGGGGTTAGCTGAGTTGGGAGGCTGCCTGGGCCCCAGTCACAAGAACTTTTGCCTCTGGAACATTGAGAATGGCTGGCATGGTGAGGGTAGTTGGGTATCTGAGTGGCTGAAGATCAAGGGAACCTCTGCTGACAACGAATGCCAGTCCCAGATGTGCTGTGAAGATGCAACCAGAGGTGAGAAGGAACCAGCACATTCCTGGTAATGGCAGAATCAATGGAGAGGGGACACTGCCGGCTGGGCTCTTGGTTTCAGTTCCAGGCCAGAGGGTAGAAATGAAGAAGGATCTGAGGCCAGAGGCACGATCCCCCATATGCCAGGACTAGAGGTGATTACAATAATAAGCTGCTACAAATTTTTTTTAAATGGACAAAGGAAAGAGAATCCAACTATACAAAGTTACTATGGGAAGAGAAAAGAACAGGGTTTATCTTCAGAGGAGGATGGTGAAGCAAAGAAACACTCCTCTACTCCAAAGAGTAACATCAAATCATCACCTGCCCAAAAAGAATTTATAGAAGAACTTTAAAAAGATTTTGAAAACCAAATGAGAGGGACTGAGGAAAATTTATTTAAAAAAACTAAGAACAGGGGCAGCCAGGTAGTACAGCAAGTAAGAGCACCGGCTCCAGTGTCGGGATGACCTGGAGATCGAATACTGGGCTCAGACACTTAGCATCCACCAAGGTTACCTGGCCGTGTAACCTTGAGCAAGTTACTTAACCCCAATTGCTTAGGGGTGGCCAGGTGGCTCAGCGAGTAAGAGCACCAGCTCCAGTGTTGGGATGACCTGGATCAAATCCAGGCTCAGATATTCAGCACCACACCCAGAAATAACTGGCCGTGTAACCTTGAGCAAGTTACTTAACCCCGATTGCTTTAAAAAAAAAAAACTAAGAAAAAAACAAGAAGATTATGAAAAGAAAATCAACCAATTGGAAAAGAAGATCTAGAGTCTTAAGGAAGAAAATAACTCCTTGAAAATCAGAATTGGGCAAGGAGAAGCTAGCAAAGTTATAAGAGATCAAGGAACAATAAAACAAAATATAAAGAATGAAGAAATAGAAAAAATGTGAAAAATATCATTAAAAAGATAACTGATCTGGAGAACAGATCAAGAAAACATAAGAATAATCAGATAACCTCAAAGCTATAATTAAAAAAAAAAAAGAATCCTGATACATTAAACAAGAAATAAAGAAAATTGTCCTGAAGCATTAGAACAAGAGGGGAAAGTAGAAACAGAAAAAAATCCACCAATCACCACCTGAAAGAGATCCTACAAGGAAAATCCATAGAAACATTAGAGTCAAATTCAAAAACCCCCAAATCAAGGATAAAATATTACAAAAACAAGAAAAAAACAATTTAAATATGGCAGTGGCACAATTAGAATCACATAAGACCTAGCAGTGGTGATACTAAAAGACCGCAGATCTTGGAACACTACATATCAAAGAGAAGAACTTGGGTTCCAACCAAATATATCATACCCAACAAAGTTAAGCATAATCCTGAATGGAAAAAATGAATATTTAATGAATTATCAGACTTTCAGGACTTTGTTAAAAAAAAAACAGAACTTAACAGAAGATCTGACATACAAGAGCCATGAGAATTACAAGGTACATACTAAAGACTAATTTTAAAGGACTCAATAAGGACAGGCTACTTTTATGTATATAAAAAGTAAAACATATGTCTAAGATCGTTATTAGTAATTGGGCAGTTCATTAGAAAGATTGGGGCAGACCTGAGTCTTTATGACTTTAAAAAGTAAAACCATTTAGGAACAGATAAAAAGAGTAATTATATTATACAAATGAGGTGTGAGAGAAAGAACCAACACAGAAGAATTAGATGGGGGAGGAGGGCTGGTAGTTCTGGAAACTTACTTTCATCAGTAATGGGTTCAAGAGGGATCAATAAATATATATTCCATATATCTAGAAGAGTATAAAAATCTTCTAAATTCAGAAAGAAATAAAACATTAAGGGAATGGGGGGAAGAGGATACGGGAGGGATCTCCAGAGGGGAGGGGGAGGGAATAGGTTAAATGGGGTGATAGAAGGGTGTTTAGATGACTGGGAATGGAAGGATACAGGAAAGATCTTAACAGAGGAGGTGGAGGTAGGTTAAGTAATAGGACGGCAAGATAGTAGAAGTAAAGTAGAGGAGTGAGGAGGGACAAGAAGAGGTACACGCAAACATAAAATAAAGATGAGGACTAGAATTTATTAGGGAAAAAGGAACAGAGGCAGTGATCATGATCTCAGATAAAGTCAAGGCGAAAATAGATTTAATCTAAAGGGAAAATAGGGAAACTACACTGTATGACAGCCATATTTATCAACATTGCTTTGGACTACTTAAAACAACTAAACAGTATAAGATGGAAATATTGCTATGGAGTAGGAAATGACAAGTTGATGGAGTTGGAAAAATATGGAAAGATTTGGACTCATGAAGGAAGAGGCTATCCACCCTCAGAGAAACAGACGATAAATAAGTATGGTCTTACATAGATCCATATGAATGTATATGTCTATATGTGACTATGATTATTGATATCTAAGTATATGTATGTATGTATGTATAAATAAGTATATGTATGCATAAATAAGTGTATGTGTGTATGGACATACATGTGCATGTGTATATAGTTATATCTTTGTGTGTACATATATGTATGCGTATACATATGTGTATATGATCATATATATGTGCTTAATTGTAGCCTGAAGGGGAAGAGCAGGGAGGAAGAGGGAAAAAAGGACAAAGTAAAAAGGGCAGAGGAGAGAACAAAAGAAAACTTATAAAGAAGCAAAGATGGACAGCTCTCAATACAACGCATGGTATTTGCTATTATCAGCTTTCCTGAAATGGAAACTTATTGCTGTATATTTTGAATCCTCTCTTTTGTTCTGCTGTGCACATAGCAATGCTCTCTTTTCTTTTCTTATTTTGTATTATTTTAGTGTTAGTATTTAAGTTTCTTTTTTAATTTTGTATTTAAGTTAAAATTTAAAAATTCACCAAAAAAACAAAGTGTGCTGACCCTTGAGTCTGTAACTAATGCTCTAAAAGGCTTTCTAAACCATCCTGAAAAAGACATGCCATAAGACTCTAATGTGCTTATGTGAGGAAGTCATGTAAATAAGCTTTGTTATTTCATACTCACTTTATATATGCAAATATACGTTTGTGCTATGCATCTGTACATGGGTCTACACATGTATATACACCTAATCAAGGAGTTTCACTAAGCTTCTTATGAAAGTATTTTAAATAATCTGACTTTAATTTAGATTCTATTTAAAACTGATTATTCCTGTTGGGTTTATTAACATGTTTTAAAAGCTATCTAGGATATAAAGTACATATTGCTGATGGGATGAGAGATTAAAAAGAGAAACAAATAACCTTTTCAACTAGCCAAACAAAATAGCAAAGAATCCCACCATGAGAAATTTGTCAGCTATTTTTCTATCTACAGAATTCAAGGAATATCCTACAAGAACTACTGCACCCTTAAAAATAGTCCCCTCCTAACCATTTCCTCCACAATCAAATAAATATCTGACTTAGAGTCTGCATGTATTGATCAGTCTAAACTCAGCTTACTGTTGCATACTCTATAAAGGTTCCTTAACCAAAGATGCTTTAAGGAATCCTTATAGGGCAAATTTCTTTCCTACATTCTGATGAAATAAGTTGCCTCCTCCCTATCCAGAAAGAAGCTATGTAAGTGAGTTTATGTAAGATGTTAATCAGAGATGAGAAAAGAAAGCACCTTCTCTCTTCTCCTTCCAAGTTAGTGAGGAGTCACAAGGAGCTACAGTTTCAGCCCTAAAGAATGAAATTCAGTTTATTTTCATCGGGCATCAACAGGGGGCACAGTACGATTTTCTATAAATTGATTCCATTCTCTCTCTAACCCAATGCTGTACTGCCAGGGACTCATCACTCCCCAGATTTGCTTTAATCCCCCTTCTACACATAGGTTGCTGGGTGAGAAGCTTTTAAATAACAAGCCGGAGAATGATTTAATTTTGCTTGCTAAATTCTAAAATGAGCCATTCCATGGACTCTGCAGCTTCTAAGACATTGAGTTAGAGCACCATATATTTATCACTACAAAGTCTTAATTCCTTACATTTTTATCTCCTCTTGTGGCCTTTGCTCAATACCTATTGCTTCTTTCAAAATCTTCACTCTAAATTCAGAAACTGTCTTTGCTCTTCTGCTCTAAGTTCTCCTGACCCCACGAAGCTGCTGGCTAAAAGAATCAATCAAACAGCTTCTTTGTTTTTCCTAGGTGACTTTTATGTTCTTCATGAACCTTACTCCCTTACACAGTTTCCCTCCCAACACCCACCTGAATTCTAGCAGTACAGAATAAAGCAAATGCTACTGAATCCCTATTGTCTTTGACATTCTTTGGAGGACATGGTCCACCAAATCAGGCGGAACAGGTAAGTACAAGCAATTATCCAGAGCCAATCCCAAGTCTCTGTCCATTCTCACCACTGAGACTGAGTTCCCCAACCCAAAAGAAGTAAAGAGTACTTGATACAAGGCCCTTATCATTTGAAAGTCAGCCTTGCTCCATTTCACTAAGCTTCCTGATTTGGAAATGGAAAACTATAGGCTTCATTTCTGTAGCAGGTATATAGGCAAGGGGAGGAAGCATCTACATACATAGCATGGACTCTGCTAAAAGGTCTTGTCGTCATTGTCTACTTCTTGAAAATGCCCTGAATACTGATTAAATAAGCAGAGGACACTTTGCTAATGTGACCTAAAATGCTTACCAAGGTGAATATTTCCTTTCCTTTACATAATATTCTGGTTCTAAGACAAGATATGAGAACTAAGATTTCACCCACAGTTTAGATGTACTACAGTCATAGACACAGATTAATATGCATACTGGGATGGAATTTTGTAAAGGCAACTAGGTGGCACAGTGGATAGTGAACTGGGTTTGGAGTCAGGAAGACTTGAGTGCAAATCCAGCCTCCCACATTTATTAGCTGTGAGATCCTGAGCAAGTCCCTTAACCTGTCTGTCTCAGTTTCCACAACTGTAAAATAGGGATAACAGCACCGATTTTGAAGGGCTGTTGTAAGAACCAAATGTGATATCCTTTGTAAAGCAGTTAACCCAGAGCGTGGCACCTAACAGATGCTATATAAATGCTTATTTCCTTCATACTCACCACAAATGAACTAAAGGTTCTGAAGCAACAGAACAGAAGGGTTTCTCAGATAAGAATGCATTATTCACCTCTTATTTTGCATTTGGATGCAAAACAAATCAATGAGCTCACTATAACGACACTGATTTTTTAATTAAAACCCTACAGTTTGCATTTTCTTCTTTACTTTTTAAGTCATATTGCATATGTCATAAGCAGACGCTGGCTTAGGGTGTATAAACTGTTATGTACTATAAGGATAAGGCCTAGATCTGTGATTTCATTGGCATAGGGAACTTCCAGGTGAGGAGACTCCTTCTACCAATTCAGACTATCCTCTTCTCTCAACTTACAGTCCTAAAAAGTTGCCAAGAGCATTAAAAGGTTAAATGAATTACCCAGGGTTACACAGTCAGCAGGCGTTAAAGGAAAGGTGCCTAGCATATAGTAGGCACATAACAAATGCCTCCAGACTGAATGACTGTGTATCAGCTTAGCACAGTACCTAATATATACTATAAGCTTTTAATGACTGCTTTATTGATCTATATGTCAAAAGCAAACTCGAACCCAGGTTTTCTTGGCTTCTTAGTCACTATACCACACTACTGTCCACTTGAATACATTGCAAAATAAAACAAAGCGAATGACACCCCAGTCTACCTGCTAGAGAAAAGGGAAGCAGGGACTTACTGAAAGGCAGACACTTAGGTCATTCCCAGGAACTAATATAAGCTAAACATATGAAGAAAAGATGTATCAGATACTCTATCCTCACCTCTCTACTCCCTATTTTTATGAAACAAAGTAAATAAATAAATGAATAAAGCAACTAAAAGATTCAAGGGTGGGGAGGGAGAAGAAATCTATTCATCAGCCACCAAGGAATTAGGTGCCCCAAGAAAATGGATAAAATTCATTAACCCATAAGACTGAGAAAAGTATTTAGTCTGGGAAAGAGGATAATATCTCATACTTCTTGGATGAACAGGGGAAAGAAGGCAGAAGACCTTTTTCCCTTTCTACATATCCAAATCTGCTCAAGTCTCTCACATCAAAGAAGACTGTCATGTGTTACAGTGGAAAGCATGCAGGGTTCTGAGTTAAGAGACCTAGGTTCAAATCCCAAGGCTGTCACTTATGACCTAGGTGACCCTAGTCACATCAATTTGACCTCTCTGAGCCTCGGTTTCTTTATCTGTAAAATGATGAAGTTGAACTAGATGACCTCTCAAGTCCTATCTCATTCTAAGTCTACCTGGCCTAGCCTTTCTCAAGTACTTCAATACCCACTCATCTTTCTAAACTCTACCATTTATTATCTGTATCACACTATTTGCCTTTCCTTAAACACAATTTTATCTTCTTCTACAAATGTTTCACATATGTGTGGCTATTCTATACAACCAGGCTACAAGATCCTTGGAGATGAGGTTCAATTCCTACATATCTTCTGTGTCCTCCCCAACACTGATCACATAGTAAGTGCTCAAAAAGCCTCTCACTTAACTGATTAAAAGAAAAGGTGTTAGCTGAAAAAAGGTCTGAACAAATACTTTTTCTTTTCTAAGTCCGATCCTCAGGTACCACTGAAGAAATTACTAACACGAAGGGAAGAAATATCCCCGGTATTTGGGAGTTTTAATCAGTTAAAACTCCAAAGAAGGAAACTGTCAAATTTCCCATTCAGCTCTGCAAACCTACCTGTAATCTTGAAAGTGGGCAAGTTAGTCCTCTATGATCAGCAAACAAGGGAAAGTGCACATCAGTAACCATCAGTTCCCCATCACTCTGGGATGTATATCCCCTTTAAAAGTACTAGGCAATAGCATCTGGATTCCAATCTCCTGGTTAAAGATTAGTCTGGGGTTCCACATGTGCCACCTTTACTGATCTCATGCTACAAAGTGTCAAATCTGAAGGATTCCATTTTCTTCTCTGGTATGTTTTCAAAGTTTCTCAATGAGGGCTCCTCTCATCCTTGGAGTTATCAACAGAAAGCATGGTTCAGACTCTAAGTTCAGTCTGTCATTCCAGTTAAAAAGGATGAGTTATTCTCTTTTAAATGATACCTGATTTATGATACCCATAAATATTTCCCTAAACATTAACATCAAGCAATAAATCTACTAGGAAAACTCTGCCAGCTCAATACTGACCTTTCAAATTTCTTTTTTCTAGTTTTCTCTCAAGTCTTAATGAATGCAAGTCTTATTCCAGTCATGTCAATCAAAACAGCAAAGAATTATGTGACTAACTTTATTTCCAAAGGAAATAAGAAACACAAATGTGTTTTCTTCTCCAGTTTATGCAGTTCTTAACACAATGACCAAAGCATTACAGAATTCTCACCCACACATGACAGAGATAAGATAAAATGAAATTATATAACCAAAACTTCTTAAAAGTTTCCCTAGTGAATCCAATACTGATATGCGATGATCTTGTTATAGTACTTCTAAGCTACTCATCTCATTATTGAGATAATGAAAAGCATTCAGTCCCGAAAGGAGAGACATTCTAGAGCAAGAGAAACTTAGTGAAGATAAATGATGGTAGAATCTCTCCTGAAAGCAACAATTCTTAATCTCCTCCTATACTCACCTAGCACAAACTAAACATGACTCTACCCGCCACTGAGCTCTATATGTGCATAGGTACCCTTGGCTTTGACTCCTCAACTCAATCACTTTAACTTAATATTTATCAGAGCAATTCCTTGCAAAACTGTTTTACGCACAGCATTCCCCCTTGAATAACATTTCTCCTCTGTTTGACAGGTTCTTAACTGAAATTCAGGGTTTCTACAGGAGAAGAGAAAGTCCCTTTAATAACATAGCATTTGCCTTCATCTTAAAGTTTTCACTAGATCACCTGAAAAAAAATTACTGTTGATACTCCCACTTCACAAGCAAAAGATATTTGAAATTAGGAACCTCACATGGTTAAGATCCCTGGTTGTTTGTGGACTCTTTGGAGGGTTGTTTTGCAATTTTTTAGGATGTACTTTCCAGATTTTCCAAATAGAAAGTGATTCAGTTTCACACTGTATTGTAACAAAGAATAAATATCTTGGGGCAGAGCCAAGATGGCAGTGTAGAAGCAGGAAAATCATGAGCTCCCCTCATAACCACCTCAAATACCTATAAAATATGACTCTAAACAAATTTTAGGGCTACAGAACCCACCAAGTGAAAGAGAGAAACAAATCTCCTGCTGAGGGCAGCCTGGAAGGCCAGCAGGAAGGATCCATTACAGGGCTCTGGAAGCAGGGCCTAGAGCAGACTTCAGGAGAGTGGATCACCAGCATCTGTGGCAGTTTCCAGAATTATCAACCCATAAATGCCAAAGGAAAATAAAAGGTCAGCATAGAACTCTGTTGGAACTCGGGGGGACGGAGGTGCAGTCTGGCCTCTGCCCCCAGAGTGAGAAGCAGCAGAGACACAGAAGTGGTGCAGCTGCCTCCACATGGCTGCTTCAGAGCTCCCAGCCTGCAGATCACAGGGGCGCCAAGTGACTGTTCAGAGGGTGATCCCTCTTGCTTTAACCTACCTGGATATGGATCGCGGTCTTGGGTGGTGGTCCTGAGGCGTGTGACCAGTGAGTCATAGTGTGTGGGGGCTGTAGAGAGGGCACCCTCCTAATAGTTCTGGCAGCTGTGAAAACCCCAGCAATTTGGGACAAAGCTCTCCCCTCTGGAAGCAGAGTTCTACTGTGGCAAAGAGCTCAAAAGTCAAGTAATTGAGTGGCAACATGAGCAGGCAAAGGAAGCAAAGCAAGCACAGCAATCCAATTTTAGATTCCTCTTTGGGGGAAAAAAAGAATCAAAGCATGGAACGGGAGAAAGAAAACAAAGTCAGAACTCCTGCACCAAAAGCTTCAAAGAAAAAATATGAACTGATTACAGGCCATGGAGGAGCTCAGGAAGGATTTTGAAAATCAAGTAAGAGAAGTGGAAGAAAAATTGGGAAGAGAAATGAGAACGATGCAAGAAAATCATGAAAATAGAGTCAACAACCTGACTGAAGAAAATAACACCTTAAAAATAGATTAAATCAAATGGCAAAAGAGGCCAAAAAGCCAACGAGGAAAAGAATGCCTTAAAAAGCCAAATTTGCTGGATGGAAAAAGAATTTCAAAAGCTCACTGAGGAGAATCATTCCTTCAGAATTAGATTGGAGCAAATGGAAGCTAATGACTTTATGAGAAATCAAGATACTATTAAACAGATCCAAACAAATGAAAAAATAGAAGGCAATGTGAAATATCTCATTGGAAAAACCACTGACCTGGAAAATAGATCCAGGAGAGATCATTTAAAAATTATCGAACTACATGAAAGCCATGATCAAAAAAATAACCTAGGGGGGTGGCTGGGTGGCACAGTAAATAGAGCACTAGCCCTGGAGTCAAGAGGACTTGAGTTCAAATCTGCCAGACACTTAATACTTACTAACCGTGTGACCTTGGTGAAGTCACTTTACCCCAATTGCCTTGCCTTCCCCCCTCCAAAAGAAAAAGAAAAAAAAAGATAACCTAGAAATCATCCTTCAAGAAATTCTCAAGGAAAACTGCCCTGATATTTTAGAACCAGAGGGCAAAACACAAATGGAAAGAATTCACCAATCACCTCTTGAAAAAGACCCCAAAAAGAAAACTCCAAGGAATATTATAGCCAGGTTCCAGAGTTCCCAGATGTTATGGGAATGGGAATCTGAAGATCTTCCCTGCCCCTAGACCCTTTGATAGACTTAAGTGACTGACTCTGAGAACCTTCCCTGATTTGAAAATATACTCTGCTCCCTAATAGACTGAATGTGGTCACATGGAGCCTGTGGCAGGAGGCTTGTTTTTCAGGAATGCCCACACCTTGTGATTGGGCAACGGGTCAAGAGGGTTGTGACATTCTCTGAGCCAGGAGAAGGCTATATACCCTGATGTGAGGTTTTATTCTGGGGCTTACTTTGGGAAGAGTTATGTGATTTGGCCAGTTGAGATTCTGGGCAGCCATTGAGCCCCCCAGCTTTGAAAACCCAGATGTTAGTGCTTCCCTCTCTGGTAACTGACTTGGTATGGATATAATGTTGAGACAGCTGGAAGCCCTGTCTGCTGATCTGTTTCTCTGTCTGCTTGTAACTTCTGTTTGTATTCTCTGAAGTTCAGGGTGTTGACTTTTTCCCCTGAACTAGGTAAATTATATATGTTTTATTAAAGTAAGATTGTGAACCCATTTTGAGTTGCTTTCCTTTAGAGAAGCAGATCTAAGAACCTGTGGTATGAGCCATCCTAGCTATGATAGGATGCTTGCTGCTATACCAGATCAAGGAGAAAATATTACAATCAGCCAAGAAGAAACAATTCTAATATTGTGGAAACACAATCAGGATAACACAAGATCTAGCAGCTTCTACATTAAGGGACTGAAGAGCTTGGAATATGATATTCCAGAGGTCAAAGGAGCTAGGATTAAAACCAAGAATCACCTACCCAGCAAAACTTAGTATAATGTTTCAGGGGGAAATACGGTCATTCAATTAAATAGAGGACTTTCAAACATTCTTGATTAAAAAAAAAAAAAACAGAGTTGAATAGAAAATTTGACATTCACACCATATCATTCCGGGCCATCCATGTCCTCACCATGGCCACACTCAGTCAGGACCCAAACTTCCAAAAGCTAGTCTAGTGGCACCATAAGCAAAGGTCAGAACTCAACCTCTGGTGCCTTTCTGAGGCAGACCAGGACCGTTTCAACCTGAATCTTGAAACCAAAAATGGACACATCTTTATGGATTATTCCAAGAACCTCATCATAAAAGATGTGACGAAGATGCTTATTGAGCTGGCGAAGTCTCAAGGGGTAGAAGGTGCTCAGGAACAAATGTTCAAGGGGAAGAAGACCAGGATGTGCTCCATGTGGCACTGCAGAATCACTCCAAAATACCCACTGCTAGTGGACAGCAAGGACACAGTGCCAGGTGAACAAAGTGCTGGAGAAAATGAAAGCATTCTGTCAGCAAGTCCATGGTGGAGCCTGGAAAGACTGCACCAGGAAGATGATCAGCGTTGGCACTGGAGGTTTTGACTTGGGTCCTCTATTGGTGACAGAAGCCCTGAAGCCCTTCTCCAAAGGAGGTCCTTGTGTCTGGTTTGTCTTCAATACTGATGATGCCAAGACTTTGCTGAACTCAACCCAGAAACTTCCTTCTTCATCATTGCCTCAAAGACTTTCACCACCCAGGAGACCATCGCCAATGCAGAGACAGGCAAGGAGTGGTTCCTTCAGGTAACAATGGATCCTTCAGTTGGGGCAAAGTACTTTGTGGCCTCGTCTACCAATGTACCTAAAATTCAAGAGCTTGGAATCAACACTCAAAATATGTTTGAATTCTGGGACTGGGTTGGTGGATATTACTCATTTTGGCCTGCTATTGGCCTCTCCATTGTGCTATAAGTTTTTGATATATGGTTTTGATAACTTTGAACAATTGTTGTCCAAGGCTCTCTGGATGGACAATCTCTTCCTCACCACCTCACTGGAGAAGAATGTTCCTATGGTACTTGCCATGCTAGGCATCTGTTATATTTGCTGTTTTGGATGTGAGACTCAGGCCTTGCTGCCCTATGACCAGTATATGCACCACTTTGCTGCCTATTTCCAGGAGGGTGACAGTAGTCTAATGGGAAGTATATCACCAAGTCAAGAGCCTGGCTTAACTACAGGCCCCAATTGTGTGGGGAGAACCACGGACCAATGGACAGCACACTTTCTACCAGCTTTTTCACCAGGGTCCCTGGATGATTCCTTGTGACTTTCTCATTCCTGCTCAGAAAAAAAATCCAATCTGGAATGGCCTTCGTCACAAGAGGCTACTAGCCAACTTCCTAGCTCAGACTGAGGTCCTAATGAAAGGAAAGACAGAAGATGAAGCACACAAGAAGCTAGAGGCTGGAGGAAAGAGTAGTGATGCCCTTGAAGGAGCTGTTGCCTCAAAAAGTCTGTGAGGGAAATCATCCTACTAATTCCACTGTCTTCAGAAAGCTTGTTCCTTTCATTCTTGGAGTCTTAACTACCATGTATGAACACAAGATCTCTGTTCAGGGCATGTCAATAATCATGATCATTAGAAAATGGAACTGGGAAAGCAACAGGCCAAGAAAATTGAGCCTGAGTTGTTCTCTGATAAACCTGTGGCCTCTCGTGATGCCTCTACCAATGGATTGATCAGCTTTATCAAGTAGGACCAGGCCTAAGTAATGAAGCAGATGCCTGTTCCCCCGTGACCCAGTCAGTTGTACCGTAATCTGATTTGTGTTGTAGTGACTACTTAGCTCCTTCCTGTCCCATAACAAAGAGATCTACTAGTCATCCCTTTAAGTAAGGCTCTTTCCTCCTTGCCAGGAAAACAAGCCCGACCTCATAAAGCCAGTTCAGTAGGGTGGGCTTTTAATTTTTTGGTCCTCAATGTCACATAAAAGCTCACACTCTCCTCCCTTTGCAGTGATACAAGTGTTCAGCCTTTCCACAGTTTTCAGGGCTGAAATAAATAAAGATGACCGGTAAAAAAAAAAAATGTACTTTTCACAAATTGAATTCTTAGTCCAGTTATGTTTCACTTTTTAGTTAACTATATCCCCCAACTTAAAGGAAAAAATGATGATTTAGCTGTCTCATACTCTGAAGATTTAGCCTGTCTTCTTTCAAATCTCCAAAGTAAGCCTCAATCTCCTTTATGGATTAGTTCAGCAGCAGACAAAAGGAATTGTTCTTAAAATATGAGTAGAAAAACAATTCGTTATTGTATAAAACACCTTCACGTCAAACAAGTAATCTCACAAGATGTTCTATGGAATGTTAAAAGTTAAAGTATGGACTTTCTTCCATTCCCTTATCTTTCAGTGCAAATGGGCCTGTTTTTCCTATCTGTAGAAGACCCAGGATAAGTCTAGTACAACATTAAGGAATGAGTTACAAGGGATTCAAACTGCTTAACAATATATTCTTACATCAAATATTACAACAGAATCATTGTAACCATGGTGTTTTATACATCAAATGTTTCACGTACATAGAAACTTTAACCAGTAAAGTGGTATAAGCTGTCACCTCAATGAATAAATACCTAAAAGGAAAAAGCAACATGTTAAAAGAAAAGAAAGAACAAAAAGAAAAGAAATCCTTTAACAAGAATTTAAATGTCTCTGTCTTTCAAAAGTCCTGTGCTAAAGAACATCAAAAGGAAGCTTGACTGGGAAGCAAAGTAAATTATCAGGGTACCTATGCCAAACAGCCTGGGGTTAGGCAGGAGAAGTTCAATTTAAAAATCACAGAATTTAAGAACTAGAAGGAACTTCTGAGACTATCTAGTCCAACCCATACACAAAAGTAATACACATTTTAACATACCAACAAGTGTACATCTAACCTCTGTTGGAATGTCTCCAAGGAGGGAGCTCCTTCCACCTTTGGCCAGCTCTAATTATTAAGAAATTTTTCCTGACATCAAGCCTAAATTTGTTTCCTTGCGGATAACATTTCCTTTCACTGTCAGATTTAGAAGCTTGAAGAGAAAAAGAAAAAAAAGCTTCGCTTCCATCAGCACAGTAGGATATTTAAAATAAAGTCAACTAAGTAGCTCAGTGTCAGGATGTAGATTTGTTTTTTTTCTTAAAGACTCCTGACTTTAAAGTGACCCCCTAGTGCAGCATGTCAAAGAATGGTTCCCCAGTGAGGTAGGCAGATTTGTAAGAGAATGAAGGCAAAGTTCTTCCATCTGCAGTAAACTGATATA
The DNA here is from genome assembly GCF_028583685.1 of Petaurus breviceps papuanus. Lineage (NCBI taxonomy): Eukaryota > Metazoa > Chordata > Mammalia > Diprotodontia > Petauridae > Petaurus > Petaurus breviceps. The sequence goes on from NW_027185616.1 coordinate 13,006,103, forward strand.
TCTATTGTGTTGTCACGTGACACATAAAGAACAATACTAACAAAACAGCATCATTTAATCATATCTAAATAAAGCATCTATTGATTAGTCAACCACAACATGCAACGCTCTTCCAATTTCAGTAAAGTTCCTTGTTTAAGAGAAATACATTTCAGGATGAACAGCAAAGAAGAGATCACAGAGATAGAAATAGCAAAAAATTGAACAGAAACCATATCCCAAGCAATTAATGAATAATTAAAAAAAAATCTTTCTTCCCAAATTGAGTACGAACTACTGTCTCTAAGAAGTTTTTCTCTTCTGCTGTCATCATTCTCCTTTACCCTCCCTGCACTGAATTAAGTCATTCTGAGGTTCAACATCAGGGTTGAATTTGACACTACCTACTTATTTTCTTCATTTCTCTAATGCTGGTAAAACTAAAAAGTAGAATCTACTCACAAATACTTGTTTGACTCAGAAAAAAGACTCAGTAAATTTATCAGGCTTGAACTTTGGGGTTTATGTTAAGTTATAAATATGTAAGTTAAAAGTATGTAAGTTGGAGACCTTCTATCCCTTACTAGCCAAAAGAGGCCATACTTCAAATTCCAAAAATTGTCAGAGGCTCATCTGTGGGACATTTTGTGAGAAAGTCTAACAGTGCTAGCTAGACCTACAGTATGTCACACTCAAAGATTAGGAACTGAGCTTACACATATTCGGCCAACTACCTTTGATGGACCTAGCAACAGAGGAGCCAAACTGATTCTAACAAATATCCTACCTATCCCAAAAATTAAACAAAAGCACACTACCTCTGACTTGGTATACAACTTCACAAAGCTGTAAATTACTCTAAAGAGTGTATCTGACATTGCAAAAAGAATTTTATTTCACCTCATCAAATGGGCAAGCAGTGTATGTAAAATGACTCTGAACTGTTTTATAAAATGCTGCCTACAACAATAGAAGAAAATAGTTAAAAACAAATTTTTAATCATTCCAGTTTTTTCAGAGATTGTGAAGAGGGTAGTTCTATAACAAAAGCCTTTTACCAATGAGCTCCTAAGAAATTTTAAAGCCCCAGTTTTAAAAGATATTCAAACAAACTTGAAAAGCAGTAGAGCAAAACAAAGATAATGGATTCCTGAAAAATCCTGGGTAGCATGAAAAGAGATCAAGAGAAATAAAATCACAGTTGTAAAGAAACAGGTAGGCTCAATAATCAATTGTATTGAAAGGGGCAAGTTTAGAACAGGACTGACCTTCTTCATCATGAAAACCTGAAACTGGAGGCCCTGTCATCCACATACAGTGTTTTTCTTTAGAATACTTGCTGGAACTGTACTTATAAGAATAATAGAATTATTGGAGCATTCAGGAAACATTCTTCCCACCTACAAATCATCTGTATTTATTATAGAACTTAAGCTCTCCAACGTCTAGAGCAAGGTGTGTAATATGCAAACAGACTCTTAACAAACTAAATATTTCTTTATGATAAAGAAAGTCCCTCAAAATGTTCCTCAGTCCTTGGGGTCATTTAAAAGCATCATCCCAGAAGTAAAGAATCTGTTTTAAGTAGAAATCAAATAACCTAATCTGTTATTACAGTCCCCCACATAGAGAACTTAATAAAAAAGATTTCCCTTCCAAGAAACTTCTTAAACTCTACCAATAATCTGTTTTATTTCATCAACTGCAATCAGTCTCTGCAATAAAGAAGAAAAAGTCACAATGCAGCCAACAACACAGCAGGTACACTTATTCTTTCATCCTGTCACTGTTATCATGAGGTCTTCAACCAAAGAAAACAAATGCTTGTTGCTATTTGGCATATCTTTATGTTTCCTACTACAGCAGAAGAATTTCATTTCCTAAGCCAATTGAATGTTTGGAATTACGTTGCCATGCAACAAGCTAGAAATCTTCACTAGCAGTCAAAATCCATCCTTCCTATGATGGTTGAGGAAAAAAAAAATTTAATCCACTAAACAAGTCTTATTGACAAGCAAGATTGTTTTTCTTATTCTTGTGTCCTGGATTAATAACAAAAAACTTAAAAAAAAAACAACCCTCATCTGCATTGCTCTTACTGCCCCACCAGATACCACACTGCTACCAAAGAAAAAGAAAAGGGAATTGGGGGAAAGGGGGGCGGAAAAAGAAAAGAAAGGAATTCTAGCATCAATATTGGCACAAATATTCATGAATACTCAGTTAAATCTCACACACGATATTGACATTTACTAATTAGCTGCACTTCTCTTTTGAAATAAAAAAACACCTTTTTTTTGGTAAGTCAATTTATTATTTTTATTGGTAATAAGAATATCGACATACAAAAATTACTTTCTATGCATATTTGATATATGTATTTTTATTAGGAGCTGCATCTACTGAAATAAGAAACACTAGTTTTTTCATTAAAAACTGAGATAGGAACAATGCCAAAAAAGAAACCATAGAAAATAAAAACCCACTGCTCCCCCTACTGTTCCCTGATTCTGATTTCTACAACCAAGTCAACACTTGTTTCCACTTCAGATCACAAAATAAAAATAAGTACTCTAAATAATTTTTTTTCCTAAAGTAAAAACAAATACCTCTGAGAGATTTAATGAACTCTGATTAACAGAATGACCAACCATGATTTCAAAGATTCAAGACAAAGCATGATACCCACCCTCCTGACAAAAAGGAGATGAAGTCAGAGTACACACTGAGAAACATTCTTTGAACATGGCTAATGAGAGAATGTTTTACTTTATTATTCATATTTGTTATGAGGATTTTGTTTTTCTCTCCTTTTTTTCCCAGTTTGAGAAAATTGGTTTTTGTTCACTGAATAATTTTATTTTAAAAAATAAACAGAAAAAAATTAAATAGCTAAAAATTAGAAATGTTTGAAGAAAATTTAAAATTAGCATGAGTACCAAGAACATGCACACAATATTATGTCTTTTTCTGTGTTGAAAAACTATGGCTGTTGCCCATCTGCACTACACACAGAAAAATGTGCTGTTACAACAGAGACTCTCTGTTCATTTATTTAGATATGTTTCTAGGCCAGGGTCTAGGCTTTTATATCCATTTCTTTTTTTGGGGGGAGGAGGTCAATTGGGGGTAAGTGATTTGCCCAAAGTCACAGAGCCAGTTTTTGTGTCAAGTGTCTGAGGCCAGATTTGAACTCAGGTCCTCCTGACTCCAGGGCCGGTGCTCTATTCACTGTACCACCTAGCCACCCCTATATCCATTTCTTACCATTCTATAGACCTACTTCAATCAAGACTTCAAATGATTTGTAGAATTTTCATGGGTGCCCTCCACCACTGGGGGTGGCAACCCTCCCAGGCCATAAGAAATGGATTTGATCAACCACTGTGGACATAAATTCATTAAATAACAGAAAAAATTTGAGGAGACCATCCCTACTTAGCAACATTATTTCTCAGATGTCAGACCAAGGTCAAAGCCTTTCCACAGCCCTAACAGATTAAATACCATACCCCTTCAAAGTAGAAAGTTATACTGTGAGACCATATCTTTACTCCAAAAATTATACCAATGCTCAAAATGCTATAAGAGCAGTATATACTCTCAAATGTGAATTATGTAGGGGTTGATTTTGTTTAATTATTGTTCTTTGAAAGGGAAATACTCGGGGCAGAGCCAAGATGGCAGAGTAGAAGCAGGACCTTCGTGCGGCTCCAGCTTCTACCTTCCCCAATTCATGTAAAAGGGGACTCTGAACAAATTTTGGAGCTAGAGAACCCACAAAATGACACAGAGAAGCTAACCTCCCGCTGAGGACAGCCCCAGCAGGCCGGCAGGAATTGACCAGCACAGCACTCTGGCAGCCGGTGAGCAAGAGGTTTTAGCACCAGGGCCGGCCTGACCAGCCGCTGGCTGGAGGGACTCCAAATCAGCAGCAGCTGTGGCCCTTTTCCAGATTTATCAACACATAGATGCAAAGGACAAAGTGAGAGGTCAGTGCAGTCTGGACTTTGGGACCCAACAAGTGGGAGTGTGTGGCTTTTGCCCCCGGGGGGAAAAGCCACTGAGACACCAGCACAGCCAGCCAGCGCCACGTGGCAGCTTCAGCTCGTGGCCTGCAGAGTGTAGGGGGACCAAGCACCAGTCTGAGGGATTATCACTCTTGCTTTAACCTGCTTGGATCTGGATTGTGGTACAGGGTAGAGGTCCTGAGGTGTGTGACCAGCTTGTCAGAGTCTGTGGAGGCTTCAGAGAGGGCAGCCAACTAATACCTCTGGCAGCTAAGAAAACCCCAGCATTTGGGACGAAAGCTCCCTTGTCTGGTGGCAGAGTCCTACTGTGGCAAAAAGCCCCAAAGTCAAGTAATTGAGTGGCAAAATGAGCAGGCTAAGGAAACAAAGCAGACAGAAGATTCCAACATTAGACTCCTATTTGGGGGACAAAAAGGAGCAAAACATGGAACAGGAGGAAGACAGTGAAGTCAGAACTCCTGCACCAAAAGCTTCAAAGGAAAATACAAGCTGGTTACAGGCCATAGAGGACCTTAAGAAGCAGATAAGAGAAGTGGAGAAAAAATTGGGAAGAGAAATGAGAATGATGTAAGTAAATTACAAAATGAGAGTCAAGAGCCTGACTGAGGAAAATAACACCTTAAAAAATAGACTAACTCAAATAGCAAAAGAGGCTCAAAAAGCCAATTTGCCAAATGGAAAAGAATCTCAAAAGCTCACTGAGGAGAATTATTCCTTCAGAATTAGACTGGAGCAAATAGAAGCTAATGACTTTATGAAAAATCAAGATCTTGTTAAACAGATCCACCCCAATGAAAGAACAGAGGGCAATGTGAAATATCTCACTGGAAAAACCACTGACCTGGAAAATAGATCCAGGAAAGATAATTTAAAAATTACTGGACTACCTGAAAGCCATGATCAAAGAAATAACCTAGAAATCATCCTCCAAGAAATTCTCAAGGAAAACTGCCCTGATGTTTTAGAACCAGAGGACAAAATAGACGTTGAAAGAATCCACCGATCACCTCCTAAAAAAGATCCCAAAAAGAAAACTCCTAGGAATATTATAGCCAGATTACGGAATTCCCAGATCAAGGAGAGAATATTACAAGTAGCCAAGAAGAAACAATTTGAATATTGTGGAAACACAATCAGGATAACCCAGGATCTGGCAGCTTCTATACTGAGGGATCAAAGGGGTTGGAATGTAATATTCCGGAGGTCAAAGGAGCTGGGATTAAAACCAAGAATTACCTACCCAGCAAAACTGAGAATCATGTTTCAGGGGAAAATATGGTCATTCAGTGGAATAGAGGACTTTCAAGCGTTCTTGATGAAAAAACCCAGTGTTGAATAGAAAATTTTACATTCAGATACAAAAAGCAAGAGAAGCATGAGAAGGTAAACAGGGAAAAGAAATCATAAGGAATTTATCAAAGTTGAACTATTAACATTCCTACATGGAAAAGCAATAATTGTAACTGATGAAACTTTTCTCAGTATGAAAATAGTTGAAGGGAATAGAAATATATATATATATATATACATACATACATATGTGAATGTGTGTATATATGTTTACAGATATATATAGAGGGCATAGGACCAATTTAAACAGGAAGGGATGATACTTAAAAGGTGAAATTAAGAGGTGAGAGAGGAATATAATGAGAGGAAATGGGGAGAGACAGAATGGGGTAAACTATCTCATATAGAAGAGACAAGGGAAAATGGTTACAATGGAGGGGAAGAATAGGAAGACAAAAGGGAATGGGTCAGCCTTATTCTCACTGAATTTGGCTTGGGGAGGGAATGAAATACACACTAAATAGGGTATCTCACCCTACAGGAGAATAGGGGGAAAGGGATGAGAGGGGGAATGACAGAAGAGAGGGAAGGCTTGGGGGGAGGGAAGTTGGAAGCACCCACTTTTGAAAAGGGATGGCATCAAAGTAGAGAATAGAACAAGTGGGAGGTGGGATAGGAGGGAGGGAAATATAGTCAATCTTTTACAATATATCTACTATGTACAACCTATACTGAACTACTTATCTTCCCAGTAAGGGTGGGTGACGAGGAAGGAAGGGAATGAATCTGGAATTCAAAGTTTTAAAATCAAATGTTTAAATATATATATATATATATATATATATATATATACTATTATTAATACTATTTTACATGTGATTGGGAAATAAGATATACAGGCACTGGGTTATAGAGATCCACCATGCCCTACTGGAAAAGTCAAAAGGGGTATGGGAGAAAATATGGGAGAGAGCAGATTGGAGGAGGGGATATCTTGTGGCACTGCTATTTTGGGGTGGTGGGTAGGGGAAAAACGGGGAGAAAATTTGTAACTCAAAATCTAGTGGAAATGAATGATGTAAATCAGAAGTTAATAAAGCATTTGAAAAATGAAAAAAATAAAATAAAATAGCCCATAAAAAAAAGAAAGGGAAATACTATGGGTACAGTTGAAAAGTGACATTAGTAGAAGATCTACATTTAGTTTTACTAAGTATTCTGACTTCCTTCTGCTTATTATAAATAAAAATTACATTAAATATTTCAGGTTTATAAATTAATTTTCAAAAAAATAAGTTATCTGTGAAAAAGGAAGGTTGATAGATTTGCTGAGCAGCAATCAACAATAAAATTGTAGGGTATGTACTCTGGCACCTTGCTGAAAGGACACGGGACTCTTCTGATGGGAGGTGTTTAGGGGTTTTTAGGGCTGGGGAGGAGGGAGGAGTTCCTCAAAGATGGCTGACAGCTCAGAGTTAGGAGTATAGATTCTTTTCCCTTCCCCAGTGGTGCATAAAAGTGAACTATGAACTAGGTCAATACCCCTTTTTCAGGCTCTCTCCCCCTTGGACCTCCAGACCAAGTGAAACAAAGGTAAGGGAAAATAACTTCTTCCACCCCACACATCCACATTTACCACCATAATTGTTTCTTGAAGGAAAAAAAAAAACATGATGAGCTATATGATCTGATCCAGGTGGCCTGAGGTTCCTGAACCTCACATTCCTGGGTCACAGTTTCCTGGTCTTTCATCTTTCTGCTTCCTTTTCTGAGCACAGGTCAGAGACATTTGTCAAAAAAATATTAACAATAATAATGAACTCTCTGATTTATGCTTCAGTCTTCCCAAAACAATCTTTTAAAATATATATATATACACACACATATATATATTCAAACCATTTCTAGCCAGAAGAAAGCTTTCCAAATTGGCATAATCCCTATGATTTCTGACAAAATTCTCTCTGTCCCAATAAGATTTCAGAAAATATTTACAAGAAACTTGAACAAGGAAAAGATCATAATATGTCAAAATATAGTTTGTGATTGAAATTTCAGAATAATTATCACTAAGCTCCTTAAGAAACCACTTTCCCTTTAAGAGTTCCTTCCTGTGATCAATAGCCTAACATCAAATTTCAAAGAGAAAACACTGTCCCCAGGTGAGTCATTGTAACAGCAACCACACCAGCATACCCAGGATGGCTCCTAGCACAGGTTCTTAAATCTGCTTTACTAGGAAAGATAGATGTTTAAGGGGTCAATAATCTTTTTTAATTACATTTACTAGCTCAGGGGAAAAGTCAGTACCCTGAACTTCAGAGAAAATACAAGCAGAGAAATAAAGACCAACAGACAGGGCTCTGACTGCCTGAATCAACTATACACTTTACATACATCCCTGGATGGAGAGAGCCTTTATATCTGAGCAGTCCAGGAGCTTTGAACATTTCAGCTATTTAGAATCCCGACTAGGAAATCACAAGATTCTTTTCAAAAGTGAACCCCTAAAGCAAAATCCCAACTCAGAGTATATACACACTTCTCAGAGCCAGAAGGCCTCACAACTCTCCTCAACCAATGCCTAATTAGAAAGCCTTCCTACAAACAAGTCTCCCCTAAGCAAGCTTCCCTTAATGGGCTCCACTTGAGGCTTATTAATGGGTGAGGAAGATCTTAAATCTCATTAATGTCACATGGTACTAATCACTCCAGATGGGTGGAAAGGCCAATCTAGTAAAGAGTTAACTTTGATTAGCAACACTAATCCACTTCAAAGGAGGGCCTTAGCTTTTGTTCTTCCCACTTTTCCAAAGGGAAAGGTCTGGAAAGGGCTGTAGGTTGGAGAAACAATATATCTTTACATTTCTAGAGAAACAAAAAAGGAGGTTTTTAAAAATGTTTCCATACTTGAGTTCCTGAGAATAAGCCATCACCTTAGAACTTAGGTGAAAGGGGGTACTTGCTCAGCATTCCCCAAAGTATAGTCACCTTCCAGATAAGTCTAAAACACTATATATGCATGCTTCATTTTTTGTATTTATTCATGGGCTCCTATAAGTACTTGGCATCAATATATGGATTTTCTGTGAGGTGAAACAAAAGTTGTCTCATACCCTATACCCATCGTGATTATGCAAGAATGGAGGATCTATTGCCCACATTTGGAGAAACTGTGACTTGAGCAATATTATGCCTAAAATTTATAATGGAGATTTCTCCAGATTAAAATCTGGGGGCAGGAACAACAAGTCAAAGAAAGAAACTGACCCTCTTGGGGTCATCCCCAAGGGTGGAACCCAGGATACTAGATCAAACCCAGTTCAGCCCTGTGAGATCAGAAAGTTTCATGGGCCCTAAGACACAGGTTATATAATATATTTGGTACATTTGTTAATACATAAAGTTTTTTACTTCAAAGGTTTGTAATTTCATTGGCACTATCCATAATAACCAGCTTTCCACCTTAGCAAATCATACTGCAAAATTGCTGACCAATAAATTCAACATCCTATAACCTGGTGGTGAGCCTCTCTCAATCCAGACGTGTTCTGGCTACAGACAGATGACCCATTAATAAGCCGGAACTGAAAGCTTTTCCAGCTTGGCAAGACCTGCCAGAGCTTGTGCTCAGCAGCCATAATCTTCAAGCATTCAAGGTCATCTACATTCTACAATGAAGGCTGTTGTTTGTCCTTTGTTCTCCAAGAAGACCATGACACCAGGGAGGTGGTACCATGACATGCAAGTGAACTGGATTTAAGTGAGGGACAGCTGTGTAAAGTCAACTGCTTCATAAAGATTTTATTGGAGAATTTTAACACTATCTGGAGAAAAATATGAGTTTCCTCAGTTTCTGTATTCATCCATAGCAAAAATAAAGCATTTTATAAATATTTTCAACTTATGAGATAATGAGATTCAGCAAGGTTCATACCTTTACTCAAATGTAAAAGCAATAACAGAGACAATAGAGCAACGGGACTGATTTTCAAATAAATTCATCCAAACGTATCCATACAAATGAGCACCATACCCCTTTCCAAGTAGACACTCTTACTGGGAGGCCATATCTTTACCCAAAAATCATGCCAATGCTCAAAATACTATGAGAGCAGTGTATATATACACTGTCAAATGTGAATTGTGCAGTGGTTGATTTTGTTAAACTGTTTTTCTTTGAAAGTAAAGGTTCAATTTGGGGCAGGAGAAAAGTAGGATATGGAGAATTCAGTGGGACGTTAAACATAAAAGTTATCAACAAAATTATTAAATAGGAAAAACAGGATAAAAAATAAAGTAGCATAATCTGTTCAGTGGGGAAAGGGAGTGGGAGAGTAACAGAATTTTTCTTGGATATCTTGGTGTCAAACCTTCCTCTTTTGAGGTTGTAACTGATTTCTAGAAAAAGTCAAAAGTCACTAGGGCCAAGTCTGGTAAATACGGTGTATAGATAATGCTGAATGACACAATTTCAGGTTGTCTGAGAAGGGAAAGGTGATAAAATATGCCTACAAATTAATGTCTTATTTCCTTGTGTAGCTATAATAGCAATTCCAAAAGGAAAATTTCAAAAATGTTTGGGACGTAGAAGAAACCATAAGAGAAAGTAGGTTGTGACACTCTCTCCCCCAAGGAAGTAACTTTAAGGACTACCTCTTATTTGGCAGAAAGAATTCTGATGTATTTATTGAAAAAAATCAATCTTATTACTTCATGATAATATTTCACAAATGTGATATTTACCTTCAAAGAGACTACACATAACCAAACTGGTACCCAAATTTGGTTAACAAGGTACCCAAGAATTTCAATTTTTTTTTTTTTGCCTATGGCTTCAAAATGAAAACTCTGGAACTCAATATAAATAAATGTATGTATAGCAGCCTAGATAAAAAGATTGAATTCAACCATGCAGAACTTCTATGAACAGTGCCATAAATTTTTCAAAAATAGCAAGTAAGGAAAAAATAATACATTTTATTTGAAAAAAGCTTATTAAACTATGATTTTTTAAAACTGATATGTCTTCTTAATCATGCTTTACTTAGGCAATTAAGATTAATTTGTTTTCTCAGAGTAGAAAAGCAGTGGTGGAGAGAAGCAATTAGGGAATGTTTATGGATGGTCAAGGAAAATCCAGCCTAGGATTAAGATGTATCAAAAATTGTTATGCCAATTAGATTCAATAAATATTTGTTACCATCTGCTCTCTGTAAGGTGCTAAGATCGATACTGATGACAAAAAGATAAAACAAAAACATCCTCAGCCCTCTAGAAGCTTGCATTCTACTAAGGGAGACTGAGGATAATATAAGCACAGCTAAGTAAATTCAAAGAAATTTTATGAAAGAGCATTAGTAATGGAGGTGGGAAGGTAGGGGAGGAGAGGAAATCTGGGAAGATTTCAAAGAAGAGCAGGTAAACTGAGTCCTGAAGAAGACTTTTGCTCAGTCGTGTCCAGCTCTTCATGACCCCATTTGGGGTTTTCTTGACAAAAATACTACAAAGATCCATTTCTTTCTCCAGCTCATTTTACAGATGAGGAAACTGAGGCAAACGGAGTTAAGTGACTTGCCCAGGGTCATGCAACAAATAAGTGTGTGAGGCTGAATTTGAATTCAAGTCTTCTTGATTCTAGGCCTGGTACTCTATCCCCTGTGCTACCCGGCTTCCCTGGCCACTTAGTATTCTAAAAAAACCAAGAGGTAGAAGAAGACCATTCTAGGCATGAGAACTGTTTCTGCAAATGTAGAGAACAGGCAGGAGGGCAGCTGAATTTAGGAAATATCTAGTGGTCCGGCTCAACTGAAACACAATGCATAAAGTAATGGAAAGGTAGCCTAGAGCAAGATTACAGGGGACTCTGGAAGCTGGAAGGTTCTGTATTTTATCCTGGGTGCTAACTCAAGGCTTTTAAGCAGGAGAATGACAAAAGCGGAATCCCTTGGGAAAAGCATTTTGGAGGCTATGTAGAATATAAATTAGAAATTAGAGAAAGTGGAAGCAAGGAGATGCATAAGTTGCCACTGAGAAAAACCAGCTAAGAAGTATTAAGGACCTGAACTAGGTGAGTAGAGGGAAGGGAACAGAAAGATGCAAAAGATGTTATGGGGGTAGCATTTACAAGACTTGGCAACTGACTGAATGTGAGGAGTAAAAGAGGGAAGAGTCCAGGGTGATTCCCAATTTACAAACTTAAGTGAATAACAGAACAGTAGCATCCCTACCAGAGAGAAAGAAGTTTCGGAGGAACATTATGATTAGCCAAAAGGGTGATGAGTTCCAGTTGGGACATGGTGAGTTTAAAATGCCAATGAGAGTTAGAAAGAGATGTCCACCAGAAATCTGACGGTATGGGACTAAAGTTCAGGAGAGGAGTTTAGGAATGACAATAGAGATTTGGGAGTCATCTGCATAGGCATAATATTTTAAGAAGTGGGAGTTGACCAGCAATATCAAGCAAATATACAATAGGAAGATAGCCCAGCAAAGATCTTTGAGATATACCCACAATTAGAACAGGAGGTGAACAATCCACCCAAAAAAGAAGAATGAGAAAAACAGTCAGAGAGACAGATAAAGAATTAGAAGAGAGCAGATAGAGGGAAAGCCAAAAGGCATTAATTAAGCCCTTACCCTGAGTAAGTGTATATCACAGAGCATTTAGAAAAGAATGAGAAGAGAGAAAGGAGAGGTATCTATTGTTACTAGGGCAGGAATGGCAGTCTAGGAAAGACCTGAAGGATAAATGAAGAGAAGTCACTATAAGGACAAAGAACAAGGTAAAAGGTATTAAGGAACAGGGAAAGATGGAACAATAAAAGATTATGTAACATTTAAGGAATTTTCATTGTGAACCTTAATTCTAAAAAAATTTCTCCTATAAGGAACAGAACAATCATGGCTCAAGTGCAGCAACCTGAGGCAAAACCTCATGATCTCAGTAACAGGCTTCCCAGGAAGACCCATGCAACATTTCAGGGTGGTAGGTGGAAGAGGGAATATCACTTGAAACAAAGTCAGCTGGAACATGTTGTGTTATATAAATGGAATGGAATAACATTGTGCCATAGGAAATGATGAGCAAGTAGATTTCAGAAAAACCTGGAAAAACTCAAATGAACTGATGCTCAGTGAATTAAGCAGAACCAAGAGAACACTGTACATAGTAACAGCAACATTATGAGATGATCAACTATGATAGACTTACCTCTTCTCAGCAATGCAATGATCCAAGACAATTCCCAAAGACTTGGGATGGTAAATACTCTCCACATTCAGAGAAAGAACTATGGAGTCTAAATGCAGATCAAAGCATACTATTTTCACTTTTTTTCAGTTTTGGTTTTTTCTTTTTCTTCCTCATGGTTTTTCCTTTTTGTTTTTATTCTTCTTTCACATCATGACTAATGTGGAAACATGTTTAATATGATTGTACATTTATAACCTATATCTAATTACTTGCTGTCTTGTGGGAGGGGATAGAGAGATAGAGGGAGGGAAGGAAAAAAATGGGAACTCAAAATGCTATAAAAAATGAATGAATGTTGAAAACTATCTTTACATGTAATTGGAAAAAATAAAATATTATTTACAGAAAAAAAAGGAAAAAATAGAAATTCAGTCAGCTACTAAAAACAAACCACATGATTTCCTTCAAGTAAACCAACCAGAAAAAGAAAAACCACAAGTTGTAAGAGGAAAGAAAGAAAAACCTATATGGTATTAAACCCTTAAAGAAACCAAAAAACTAAAGAAAGGCCATATGTTTACAGAGAACACAGCAGGAAAGAAATTAAAAGGTATACATCTCCTCTCACAGGCTAAGACAAATGCTGGGGAATACAACTTAGAGAAGAGACATGATAGTAGCAGAATTCAAATAGTAGGGGATGGATGCCAATGAATGAGACCTGGTCCTTGCTAGTCAAATAAAATCCCTGTTATCACAGAGTCCTTGACTGTCTCAGGCCAATAACTCAGATAATTGGGCAGGGGTGACTCCTTTCCTACTGTGCTTCACACAGGAGAGAGCCAGTAAGCTATTATCTTAGTGTTAAGAGAATATGTTAATTGAAATACTGAAATATACAAGCTATCTCATTCCTTCTTCAGACATCATCAAATTAATAAAAGGTGAAGGCTGGAAATGAAATGAGGATACAGAACCAATAAACCAATCACTGATATGCTGAATTAAATACATGAAATCAATATACCAATAATTAGTATCTAGACCAAGAGTGCTTAACCTGGAGTGCATGAACTTGATTTTTTTAATATTTTGATAACTGCATTTCAATGTAATTGGTTTCCTTTTTAATCCTGTGTATAATATTTTATGTATTTTAAAATACTATTCTGGTAAACAGTTTCACCAGACTCCTAAAGGATTACAAGACACAAAAATAGGATAAGAAACCCTTTAGTCTAGACCAGTAGCATCAAACTCAAATGAAAATAGTAGCCACCAAACCATATGTAAGGATTTCTGTGGCTCCCATAATGACTTAGTTTTCAAATGTATATGTTTTATTGTATCTTTATTTATTTTGTTAAATATTTCCCCATTATACTTTGAGAGATAATGCTGTGACAGGCACTTTCTTTGACCATCAAGGACCAGATACGAGATACGACTCACTGGCATTCATCCCCTATTATTTAGATTATGCTACTACCATGTCTCTGGTTCAGGCCACACTTGGGAGTGTTGTGGGCCACATGTGGGCCACAGGCCATGTGTTTGATTCTTCTGATCTAATCTATAGACATTCTGTGAGTGAGCAGCAGCTTATAGAAGGTCTTCTTCCACTCTGTAATAGATAGAGCCTGGCTTGGGAGTCAAGGGCCCAAGGCATAGCCCAAATTCTGCCACAGACCTGCTATGTGACCTTGGGAAAGACACTTCATATTTCTGGGCCTGTTTCTTCATCTATAAAATGTGTGTTAGATTAAATTATCTCTAAAGTCCCTTCTAGCTCAAAAAGCCTATGATTCTATAAATATCAAAGAACATACAGCAGCATTACATATCCCAAGGCATAATGTCACAACGTACAAAAATCTCTTTCAAAATTCAAGAAGAAATACCTGACATTTTGACATTTCCCTTATGGCAACAGCACAACACTCATGGAACAAATTCACTGTACTAGGGTCACTATAAATTCTTTTTCATCCCTTTTTCCTGTAAATCGTCAGATTGAAAAATCGACTCCTACCTCATCCTATTTCCAGATTCTTATCTGACATACCATTGGCACTGTTAAATGAACAGACTGATATTGTGCTAGGATGGAAATTTTGATGAAAATCCGAAAAGCATTTTTAAGGGTTTTTAAGACTGATGCCACCAGTTCCTTATTATGCATAATCTCACTTCAAAATTCATGGCTTCTCATTTTTTAATGTAAAATTCCCACTTCCAATCTAATAGAAAATATAACAACAAAGAAGATTTTATATTTGATCCTGGAGGTAATAGGGAGTCACTGAGGTTTACTGAGCGTGTAGCACAGGCAGTCTTATATTTTATAATATAAGCTTTGGCAGCTGAGTAGAGAACAGAGTAGGGAAAGACTTAAGGCAGAGAAACCAATTAGAAGATTTGCAAAAACAGCTTTGAAAGCTTTAAGGTTTTTTGAAACTAATAAAATTAAATAAAAGACCCTTTCATCTTGAATTATGAAGCTTTAAGAAAAGCAGGCTTAAACTAGAAAAGGAAAATAAGAATCTCCCTTCAAAACTGATAACTTCCCTTTTCTTTGAATAGGTGTATAATTCACTCCTCTCATCCACCATGATTTGTCATTTTTAGGCACACAATTTAAAAAGGTGAGAGTTAAAATATGGGGAAAGATGGGAAGGGACATTCCTGAGGTTCACAAAAACAGTTTGGAAAAGAAAAGGAAAGGACATGCATCATTATATTGACCAAGTTTGGCCTCCAGGGAAGAGCTGAAAAAAACAGCCCGCTGTCTCCTCTTTGCCAAAGTAGGAAACCAAGGTTATAGAATGCCACGTATACCATCAGAAACACGGCTGGAATTGTGAGTTGTCAAAAATATATTTTTCCTCTTTCTTTTTGATGTCTGTTACAAGGAGTGGCTTTCTGAGTAAAGAAGGAAGGAAAGGTATATTTGGACATGAGAATAACAGAAAGATAAAGAGTTATCAGGGAAAAATTTTTTTTTTCTTTTTGTTAGAGAAGACACATGTATATATATATATGCAAGACAGATTGCCTACAATGGAAATAACTGACCATGGGCAATGATAAGCAAACGCAAAGGAGAAATATGGCACGTGTGTGATCCCCTTGAGGGTGAAAAGAGGAGAAAAATCAGAAGGAAACATAGGATGAGACAGCTTCCATTGCCAGACTCTAAGGTCAGGGTTGGTTAGGGTAACTGGGAGAAGGGAAAGTAGGGAACAAGTGGCCACCCATACGAATGGAATGTTTGCAGGCAGAGTTGATAACTAAAGAACCTGCATTACAGAAAGTATTTGCATTGTATTTCTAGATTATCTGATATGGTCATACTAATGTTTATGCGCATTTTACATTTGTATGTTTACATAATTTTGTTTTTTAAGAAAATACAGAATACCCACTTAAATATCAAATGAAATATGTTGCTTCTTATTGCTGGTTTTTAGTGTGCCTATCTTTAGACAGGACAAGAGTTTCGTTTGGGGTTTTTTTTTTAGATTTGTACACGCTGATCAATTCAATAAATATTTGAGTGTTTTTCAGTACAAAGTATGTATTCAAAAAGAGAAAAACAAACACAGGCCTGATCAGAAAGAACAGGAGAAAGGAAAGGGAACAATTTTCATTCCTTCCCCCCAAAAATCAGCTTGTCTTTATTGAGACTTCTAGAAGTTTGGTTTCATTTGACAGAAAAAGAGTCTATCATGTACTAATCTTCAAAACTTCTATTGGAAATGGTTGGAAAACAACAGCATTAGCAGTTATCTGTCACCGGCTGAACACCAGAGTGATCTCAGACAAAAGGACTGTGTCTAACTGGAAAAAAACAATTTCAGACAACCTCCAAACTTCAGATGGAAGAACAGAAGGTGACATAGAGGAGAGGATGTTGTTTTAGCCAAACCTCAATGGCCATGGATAACTGAAAGGAGGGAGGGAGGGAAGGATGGAAGGAGGGAAGGAAGGAAGGAAGGAAGGAAGGAAGGAAGGAAGGAAGGAAGGA
>NW_027185616.1:13022724-13068645 GCF_028583685.1 Petaurus breviceps papuanus
AAGGAAGGAAGGAAGGAAGGAAATCAGCATTTATTAAGTACCCACTATGTTTCAGGCACACTAAGTGCTTTACAAATATTATCCCATTTGATCCTCACAACAACCCTGAGAGGTAGAAGCTATTATTATCTGCATTTTATTGTAGATGAAACTGATGATTCTCAGTGACTTGTCCAGGATCACACAGTTGGTAAGTATCTGAGGCTGGATTTGAACTCAGGTTTTCCTGATTCTAGTCCCAATACTCTATCCACTGTGTCACCTAGCTGATCCTATAAAAGGGTCGAGAAACACAGCACAAGGGAGAAGTAGTAGAAAGAGGAATGGGTAATCTTTATTTGAATAGAAATAAGGACTGTACAAAAAAAAGTCCCCAGTGAAGAGAGTGACTTCATAGAGGCAAAGAGGTGGTACAGTAAATAGAGTGCTGGGCCCGGAGCAAGGACAACCTGAGATCAAATCTAGCCTCAGACACTTACTAGCCCTGGACAGGTCATTTAACCTCTGCTTGTCTCAGGATCATCATCTATCTAATGGGAATAATAATAGCAACTGTTACCCCCCCCAAAAAAAAAATCACAAGTTCATGAGACGTGTTGAAACTATTTATTACAAAAGAAATGTATATGACTGTGGAACTCCTAAAGCTAATACGGAGTTCACAATCCAGACAGAAGCTTGATGACTGATGAGCTACAAAAAGGAGGCCTATCTCAGACGAGCAGAGGGCAATCCCCTCCCAAAGGGGAATAGCATGGTAGGAGGAAGGAAAGGAAAAGATGGAACAGGAGTACGGAGGGTGGCCAAAGCAGCACTACTAGACCATGAAGATATGACGGTCTGCTCTTCTACAAGGGTCCCAGCGGCTGCTCAAACAGTTTATCAGTCTGGTGCACACTAACTATTGACTGTCTTGTAGTTGATTCGACCCTCAAGGATACACTGAGAGCCAGGCTAAAGGTGCAAATAACAAATTAGGTCAGCTCAGGGTAGGCTTTATCCTTGACTCATTCAGGGCCTCCTACATACCCCAGGTCCAGTGCTTTTGGAAAATATGGTAACTCAAAAAAACAGGTTAAGTTGGGTTCAAGGGAACACACCTACCTCCCAGGGTTATTATGAGAATAAAATGAGGTGTCTGTAAAGCATTGTGCAAATTTTGAAATACCATATAAGTACCAACTCTTAGCTATTAAAATCAAATGCAAGAGAGAAGGGGCTTCTAAGAGGGGAGGGAAAGGAGCCAGCAAAGTGGCCTTGTCAATTACAGTGCAATTTTCTGTGCTTAAAGAAACTAAACCTCAGAATTATAGTTTCAGAAAGCCTGGCTACTTATGGATTAAAAGAATCCACAGGAGTAACCTTGTATGATCTGCCTAAACATTTAGCACTCTTGAGAAGAGCTGAAAATATTTATCAGAATAGATCAGTTCTTCTCTGTTAGATGATTCTGTGGTTACTGTAAGTGAGTTTTTGTCTAATCTGAAATTCCATGTGCTTTACATACTGGGAAGAGATTCAAATCTGAATTTGGATCATTCTCAGGACACATCAGACACCCAAATAGGTCTGCTCATATTTTTATCTCAATGTGCCACAGGAAGGAGGTGTGGGAAATTAAGCCAAAACCAGTCTGCACTCAAAATTTCTAAGAATCTGAATCTCTTAGCAAATATATCCTATTCTAAAAGATGTGAGAGGGACAGATAGCCACCATCCCTAAAGGTAGCCTTTAAGACCAGTGGTTTATAAATCTACCTTGTCAAGTGGAACAGAGTACAAGTTTAAAATAAGGCAGAGAGAATGAACTGACATTTTTCTTGAGACACTGGAGTCTAAAAATCTAGCTATGTTCTTACTTGTCAAAGACATCAAGTAAGAATAAGTTTATAATTCTTGGAAACTGTAAAAGAAAATAGAAAAAGCCTCCAAGCCTGACCCTAGTAGCATCCAACTGTTAGGGAGCCATCCTTAAACAAACTGCATAAACCAGGGTCATCATTATTTTCCAAGCCAAGAAGGCTGTAACTATGCACTGAAACAGCTGTAGAGTGAAAGAAGAGGAAAATTTATTGATACTTTGTGTATGAAAAATAAGGGTGTGAGAATATTATATGTGGATCTATGTCCCAGTCTACCACTTCCCTTTACAATCCTCATCTAATGTTTGAGCTCTGTGTTTATTTACTAAATGACACCTAAAATAACAAATTTTAGGTGGCAAAATTAATTGAAGTAATACTTTCTATAACTATAACAAAGAAAATAAATCCAAAAGTCATGATCTCAATACTCCTCTGAAATGTGCGTGTCACCCCCTGGTTACCTGGCTTAGGCCACCATGGCTACTGCTCCTTATATCAGGGCACAGGCATACCTTCTGGGGGTGAGCTCCCCGGTGCTGCCCCTGCCAGGACAGCACAGGCATTCCACAGGAACTCAGACCACCAGGAATAAAGATAAGAAGATCACAAGGCAAGATCAGATGGTGATCCTCAACTGACCTCCTCCAGGTCACTGGATCTCTGCCTGGACTTATTCCCCAACAGTAAGTAAATTCCCAAGCTCACTAGGGCTGGGACTTAAGTAAGCTGAGTTCCAGTTTTGGCTCCACGACTTAATAACTTTATGACCTTGGGGAAATCCATTTATCTTTAGGAGCCTTGCCTTTCTCATGTGTAAAATGAAGACAGAATCACTCCTTCCACATCATGGGGATTAGGACCACGGTGTCCCCCTGATATGAAAAATCCAACATAAAATTTTTTGGCTCTCCCTTTGTACCAGACAAGAAATGTGAATTATAATGGTATTAAGATTAAATATGTTGATGTCATACAATACTATACATATATTTTATGCGTTTTTTAGTTTCTAGAATTTTTCTGTGTCATCTGCTGGCTTTCACGTGTATGATGGCAAGCAAAGAAGTACTTAGTGCCTTGTTTCAGCTATTTAATTATTTAGCACCTTGTTTTAGTTTAAGTTTCTTTTAAGCCTTGTCCATGATTTATATCAAGTCTTTGTTAAGAAACAGAACTTGTGAACCCCAAATTTGTGAACCCCTGTTGCTCATGCAACAGGAAGGGGCAGAACAGGGAGGAGCTAATATCCATATATAGGGAGAAGCCCAAGCTGGGAAAGAGCAGAACTGAGACGAGAACACTTGCGGTGGCAGAGCTGAGAAAACTTTGTGGTGGCCAGGCACTCTGTTCTGTTTGTGTTGATTTTTGTTTGTGATACTTTGTAAAGAAGCCCTGGAACCTTACTAGAAGCCCTGAAAGAGGATTTTCCTATTGTCTGTTTACAGAAGTCCTGGAGGAGGGATTCGCAGGTCCTGGGACTGTACTGCCAATTTGTGTTGAGTTCTCAGACCTTTATTTGTGGGTCTGTTTTGACTTCACAGGCAGACAGTGAATCGATGGTGGTGCCAGCAACAATGTGTATGAATATTGTTTTGGCTCTGTTGAGCTTTGTCTTCCCAGAAATAGAAACTGTGAAGGACTTGAGGTGGACTGGACACTGTGAACTTCAATATGGAACTGGACAAGGAACTAGAAGAGGAAGTGGATGAGGAGCTGAGAGTCTCCTACCTCTGAATCCAGGTTATAGCTGGGTAGATTCAGGCAGGAGCTGGACCCATGGAAGAAGAACCATGGAATTTGAGAGCCAACCTTGAGTCAAGATGAAAAGAGGTCTCCTTGGGTACTTAATGCTGACTGAGAAGATCATGATGTACTGGGGTCTAGGGGTGGGAGAACTTTGTACTCTGTACCTTGCACCTCTTAAGGATGACTGAGTTAAGGATGATTGGAAACTAATCTCCAGTCAAGAAGAAAGAAGACTTTTTGACTGAGAGATTAAGACAATGTGACCTGGGGTGGATAACTTTGACCTTTGTGCTTTGTGTCCCTTAACAAGGCTTGTTCCTTAAGGATGATTGAGTTAAGGATTTACTGAGTGATATCTTTTGCTTAAAACTATGTGGCCACTTTGGTGAAAACTATGTGGCCCCTTTAGTGATGAGTTGTCATGTTATAACATTGTGAATGCCGTACTTTGGTTTCTGTGAATGTTTTGCTTTAATTTACTGCTGAATAAATAGAGAGTTCACTATACTATGTAATCAGAACCTTAAAGCTGTTCACAGTAACAGTCCTCTGGAAAGCTGCTCGTGCTTGGCTTTATAGTGTGTTGTCTGCAACTTCTGCAAAACTCCCAAAAACTTACCATTTAATTTCTTATGCCAACCGTGATATATCAAAACTTGACTGGGGAAAGTTGTGATATGGAAGGGATACCGGTATTATAATGAATCTCAGACTCCCAAAGAACAAGCCCCATTCTCCAATCCCAGACAACGACTCTTGTATTCCCAGACCCTTTAGCCCCATACCTCCCTCACGGTTGCACGCCATATCTTCCAACCCTTTTTCCTATGTCCCCTGGAATTCCCACTCTATAATAAGTAAACTTCCCTTCATTCTAGGCTTCCTCCTCTCACGCTCCTTCCAACTTCCAGTTGTCACTGAAAGTTGGCTCCTCTCAGGTGACCCTACCTCCTAGCCCTTCCCTTCCAGTACTGTTAGCATCTATGTATTCTCCAAATTGCTAGGACCATAGGTGGAATTGGAATACTCTACTGCAACCTCCGAATTCTATACCGCCATTATCCTGAGGTTTCTTCATCCAAATTTATCCCCCAATCCACCTATGGATTGTTACCTACCGGCCTTCAGAATATTTTCCCTCCTT
Source organism: Petaurus breviceps papuanus (assembly GCF_028583685.1). Classification (NCBI taxonomy): domain Eukaryota; kingdom Metazoa; phylum Chordata; class Mammalia; order Diprotodontia; family Petauridae; genus Petaurus; species Petaurus breviceps. The sequence goes on from NW_027185616.1 coordinate 13,027,480, forward strand.
TCTCAATGAGTTGAGCGCCTGGATCACGATCTCCCCACCCCCCCAAATTATACTTCCCTCCTACGTGACCTCAATATATAGGTTCAAAATAAATGCTCTTTCAGATACCCAAATCTTCCAACTTCTCACTTTGCTAAGTCTATTCCATGACTCCAGGAATGGTCATAGCCATGATCTCTCCATCACCCACATGGACCCATAAAACCTGAAAATGCTTTACATGATCACTATGTCCAGTCATCTCTCCATGTGCCTTACTCTTCTCTCAAACCTAATCTTTATCCTCCCGTGACCTATAATTTCTGCACCTCTCAGTCCTTTGCAGGGTCATCACCCTTGTTGTGGGTCCACCTTATCTTCCCTTCCCAAACTAGACTATTAGTGAAGCCGTTCAACTCTATATCCTCTTCTGTTCCAGAATCCTTGGCCCTACTCTTCTAGCAAACTTTATGTCTTAAAAGCAACACAAATTAATAAGAATAAAAGATATTCCCCAACTATTAAATGGTGTAAGTAAATACACAGGCAGTTTTCAGAGGAAGAAATCCAAGCTATCAATAGGCATATGAAAAAGTAGTCCAAATAACTAATAATTTGGTGTTGTTCAGTCATTTCAATTATGTTCAACTCTTCATGACCTCATTTGGGGTTTTTCTGGGAAAAATACTGGAGCAATATGCCATTTCCTAATAATTAAAGAAATAAAAATTAAAGCGACTGGAAGGTTGTACTTCCACTGTATTTGCAAAGTTGATGAAAATGACAAATGTTGGAGAAGCTGCAGGATTCATGCACTGTTATTGGAGCTGTGAATCCATTTGTTGTGGAAAGCCATTTGGCATTATGCCCAAAAAGTTACTAAACTGCACACGCTTTGACTCAACACTACCACCACTAGGCCTATACCCCAAAGAAATCAAACAAAAAGAAAAAAGATTCATATATACAAAAATATAGGGTGTTCCAAAAGGCTTAGTGACATTTTAAACAATTAAAGCTTAGAACGGCACTAAGACTTTTGGAATACCCTATATTTATATTAACTCTTTTTGTAGTGGCAAAGAACTGGAAACTAGAAGATAACCTTCAACTGGGGAAAGGCTGAACAAATTACGGGACATGAATGTAATGGAATACTATTGTTCTATAAGAAATTATGAAGACATCATTTCAGAGGGACTGTTTCAAAAAAAGCTGGGAAGGCTTATATGAAATAATGAAAAATAAAATGAATAGAACCAAGAAAATAATTTGTACAACAACAATGCAAAGACAAATAACTTTGAAAAATTTAAGAACTCTCACCAACATAATGACAAGCTATATTTGGAGAGGATGGATAGTGAAATATGCTGTCTATCTTCTGATACGTAATGGAGTCAGGAAATAGATGGAGACATTTATTTTTTGGACATGGCCAATGCAGGAATTTGTTTTGTTTGATTATTGCATATTTGTTACAAAGGTTTTGTTCTTTTTTTCCCCAAAGGCAGGAGGTAGGAGCAAAATACAAAATTCTGTTAAATGACAAAATTAAATTAGATTAAAAAAAAAAATATATATATATATATATAGATGCTCCCTCAAAGCAAAAAGGAAAAAAAAATCTCATGCCTTGCCAAACCTCAACCTTCTCCCTCCTCTGCTCCTACGTCTGCTAAACTTAGCTAATATTGCTAAACAAAGCTAGAAGTCACACAACCATGTTGATTGTTCTTGTTGCAAACTAATGTTATTGAGTCTTAACTGAGATCTCACTGAAGCAAGACGAATTTTCTCCTCAAGCATTTCACAGCACCCCTGTCCCTAAACCCTCTCATCTGAGGTATCTGCCTCACACTTTATGGATAAAAGAAAGGCAATTTATGGGGAGCTGCCTCTTTTTCCCTCCTCTTTATCTCACAATCACTCCTCTTCCTCCTCCTCCTCTCAAACACCTACTGAGAACTCCATTCACCATTTTCTCCTTTCCTTCAGGCTCTCATAAAGAAATGGACATTCTACTTCCCAAGGCCAAAGGTGCCACATCTGCCCTTGACTCTTCTCCAGCTAACTGCCCTCTCAATATTCTCCTTTCTCCCTCTCTTCCACAGTCTGTGTGTACTGGTTCCTTCCTTCCTGCCTATAATCACACCCAAATCTCCTTTATCTTTAAAAAGCCCTGGCTTTGGGGTGGTTAGGTGGTGCAGTGAATAGAGCACAGCCGCTGGAGTCAGGAGGACCTGAGTTCAAATCTGGCCTCTGACACTTAACACAAAAACTATCCATGTGACCTTGGGCAAGTCACTTAACCCCAACTGACCTCCAAAAAGCAAAAAAAAAAAAAGAACTAAAAACTAAAAATCCCTGGCTAGATTCCATTATTCCTGCAAACTACCATCTTATATCTTTTCTCCCTTCCCAAAGTAACTACCTGAAAATGCCTTCTACACTGGGTGCTTCCATTTTCCTTTCTCTCCCCTTCTCGACCACCTATAATCTGACTTCAAAACTCCTGCCTCAGGTGAAACTAATATGTTCAAAGTTACTAATGATCTCTTAATCGCCAAAACAAATCACCTTTTCTCAATGTTCATCCTTCTTGATCTCTCTTCAGGATTTGAAATTGTTGACCATTCTCTTCCCCTGGCCACTCTTACCCCTCGGAATTTTACTAACACTGCTCTCTTTTGGTTCTCTTCCAATCTGTCTGAATTGCTTCTCAGTTTCCTTTGCTGATTACTCATCCACGTAACTGAACCCCAAAGTTCTGTCTTGGGCTCTCTTCTATGTAACCTCATTTGTTGCTCTCATCAGCTCCCCTGAATTCAATTACCCTCTCTCTGAAGATAATTCTCAGATCTATATATCTAGCCCCAGTCTATTCCTAAGCTCCATCCCTGCAATACCACTTGATTATTAGATATTTTCCATAGGTATGTAACTCAATATGTCTAAAACAGAATTAATTATCTTTCACCCTAAACCCACCCCTCTTCTAAATTTCCCTATTACTATGCCATCATTACAGCTTTGCAACTTTAATGCTATCCTGAAATCTTTACTCTCACCCCATACATTCAATCAGCTGCCAAATCTTGTCATTTCTATCTCCATGACACCCTTCATATATGTGCCCTACTCTCCACTCAGACAACTCCCACACTAGTTCAGGTTCTAATCACCTCTCACCTGCCTGTTTGGTCTCTATCTCAAGCATTTCCTCTTCCTATTCCCTCATCCTCAGAGCCAGCAAAGTGATCTTCCTAAAGAACAAGTCTGATAATGTCAACCACAGTCTCCCTATTGCTATTAAGATATCTCTCATCACCTGTTTGGTATTTAAAATTTCACCATGTGATTCAGTCCCACCTTTCCAGGCTTTTTACATATGATTCCACCACACTTCCTGCAATTCAAACATGATGGCCTGTTCTTAGTGTGCCACACATATGCTCCTCCATCTCCAATCTCCATGCCTGTCTTTGCATCAGCTGTCTCTGATGCCTGGAATACACTCCCTCCTCACCTCTACCCTTTGAAATAACTGGTTTCCTTCAAGACTACATTCAAGTGCCACTTTCTTCAAGAAGCCTTTCTTTCCTAATCCAATCCTACACTATATATATATTATGGATATACGTATGTACGTATATTTCATCTTAGAATGTAAGTAAGCTCCTTGAGAGCTGGAACAGTTTCAGTCTTACTTTTATACTCCAGCAATAAGCACAAGATAGGGGGCGGCCAGGTAGCACAGCGAGTAAGAGCACCGGCTCCAGTGTTGGGACGACCTGGAGATCGAATCCCGGGCTCAGACACTCAGCACCACACCCAGAAATAACTGGCCGTGTAACCTTGAGCAAGTTACTTAACCCTGATTGCTTAAAAAAAAAAAATAAGCACAAGATAAACACTTAATAAATGCTTGTTAACTAATTGAATATACTTCAAACTAAGTATGAAAACTCAGAAAAAGTACAAAAACAAGGCAATTTGGTAGGACTGACAGGCTATCCACTTCCAGCGTAAATAATTCAGAAAATACTTACTAATTGTCATTGATTCTGGCACAGGTGTGGAAGGCAAGAGGCTGTTTAAAGGACTCCCTTGGACTGGAGGACTGGCTTCCACGCTGAATTTTTTTAAAAGAGAGAGCAATGTTAAATTCTAATATTGTAGAATTCAATACAAAATCTAAACCTCGAAGACTATTAAGAAGATGGAAGTCTATTCAAATACCAAGTGGTACATATTAGTTGAGGAAGAAGATTCAGATAAACAAAAATATTTAATGATACCCATCCCAGCTAATATGACAGCCAATGAAATGCAAACAAGTCACTTAGTTCTAAAAATAAAAGTATCAATGAAGACAATAATAATACTTTGGAGCACAATGCCTTCTCACTTATTTTGTCTATGCTCCGGCAGTAGAAAGATCCCCAGACTTTTAAGTCAAATTACCTGGATTTCAGACCTTGCCTCTGTCATTTATTAGTTTTATGACTTGGGGCAAATCACCTGACCCTGCTAAGTTTCTGTTTCTTCATCTGTAAAATGGTGATAATATTATTCGTACTACCTACCACACAAGGTTTTATAAGATTCAAATGAGATAATGTATCTAAAGCATTTTATAATAAATGTTATATAAATGTTAGCTATTATTATTATTGTTATTATTACACTTCTAGAGGGAAAATCCTCAAAAATACTGTACTGATAAGAGAAACTATAAACCAAAGTAGTTAGATAACTTACTAAGGTTTCAAAAACAATCTATCGCTTAGAAGTCAGTAATTAGAACCAATATTTATTTCCCAACACCTAGTTCTGTATTTTACCTATTCAAATATGTTGTCAACATGCCATTTATTTAAAAGGTGCAATGGCTGATTAATATCCAAATCTATGCTACTCTATAATAGTCATACACAGGTCACAAGAACTCCCTTCTGTCCTAAGTCTATCCATTATTTTGCTAAGCCTGTCCACAATGCTATCTATCATACTTATAGTAAGACATGACTACTGTGAGAGAAACTGGAACCAAAAGTGGGTTATGTGAATAGTATGAAGGACTCCCAACAGAAAAAAAAAGGTTTGTATATTCCTTGGATGAAGATAATTTAATAACCATAAGGAGAGCAATCAAGGGAGAGATGGGGAAAGGACAAGAGGGAGAGTCAGGAGGAAAATAAATCAAACATCCTTTCACTTACATAAAGAAATGAATAAGTTAGCCTTTAATCTAAGAAAAGTAAAACACCTTCATAATACTATATTGATTTTAATCCCAAAGAAAGCTAATTTTTTTATATGAACCTGTATTGAAGTTCAGGCCCAGTGAGAATGCTGCTCTGGGGTCCACTGCCATTCTCCAGGTTATTTAAGGTGGCATCTGTAGAACAAATCAATCAGGATTTGTCAAGATTTAAATCAAACAATGCATGGAAGCAAAATAATCATCTGCTCATTTACTGAAAAGGCTGGCTTATTTCTTGTTTCATTTACACATGGCATTTTATTTGCTGCCCATTTTCATTTTTATATCTATAAAAGATCCTAGAATAATGGAAAATGAGCTCACCTGGGGGAGAAAGACCTGAGTTAAGTTACATCTCTGACACATATGGACTGTGTGACCCTAAGCAGGTCACTTAAACTCTCAGTACCCTAGGGAATCCTCTAAAGCTATAAATTACACAACAGTTGGAAATCTACATTGGCAAAGAAAGTTCCTTCACTGGAATGTCCCTGTATCAATGATTTCACAGGTCCAAATTTTAAAAAAAAATCTATAATCTTAGATTTAACTGTGTCCATTAAAGTAAGTGGCAAAACTCATCTCTAACCCGAACTGTGAATTGTTCCCACCCAGAGACTGCCTGTATCCCTATTAGGAGTAAAAAGCCATTTAGGGTCAATTGTGAGGACTGTGGAGTCATCAAAAATTATAATCCAGTCAACGTCGTTCAGCAACTAGCAAATACGGCCTGCTGATATCAAGACACACCATACTGCAACTCGGTTCCCATCTGCGAGGATGTAAAACCAGCACTGGAGGGCAGTACAGTCTAATTCATGAACATTACCTGGTCTATATCTAAAGTTCCATTAAGGTAGTAAGGAAGGCTTTGGGGAGTTTTTTTGTTTGTTTGTTCATTCAACTTTGTCTTAGAGAAAGTATACCCAAATTCATTTGCATTTTGAGGAGGCATTCACTGGAAATGTTGCCATAAATAAAATTCTAGATACAGCAGTGAAAGAACATTAGTGATTTTCATAAATAGATTTGTGGCTGCTAAAGTATCATTCCAAGAAAAATTACCTTTGAATAAATCAGCCTCTGCATGTTTATTGCATAGACCATATGCCACAACTTTCACTGGTACTACAACCAATAGATCTCACAGTGATATCCAAAATAGTTAAATAATAGTTCAGTGAAGCTGAAAAATAAAGGTAGTTGTTAAGGAATATTAAGACAACTTCATTAATTCTTCCATCCATTCTTTCACTCTTCCCCTTTATATGTCTCTTCCTATTTATCGTCTCTGTCAATTTCCTTAACCCTACCGCCATGATCAGATCTATTTATACTTTAAAAATTCTCACTGGCCCCTGCCATCCCCTCAAAGTTCTGTCCTACCTCTCTCTTCCTTTCACTGTCAAACTCCAGAAAGAGTCATCTATACAAGCAGCCCCCATGACCTTGTTTCTTAATCTATTTGGCTTCCAACTCCAACAGTTGGCCAAAACTGTTCCTTCTAGGGTTACCAACTGTATCTTAACTGCTGAATTCAATGAACTCAGTGGTCATCCTCCTTGATCTTTCTATATCTTTTGATATTGTTCACCACCATTTCCTAGACCCTCTCAATTACTTTGGCTTCCAAAACATGGCTCTCTTGCTTCTGCTCCTCCTATCTAAATGTTCCTTCTCAGTCTTTGTTGAATCACCATTTATTTCTCTTCTCCTCTCCATCCCCCACCCCCATCCCCCAATATTTCTCTCAAGGCTCTGCCCTGGAGATCCCATAACCTCTTCATAGATGACTATAAAAATCTGTATATCTAGTCCTAATAAGCCTCCTGACCTCTAGTCCCACATCATCAACTCCTTGCTGTCTATCTCCATTAAGTTGTTCCACAGAAATCTCAAATTCAACTTGTCTAAATTAATTATCTTCCTCTTGTAAACCTGCCCCTCCTCCAAACATCCCCTTTCTTTGAGGATACTATCATCTCACATCTCAGAGTAATCTCTGACTTCTCCCTCTCCCTCATCACACATATCTAATCATTTGCCAGACTGGTAGATTCTTTCTATATTTATAACACATCCCTCATCCATCCACTTCCCTCTGACACAGTCACCAGCCTAGCGGATAGTCACGGACCTTGACTACTCTATTAGGCACCTAATTGTCCTCTCTGCTTTTGGACTCTCCCTTCTCTGATCCAACATTCTCAAAGCTGGAAAAGAGTCTTCATAAGGAACAAGTGTGACCAGGACATTCCACTTTTGAAAAACCCTTAGTGACTTCCCACGGACGTGTAGAATAAAATTCTCATTCCTCAGAATAATAGGTAAACCCCACTGCTGATATGACTCCTCCTTCCATGTCCTGACTTATTACATTAAGTCTATATTATAGCCAAACTGGAATACTAGCTATTTCTCAAACTCTCTACTCCATTTTCTACCTTGAGGCATAAATTTTGCATGAGACAGCCTTCATTCCTATAATGCAATAATCCCTCTTCATCTAGACTTTTGTCTTCAAGACTCAACTCAAACGTCATTTTATAGGTGAAACGTTCCCTAATCCCCACAAATGTTTGCACTGTCTCCTTATAATTTTCCTTGTAATATATGTTTATATGTTTTTCTCCCAAAAGAATTTAATCTTCTGGGAGCAGTAACTGCTTCATCTGTGTCTAATGTGGCATGCAGGAGTTTGGCAGAAAGAGCATTCGGCACGTGGAATTACTGAATCAGGAGTTGGTCCCACCTACAACTGTATACACTGAACTACCAATGTGTACAAGAAATGGGTAACAGTTTCTGCCTCCACGTCACCATTAACCAAGATGGCTAAAACTGGTTTTGATCAGGGGTCACTCAGTCAATTCACAACAGTTTTTACCTCCGTAACATTTCTCACATATATCCCCTTTTCTTTTCTCACAAAGCCACTAACACAAGTTCAAGCCCCATCAGCTCTCATCTGACCTTCTAAAGGAGCCTCTTGATTGGTCTCCCTGATCTCCCAGATTTCAATCCATACTCCACTGTGCTGCCAAAGTAGAATTCCTAAACTGCAGGTCTGACCAAATCACCCTCCTACCTATTATTTCCTCCTCGATCAAAATCGAAGCCCTCTGGCTGGCATTTAAAGCCCTTCACAACCGGAGCCCTTCTTACTTTTCCAGGCTCCTTCACACTTTCTTCTCCTCCACACACTCTATGATCCAGCTCATTAGCCTAACCGGACAACGCCCATATACACTATCTCCCATATCTATGCTTTCTCACTGACTGTTCCTGGATGCCTGGAATGCTTACCCTCCTACCCTGACTCAATTTCCCTAGCTCCCTTCAGGACTCTTCTGAAATCCCACCTTCTGCAGGAGGCCTTTCACAGTTGCTGGTGGCTCCCACTCTCAGATCGCCTTCTATCTACTCCAGATATACTTTGCATGTATCTGGTTTTATGTAAGTTCCTTAAGGACAAGGACTATGTTTGTCTTTTTTTGTATCCACAGTGCTTAACCCAGCATGTGGAACATAGTAAACACTTAATAAAATGCTTGTTGACTGACTAAGCAATCATTGTGCTTACCGACAAAGAGGCAAACGATAATTATCTATACCTAAGCACCTAAACTGGTAACCTTGACAAAGGCAATATGCAAAAAGTTTAAAAAGCAAGTGTGGTCAGTACTTAAGAGACCAGGACCAGAAAAATCCAGAGCCAGGCAACATAACGCCAAGTCAAGGATTTCGGCATAGCTCTGAAGGAGCAGAGTAACATTCAAAACAGACCTAGGATGAAGGGTTTTTTTCCTTTAACCTAATTAATTTAATAATTTGAACTTTAAAGTTCAAATAATTGTAAATGTAGGATTAGTTGTTTTCGTTGTTTTTAAAGATAAGTTCACAATAATTTACCTTTTTGGTTTTAGTTTTTTGTCTGTTTGTTTTTGTTTGTAAGAATCCCAATAGAACCTAAAACAATTCCTCAAATCTGGGCCCACAGAAAGTACAATTGATTTCCCTTTGAAAGGAGAGAGGACAAAACAAGGGTAGAGTAAGAAACCAGGCTCTACTTTAAATCTCTGCTTTAACCGCCAGAGTGACCCTGGGGGAGTACTTTGGTCTATTGGGGCCACGAGTTCTAAACTCAGGCTAAAGAACAAGAGGATAATAAGCAAAATCAGGAACAATTTTACCATAGTCCTTCAGAAACAGCAAATGGATTGAAAAGCTAAGAGAAAGCACAACAATAATGGAAGCCACTGTTCAAGCAGGCCTACTTCCTATTTCTCTGTCATTATTCACCATCTTTGTACTAATTTCCATTCATTTTCTTTATATTTATTCTGTATAGACTTACACATAAACTTCTTGTCTCTTTTTGGAATGTAAGCTCCTTGTGAGTGGGGGATGTTTTATTCACCATCTTTGTATCTCCAGTGCCTGGGTTAGGAACTTGCTAAATACTTGCTGATCGATTGATTAGTTGAGTTTTACTGGATTAGCTCACTGATCTTCCACCCTTGCTATGAAGTACAGGTGAACTCTTTATAGTGGGAGATGAAACATATTTGAGGTTGCCCAAGTTCAACAATTCCCTGGAAGAGCCAGAATTTAAAAACTCAGTTGTCTTAACATCTAACTCAGGCTAAGGGAACCTTTAAAAGCTCCATCACCCGGATGGAGTCCCAAGATCACCTCCATTTGCCATCCTCTAAGCACACAGGCTTACCACTGGAAAAGAAAGCCACGTGCACTCCAATAATGAGTGCCAAGTTTCACTTCTCAGGATGCCCACTGGCCTTCTTTCATAAAGCTATGAGATACGTTACAAAGCCACATTCTCTCTCAGACCGAAAATTTCTGTTTCAGGGATGGATCTGTGATTTTACTGATATAGGGAACTCCTAAGGAAGAAACTCACTCTCCCAGTTTGAATCAGCAACTAGGCTGCAGCTTCAAGAGTTGCCTGAGGCACTCACTGAGATATCAAAAGACTTGCCCAGGGACACACAGCCTTTAGGAGTCAGAGGTGGGGGTTCAAGAAGCAATCTTCCTTACTTCTAGGCCAACCAGCTCTCCATAGTAATATCACACTGCCTCAACTAAGAATCAAAAGCTTTTACAGATAACAAAGAGACAGGAAATAACCCACCTGCTGGAGCATAAGACCCCACTCCACTGAGAGGAAAAAGGACATCAGAATCACCATGAAGCACCTGCAGGGGAGCCCAGCTGTGCATTTGTGAAAGGCAGGTGTTGCCATCCAGGGGCCTAGGATTGTGAAAGAATGCAGATGTAAAACATCTAGCTCCAGAGAGTGCATGATAACCACATCTATTCATCATGCTTCTCAGAAAGGTAGTCAGGATATGTCAGATCACTGAAACATGTAGTGATAATTTCAAATGCAAAAAATAGCAATGTGTAATAAATAAGATTATAAATGCAGATAGAACAAGGACTGGGTATTTTTTTTAACTTCTCATTATGGTATTCATCAATGCACATCATATAAATGAGCAATTAAGAAATGCTAATAATGATGACAGCATCATTTTTCTATTTTGGTGATGACAGAAACTAGACTTGTTCCATGCCTAAACTCCAAGCATTACTTATATATAGCCTGAATAGTCATTACTCTCTTTGGTCAACATAATCTTGGGAGCTGAACTCAAAAGGTTAAAATGATAATGATAATGATAATAACCTGAGGGAGTATGAATGTCTGTGGTCAACTTTCCAACTCTGGGCCTTTTCTTGTAGTGTGCCATAGGTAGACTCTTACCACTTAGGGGTCAGGCCTCCACAGTAAACAATAAGAAAAAAAATCGCCTTCAACATCCTGACAATCCACATATAAAGTAGGAAGGGATGACTCTGCCTGTATGTGAATTATTGGTCAACAGCTTGCTTTCCTTTAGCAAAACAAGTTTAAAATGAACCTTAATAGCATTTCTACTTCACTAAAGGGTATCTGACATTCAAAGTTGTTCTCTTCATTTGGTCTGTCTACTTTTACCAACATCCATCTAGTGCGACAACTAAACCACTGACTTAGACTAGCATATCCATATTACAGGACCATTCATTTGGCTGTTAGCTTATCAGAGGACTTAATCAAAAATACCACTTGCTAAGCTACTATTACATTTTTCACCTCCTCTTTTTCTAGAATGGTTGTGAAGGATTTTTCAAACGTTCCACCTGTGGCACTCTGGAAAAAGAGAGTTAACATTTCCTTCAAGCTGATGAAGGACCACTGACACTACAGCTAGCTCTGAGGACATGTAAAGTCACACTGGCTTGTTTGTTTTGTGTTTCTACACATCACAATGCCAGCTAGCTTGCTTTAAGGCTCCCCCTCTTCAATCCTCCAGTCTCTCTCCTTTACATAATACTGGAGCACAAAAAGGAATTTCTGGGACAAGGAGGGGAAAATCTGATTATGATATTTTGTACAAATTTAGAGATAATGATATTTTTCTAGGCCGCAGCATAGAAATGTTAGTTCCCAAATCAGTCAAACTAAGGACTACAGGAAAAATCAGGGATTTTGAAATAAAACAGAAATGCAGCCTTAAATTTTGGGAAAAGGGGAATGAAGGAAACTATCAGTACAGTACTGGAAAGAGCACTGACTTTGAAATCAGAGTGTGAGGGAGAATTTGCAGGGAAGTTTCCCCATTCCGAAAAATCAAATCTCGAGTGGCTTCAGCATCCACTAGGCCTAAGTTTAGAGGTCACCTGACCTTACAGGAATCTGGGATTTAGAGCAATGGAGACCCTGCCCAGGCCACCTCAGCACAAGATATGCCACATAAGGCCAGAAGTGCTTTCTCAAACGTACACTGGGTGGTCTCCTGTTTCCTTGTTCCTGTCCTTGAGGTAGATTGCCACCTTTAGACTGTACACCTAACTTCCAGCCGATGGAAGAAAAGGGTCAGGAGGGGGATGGGGGAGAATTCTGCCTTAGCGCTTTATAACTTTGCCATTTCCTTTTGTAAATTGCTTCTCCTCCCTGACCATTTGTCAGGAGGGTGGCCCTTTCTCCAGATCATAAATAAACCATTCTTTTCTGCTTCCTACCTTGAGAAACCTCTGAGTATTATTTGGGTAAGGATTTCTGTTGCACACAGTTTTGGGGTGCACACACGAGGCACTAGGTTCAAATTCCACCTAACCTTCACCAGATCTCTAAATTTCCCAGGCTTCAGTTTTCTCATTTACAAAATAAAGGGATCCTTTCCAGCTCTAAATCTAGGGTTCCATGATTATTATGAGACATGTAAAGTCATGTGGCAATGTGCTTTTCAATCCATTCTTTTCACATATTATTATTAATAGTAAAAAGAGAGAGTGTGGATAAATGGATAGAAAAATCAGCTGGGAGTCAGAAAGACAAGCCCCATATCTGGTACATTCTGGTTGTTTAAATTTGGGAATTCACTAAACTCTCAGTGATCCCCAAATAACTCTCTAAAACTATACATTTAAGACCAGTTAGCAGACTCACTGGTAAGGAATTAGGAGTCTCTTTAACAAGAGACATCAATTACATCAATTAAATTAGTCATTCAAATAATCATGATATTCATAATAAGAATAATAGCAACTTAGGTTTGTATAACTCTTTATAGTTTAAAAAAAAAAGCACTTTATCATATATTATCTAATTTGATCCCAACTACTATTCCTGATGTAAGGAATTTTCATTTCAGGTATTTTCATCTCTATGTTACAAATGTCAAAATTAAGGCTCAGAGATGTTAAGTGATATTAAGAGTCACATAACTAGAAAGTAACTAGAATAAAGAATTGAAACCAGATTTCTTGACTTCCAAGGGAGGTACTCTCTTTCAGGGCCCTGCTATGTTGGGGATGTGACGGGCTATGTTGTTCTAGTCTACACAGTGAAAAGGATGATGTACATTATCCCTACATAGTGATGGTGGTGATATAATGCATTAGGCTAACCAAGTGAAAAAAAAAGGGTTAGGTTACCCCTGTCAGAACTCAAATTAAGTCACATCTAGTTCCTAAGCATTCGGTATCTTGTAGGAGTTTAGAGGTACAAAACACAAGGCATTAAACAAAAACATATGAATTAGCAAAAGAGCCCATGTCAAAATAGCGCTGCTCATGCATTACCTTGAAAAGAAATACCAAACATACAGTCTAGTACATTTCCTTGCTTGGTACAAACCTACCCTCTTCTTGCCTATCTATCAGTGACAACAAATTAAGAGATATAAAATAGTATTAATGAGCATTTATAGTTCTTTACTAATAACAAAACGCTTTCCACACACCATATCATATAATAAGCAAAATGGTCCTGTGAGACAGGCAAGAAAGGTATTTTTCTCATTTGACTAATTAGGAAACAGAGGCATAGAACAATTAAATGACTTGTTCACAATCATAGAGCTAGGAAGTGACAAAAACAGGAAATGAACACAAGTCTCCTGATTCCAAAGTCAATGCTCTTTCTGATATATCGGATACATCTGCCTCTAAAGAAATCTGACCCCAATAAGACCGCAAACAAAAAGTGACACATTTCCCAAGAATGTCAAAGTATCCACCCTTAAATTTTTAATAGTAACCTCAGAATAAGTTCCTTTGGTCTTATTAACTCTCAGGGAGGTAGAAAGACAATTCCTGCCCTACAAATCAAAATACTTGAGATGAATTGAGTTGAAAAAAGAAAAAGAAAAAAAAAGGAAAAGGAACAGCTTAGATTCCTATCTCTACCAAATATTTTTTTTTTTCCTTTTTGGAGGGCAACTGGGGCTAAGTGACTTGCCCAAAGTCACACGGCTGGTAAGTGTTAAGTGTCTGAGGCCAGATTTGAACTCAGGTCCTCCTGACTCCAGGGCCGGTGCTCCATTCACTGTGGCCCCTAGCCGCCCCTACTACTAAATGTTTTAAAGAGCAAATGAAGGCTGACTCTGATGTACTGACTCAACATGGAACTCCTTTCTTTAAAAAAACGAAATCAAACTTACTTCTCAGAAACCTCTGTGCAATCTTCTCTGCTTTTTTGCCCAAGTGGTTTTCCATAAACGTCATCTTCATTTTCATCAATATCTTCATCATCAATACTCTTCACATCCAGTTTCTGGTATCCATATTCCCCATTAAAAGACATAGAATCAATTTTCCAAGAATTGCTACTCTGGCTTCCATTAGAATTTGGCCCAAACGGACTTTCAAAAGTAGACATGATATTAACTGATGATCGATCTGAATTCTCTTCTGAGCTTTCTCCTGTTCCACCTGTCTTTTTTAAAATATCCCCAAAGTTTTGCTCATCCTCTTCATCATCAAATGAAATTATATTAGTCACCTTCTTTTTCTTTTTCCTATCCTTTTTACATTTTGCGTCTGTCAAAAGAAAAAAATACATTACAAGAAAAAGCCTTCAGGACAACTGAAATACTACCATGTCTTATCCAAGGCTTGTGACAATTCCCTAAATCTTCTGAGAAAAAAAAAACAAACATAAAAACAATTTTTAAAAGCCTAGAACAAAAAGTCCCCCAAAAGTTTAATTAATCTATCCTTCTACATCCTCAAGACTGAATGTGTAGCATAATTGTTAAATAACAGGCATTCATTAACAGAATATATATATATATATATATATCCAATGAGCATTGTCTTCCAAAATGACATCCTAAAAAACTGCATACTTATGTAAACAATACTATCATTATGCACAACATCTGTGGCACTCCTCCTTTTAGGTTACCTTCTGGGCTAGGTTGTGAGCTTTGCAAGAAAAATCAATGTTCATTATACTGTCATCAATCACAGCACACTCTTCATGTTTTTACCAAAAACCAGATTTACCAGCATTATCATCCATCTTATCCACTAGATTTGGCTACAGCTGATACCTGTTCTATTCCAAAAGGCAAAAGGCAAGCATGTATTGCTCCTAAAGACATTTTTAAAAAATATGCCAAAGGCTCTAAAGGCAATTCCCCAAGAACTATTTCCCAAATGTCTCAAGCAATAACAACATATTTGGAATAAGTGCAGCACCCCCCAAAGGGACTACAGAGACTACCTCAATTGGATATATAAATTCTAGTGTGCTTGCTTAAAAAACCAGCCATATTGCTTTGTGCTTCATACATCATTCAGAAAGATGGGTGTGTCTGCGATTATATTTAAATCTCCAGTAAAGAAAATTCTATGTTGTCCCTTGTCTGCTGAAAGAAGCCTGAGCATTGTGGCAGCTAGATGGTGCAGAGAGGACAGCACCAGCCCTGAAAGTCAGGAGGACCTGAGTTCAAACACAGGCTCAGACGTCTGACACTTAACTAGCTGTGTGACCTTGGGCAAGTCACTTAACCCCAACTGTCTTGCCTTCCCCCCTCCAAAAAAAAAAAAAAGGGAGAAGCCCGAGTACCAAATCTCAAGTCAGAAAAGTCAAAGAATAAACTACCTTTTTAAAAAGTCAATATTAAACTGCTGCTGAGTAAAATGAGGAGAGCCAGGAGAACATTGTACCCAGTAACAGCCACAGTATGTGATGACTAACTTGGATACACTCATCTCTTCTTAGCAATACAAGGATCTAAGACAACTCCAAAAAACTCATGATGGAAAATGCCATCCACATCCAGAAAAAGAACTATGGAGTCTGAATGCAGATCAAAGCATATTATTTGCTCTCTTTTGTTTGTTTGTTTCTTCTTTCTTGTGATTTCTCCCATTGGGTCTTATTCTTCCTTACAATATGACTAATGTCAAAATAAGTTTAATATAAATGTATATAGAGAGCCTATATCAAAATAAATGCATGCCACCTTGGAGTGGGGAGAGGAGAGAGATGGGGAGAAAATATGAACTCAGAGTCTTATGGAAGTGAATATTGAAAACTAAAAATAGATAAATTAATTTCTAAAAAGATGAAAAAAAAAGTCAATGTTAAATATTTCCAGCATCAGAAAATAAGGGTTTAGCTATCAGAAAGATGAGCCCATAACAAAACAAAACACATGGGTCCATGGGTCATGATTTGCATACATCATTGGGAATTCCAATCTGGCTATGGTTAAGTTTTAAGAACCACAGAACAGTGGGGGCGTGGCTAGGTGGCGCAGTGAACAGAGCACTGGCCCTGGAGTCAGGAGGACCTGAGTTCAAATCTGACCTCAGAGACTAAACACTTACCAACTGTGTGACCTTGGGCAAGCCACTTAACCTCAATTGCCCTGCCTTCCCCCTCCAAAAAGCAAAAAACAAACAAAAAATGTAAATGTGGGGCGGCCAGGTAGATAGCGAGTAAGAGGGCTGGCTCCAGTGTTGTGATGACCTGGGATCGAATCCAGGCTCAGACACTCAGCACCCACCCAGAAACACCTGGCCGTGTGACCTTGAGCAAGTTACTTAACCCCGATTGCTTTAAAAAAAAAAAAAAGAACCACAGAACAACAAGAGTAAAGCCCTAAATACACGAGGTCCTGAATTCCTGACCCTGGTCATGTGACACCCTAGAGTGCCACCTTCTACAACAACATAAAGGAAGACCATGGAATTTTCAAAGAAAAAAAATCTCAAAGCATAATTAAAATATCTAGGAAAGGGGAAGTTTGCTGTAAAAATAAAGAGTATCAATAATTTTTAAAATAACACATATGTATATATAAAATACACATACATTACAGCACTTTTAGGAGAAAGTGGAGGCCGGTACAATTACAACCAATTGGGAGCTGCTGTCCACGCACTTCGCTCAGACTCTTTTTACATTACATTGATTTTCCAAATGATATTTCTAAAATAAACCCAACGGACAGCAGGTTTGTAGCACAATTTATGCTCTTAATTCTCACTACAAGAAAGGACAATCATTACTTCCAACCCCTCTATCTAACCTCATATTAGTCTCTGCTTCCCATCTTCACCAAGATACTTACCAGAATTGACATTCCTGGATACAACTGGCAAAGGGTCAGATTCCTGGTCTGGTTTGATTAGGATGGAGACAGCAGTAGATGCTGTGATCTCCCGAAGAAGGCTGCTCACACCTTGGGTGGATTCTTTTAGCAAGGAGGTCACATTTTGCGTAGATTCTTTCAGGAGGTCAGAGACAGTTGGAGTGTATCTGCTCTGCCCATTCAGGTCCTTGTTGTCAATATTGACAGCAAAGAGTATAGAATTCAAACCTGATAATGAAAAAAAAAAGTCTGCTCACTGTAGTATTCATCCCTAAGCATACAGCTCTAGATAGAACAATAAAGAAACGCAAGAGCTTCTGCCCAGGCTACCACCTGCACCATGATTAGAGAACATATACTTACCTTTAAAAGTTATTTTTTTCAAAAATCTTCTCCTAAAGTGGAATTAATATACACTAAGCATACAAGCAGCTGAACCCCTTCTCTACTGGCTTTCAGCAGCTATAGCCAGCCTACTTCAGGCCTTACCTCAGCCAGTATACCGTTAAAATAGCTGCAAATAGGAAGCAAGAAGGGGAAGGTATTTGTGCTGAAATGATTTCCATCCATATTACCTATCTGTGCAGTCAAATACTGATCAAACACTGAAATTTTGGGCTCATATAATGGTCTGTCTTAGACTCTATAATAATGTGGAACCTGAAAAGTTTTTAATGTATTATGAAAAGTAACCATAATTAAAGGACTTGGAGCTCTCTCTTCTTTATTTGTTTTAGCTGTATTCACTTCTGAGGTTTTCTTTTTTAAAGGAGCTCTCAAAAGTCAAAACGACAATTAATTGGAGCCACAAAAAATGAGTGAGATAGCATGCTACATCTACCACGTTATTTATTTGCTATGTTAACTGAATTCTTGCTTAGCAAACTGACAGTTGTATTTCATTATATAGGAAGGTCAGTAACAAATGTGTTCTAGGGTCACTGAAAACTGCAAAAAGTTTCAATATCCCTTCTAATTAAAAAGCTAGTAACTTCACTTTTACAATTTAGTTAAGGCTAACTGCCACCTTTTCTTATGGAAATAATTACCAGTCCAGAAAATCAGGATCTATTCTCTACTGGCTTTAAGACTCTATGACTTACCAGCTGCCATGGTAGGAAGCATGCTAGACCGTTCTTCATCCATCACAAAGGCCCAGTCTTCATAGAAAATGCTGCCAAACAAAAGAGGAATGCAAAACAATCTATGGTAGACTGCCTACTTTGGAAGCACTTTGAGAAATGGCTATTTGATTCTATTAACCAACTAAAGGAATTAAAAGAACAGCTAGAAAACACAGAAGTTCTTACATATCATAATTCTTGCTAAAATGGATATTGTATAGAGGTATCTGATGGATAGCAGGTTCTACTAATTCAACACAGGATAATTACAGAACCTGCAGCTCATAGGTCTTGTGACTTCCTGGCTAGTCTCTTGGGAGGCCAAACGATAAAGAACTAAAATAGATATTATACGTAAATGTAGTACTTATAGAGCTTTAAACTGAGAGTCCTAGACATAAGGGTAACTACCATACAAAAAATCCCTCTGAGAGACAGATCAAGACCCAGAAACCACAGCAGAAAACACACAAAATAGGCCTACTGGCTCTGCTAATTTAACAGGAGTAAATAGAGGAAGCTGCCAGAGACCTCTAAGGGCCCTTTATGCCTTTTTTATAAACAGTTCTAGGGGGAGAGGCAAAGAGAAAGAGGATGTCCTGTGATTTCATCAGTGTTGGGAGCCAAGTGAGGAACTCCGTCTACCAATGCTGATAAGAATTTTCTCTGCAACTTATGTTTTAGTCTTATTGTCATAGAAAGTGTATCTAAAGTCACATAGCCCGTAAGTGTCAGAGGTGAGACTTGAATCCTTACTCCAAGTCCAGCTCTGATGTCACTACACCAGTCTGAGGTGCAAGTGTTCTCTCGCTCTCTCTCTCTCTCTGTCTCTCTCTCTCTCTCCTTCCCTCCCTCCCTCTCTCTCTCTCCTTCCCTCCCTCCCTCTCTCTTTCTTTCTCTCTCTCTCTCCCTCTCTCACTCCCTTTCTGCCCCTCCCTCTCTCTCTCCCTTTCCATGCTTCCCTCTCTCTCCCTCTCTATGTGTGCATGCAAACCTCACACATAATGTAATGCATTTCCATATGCATATTCATACATAATCCAGAGCAAACTCTGAGTACCAAAAACGACTAGGCGTCTCTGAGGCGTGTGCAGCTCTCAGGAGGACATGTGAGGGCTACACTGGTTCAGCTAGTTCAATTTAGCCCTGAGGGACATAATAAGCTTAGGTAAGAAATGATCCCTACCCTCAGGGAGCTTCTTGTCAAGTATCAGTATAGATACAAATACAGATAACTACAGGATACAGTATTTCACAATAAGGATATTGTTGATGTTAATGTCATTCAGTTGTTTCAGTCCTGTTCCCATTTGAGGTTTTCTTGGTAACGATACTGGAGTGGTTTGTCATCTCCTTCTCCAGCTCATTTTACAGATGAGGAAACTGAGGCAAAGAGTTGGTTAAGTGACTTGCCCAGGGTCACACAGCTAGGGTCTGAGATCGGACCTGAACTCAGGAAGGTAAGTCTTCCTGACTCCAGGCCTGGTACTCGACCCACTGCCACCACCTAAGGGCACTAAAAGTACAAAACAAAGTATTTGGAGAGATCTACAGGAGAAGGGTGTCATTGGGCTGTGGGGGAGGGTAAGGTCATAGAAGACTTCAGGGAAGGTTTCAAGGACGAGGTAGAATGAGAGCTGAGCTTTAAAGGACAGGTTAGTTCGACAGGTTAAGTAGGGAGGAAGAACATTCTAGCCACAAAGGTGAAAAAGGACAATAAAGGTATGCTCAGGAATATAAAGTATAGCGCGCACAGAAGCGATAGCTTAAGAGAAAGCTAGAAAGATGGGGTG
The DNA here is from genome assembly GCF_028583685.1 of Petaurus breviceps papuanus. Taxonomy (NCBI): domain Eukaryota; kingdom Metazoa; phylum Chordata; class Mammalia; order Diprotodontia; family Petauridae; genus Petaurus; species Petaurus breviceps. The sequence continues at coordinate 13,047,602 of NW_027185616.1, forward strand.
GCGCCAGACTTTGCAGGGCCTTGGATGTCAGGCAAGAACTTTGAATATCACTGGATATGCAATACAGAGCCAATGAAGTTTGGGGTCATTGTTGCTGTTTTAACAGTGGGATGACATAAGCTGCAGGATTTGTGAGGATATCTTTTCTTTGGAACCACCGCCTTTCCTAATTCTCTCCCTTTTTCTCTTTCTCCTGCCTCCAACCACAGTTCTGTCTTCAGTCCTCTTCTCAGTGCTCTCCTTTCGACATCTACTCACAAGGCCTCTAAGACAATGACTCAGGATCTCTATTTCCAGCTTCAACATCTCTCCGGAACACTACTAGATCTACATTTCCAGCTGCCTGTTGGATATCTCCATCTAGAAAATGGTTTTAGAGCTAGAAAACACCTTGGAGATAATCTTCTCCAACCTCCTCATCTCAAAGATAAGGAAATCGAGGCCCAGACGGATTAAGTGACTTGACCAAAGCCATCAAGGTTGTAAGAAACAGAGACAGGATTCAAACCTAAGTACTCTGATTTTAAATCTAATGCTGTTTCTATTATACCACGTTGCTTCTTACCAGCATCTAAAATTTAACATGTCCAAGCTGATCACCACAATTTTCACCCAAAAAAAAAAGCCATGCCTCCCGAAAATTCTGTTTCTGATAATAGTAATTCTTAATAAACACCATTCTCCCAAGCACTCATGCTCAATATCTCAGTCATTGATCTTTAATGCCTCTCTGTCTCTTCTTCTCCACAACTAATAAGCTGCAAATCCCTATTGATTCTATTTCCAAAATCTCTCTCTTTCATTGCCTTCTTTCCATTCTTCTACCATCCCACTTCGTGCCTTAGTTACCCCACAATGAGAGGTATTACAATACAATCTTCATTAGCCTTCCTAGTTTCAATTTCTCCTATAAATTATATATAAAGATTAATCTTCCTAAAGCATAACTGATCATTCAACAACTCCCTATCCCACCCCCACCAACGTGAAAACTTTCAGTCACTTTCCCATTTAATCAATAAATTCCAAATCATTTGGCCCGACCTAAGATTACGTAATTATTTTAAGAAATTATTCCACTATGCCAAACTGAATTTAGGTTTACAACTCTGCCAAATTATGATAATACAAAGAGGAGGTGAAAGATTAGGATATTCCCCCTTGTGAGAGCAATAGATGGGAGCTTAATAGCTCTTCACCAATCTTAAATCCAAGCCATTTATTAACTCTGCCTCATATTTAACCTCTGAAAGCAAAAGTTATATAATAGAAGGGCCTTGGACTTGTAATCAAGAGGCCCAGATGTGAATTCTGGCTAAACCATTTACTCTATTGTATAACTTTGGATAATTCCGCTTCTTGGGAACCTAACTCTCTACCTCTACAAAAGTAGGATAAAAATATCAGACCGTCTACGGCACAGGAAGGTTAAAAGGATTAAAGAAAAATATGCATCAAGTCCTTCTGAATGATGAAACATAAGGTAAATGCCAGCTACTACTGCTGGCAATGTTAATAGGGACATTAATAAAGCATACGATCCACAAGGAAAGGCAGGGCATGAGACCATATCCAAAACTGTCTCTTCCCCTCTAGTTCCTAAGAGTAAGACGTTTCAAAATAGCTCAAATTAAACTATCAGGAAATAAAAGCCACATTCACTTCTAAAGAAAATGGCCTCCCCCCCAGAAGCCCTTGGGCTGTGTCCAAGAGCCAAGCCTTCAGGGCACCCCCTGGGAGTGCAGGGTGTGCCGGGCTGCTTCAAGCCACTGGCCACCCAGTTACCTCAATCTAACTTTGTCAGCCAGCAGCATGTGGATGTAGCGCTCCAAGGAATGTTCGTTGAGGGCGCAACGCAGCCAAGCCCGCCCTCTTCCCACATCTGTGCCGATGTTTCTCAGAGAGTAGAAGCGCTGTAGTTCATGCTTATTCAGGACTTCCTTCACATAGTACCAAAATACAGGTTCTGCAAAAGGCAAAGAACAGAACCACCATCACTAATGATGCCTAGAAACACTCTAGTCAGGTACATTCATCCTCCTGTGGGACCTGGGTCATTTCAGCGGCATATTAACTTATGAACTCTTACCAATGGCATTCTTTGCACACAATGCTTCTCTTTCAGGAGAGGACTGGTCAGAAGGAATTTCTTATGTATAATACCCAGGCTACTCAGCCAAAGAACTGTTTTTAAATATACCTGATAAACCATCTATTCATGTATCACACTTCAAATCAAATGACTCTATCCAGCATAGCCAGTCTTTCTAGAAATTGTAATCACCTACTATTGACCTTGAATGCAGATGAAACATTTTGCAGCATGTTCTCACCCTTCAATTTAGAAAATTGCTTACTGCTACACAATTTTTCTACAGCTTGTGACCAGAGATGCTTGAGAAGATAAGAATTATCCCAGGAGGATTCCTGTGGCACTGCCAGATCTAAAGCTGTATATTCAAAGTTCAGTTCACCCACCATTTAATTCATGCAGGATCCAAAGTGGGCAAAGAGTTACTGATTACCAGGACCTCTGAAATCCAGCTTCCAAGAAAGGGGCGGGGGTGGGGGGGGAGAGAAGAGAGGGAGTGGGGGGGGGGGGGGGGGGGGGGGGGGGGGGGGGGGGGGAGAGAGAGAGAGAGAGAGAGAGAGAGAGAGAGGGAGAGAGAGGGAGAGAGAGAGAGAGAGAGAGAGAGAGAGAGAGAGAGAGAGAGAGAGAGAGAGAGAGAGAGAGAGAGAGAGATCCAATAGCAGCAGGATTTTTAATGTAATTTGGTTCATAATGGAGGTCTTTCCAAAGTTGCCCATACTCTCCAAGTTTAATTAAAAACATATGATACCTGAAAAACTACAAGAGACTGACTGTCTAAATCAGATGGGAATCTATGAGTGGAGCAACTCTAACATGCCCTCCCCTCAAAGCTACATAGGAAAGAAAACCCTACCATATGTTACTCCCATAAAGCAGGATAAATCAGATCCTCCTGCCTCAGAGGAAATACACTGAGAACAAGTTTATAACACTACACTACATTATAAGCAGTTCATGGCCCAATGATCAAATTCTAACCCAGATGCAATGGGTCTGAAGGGTACAGAAAGTTTGGCAAAGCAGACCTTCCTCTGAGGGGTCATGGATATTACCTTAAAATATATGGTATTCTACAAAAGGAAAATAACTCCAACGCCCATGCCAGATTTAGGGAGCAGAAATGTGGTCACATATATTTTATTTCTGTATTCTCTATAGCATAACATCTTGTACATAGGTTGGACTTGGTCAAAATAAATCACTTTTATGTTTCATTTCAAGGTTACAATATGATGTTTCATTTGATTACATTTTGCAAAATGTAGGTGATTATTTACTTTAGTAGATATTAACATAAAGAGTTTACCCTGTTTACATATGGAATGCAAAACTCCTGTTCCTTTCTGATTCACCATTCAAAGAAAAAAACATATATAATAAATATAAAAACTTATATGTATATTACAATTCATACGTATGCCTCAATATAAAATGAGTATCATATCAAGGAAAATATCTAGAAACAGCACAGCCGTTACCAATATCCTTAAGGAAACCTGAGATCAAGATACACAATAGAAACATTTCCCAAATCAACAAATCCTTAAAGAAAAAATATCTTTCCTCACTACAAGTTATTTACTTGTTTCTTCCTATCCATTTAGTAACCTTTGGTAACCTTCCAAAGAGTTGTCTTTCATTCAAATTAGCATGCATATTTTACAATTACTGACATTTTCTTTCCCCACATTAATATAACTCTTTATTAAGAAAACAGAGGATAGAATTTCTTTCTTCTCGTTAGCCGTAATTTCCCAATTAGAGAAAGGATTAAGAGAAACATAAACTCCTAAATGCAAATTAAGTATCCTTGTCTTCACTGATCTAGACATTTGCTTTCCTTCATATCTAGAGTATGGCTGTTAACTTTCATCTCCTGGGCACCCCTAGGCCTTACACTGCTTCCTAGGCCCATCTGTTCGAGGTTGCTATTCAAAGAAAATGCATTTATTAATTTCCACTGCCAGTTCCATTCTAGACCCAACTATGGGAGTTTCCGTTCCCTGGGTAGTATCTTTCTGTCAACATGTCTTTGAAATGTCTTCCTCTTATGTATTTGTATTTCATTCTTAGTCATTTACTTGATTTATTCCCCCCTTAGTAAATTATTATTCCAATTTGAAGTATACTTTTCAAAATGTTTTACAGGTATTTTTTTTCCACAACAATCACTTCTCAATAAACTCTTCCCAATATTTTTCTCTTCATTAAAAAAAAAGTTGTCAACCATCTGATACAGCAATCTCATAAAATAGAGTGTGTAACATTCTGCATCTATAATACATTACTTCTTCAAGAAAGGAATTATGTTCCAAAATCAGGCCTTTGGAACCAGTGCAGGTCATTGAATTTGAACAAAATTCTGCTGTTTTTAGTGTTATCTTCATTTATATTACTGTAGTCATTGTGCATTTAGTTTTCCTGATTCTGCTTTTCTTCACTATGTATCAGTTCATACAAGTCTTCCCATATTTTTTCTAAATACTTCATATCTGTTATTCCTTACAACATAATAATATGCTATAATAGTCATATATCAAAATTTGCTTTTTTGTGTATAGTTTTTTGTTAGTATAAAAATATCATTTTAAATTTATTTTCAAATATCAAACATTTCACTTGTATCTCCTTGTAGTATATTTCTGCTGCTGGGATCACTGAGTCAAAAAGGATGAACAGTTTAAAGACTTTCCTTACAAGATTCTAAATTATTTTATAGAAATACTGGGCTAATTCACAGCTCCAGCAAAAGTATATTTCCCATATGTTAACTCCATCTTTTACCACCTTTTCCAGTTTGATATGACACCACTTAAGAATTATTTTAATTTTATTTCTCTTATAATTCGTGCTTTGGAGCATTTTTTTCATTTTGTTAATAGTTCATATTTCTTATTTTGAAAATTGTTTACTAATATACTTGGACATCAGATGGTGAAGGGCAGCTAAGAATATGTGTTTATGTCAATTACCTATAAATTCTGGAAGTTAGACCTTTATCAATGCTGCTCCCCAATCTATAATTTTTTTTTAATATTCTAACTGCATTGATTCTGTTCATGTAGAAACTTTTTTATTTAATAAACAAAAATATCTAATATTAGTTCAACCACACATATAAGTAGTAAACATTCAATCTTCCATTCTCTAATTCTTTTTAAATGTGATCATTTGGCACTTATAAAATATGGTATAAGATATTGGTCTAAAATTCAACTTCCACCAAACTACCTTCCAGTTTTTCCAGTAAAAGGACTAAGGGTGTTCTCTCTCCAGTAGAGCTGATTTTTGGTTTTCTATATTTCTTATCTCACCTTAAGTGACAACTATGAATAGAACTCTGTGACGAAGTGAGAGGTGAGATACAAAAATTAGATACACAGTTCTTGTATTAATGTAATTTTTAGTCTAAAAATATTAATATTTATAACTAAGATATATATAGTACTTTAAAGTTTGCAAAGCATTTTACAATTACTGTCTCACTTGAGCTTCCCGACAACCTGTGGAATATGCCCTATAGGTCAGCTAATAAGTATTTTTAAGTTTCTATTAATTATGTCCCAGGTGCTACACTAAGTCCTAGGGATACAAAAAAGGCAAAAGACATTGCCCTTCTTTCAAGGATTCTTTCCATCTATTGGGTGCTATTATCCCCATTCTACAGGTAAAGAAGTTGAGACCCAAAATTGTGACTGAATGGAGGATTCAGCACTAGGCTATTACAATAGCCCAGGGGAGAGGTGATAACGGCCTGCACCAGGGTGTTGGCAGTATCCAAGGAGAGAAGAGGGCATATTCAAGAGATGCTGCAAATGTGAAATTGACAGGCCTTGGCAACAGATTGGATGTGGGGGGTGAGAGACAGTGAAAAACCCAGAAGTACCCCTAGGTTGTGATCCTGAGGGACTACGAGGATGGTGATGCCCTCCACAGTAATAGGGAAGGTGGGAGGAGGGGAAAGATTGAAGAGGAAAGATAATGAGCTAGTTTGGAGCACGTTGAACTTAAGATGCCTACCGGATGGCAGAACTGTGAACTGATCGAACCGTTCTGGAGAGCAATGTGTAACAATGTCCAAAGGACTATAAAACCACGAGCACCCTTTGACCTAACAATACTAGGTCTATGTCCCAAAGACACCCCAAAAAAGGGGGGGAAAGACCTACATGTACAAAGATATTTATAGCAGTCAGAAATTGAGGTAATGCCCATCAACTGAGAAACGGCTGAACAAGCTGTGGTGTATGACTGTGATGGAATACTGTTGTAATGTAATACTATAATACCATTGTACTAGAAACAAGAAGTAGGAGGTTTTCAGAAAAGTCTGAAAAAAATTATATGAACTGATGCAAAGTGAAGCGAGCAGAACCAAGAAATCAGTATACAGAGTAACAGCAAATGATGATCAACTTTAAATGACTTAGATATTTTCAGCAATGTAATGATCAAATTCCAAAGGATTTATGATGGAAAATGCTATCTACCTCCAGAGAAAGAATTGATGGTGTCGGGGCAGCCAGGTGGCACAGCGAGTGGGAGCACCAGCTCCAGTGTCAGGATTACCTGGGATAGAATCCAGGCTCAGACACTTAGCACCCACCCAGAAACACCTGGCCATGTAACCTTGAGCAAGTTACTTAACCCCAATTGCTTAGGGGCGGCCAGGTGGCTCAGCAAGTAAGAGCACCGGCTCCAGTGTCAGGATGACCTGGGGATCAAATCTGGGCTCAGATACTCAGCACCACCCCCGGAAATAACTGGCCGTGTAACCTTGAGCAAGTTACTTAACCCCGTTTGTTTAAAAAAAAAAAAAAAAAGAATTGATGGTGTCTGAATGCAGATGGAAAGAAACTTTTTTTTACTTTCTCTATTTTTCTTGATTTTTTTTTTTGGTCTGTGTTTTTTTTTTTTGCAACATGGCTAACAGGGAAATGTTTTGCATGATTGTGCATGTATAACCTATATCAAATTGCTTGTCTTCTCAATAAAGGAATGCAGGAAGGGAAGAGAAGAGAGAATTTGGGTTTCAAGATTTAAAAGAAAAACTAATATTAAAAATTGTTTTTACATTTAATTGGAAAAAATAAAATATTTTTTTAAAATACCTACTAAACATCCAGGTCATGATGTCTGAAAAACAGTTGGACATGCAAGACTGGAGGTCACCAAAGAGATTGGGGCAGAGTAGACAGAACTGAGAATCATCAGCATAGAGATGACAACTAAATCCATGGGACGTGAGGAGCTCACGAAGTGAAGTGGTGTGGAAGACAAATAAAAGAGGGCCCAGGCGGGAGCTTGAGGGTCACCTCGGCCTCTAGCTCTCTAGGGCATTCAGGCTATTTTGACATGTTGTTTCTCTGTAACAGGGACAGAAGTAGGGTGTAAGTGAAAGAGAAGTGTATCTGGAGTCTGAGGACTCAAGTCTGAATCCTCGTGTGCTATTTCTTCCCTGTATGACCTAAGTCACTTCACCTGTTTGGACCTCATTTTCCTCATCTGTAAAATGAGAAGAGTGGGTTAGATGATCTCTAAAATCCCTTCCAACTCTGTCACACGATTCTATAAATTACCTGTTTCCTACTCCCCATTAGTTTTCGTAAGTTCCACAAGGCCTGAGATCCTGCCTTACCTCATGAACTGAGTAGCTCTGCCAGCACCTAGTACTGTGACTTGAATAAATTAGGCACTTAATAAATGATGGATGAGTGTATTAGCTTAACATGGCACAAACAACCACCAGGCAAAATGACACAGGGGGGCATCATTAGGAGGACCAAGGCGGAAAACTTTAATACCAGCTGGGGAGACAAGATGAGGAAACACGTTCAAAGAGCTTAAATAATTTGCAAAGGGTAGACAACATCACCAGAACTAGAACCCAAGCTTCCTGCCTCCAAGGCAGGGGTTCTTCTCACTACACCATTTTGCTTTTCATTTAATATTAAGCAAACAAATGAATCCACAATAATCTGTAATACTGACAGGTCTATATACACAACTCTAAAATACTGAAGGAAGGGCCCTGGTAGCATGAATAACTGAAATCTATACTTATAATAAACATATGAGAAACCTGTTGTGGTATAGGGGTCTTTAGTAGACAGAATAGATATAGACTTATTAATTGAATTTTAAAGATGCAAGCAATCATTGAGATGATATAGTCTGACCTCCTTATTTTACAGAACTGAATGGGTATGCAACTTATATAGCTAGCAGCAGAGCCTAGATTAGAATCTATTCTCTTGCATGGTATAGGCAATTAAATGTTTGCTCAATTGAACCAGTGTCTCCAATGTTCTTTCCATTATGCCATAAAACCACACTGTACTTTTTTTTTTTCCCCTTTATGGAGGGGCAGTTGGGGTTGAGTGACTTGCCTGAGGTCACATGGCTAGTAAGTGTTAAGTGTCTGAGGCTGAATTTGAACTCAGGTCCTCCTGACTCCAGGACCAGTGCTCTATTCACTGCGCCACCTACCTGCCCCCACACTCTACTTTCTATAACTGCATTAGTAAAAAGCCCAACAAAATATGGTTCCATCTTCTTTTGGCAAACTTATAAATGGCTCCCAAAGTGCCTCATTGTAACAAAAAGTTCCAATTTTCCCCACCAACAAGACTTAAGAACTATTAAAAGTCATCTCACTTGAGTTTCGTTTCCCTTTATTGTCCCCAATTCACCATCTGCTAACAATGACAAGTCTAAAATGTTCAAAACTCTTATAACAAAGTAAATGGCCTAGAGAGTTCCTGGATGAATTATCAAGCCCTAAATAATCTGTAAATTTTTTATACATCTAAAGATTTTCCTCATGGCCCCAATAACCATCCTTTCAAAATGATTTCCCAAGTAGAATTTTTTTTTTGTATTTTCAAAACAGAAATTTTAAAAGAGAACTGAAATTGTTAAGGGAACAGGGGGAAAAAAGCAGACTTCCTCTTTTGATCAAAAAAGATAAGTAGAATATTCTTCCAATGTAAGCAGATTATCTAGAAACTAACACTTTTTCTTTTAAAAAAAAAATCATTTTCCCCCTGAAAAGTAAACAAAATGTTACCTGGGTTTTTTCCTGCCTTTTTTTCGTTAATTAATCTGAATGTGTCAATGTTTATATCTATTCTTGTATTTGACAATCCCATCAAATAAAAGCATGCTATATAAACCACATGTGGTATTCTTTTAACATAACACCTGAGGAACAGAGAAGAGTTAAACATACCAAAGAAGCTAAATATCAAAGACTGATAACAAAGTAAAGATACTCAGCAAATGTCAAACTTACAGTTTATTGATCTAAAGTCTAAAAGCAAATATAAAAAAGTCTTCAATGTACAAAAATATTTATGGTAGCTCTTTTTGTAGTGGCAAAGAAAAGGACACTAAGTGAATGCCCACCAACTGGGGAATGGCTGAACAAATTATGGAATATGAATGTCATTAAATATTATTGTCCTATAAAAAATGAAGAAAAATGGTTTCAGGAAAACTTTGGAAGACTGAAAGGTGGGAGAGACAGAAAAAAATGTTTGATAATTGAAATTTTTTATAACAATGCAAATGTATACAATCCACAAAAGTTTACCCTCAAAAACAGGGCTCCAACTGACCTACCTTTCTAGACTTACTGCATAAGACTCTCCTTCAGGATCTCCACATTCCAATCCCACTGGCCAAGGGTTGTTCCCTGCAAGCAGGATTCCATCTCATTGACTTTGTCCAGACTATCTCCTAGGCCAGGAATGCACTCCTTCACTTTCAGCTCTCAGAATTCTGGGTTTCCTTCAGAGTTCAACTCAGGAGCTACTTCTTATGAAGCTCTCCATGCTCCCTCCTCTCTCCCTCCCTTCTCACGGTCCAGAGGTATCAGTGATCTCTCCCTCCTTGAATTATCTTGTATACACTTATCTGTATATATGTTACAACTTCCAGTATATAATCTAAGCCCCTGGAGAATGGACTGCTTTGTCTTTGCCTTCATATCCCCACTGCCTATACAGCAACTTGAACATAGCAGCAGCTTAACTGAAACACAGCAATGTGTTGAATTGAATTATTGGACCAAGTAGATCAGTTTCTATAATTTTAACATTTGATAAAATATTGCTAACACATATTTAGACTATGGAGTTCTGTAAAGAATAAAAACTATTGGGCCTTTGGAAAATAGTTCTGAAGTACTTTACTTTCCATTACCTTCTCTAATCTTCACAAGAACGCAGTATCTCCATTTAACAAATGAGAAAACTGGAGGCTCAGAAGGGATAATTGTTTGCCCCAGAGTCGAAGGCCAAGAGGAAGAGCTAGGACCAGAAGGTGTGTCTCCTGACTCTAGTGCTGAAGTTTTGCACATCACACACTGACTTTCAGCAGAGAACACCTAAGGAGCACACTCTTCTGATACCCATAGGCCTCTAACAAGAGTCCCACGCTCTCCAGCTATTAAGCTAGGCTACTTATAGTCTGGAATTCCTAGCTTTTAAAAAACTACCTGAATGTGATCCTAAACCATGGTGCTTGAAATAAATTTCAGCATGGACAGAATTAATTTCTTTGAAATGTTATTAATATTATTAAATTACTGTTAATTAATAATTGGCGTTAATATAAGCTTTGAAAATGATGTCAATGTTTTAAATTGTGGCTAATAATGAATAATCATAAACAATATGAAATTAAAGAATATTCCATTCCTGGGAGTTAACACTATATACCACTCTAGCACTGTTTGTATTTTCTCAAATCATCTCCTGTTCTTCCTCCAGCAGAACTAAAAAAGCTTTGTTTTTTCAACCCAGTCTCTACCCAGTACTAAGGCATGCAATTCTAACCCACTGAAACATTCTGGACCTACCATCATGATGCACTGATCCTGGTACAAAGAAATATCTTGTATAAAGAATCATTATGTTCCAACTTCTGCCCTCCTCATAATGGCTATGGAATATCCTTTACTCATCCTGTATGTGCTCTTTCAATACTCAATTCTTCCTTTAATGATCAGCACAAGTTCAGGGCCCACCGTATTTCAGCAACTGAACCCACCTCTTAGTGAATGAAACATAAGGCATGTTTCATCAATGAGGATTTCCCAGGTAGGCCCATTCATATTATAAAACCACTGGATCAATTTCCTATGCCAACAAGGCAGGTGGAGTGAGGAAGGAAACCTCTGAAGCCCTCCAAAATTCCCTTCCAAACAGCTAGAAAACATCCTCAGAAATTATTTAGGATCAGGGAAGCAGCCTACCAAACGGGAAGGAAAGGTCTGTCTCACTGGAGTGGGAGGGAGAGCAGCAGCAACAGCAACAGCAGGCAGCCTCACAGCAGGGGGCCTGAGGCAAGGCTTCAAGCATGGGGTACTCCACTAGCAAGGTCCTGCCCTTCTGCAAACCAGCAGTACCCTAGGCAAGTGAGCACTCTGTGCAATACACCAAGGCCCCACCCCAACGACCTCATCCCCAGCACAAGCCACCAGCAAGGCCTTGACCCCATTACTGACCAGTAGTGAAGCCCCACCATGGGACTGGCCAACAACAAGACCCTGACTTTGGGGCCTACCAGAAGAGAGACCATGTTTCCATAGCAACCCAGCAGCTGGGTCTCACCCCTAGAGCAGGCCACCAGCTAAACTCCACACGTAAGGGAGGCAACAGGGTGGCTCTCCCCCCCACCTAGTACAAGTCAGAAGGGAAGCCTACCTTCCAGAGAAAAGAAGCAGCTAAAGCTGAGTGAAAGCTACCAGTCAGACCCAGAGGCCCAACACAAAAAGCTTGGGAAAACAGAGGACCAGAACCCAACTCTCATATAAAAAAACACCAAGTCACAAAAAAAGACAGGAAAATATGAGAAAAACCCCAAAAAAGTGCTTGACTATAGAAAGTTACTACGGTGACAAGGAAGATCAAGTCATAGACACAGAAGAGAACAATAGTGTCGAAATGGCTACATGTGAAGCCTCAGATTTGGTCTTGGGCCCCAAAGGAATTTCTGGAAGAGCTTAAAAAGGATTTTTAAAAGTTAATTAGAGAATTAAAAAAAATTTTTTTAAGTTAATTAGAGAAGCAGAAGAAAAATTGGGGAAAGAAATGAGAGTAATGCAAGAGAATCATGGAAAAAGAAGCAATAACATGGGAAAAGATACACAAAAATTTACTGAGGAAAATAACTCCCTAAAGAATAGAATTGGCCAAATGGAAAAGAAAATTAAAAAGCTCACTGAGGAAAACAATTCCTTAAAAATCAGAATCAAACAAGTGGAAACTAATGATTCTATGAGACATCAAGATACAATAAAACAAAATACAAAAAGGAAAAAAAATTGAAGAAAATGTGAAATTTCTCATTTGAAAAATAAGTGACCTAGAAAATAGATCCAGGAGAGATCATTTAAGAATTACTAGACTACCTGAAAGCCACGATCAAAAAAAAAGCCTGGGTATCTTTCAAGAAATTATCAAACAAAATTGTGCTGAAACTGAGGGCAAAATAGAAATTGAAAGAATCCACCAGTCAATGTCTGAAAGAGATCCCAAAAAGAAAACTCCCAGGAACATCATAGTCAAATTCCAGAGCTCACAGATCAAGAAGAAAGTATTGCAGGTAACCAAAAAGAAACAATTCAAATACTGTGGAGCCAGAATCAAGATTATACAGGATATGTCAGCTTTCATATTAAAGAACCAGAGGTTTTGGAATATGACATAGTGTAAGACAAAGGAGTCCGGATTACAACCAAGAATCACCTACCCAGCAAAAATGAATATAATCTTGGGGGGAGGGGGGGAGGGGGAACGTACAGTCTATGAAATAGAGGACTTTCAAGCATTTCTAATCAAAAGGCCAGAGCCAAAAAACCCTTTGACCTTCAAATATAAGACTCAAGGAAACAGGAAAGAGAAAATATAAGAAATTCAATAGGGTTAAACTGTTTATATTTCTATATGGAAAGATAATATTTGTAACTCCTAACAAGAGCCATTAGAAGGAGTATATGTAGACGAAGAGTGGATAGATGGCAACTCTGATGGCGCGATACCCCAAAAATACAAAATAAAAGGGTGAAAAAGAAAACCACACTGGAAGAAGGATGTGGGAGACTGAATAGGGCAAATTACCCACCATAAAAGAGGCATGAAAAAGCTATTATAATGGAGGGGAAGATGGGGGTTGGGGGTGGCAGACAAAGCTTAAACCTTACCCTCATCAAAATTGACTCAAGGAAGGAATAACAATCACACTCAGCTTGATACAGAAATCTGTCTTACCCTATAAGGAAGTAAAAAGTCACAGAGATAATAGAAGGGGAGGGGGAACTATATAGAAAAGGGAGGGTATAATGGGGAAGGCAGTGATCTTTAGTAAAACACTTGTGAGGATGGAAAGGGTGGGAGAGTAAGAAAGAGAAGGGATAAACAAGCAAAAAGTAACTTAGAGGGAAATAAGCAATTAGTTATCATAACTATAAATGTGAATGGGAAGAACTCACCCATAAAACAGAAGCAGATAGCAGAATGGATTAAAAACCAAAATCCTACAATATGCTGTTTACAAGAAACACATCTGAAGCAGAGATGTACGTAGGATAAAGGGAAGGGGTTAGAGCAAAATTTAGTATGAAGCAAAGAAAGCAGGGGTAGCAATCATGACCTCAGACAAAACAAAAGCAAAAACAGATCTAATTAGGAGAGACAAAGAAGGAAATCTTGCTGAAAGGTCCCACAGGCAATGAAGTCATATCAATTCTAAACATATGTGTATCAAATGGCATAGTATCTAAATTTTTTAAGAAGTTGAATGAGTTACAAGAAGAAATAGATAATAAAACCATACTAAGAGGGGACCTCAATTTTCCCCTCTCAGAACTAGATAAATCTAACCCAAAAAAAAAAATAAGAAAGAAGTTAAGGAGGTGAATAAAATTCTGGAAAAGTGAGATATGATCGATCTCTGAAGAAAACTGAATGGGAATAGAAAAGATAATACCTTTTTTCTCAGCAGTACATGGCACGTACACAAAAACTAAACATCTAAAAGGATATAAAAACCTTACAACCAACTGCAGAAAAGCAGAAGTCATAAACGCATCCTTTTCAGATCATAATGCAACAAAAATTACATTCAATAATGGACAATGGAAAGAGGAATTAAAAGCTAACTGGAAATTAAATAATCTAATCCTAAAAAATAAGTGGGCCAAAGAACAAATCATAGAAACAATTCATACTTTTCATTAAAGATAATGACAACAATGAGAAAACATACCAAAATTTACAGGATGGAGCCAAAGCGGTATTTGGGGAAAAATTGATATCACTAATTGCTTACATCAATAAAATAGAGAAAAAGCAGATCAATGAATTGGACATGCGACTAAAGAAACTAGAAAAAGAAAAAATTAAAAATCCCCAATTAAACACCAAATTAGAAATCCTGAAAACCAAAGAAAAATACAATTGAAAGTAAAAAAAATCATTGAACTAATAAATAAAACAAGAAGCTGGTTTTATGGGGAAAAAAAATAAAAGAGATAAATCACTGGTTAATTTCATTTTGAAAAAAGCAAAGAAAACCAAATTACTAGTATTAAGAATGAAAGGGGTGAACTCAACACCAATGAAGAGGAAATTAAGATAATTGTTAGGAGCTATTTTGCCCAATTATAAGCCAATAAATTTGCCAATCTAAATGAAATAAATGAATATCTACAAAAATATAAATTACCCAGATTAACAGAAGAAGAAATAAAATAAATAATCCAATCTTAGAAAAAGAAATCGAACAAGCCATCAGTGAACTCCCTAAGAAAAAATAGCCAGGGCCATCTGGATTTACAAGTGAATTCTACCAAACATTTAAAGAATGATTAATTCCAAGAGTATATAAACTATTTGGAAAAACAGACAAAGAAAGAGTCCTGCCAAATTCCTTTTACAACACAAATACGTTGCTGATACCCAAACCAGGAAGAGTCAAAGCAAAGAAAAAAAATTATAGATCAATTTCCCTCACGAATATTTATGCAAAAATTAGAAATAAAATGCTAGCAAAGATATTACAACAATATACTATAAGAATCATACACTATGACCAAGTTGCATGTAGAGTTGGTTCAATATTAGAGAAATTAGCAGCATAACTGACCATATCAATAACAAAACCAACAGAAATCATATGGTTATCTCAATAGATGCAGAAAAAGCCTCTGACAAAATACAGCATCCATTCCTACTAAATACTATTGGAGCTTACCTTAAAATAAGTACTATTTATCTAAAATCATTTTATTTTTTGCTGAGAATTACCTAGTTCTGAGAAGGGAAAGTTGAGATTCCTCCACTTAGTTCTACTGTCTGTTTCCTCCTATAACTCATTTAACTTCTCCTTTAAAAATTTAGATGCCATACTATCTGGTGAACATATGTTCAGTATTGATATTATTTCATTGTCTGTGGTTCCTTTGTACCAAGATACAGGTTCCTTCCTTATCTTTTAGTTAGATCTATTTTTGCTTTTGCTTAGTCTGAGAAAAGGGCATTAAATTTAAAAATTAAGAAATTATTGGCAATTTATCAAAGACAATCTAGCATTATCTCCTCCTCCTGATCAATTCTGGGCTCAGGTTCATTTGCAGAGTCTATCTCACAGACATATCCTGACATATGCCAAGTCTCACTATCTCGGAAATACACAAAGGACCCAACATAGAAAAAAAAATTTAAAGAAAGATAAAACAGGAAGGCAAGATAGGAAACTAAAACATGAGATAAATAAATATAATGAGATAACTAAATCATTTTTAAAATGAAGGAAATAGGAACTGTGGATAATTCAAACAAAAAAATTTATAGGTGTTTAAGTTATATCTTTCTTTTAAAGGCAAACTTGTTCTCTGAGCTGGTTAAAAAAAAAACCAACACCACATATTCCCTTGTAAAGAAAATGTAGTCAGCAACTGGCAAAGATACTAGATAAAATTCACTTGATCACTCATTCAACCCAGCCCCCTAGCAGAAAATGAGGAAGTCAAAATTTGAAATCAGTTTGTTCTAAGTACATAAATTTATGCCTCTATTCCCAACCCCACAGGAGCTAGTGACACGGATTCTGTAGATTCTCAAAAGCAATCTTGTCAGTTTAACATTAAATTGATCTGTAAAATTAAGGGTTTGGATTAGATAAGATTCCTCAGGTATGTTTCAGGGCTACTATTATATGACCTGCTCGGGTTTTCTATCTTCAAAACCTAGGATTGTAAATAACAAAAGTAACAGAACATCCTCTTTTGTTGACCAAAAGAGCAATTTCACTGTTATCATTTCCAACCTAGCAAATTTAGTTAGAACTGTATAGAGGGACTAATCACTAACATCTTTTAATGATACTTCATTATTGTACCCTTTTTGATTCATATGCATCAGTCTCACTTTCCTACCTATTTTTTTTTTAAGCAATCGGGGTTAAGTAACTTGTTCAAGGTTACACGGGCAGTTATTTCTGCTGAGTGTCTGAGCCCGGATTCGATCCCCAGGTCATCCCGACACTGGGGCCGGTGCTCTTACTCGCTGAGCCACCTGGCCGCCCCTTTCCTACCTAATTTTCACATTCACTGAATGTAAAGACCACTATCTCTACTTCTCTTGTATCTCCACGGTGCCTACCTAACACAGGATTAGTCATTAGCTATAAAACAGACCCTCAATAAACATTCATCAATTAACTAAAGAGAATTACAATATTAGATTACAGGATAAGGACTATCTTTTCCTCTCTTTCTCATCCTTGTTGTTCAGTCTTCGGACTCAGAGACTGATGACATCACAATGTTGGGGTCCAGCTATAGCGTGTTTGGCTGTGGCTCATCAGTCCAATTATGAGCTTGAAAGGCTCTACCATAGTTCAGGCACAAACACGTCATGTGAACATTTGGGAAGGAGTTGTCTCTAGATTTATACATCTCGTGTTTCTTTTCAGCTACTACAATTCTGGTTGCTCATCTTCTCTGAAGTGGGCACGCCATGCCAGGCAGTCCTGTGCCAGTGTCTCCCATTTCTCACAATCAATACTAAAGTTCTTCAGAGAGATCTTATGAGTATCTGTGTACCGCATCTTCTCACCTCCATTTGTAAGCACTTGCCTTCTGCAAGTTTTCCATAAATAGTCTTTTAGGTAAACATACATTTGGCATTTGGGCTATATGGTCAGTGCCTACCTAAATACTCTGCACATCCACAGGTGCTTAATAAATATTCATTGTTTATTATAAAAGATCCTAAATCCACCTATAATTACTTAGCTATCTCCAAAGCGCATTTTTGTCCACTTTTTCCTATCTGCATGTTCATAATATACAGTGTGTTTTATACAGAGTCTCTGTTCAACAGGAACTTCACTGAAAAAAACAAAGTATAGTTGTGAGATGGGACAAATAAAAAGACTAGATAGAGTCACATAAATTCACATCCTTTAGAAAAATAAGTTCTAGATTAGTCACTTTCTACAGGAGTGTTATGCTAAATGAGCAATCACGGATTTTTATTGAAGAACTTTTCTAGTTGCTGACTGGCTAACCATCACAAATGAATGTACTTGTTCTCTGCAAAAAAAAAAAAAACACCTATATAGCAAAGCCTCATTAATTCAAATACTACTGTTTGGAATTTGTGATCCTTTGGACAGAGGCTAGGCTGAAGTTTACCTTGGCTTACCTAACTAAGCCTTTCTTAAAAGATATGAAAAATCCTAGAGTTATCAGGAAGAATATTTAAAATAATCCAAAGCTCTTTCCCTGTGGCCATCTGAGTAGAGCAGGAGGCAGAGGCTCCTAGGTGCTTTCACGATTTAGCTTCACAGGTAAACCACTGCCATGGCCGAGGAAGGCATTAACACCGCTCTATAAGAAGTGCTGAAGACCACACTCATCCACGATGGCCTAGCTTGTGGAATTCATGAAGCTACCAAAGCCTTGAACAAACACCAAGCCCATCTTTCTGTTCTTGCTTCCAAATGTGATGAACCTATGTATGTAAAGTTGGTTGAGGCCCTATGCGCTGAGCACCAAATCAACCTGATCAAGGCTAATGACAACAAGAAATTGGATGAATGGGTAGACCTCTGTAAAACTGACAGAGAGGGAAAGCCCTGTAAAGTGGTCGGCTGCAGTTGTGTTGTTCTTAAGGACTATGGGAAGGAATCTCAGGCCAAAGATGTCATAGAAGAATATTTTGAATGCAAGAAATGAATAAATAAAAGCCTTGGTCTGATTAAAAAAAAAAAAAGGAAGGGAAAGGGAAAGGAAAAATAATCAAAAGAAAATATTTAATTTCAAGTACTTCAAAAGTACCATTTACAAACAATTGACATGGTAACCTAAAGTCATTCTATTTCCTATAATAGGTCCTCTAAGGGCTTCAATGTACAATAATTGGTCCTTTAAGAGTTTCAATGTAGGCAGAACCCACATAATGACACAGAGAAGCTAACCTCCCGCTGAGGACAGCCCAGCAGGCCGGCAGGAATCGGGCAGCACAGCGCTCTGGGAGCCGAGCCCAGCACCACGCAGAGGCTTTAGCCCCAGGGCGGGCCTGACCAGCCGCCTGCCAGAGGGACTCCAGATCAGCAGCAGCTGTGGCCATTTCCTGATTTATCAATACATAGATGCGAAGGACAAGGTGAGAGGCCAGTGCAGTCTGGACTTTGGGACCAGTAAGTGGGAGTGCATGGCTTTTACCCCCGGGGCGAGAAACCGCTGAGACGCCAGCACAGCCTGCCAGTGCCACGTGGCGGCTTCAGCTCCTGGCCTGCAGAGTGTAGGGGGACCAAGCACGAGTCTGAGAGGTAATCGCTCTTGCTTTAACCTGCTTGGATCTGGATTGCAGTCTAGGGTGGAGGTCCTGGGGTGTGGGTCCAGCTTGCCAGAGCGTGTGGAGACCTCAGAGAGGGCACCCATCTAATACCTCCGGCAGCTGAGAAAACCCCAGCATTTGGGACGAAAACTCCCCTGTCTGGTGGCAGAGTCCTACTGTGGCAAAAAGCCCAAAAGTCAAATAATTGAGTGGCAAAATGAGCAGGCAGAGGAAACAAAGCAGACAGAAGATTCCAACATTACACTCCTATTTTGGGGATAAGAAGGAACAAGGCATGGAACAGGAGGAAAACAGTGAAGTCAGTACTCCTACACCAAAAGCTTCAAAGGAAAATACAAGCTGGTTACAGGCCATAGAGGACCTTAAGAAGCAGATAAGAGAAGTGGAGGAAAAATTGGGAAGAGAAATGAGAACAATGCAAGAAAATTATGAAATGAGAGTCAACAGCCTGACTGAAGAAAATAATACCTTAAAAAACAGACTGACTCAAATGGCAAAGGAGGCTCAAAAAGGCAATGAGGAGAAGAATGCCTTAAAAAGTCGAATTTGCCAGATGGAAAAAGAATCTCAAAAGCTCACTGAGGAGAATCATTGCTTCAGAATTAGATTTGAGCAAATGGAAACTAATGACTTTATGAGAAATCAAGATGCTGTTAAGCAGATCCAAACAAATGAAAGAATAGAAGGCAATGTGAAATATCTCATGGGAAAAACCACTAACCTGGAAAATAGATCCAGGAGAGATAATTTAAAAATTATTGGACTACCTGAAAGCCATGACCAAACTAAGAACCTAGAAAGCATCCTCCAGGAAGTTCTCAAAGAAAACTGCCCTGATGTTTTAGAAAGAGAGGGCAAAATAGAGGTTGAAAGAATCCACCGATCACCTCCTGAAAAAGATCCCAAAAAGAAAACTCCTAGGAATATTATAGCCAGGTTCCGGAATTCCCAGATTAAGGAGAGAATATTACAAGCAGCCAGGAAGAAACAATTTGAATATTGTGGAAACACAATCAGGATAACCCAGGATCTGGCAGCTTCTACGCTGAGGGATCGAAGGGCCTGGAATGTGATATTCCGGAGGGCACAGGAGCTGGGATTAAAACCAAGAGTCACCTACCCAGCCAAACTGAGTATCATGTTTCAGGGGAAAATATGGTCATTCAGTGGAACAGAGGACTTTCAAGCATTCTTTCTGAAAAAACGAGAGTTGAATAGAAAATTTGACATTTAGATACAAGAAGCATGAGAAGGTAAACAGGGAAAAGAAATCATAAGGAACCTATCAAATTTGAACTATTTTTTTTTTTAAGCACTCGGGGTTGGGTGACTTGCTCGGGGTTGCATGGCCAGTTGTTGTTTCTGGGTGTGGTGCTGAGTGTCTGGGCCTGGAATTGATCTGGGTCGTCCTGGCACTGGAGCCGGTGCTCTTGCTCACTGAGCCACCTGGCCAAAATTGAACTATTAACATTCCTACATGGAAAAACAATAATTGTAACTTATGAAACTTTTCTCAGTAGTTGAAGGGATTAGAAATATATATATATATATATATATATATGTAATGTATATATGTATGTCTTTATATGAGGGTATGCGGGCACATGAATACATATGTGAATGTGTGTATATACTTTTACAGATATACATAGATAGAGGGCACGGGACCAATTTAACAGGAAGGGATGATACTTAAAAGGTGAAATTAAGAGGTGAGAGGAATATAATGAGAGGAGATGGGGAGAGACAGAGTGGGGCAAACTATCTCATACAGAAGAGGCAAGGGAAAATGGTTACAATGGAGGGGAAGAATAGGAAGGCAAAAGGGAATAGGTCAACCTTATTCCTATTGAATCTGGCTTGAGAAGGGAGGGAAATATACACTAAATAGGGGATCTCACCCTCCAGGAGAATAGGGGGGGAAGGGGATGTGAGGGGGATGATGGAAGGGAGGGCAGGCTGGGGGGAGGGAAGTTGGAAGCACCCACTTTTGAAAAGGGACAGGATCAAAGTAGAGAATAGAACAAGTGTGAGGTGGGATAGGAGGGAGGGAAATATAGTCAGTCTTTTACAATACA
>NW_027185616.1:13068745-13120202 GCF_028583685.1 Petaurus breviceps papuanus
GGGGGGGGGGGAAGGGGAATCTGGAATTGAAAGTTTTAAAATCAAATATTCAAATATTAAAAAAAAAGAAAACCCAAAAAGGGTTTTGAAGACTCCAACAGAACTGAAAAACAACTAAGCTAATAAAACAGTTGTTTCTACATAATACCACCAGAAAAAAAGTTGACTGATTGGGTTGGCCATGGCATTGAATTTTTCTATTCAAATTTAACAGGCTTCAAAATTTAAGAAACTATTTGGCTTAACCACTCCTTCCCCTATTTTCATGTAGGTCCATTGACTGGACACTGTTTGATTAGACATCAAAAAATAACCACAATAAAAAAATATTCATTCTTAAAAAAAAAAAAGAGGTGAGAGGAATATAATGAGAGGAGATGGGGAGAGATAGAGTGGGGCAAACTATCTCATACAGAAGAGGCAAGGGGAAATGGTTACAATGGAGGGGAAGAATAGGAAGGTAAAAGGGAATAGGTCAACCTTATTCCTATTGAATCTGGCTTGAGGAGGGAGGGAAATACACACCAAATAGGGGATCTCACCCTCCAGGAGAATAGGGGGGAAGGGGATGTAAGGGGGGATGATGGAAGGGAGGGCAGGCTGGGGGGGAGGGAAGTGGGAAGCACCCACTTTTGAAAAGGGACAAGATCAAAGTAGAGAATAGAACAAGTGGGAGGTGGGATAGGAGGGAGGGAAATATAGTCAGTCTTTTACAATACATCTACTACGTTACTGTTTTGCATTAGCCGCACATGTACAACCTATACTGAACTGCTTGTCTCCCCAGTGGGGATGGATGGCAGGGGGGGAAGGGAATGAATCTGGAATTCAAAGTTTTAAAATCAAATATTCAAATATATATATGTGTGTGTGTGTATAAAAAAAAGATTAGATAAAGGGAAAAGACAACAGTCTTTTGGTGAGCTACTGTAATGGGTGGCAGTGACTTAGGACATTGGTATCATCCAAATGAATCTGATCAATGTAATCAAATGAAGAGCCCCCTATTACTAGAATATCTCTGCTTCTCAAGGTCTTAGTCCTTTGTCACCAGTTTTGGTGTTCAATACTACCTCTTTATGTAAGAATTTTTTTTCTATAAAACCATTGTTCTAACACTGTTAATATTCCCATCGATATAAGTTTCATTGTAATGTTTCCATTCAAAGATGCATAATAAAAAAAATAAACAAACAAAATGTGGGGAAAAAAAAGAAAAAAAAGAGTTTCAATGTACAATAATTGTCCATTACAATTTTATTCAAATCTTATGTTTGACTAATAAAATTTCTTTTAAAATATCTTATAATTAAAACTTTTTAATAATTTCAAATTGCTCTTGGTCATAAGAAAGGCTGAATAATGATCAGGAGAGACATGAATTGATGCAACTTACCTCTCTTGCACCTCTGTACCTCTCTGAGTTTGACCTTAGAAAACCAAATCGGAAATCTGAAGATTGCTTGTAATTATGTACAATCAGACAAGGTAGATGCCTAAACAAGAAATAAGCTGCCCAGCTGGTACAGGAACCTTTCTAATCTGAGCTAAAACCACCTTCTTTCTTTAACAACCTTCCCTTTATTTAGTATGGTTAAGTTGCTCTTCAAGATCTCCTTCAATAATCCAAGCTATCCATTCAGTTTTTCTGATTGTATCAATAAAACTTCAAAAGGTATTCCTTTGATTGTTTCTGTGATAGTCCCACTAAGGTTCCAAAGACTGTTTCTAATCACAGGTGTGCCTCTACCTGCTTCAGGAATACAAATTGGTGAGGTTTTACTGAATAAACAATAAAAGGGAGCAGGTTTTATGCACTGCTCAGAAGAATACCATTTAGCATACTCTGAATGTTTATTTAATATTAATTAAAGACAAGAATTATAAAGGATGTGTTGGCAAACTATCAAAAATATTTTCCCTTTTTTCTGATTTGCTACATAGCTATCAATAAGTTTATCAGAATAAAACAAAAACAATAACTTTGATAACTAATTAATCTATTTTTAATTCATGCATACAATCCAGCTAGACTTTGATAGGAAAATAGGAAATAAAGCAAGGGCCAGAGATAGCTTTCAGAATTGTACTCAGACTCTCTCGGATAGAACTAGATAACTTTTTACAGCCTTGTCCAAAAATAAATGGTTGCATATGAACAAAGTTGAAAAATATCCCAAGTTCAACCCCTGCCCTACATAAACCCATGT
The DNA here is from genome assembly GCF_028583685.1 of Petaurus breviceps papuanus. Taxonomy (NCBI): domain Eukaryota; kingdom Metazoa; phylum Chordata; class Mammalia; order Diprotodontia; family Petauridae; genus Petaurus; species Petaurus breviceps. The sequence goes on from NW_027185616.1 coordinate 13,070,956, forward strand.
ATTCATCTTCACTTTACCAAAAACTTTATCTCGGAAATTCTGGTGCAAATGATTTCAAAGTTGCTTCTTCTACCCTCAAGAATAAAGGGGGTAGGGGTGGCCAGGTAGCACAGCGAGTAAGAGCACCAGCCCCAGAGTCGGGATGACCTAGGATCAAATCCGGGCTCAGACACTTAGCACCCACCCAGAAACACCTGGCCATGTAACCTTGAGCAAGTTACTTAACCCCAATTGCTTAGGGGCAGCCAGATGGCTCAGTAAGTAAGAGCACCAGCTCCATTGTCGGGATAACCTGGGATAGAGTCCAAGCTCTGATACTTAGCACCACACCCAGAAATAACTGGCTGTGTAACCTTGAGCAAGTTACTTAACTCCAATTGCTTTAAAAAAAAAAAAAAGACTAAAGGGGGTAAAAGGGGCAAAGGGAAGAAGGAAGGTTAAGAAATCATTCTATTCCTCCAAAACAATATAAACTGTTAAATTAGATGCTCTCTTATAATAAGAAATTCAGTTTGGGAAGTAGTCATTCTCTATTATAAAAGGGGTAGACATTTAGGGGTGGACAAGATGAGAGGAAAGAGTAAATATAAGATCAATCAATAAGAATTTAAGTATTTACTACGTGTTAAACACTGGGATACAGACAAAATTATTCAAGTTGTTGCATTCCATCTGCCCACATTCAACCATAGCAATATAAGTAAACTTCATATTAAGCTGAACCAAGGCTCATGCTTGAGTCTCTTGTCAAAAGTAAGTCCTAAAAACACTATTCCAATTCCCAAAATGAACCAGTAGCCACACCACGACCACCACTTACCCACAACGGATGCTGCTACTTGTGTCCTCATGAAAATATCACAAAAATAGGGAACACCTACGTAATATGCTGTTATTGTAGTTTGTTAGTCCATAACTTTCAAAAAGGACCGGCAACATCATGGAGTGATGCCCTGACTTGCTTGTGAACTGGACTGAAGTGAGACAGAGCTGCACAAAGTCGTAAGCCTCACTCTCCCTTCCTGAATCATTTAGATCCAGTGGCAGGACAAAAGGCAGGACGACTGGTCATGGCCCAGGATGCAATGGATGACCTTGGTGTCCTGGATGTCTGACCAAGCTCTAAACCCTGCTTCAGCCACCTCCATGGTCATTAGAACAAACTGTTCTCATATACCCATTCCACCAAGGAAAGTCTTCATCTGATTTGGGCAGATGTTCCCCTAATTCACCGATGGGTTTGAAGCCTCTCTCCTACCCTCAATCTGATTTAAGTCATCTACCAAGATAGTTTTACTAGGGTGTGGCTGCTGTCCATCTACAGCTTCCTGGAACCACAGGTGAGAACTGAGTGCCAGATAGATGCCAAAAGTAGAGGAGCAGCCCTGAAAAGGGCTTAGCAAGTCCTTACACCAGAGGTATTAGTTCTCCCTGACACCACATATACCCCACCTATACAACATATGCCACTGTCTGAGGAACTAGTTTCTCTTTTTAGCCTCAAGGCTCACATCTGAGAATGCTTCCGGATTAGAGGAGACAAAGGAAAGGAAAAAATAAGAAGGAAAGAAAATGGGAAACAAGTGAGTGGAAATGTCTCTAAACTTTCAATTCGGTTTAAAGTAAAATTAAACATCTAATACTATGGAGAGCACTCTGATGAACCTTAGAGAGCTACAAGAATAAATAAGACACTGGTCCCAATTCTCATGGAGAATTACTATCAAATGGAGGAAAATGGCACTGATACAAATAACAATAAAAACAAAAATGTAAGCATATAAAAGAAGCATGAAATGCTATGCTAGGTACAAAGAAGGAAAGATCATTTCTAACCTAGATTAGAGAATTCACAGAAAGCTTTACCGAGAAGGCAACAATTGGGCTGGGATTGAAGGGTAAACAGGATTTTAACTCAGCAGAAAAAGCCCAGGAAAACATTCTAAGGATAGGAAATAGCATGAGTTAAACCCAGGACATGTACAGGAGGGACAAGTAGTCCACTTTGGCTATAGTATAAAGAAAGTAGTAAAGATGTGGTATGACATAAACTTGCTAAGATGAGGTGGTACAAGTTTCTAAATGACCTTGAATATAGCTAAGGAGTTTGGATTTTACCAAATTTAATTCAACTCAGCAAACATTTCTAAAATATTTACTGTGTGCAAGGTGCTAGAGATAAAAAAAAAAAGCAAAAGCAAAATAGTTCATGCCTTTAAGGAAGCTACATTCTACTGATATATTAGGGAGGTTCAAAAGAGTCAGTGAAGTAAACATTCTAGTTTCTAAAACTGAGAAACCATTGAAATGAATCAATCCACAAGCATGCATGAAGCCCCTATATGTTCCAGTGTCTGGGGTGTTTAGGCAATAGTGACTAACCTCAAGAAGTCTGAATTCTGTCAAAATGAAAAGGTGACCTCTACATCTGGCTGAAGAGCAACTAAGGTAAAGGAGAGAAAAATAAAACTACATCAAGGAAAGTCAGAATCCAAAAGAAGTAAAATACAGAGTGGAAAGAACAAGACCTGGAGGTCATCTGCCACTAACTGGCTTTATGACCTTGAGCTGGACATTTCCCTTCTCTGGCCCTCAGAATGTGATCTATAAACAAGCTGAGGGAGTTGGGAGTCGGGTTGGATAATCTCCCAGGCCCCTACCAGCCCTGGCATATTCCATGATGCTAAATATTTAACAGTTTTGGTATGTACTCTCAATAGAAAGTGGGCACAGTGAGCTCTCATTTCCCTGTGAAATGATGGCAATCATAAGACAGCACGTTTTAATTAGCAGCAACACAGACATTGCCACAATGCTTAGAAAGATTCCAAAATCTTGAACTATGTTGGGAAGCACAGACATGGCCTGAAATGCAAACTACCTTTAAATCACCACTGACTTCTTCCCTAGAACTGATGTAATTAGAAATGACAGTTTCAAAGTAAATAACAGTCAAAATAAGCTACAGGAACTGAAGTATGGCACACATGGATGGCCTCCTTTAGCACCACAAACTTAAAATATATCAAACAAGAACTACTGCAAACCAAGACCATAGTTCTTAAAGACAGAATTATGAAATGCCATGCTTTTCACATGCACAATATTAAGCAAAGTATTAATTTCCTGCGGACTGCCATGCCACATTCGTGAAATAAATACATTTTACATCAAGATATCCTGCTGTAGGATCCTGAATTGTTTTCAGAACCTAATGTGGCTTTGAGAATTCTGCATCAAGAATACAGGCGAATGAAAAAGTTCATTCAGCGCTGAATTGTTGACCGAATTTAAAAACACCACCACAGTCTTACAATTCAAGTTATTCCCCCTCCCACTTCCATGTGCCAAATGCCTAGACAACCATAAAGAGGGGGCAAAATATCGAGCCCCTGCTCAACAGTGCGGTCAGTACCTGTCTCTGTCTTGCTAGAGAATCCTGCAGCCTGTTTGATCGCTGCTGCCGTTAGCGCTAATCCTCGACTCCTCTTCAAGCCATGCTGTAACACAGATTCAAACTGGGCACACAGACAAGTCACTCTGCAACAGAATAAATGATTAATCAAATCATCGTGTGAAGAGAATTACAGACACATCAGCAGCAACATCCAGACGCAGCTGACTCAGATGCTGGGCAGGAATGCCTGACTTGATATCAAGGGAGACATGTACCAGCACGCTAAAGGAAAACACTCGGTAACTTGCTTCTGTGGGACACGTATCAGAAACAACTTTGATTTATGTTATTTTTACTTAACATGTGGGAGCATCACCTAGTCTAGCCATATTCATCGTACTCATTAAAACACAGTGACAACAATTCATAAGACAAGGGAAATGAAATTTGTACAAGAAGCAAGAGAAGAAAAAGCCAATTTAGAAACAAATTGGTATGTGTGGGAGTGTTAATCATATCCGATTCACAAGTCACAAATTCAGCTCTAATTCGCCTCACACATTTGCAGTAATGAGATTATATTTTCACGGATTGAATTCACAATGTGCCAAGTTAGAGACTGCATGTAACTTCATGCCATGTTACATTCATTGACAAACAACAGAACTTCCAAATTCTTGTTCCTTGCTTTGTTAGGCATCTGATGTTTTGCCAGAGACTCAGTTTTATAAGTCAATGTCAGGGCTGCCTAAATCTTCAACTAAAGAAAGGCACTACCAGGGCACAATATTACCCACAACAACAGTGAGGGATGATAGTGTGGCATAGTGGATAAGGTCCTGGACTTGGAGTCTGGAAGACCTGAATTCGAATCCTGCCTCAGAAAGTAGGCTCCTTTGGGCCAATCACTTCACCTTTCTGGGTCTCAGTTTCTTCATCTTTAAAATAAGAGTTGGACGATAATGCTTACAAGCTCTCTTCTAACTCTAAATTTATGATCCTGTGATCCTAATAGCAAAGTGAACCAGAACCCTAAATATTATGGCCATCAACAGAGAAAAACACAAGTCACACTTTTCCACAAATTCCTCCAATTCTTGTTGGTCATCAATTCAGAGAATCATAGATTTAGGGCAGAAACATCATCTAATCCAATCTCTTCCTTTTACAGATGAGACTACTGAAGTCCAATGACTTGCCCAAGGTCATACTGTAGTAAGTCTAAGAAAGTCAAGACTTCCATGCTTGTTGACTGGGTGACTCAGCCCACCACCTGACGCAACCCAACTTGATTATTTCCTTTCCTATTCCACCCCTTCCAGCCACAGAAAATAAACCTACTTACCCCTGACTGAGAAGAGTTCACCCACTCTCCCACATTCAGTCCCAAGACAATAGCATTTCATTTTCCCCTCTCTCAATTCAGAGGGGAAAAGAGTTAATCTAGCATTGAGCCAGGAGTCAGGAAGACCAAAAAAGAAAAGGAAAGAAAATTGCCAATTAGAACCAGAGTGCAAAGTAAAAATAGAAAGAATCCACCAGCCACCTGCTGAAAGAAACCCCAAAATGAAAACTCCCAGGAACATTATAGCCAAAATTCAGAGTTTCTAGGTCAAAGAAAAAATACTACAAACAGTCAGAAAAAAAATTCAAATGCCAAGAAGTCACAGTAAAGATCATACAAGATTTAGCTCAACCTTATAAAGGGAGTAGAGACCTTAGAATACTATATTCCAGAAGAAAAAGAATATGGGCTGCTAGCCAAGAATAATTTACCTAGCAAAACTGAGTATAATCCTACAAGAAAATGTACCTTTAGTAAAAGAGGTCTTCAAATATTCCTGATGAAAAGATCAGAGAGGCACAGAAACTTTGAAGATCCAACAGAAGAATTAAGAGGAACATAAAAAGGCCAATGCAAATGAACAATCATAAATGACTAAACAATAATAGTAATAATAGCAGCTAACATTTATATAGTGCTTACTATGTGCTAGTCACTGTGCTAAGCACTTTACATTTATTATCTCATATGACCCTCACAGCAACCCTGGGAGGTAGGTGCTATTACGATCATTATTTTCACAGATGAGGAAACTGAGGGAGAGGTTAAGTGACTTGTCCAGGGTCACACAGCTAGTAAGTGTCTGAGGCCATTTGAACTCAGATTTTCCTGATTCCAGGCCTGCCACTCTATCCACTGCACCACCTAGCTACCCCTAAACAAGGATAAACTGCTTACATTCTAATATAGGGAGATGATATATATGCCCCTTCTAAAAACGATCATCAGTAGGGATCAGAAAGGGAATCTAATTAAGTAAAAAGGGATTCTGTTATATCTTAATGATCTTAAGAGAATGGAAAGACAGGAGAAGAATATATGGATTTACAGGGAAGCAGAAAAGAAGATTAGGAAAAAATGTTTTCACATAATTTGCACATATAAATGGAAGTCTATACAAATAATAAGGAAGTGGGGTAATGGCTAATACTTGAACCTCACTCACTCTCATCTGAACTGGTCACAGGAGGAAAGAATACACACACACACACACACACACACACACACACACACACGAGTTGGACACAGAAAAATATTTCATGAAACCAGAAAACAGTGCAGTAGATTATAAACTCCTTGAAAGTAGGTACTATTTCATTTTTGTCTTTGCATCTCTGGAAACTGGCACCTAATAGGTATTTAACAAATGTTTACTGTGAGGAAAAAGAAAGAAATGATGAAGAAAATAGTTTTAAAAGAAACCTGAGAAGATTTGTATAAGCTGATTCAGAATGAAATGAAGAGAACAATTTATAAAATAACAACAATATTGTAAAGACAACTTTGAAAGACGTAGGAACTCTGATCAGCATAATGACCAACCACAATTCCATGAAAAAACATGCAACTCACCTCCTGACAGAGACATGAAGGATTCAGTGCAGAATGAGACTTTTTTTTTAACATAGCTAATACAGAAACGTGTTTTGCTTAACTGAACATGTTTTTTTTTCTTTCTCAACTAGGAATAAGGACAGGTGAGGGACAGACCAAAGGTAGATTTTTGCTGTTTAAATTTCTTTTAATTTAGATTTTTAATGTATTAAAATTAAAGTAGATAAAAACAAAACATTTTTAAAGGTTCTTATACCTCTTAAGATAACTAGAGACATGCTAGGTATATTAAAATACTAAAATTGACAATCACTATCCTAGGAGGTGAAAATTAGTCTTAAAAAGCAACATGGGGCCAACTCCAAGCCCAAAGTCACGAGTACCATCTATACAACTATTCTGCTTTCCAGTCTCTCATCTGAACAGATCCTTAGCCAATCTGCTCTCATTTTAAAAGTCTACAGCCATTACAGGAGACAAAAAAGTACAAATTACTGAAAAGTCCTCATCTCATAATTTTGCAAAGAAAGATTTTCACAGGGCAGCTAGGTAGTGTAGTGAATAGCTAGCCCTGGCCCTGGAGTCAGGAGGCCCTGAGTTCCTATACAGCTTCAGACACTTGCCACTTACTAGCTGTGCGACCTTAGGCAAGTCACTTAACCCCAATCGCCTTGCCTTCCTCCTTCCAAAAAGAAAGAAAAGATTTTCACATTCCATAAAGACAAAAGACACAAAGTGTATCTGTTAGCTGGTACCAACTATGGGAAGCCAAAGCTTAAAAATTCATCTAAGATATAATTTTCTCCTAAATTACAAGATCTCAGATGAGCATTCAAGTCATTTAAGTCAAAACGTGAACTTGTTTATTGACCTTTGGCTGAAAAACTTGTTAGAATTCGCTGTTTAGTTGTATATGTAGAATTAAAAACTAGTGGGGTAAATTTATAAGACTATGAATCATTCTCCCTAATCATATCCCTGAGATACTACCTCACGCCTATCATATTAGCTAATATGGCAGAAAAGGACAATGACAAATGTTGGAGGGGGCGTGGAAAAACTGGAACATTAAAGCACTTTTAGTAGAGCTGTGAACACCTCCAACCATTCTAGAGAGCAACTCAAAACTATGTCTAAAGGGCTGTAAACCGGTGCGTACCCTTTGACCCAGCAATACCACTACTAGGGCTATATTCCAAAGAGAATGAAGAAAACACAAAAGGACCTGTATGTACAAAAATACTGATAGCAGCAAAGAACTGGAAAGGAAGGTGATACTCAACAGGTGGGGAATGGCTAAACAAGTTGTAGTATATGATTATAATGAAATACTATTGTGCTATAAGAAATGATGAGGGGGTGACTAGGTGGCGCAGTGAATATAGCACCAGCCCTGGAGTCAGGAGGACCTGAATTCAAATCCAGCCTCAAACACTTAACACTTACTAGCTGTGTGACCTTGGGCAAGTTACTTAACCCCAACTGCCCTGCCTTCCCCCCTCCAAAAAGAAAAAAAAATGATGAGCAGAATGCAGAATGGTTTCAGAAAACCTGGGAAATTTTATATGAACTGATACAAAATGAAGTGAGTAGAACCAAGAGAACAGTGTACACAGTAAAAGCAATATTGTAACTATAATCAACTGTGAACGACTTTAACTATTTTCAGCAATACAATGATCCAAGACAATTCCGAAGGACTATGATGGAAAACGTCCACCTCTAGAGAAAGAACTAATGAAGTCTGAATAAAGATCGAAGCATACCTTTTTTTGCTTTATTTTTCTTGGGGTATTTTGGTCTGTATTTTCTTTTGCAATATGGCTAAGCCAATATCAAATTGCTTATCTTCTCAAAGGGCAAGAGGATGTGGGAAGGGAGAGAATTTGGAACTCAAATTTTAAAAAAATGAATGTTAAATAAAATTTTTTTACATTTAATTGAGAAAAAAACAAGTGAGAAAAAAAAAAAAAGAAAACTAAGGGGAAGAGCCCATATCAATTTTCAAAACCAGAACTAATCACTGGAGGCTACTGATCCCAGACAACACCACAACACTGAATTAAAGATTCAACAACATTCATTGGAATCCAAAGGAATTAAATGGTTATCCCTACACTACTAGTGACCCTACATCCAGTTTCAACACCCAGCGGTCATAAAAGGAATGGAATATGGCTGTGTCACTACAGGGAGAACAACTCAAACAGTGTCCTATGGAGGAAAACATATTTTGGTAGATCATATCTATTCTCAGTTTAGTGTAATCTAGAATTTATCACAATTAGTTCTAAGAGAGTACAATGGAAAGGTTTTGTGAATATTTCGCTCGGACTAAGTTTTTTTTTTTTCTCTTGCCCTCATAAGTAGTAGTCAGTTTATGAGTCTGACATTTGTTTCCAAGTTTTTAACAATCATATCTCTAGGTTGAGCTTAAAACTATTCACAAACTTAAACATCTCCGGACATAATACTGACAACCAGCTTATTATGAGGATTCAGCAAATATTTGTTTTAATGAGCCCTGTGCTAGATTTCCAGGTCTACCTAACCTGCCATGTTAATCTATACTAAAATTACAAGGAATCTCATACTTCCTACAGCAGCTACTAAAAAGCAAACACCGTTTTATCAAAAAGCTAACAAAAGTTCCGTTTTCCCAGGTTGCAACCAGACAATCCATATTAATCTGTCTGGTGTCATAGAGGGGCACATATCAAAAGGATCATTTAACATAGCAGGGCTTCCAGCAGGCCTGTTTGAGAAAAGTAAAAGTGTGAGTTAAAATACAATATGAAAATGGATCAGATTTTCCTCACCTGAGTAACTCTACAGTCATCTGACACTCTCATAAGAACGATTACACTTGCAAGAATCAATTGACTCAGAATATATCACAAAAGCAGGCTTTGTGCATTTTTAAAAGCATTACTATAGCACAGGTTTTACATAAGGTTTGTTTGAAATAAGTCACTCTTTAAAGCCTTGGATTAATTATTCAATTCTTAAGAATTATAATATAATACTATCTTAATCTTCAGATTATACATAGAGAATTATTTTTAAGGCTACAATAAGTATTATTTTCCTTATAACATCAACTGAGTTTGAAAACCTTTGGGAATTTAAGATTGGAAGTGTAAAGGAAGAGATCTCCCTAAAGGAATTTTCTTATACCAATAATACCTCATGTAACAGACCTCCCACACTATTCATGCCAGGGGCAAGGAAACTGACAGAATTCTTCCAATAGAAATTAGGATAATCAATCAGGCACATCCAGGAGGCAGAGATGGAGCTAAAATAAATGCAAAGTGGAGAAAAGTAGACAAAAATGGTCAAAAAGGAAAGATGGGCCTACCTAAAAAGAAATGAAATGCTTATGATTTTACCACAACTCAGGTGGCAATATGGAGTCATAACACTCTAACAGCAAAAAACCACATAGTAGTTAGTATACAGCAAGGACAAGGCAATTATATTCATCTGCTCCTAGGAAGTATAACTAGGGGAAATGACCAAGTTTTTAATGGCGTGTCTCCTGTCAATCTTCCAAATAGTAGACGATATACAACAGAATCATCTTCCCAAGGGAGTGGAACAAAACCAGTTTTTCGGTTCAGATGTTTGCTCCAGAAACTGGAATAGGAGTCAAAGTTGAGCCTATAATCTTAACTCTCTCATTCATTAGCCCATGGGTAATTTACAACTTGTCTGAACCCCATTGTCCTTACCTGTAAAATGGAGATAATAAGGGCTACCCAGCCTATTTCACAGGATGGGTCAATCAGATAACAACTATAAAAGGACCTTCTATATATACTATGAAGAGCTATAGGAATAGAAAGTATTATCATCATAAACTCTAAAGATTCTCTTTGTGACTAGAGATCTCCTAAATTAAGATTTAGATACTAAAAAGGTAAGAAGAGATCAGGAGAAGGGGAAAAAACAGGGACCAGAAATCACTGGTTACAGAAAAGGTAGTACTAAGGCTAAGCTATTATTGTGGTAAGAAAACTGGGTATGAGGAAACAGCAAAAACAGTCAACAGCCAAAATACTCCAAAATGTTGGTTAATTGCTAGAAGATCTACTAAAGAAAGGTACACTCACAGAGGGCTAGCTGGAAAGTGCCCCATTATCTCTGATTTCTCAGGTTTCCTATCATGCCACTGTCCCAGAGTCTAATATTCTAGAATGTGGCTTCCATAAGATTGATCCTGAATTATGTTTGGTAATTAAAAAAACAAAAAAAATTTCCTGCTATAGGAAAACTTAGCTCAACAACAACCAATGAAAAATATGAGAGTTTATTCAAATATTGATAGGAAAGCAGTACAATACAAATTGGTCAATTATACTAAAGTTCCCAATAGGATTCATCATACAGAGGTTCCAAAAAAAGAAAATTATTTATTTTATCAATTAAAAATAACCAAAAAACATAAGCCATAAAATTATTTACAAATTAAAGTGCTATAAAGACTATAAATAAAAGTGCTTTGTCCCAGTTGGTAGTTGGAGGAGGAAAAAGGGAATATAATATTATTAAACCCTACAAAATTCAAACAGGGATGACAGTTATAAAACTCCTTTGGATGTCCCTTTGCCTTGAAGCATAGTCCAGCATGTGAATCCTGTGGCAAAGAAAAAGATAAAAACCACATGATTAATATCTAGAGACATTTAGAAAGAGGAAAAGAAACGCCTCGGGAAACCATTACATTTCCTAAGTTCCAAAGTGAACACATGTGACATGTCTCAACTGCACTAGGAATACACTTTTTCCACAAGAGATTAAAGGGAACAGTAACAGCCGTTTAGGGAGGAGAAGGTAGTGGATCGGCGAGAATGAGGAAACAAAACGATTAAGTCATCTAAAAAGTTCAAAAAAGTCTTCTATTTCAGAAAACTGAAAAAGCCAAAACACCAAAATATATACTGAACACTCCCTAATGCCATGTTTATGGTGAATTTCCTGAAATGTAATTCAACATCATCTTTGTACTATGATATTAACTTCCATAGAGGTCAGGTTTTTTGCTCAGCTAAGCACTATGAAATTCTAACAAAATTTGTCTCTAAAAAAAATATATCTGTTAAGAATATATAAATGCTAATCGTGAAGTTAGGATTCTTGTCAAAAAATCATGATGATGGTTCCACTGACAGAATATATAGAGAGGTTCTGGGTTGTTTAGAGGATGTGTGAAGATTTCCACATCCTGCTGAATTCTTCTTGTCCATTATTTCTAAAATCCATAATAATCAAGGGATACTTAGCTCTAAAAGTCCCTTTTTCTGCAGCCCACGTTTAACTGGAAAATTTAGGGAATAAACAACAACAGGAAGTATTTTTTCACTGGGAAAAGGTACCAATGAAAACTGGCCAATAGAAACTGAAGGGATACTGCTGAACCATAGTGCCATTGTTCCCCAGGGACACATCCAAGAACATAAACTTAATGGCAAAAAATCCCCCTGCGATTTCCTTACCTATAAACATCTCTTTAAGGTTTAATTGTATAACTTGCTGTATATTATGGTGACACAACTGAGAAATGAAATAATACAAATGTTAGCAAAACTGCCTGGATAATGAAATAAACCTTTCCTGCGTTCTTACTACTGCCTACATAGCAGCATGCTAGACACTAAGAGGAATGCAAAGAACAGAAGTCACTCTCTACCCGCATGCAGCTGATTCTCCAGGTGAAGAAAGCTAGTAAAGGATGAGATGTGTATGAACATAAACAGAATGCAGAATGTAATAAATACATAATAAAGGGGCATGCAAAGTGCCTCAAGAGCTCAAAGGAAAGAAAGGCTTTCTAAAAAAGGTTTTGACTTAGTGCTTTCAATAGAGGCAAGAACGAGGTCATGGAATGCTGAACAAAGTAATAAAGTATTAGACATAGAAAAGAAGAAATCCATTGAATACATTTAATTCAATATGCATCTACCTTGTACAACTGTAGTAAGATTACAAATATGAAACAAGGCATAATCCCCATCCACAAGAAGCCTACAATGTAATAAAAGGATAAGGTATCTACAGGAAAAGGAAGAAAAATGAGTGAGGCATATGGTATAAGTAGAATCAGTAAAATTTGGATGTGGGAGGAGAGGCAAAAATAAAAGGTATAATAAGTGAACTGACAAAAAAGTATGTGCAAAATAATTTTACATATATATGTATGTATATATTTGTGTCTAATGGTAGCTATCTCTAGGGTGGGGAGAGAGAAGGGGGAAAAAGAAAATCACACGATAATCTTGCTGTATATGTGAAAGGAATAGCAAGTTGCACATAGTAGATTCATAGTTTCATGTGCAATCATCTTTTTGTACTACATTATGGAAATGCTTGTTTTATTCCAGAAATTAAAAATAGAAGAAATTAAAAGAAAAATTTTAAAAAATAAAAGATATTTTCAAGATTTCAACTGTGAGTGACTGGAAAATGTTGGTTGCATTCATTGATATTAGGAAAGTCAAGGAAGAGGAAAAAGTGACAGTCAGTCTGGGACAAAATAATTGTAATAGTAAAACAGTAAAATTTTTCTAATGCTTTGAACTTTTAAAATACCGACAATTTTGTTGTGAGGCAGATAAAACAAAGATCTCTAGTTTACAGATGAGTAAACTGAGGCTCATAGAAATAGAATAATTTTTGCAAAGTCATACAGGTAATAAGAGATAGGACAAGTTTTGAACCTAGATCTCCTTAATTTAAGCTCAATTTTCTTTAGAGTATACCATGCTGTTAGATATTCGGTTATATTAGGCCAGTAGGATTAGAAATGTGACTTTGGAGCTCAGAAGACAGGTAGATTTAATAGAAGTAGATTTGGGTTTTATCCTCATAACATCAAAGACTAAGGCTGTGGGAATGGATGAGATGACCAAGAGAGACCAGAAAAAGACGTATTAAGAACAGAGCCCTACTATAAAACTGTGCATACCCTTTGACCTAGCAATACCACTACTGTTCTGCATTCCAAAGACAAAGGGGAAAGGACCTATTTGTACAAAAATATTTATAGCAATTTTTTTTTGTGGTGGCAAAAGAACTAAAAATTGAGGGGATACTTATCAATTGGGGAATGGCTGAACAAGCTGTGGTATGTGATTATGATGGAATGTGTTACTTGTGTTACACAAGTGACAGGATGGTTTCAGAAGAACCTGGGAAGTCTTCATATAAACTTATGCAAAGTGAAGGGAGAAGAACCAGAAGTTACTGTACACAGTAACAGCATTATCTAACAATGATCAGCTATGAAAGACTTAGCTGCTCTGACCAAGGCAATGACCCCAAGAATATTCCAAAGGACACAGCATGAAAAATACTGCTCACCTCCAAGACAGAACAGATGAACTGTGAGTGCACATTTAAGCATACTTTTTTCCACTTTATTCTTCTGTGTGTGTGTCTTTTCTCTTGCAACATGGCTAAGATGGAAATATGTTTTGCATTGACTTCACATATATGATTGCTATCATATTGCTTGTCTTGAGGAAAGATAGGAAGGAGGGAGAGAATCTAGAACTCACAATCTTAAAAACTGAATATTAAAATTTTTTAACTAATTGGAAAATATTTAACAATCTAAATATATATTTAACAAAAAAGAATGGAGGCCTAAAGAACACTCACATTTATGGCATTTACTTCAAGGAAGAGGAAGAACTGAAGAAGATGGGGGAAAACCATAAAATAAAAGAGGAAACAGGAAAGTATAATGTAAGGAATAGAAGAGTATCCAGAATGAAAGGCCAGTCAAGAATGCCATGAATCTGGAGCGGCTGGGTGGCTCAGTGAATAGAGCACTGGCCCTGGAGTCAGGAGGACATGAGCTCAAATCTATTCTCAGACACTTAACACTTACTAGCCCTGTGACCTTGGGCAAGTCACTTAACTCCAACTGCCCTATCTTTCCCCTTCCAAAAAAAAAAGAATGTCATGAATCTATAGAAATCATAAGGATTAAGACTGAAAAACAGCCACTAGATTTACCACTTACAAATGTGAGGAAAACAGTTTCCACAAGAGTGGAGAAGGAAGCCAGATTGTCAATAATTGAGGAGTAAGAAGGTAAATGGAAGTAGTAAGTATAGAACAGGCTTTCTATGAGCTTTACAATGAAAGCACCAGCAGAAATGGGACTGTAATTCAGAACTGAGGCAAAGTCTATTTGTTTTGCTTTTAGGATATGAAAGCCTTACTTTAGGCATACATATAAAAGAAAAGTAGTAAGTGAAGAGGCAGAGAATACAGGAGGAAGAAAACCGGGCAGTTAGGTTAGAGTGTTAGGCCTAGATCAGGAAGACTCATCTTTCTGAGTTCAAATCTGACCTCAGACATATACTATAGCTGTATGACCTTGGGCAAGTCACTTAACCCTGCTTGCCTCAGTTTCCTCATCTGTACAGTGAACTGGAAAAGGAAATGGCAAACCACTCCAGTACCTCTGCCAAGAAAACCCAAACAGGGTCACAAAGAATCAGACATGACTGAAAAACAACTCAGCAATGACAACAACAGAAGAAAACAGGATCAAAAACACTGGCAGAGGTCCATGTTTTCCTCCGAGACAAGAGGGCCATCAAGGAAAATAAATAAATATTCTGTGAAATGTTCAGATATGAATAAGAGAGACTGACAGTGCTTATATTAGATGTTCATAATCTTTTCAGTAAAATAGGAAAAAAGGTCATTGGCTTGCACTAGGGTTGGGAACTTGAGGAAAACATAAAAGATTTAGAATAATCCAACTGGGCCACAATAAGAAATGAACAAGTAATAATATCATCTCCCATTTACAAAGTGCTCCTGTTTACAAAGAACGAAGCATAAGGGACTTGGATCAGGCAGACTGTGTTCAAATTCTTCAAGCTCTACCTCTTTGTAGCTGGGTGACTTTAGATCAACTAATAAGTCACTTAATCAGAACTGGATAGAGATTTCAGCTCTCGCCTCCAAATGACAATCTGTTGTACTGAACTTCCCTGAGCTTCAGTTTTCTCATCAGTGAACCAGGTACAACGCCTGCAGTCTTTACATCACAGGATTAATGTGAGGACAAAATCCAATATCATATGTAAAAATGCCCTTCCAAACCTGCAAATGCTATATAAACGTCACCTATTATATCTCTTCTCTTTTGCCCATACTATGCTAGCACTGAAGGGACACTTAATGAATGTTAACTGACATTCACTGGAAATGTGTCACTCGGCAAAAATCGGCAATGTGATACTGTCCTTCAGACATAAAGGACACCATCACCCAACCATTCACACAAGATATTCTTTCTTGAATAATTAAAGAAAAGGCAGTCTAACATCAAAACCATTTTTCAAACACTCAGGATATCTTTTGACCCCAAATTTCAAAGTCTTCACAAAAAGAAATTTTAATATTTCATCTGGTAACAGAGTCAGGATATGTCTAATAAGAAGTAAAAGGGCACAAATCCAGAGGACCAACGATGAAACATGCTATTCACCTCAAGACAGAGAAGTGATCAACTCAAGGTACAGAATAAGACATACATTTTTGGAACTGGACAATGGGAGGATTTGTTTTAACAAAATACCTTTACAGCAAGAGCTTTATTTTTCTTTTTTTTTTTTAATTAAGAAGGGAGTTGAGTGGGGCAGCTAAGTGGCAAAGTGAGTAGAGCACCGGACCTGGAGTCAGGAGAACCTGAGTTCGGATCCAGCCTCATACACTTAACACAAAAAAACTAGCCGTGTGACCTTGGGCAAGTCGCTTAACCCCAATTGCCCTCCAAGAGAGGGTTGAGAAGAAAAGATGTTTCTAGTGATAAGAATGTTAAAAAAAAAAAAAAGAAAAGAAAAAGAGATCTATTAAGCATTGTTTTAAATGTACAGAAGTAAACAGAAAGAAGTCCAGAAAAAAGCACAAACAAGAATTTATTGTATGCTTAAAAGGAAATTCAAACTGTGCACAAGAGATATTCATCACTTCATGTACAATTCTCTTTTTCTTTTCTACTTTGTATATGGAAATGCTCATCCTATTTGATATCTATTAAGATTAGGATAAAATTTTTTAAACTATTTTTGCAAAAATTAAGGCTAACTTTTAGAAATTAATTTTTTTTAAAAAGCAATTATGGACTATAGAAATTGCCCCCAAATAACCAATAATAGATATGCAAACCAAAAATAGAAAAGATGACAAAATATGGGAATAGTAAATGTTGGAAGAATTATGGAAACACGCATGAACACAATGTTGGCAGATCTGTAAATTAATCCAAACATTCTAGAAAGCAATTTGGAAATATTAAACAATCAACAACACTGATTAAGCATTTTGTGCCAACCACTATGCTAGACATTGAGGATACAAGTAGAAAACATGAAAAGAATCCCTACTCTCAAAAAGTTTATATTCTAATGAGGAAGGCAACAAATACATACTGTGTATACACATATACACATGCATATACATACGTGTGTGACACGGCTTCTAAATAGCTATGGCTGGATCTGAACTCAGGTTTTTCTGGTCCCAAGTCAGTGCTCCCTATCTACTACACCAGATGCTTCTAAAGATGTCTAGAGGCTATCCAGTTTGAAATGTCCAATTATGGGGCTGTGGAAAGTTCAAGGAAGAGATTAGAGCAAAACATAAAGATCTGTGAAGATCTACGCAGAGGTGACAGTTATATCCATGAGACTTGGTGTGTGTGTGCGTGCGTGCACACACGTGTGTCACACAAAAACGAAGAGGAGAACCTGGGACAAAACCAGAGGGAATATTCACAGTTTGGGAGAACTTATGAGTCAGCAAAGCAGGCAGAGGAGGAACAGTCAGAGAAGACTATCACAGAGAAAAGTATCACAAAATCCCAAAGAGAAGGGAATGGTCAGAAACATTCAATGCAAGAGGTAAGTGGGAAATAATAAGGACTGAGCAAAGACCATCCAATGTGGCGAGCAAGGGATTGCTGGTAACTTTGAAGGGAGTAGTTTCAGCTGACAGTCAATGATCGAGAAAGACTGAGGAGTGAGAGGAGAGGTAACAAGTACAAACGAACTTTCCGAGCAGTGTGGCCACTAAAAGGAAGAGAGTTAGGGGATGGCAGAATCTAGGAAACAGTTTTGGGTTTGGGGGAGGCGGGTGTAAGATGGGAAAGATCTAGGCATGTCTGAAGGCAATAGGGAAGGAACTGGCCATGTAAGGAGAGATCAAAGACTCAGGAGAGAGGGACTGACTAAAGACGCAAACTGTTAGAAGCAGGCTGGCTTTGGCTAACAAAGGATGCTGAGGAAGTGACAAAAACGCCCATGCCCTTAGCCCTAGATACCCCACTACTAAGCATGCTGACAATGAAGGTCGGTGGTAAAAAGAAAGGTCAGAGATATTCCGAAATACTTACACAAGCACTTTTTGTAGTAGCCAAGAGACGGAAAGAAAGAAGGGGCCTATGAACTGGGGAAGAGCTAAGTAAGTGGTGATGAGTGAATGTAATATGATGAATACAGAGAAGCATAGGAAGGCCCCAGGCCTGAGTGGGCTCAGTGGCAGAATTCTCCCCTGACACGTGGGAGGCTATTCCCAGTCCATGGGCCATCTGGCCACTGGATGGAACAGAGAATAGAGAGCTGGGTGTGGGGTCAGGAAGATCTGAGTTCAAATCCTGACTCGTGAACTTTCGAGCTATGTGATCCTGGGAAAGTCACTAAAAGTCTCTGAAACTCAGCTCCTTCATGTGTATAATGAGGGGGTCAGATTTGAAAGCTGTTATGGTCCCTTTCAGCTTTAAATCTATGAGCCTATAAACAGATGCCAAGTAAAAAGAAGCCAAGAAAAGATTCACAACGTAAATGGAAATGACAAAACAATAACCGACTGAATATTATAAAATTATAATAAAAAAGAGATATGAAGCACCAGTCTTCCCTGCCTTTGCAGAGGCAGGGTACAATGGGTGTGGAGTACGTCACATAAATGTCAGACTTTTTTGATATGTTAGTTAGCTTTGCACAACTATTTCTTCTTCTTCTTATGTCACCTTTTTCATAAGGAATGACTCTCTAGGAGAGAGAAGGTAAAGGCATGTGTTGGGAAATGTAGGGGACATTAAAACAAAAGCTGTCAATAAAAATTTATAAAAATAAAGTGTCTTTAAAAAAAAAGAAGTAGGGGGCAGCTAGGTGGCACAGTGAATAGAGCACAAGCCCTGGAGTCAGGAGGACCTGAATTCAAATCCGGTCCCAGACACTTAACACTTACTAGCCCTTGGGTAAGTCACTTAACCCCAATTGCCTTGCCTTCCCCCTCCAAAAAGCAAACAAACAAAAAAAGAAGTAATGGAACATCCACAAAATAACAACAGGAAGATGCCAATATATGTGTAATTAAACATATACATATAGACATGCAGAAGCCTGCTGAACTTCTAAATAAAGTAGCTTCACCATCTTTTCTTTTCAACAAAGCCAGTAGAATAACTTCAGGGACTAAAGATGATAACAAAGATCTACTCTAAAGAAAAGCTCCCAAAAAGAATGTAGTCCCTTTGGGCTTCTTGTACAAACAGTATATTCAACTTGATTCAGTTCAACAAGCATTTGATAAGTGCCTAATAATGAAATTAATAATAGATAACATTCATAAAGAGCTTTACAGATTTCAAAGTACTGTCCATATGTAATCTCTTGAGAGTCTCACTACTCTGTGGAAGTAGGTATTATTATCCTTCTTGTACAGAAGAGGAAACAGGTTAAGTGCCTTTTCCAAGGTCTCACAGCTAGTAAGAACTGAGAAAGGAGCCCACTTCAGATCTTCCTCATGTCAAGTTCAATGCTTTATTTATGATGTGTCAGACCCTGTGCTGAGTGCTAGAGATACAGACAAACTAAATCATGCCGGCTTTCAATCAGCTTACATTTTACTGGGCACAAACAACATATATACACATGAGGCACCTAGGCAGCACAGAGGATGGAATGTTAAGGGTGCTGGAGTTGGGAAACCCTACAGTGGAATCCTGACCCAGACACTCACTTAACTTCTCTCAATCTCAATTTCCTCATCTGTGATATGAGAATGATAATGTAACTCCTAAGATTGTTCTAAGGATTAAATGAGATAAAATATGTAAAATGATTTGCAAACATTAAAGCCCCACATAAATGCTATACAAATTAATGCAAAAATCATTACAGGTAGCGTCAATAATTTGACCTTATCCCACTAAATTAGCTTTTCTTAAATCACAAATGTGAAAGGCAGCTTAATCTAAAAAAACCAGTACAAAAATTTGCTTTCATGATATTTTATCTCTGAATCATTTAGTCTTAATAACTTTCATTTATGCTCCTAAGCTGATTGGTCCGAAGTTCTCTTTTTTATGAAGACAAAGAAAAAAAAATTTTTAAGGAGAAAAAAACTAATTTAGAAATTAATAACAAGTTGCAGTCAAGAAAAAGGGACAGATAAATCTACCTCCAAGATCTATCAATCAACAAAATAAGACAACTTCTCACAAATTTACTCATGGCATCCAAAAGAATAATGAAGCAATATCAGTAGTATTTCAAAATAGAGAATATATCAAAGGAGGAGGTCAACTCCTGGCCTGAACCTTAGAGAGTGAGAGAAAGAGAGAGAGGGTGTGTGTCTGTGTGTGTGTGTGTGTGTGTGTGTGTGTGTGCGCGTGTGTGTGTGTCTGTGTCTGTGTGTGTGTGTGTGTGTGTGTGTGAATCCAGCTCTTCATGGCTTTTAACTAATTACAGTATTGAAAATAAATGATAAATTATACAAGAGATAATAAGTCTACCAAATTTGATTATGACACCTGTTAGCTTTTAGATAGAATCGGGTCAACTTCTCTTCACAGTCTCATACTTAGCTTAAAATAGTTTTTTTTTAAAGGGATGTTTTACCTGCTATCAGAATCTGATGCTATTTCCTTTCTCCCTCCAAAGCGGATCTGGCACTGCACACATACACACACAAAAAAAAAGTCGTTTACATTAATGGTTGAGATAAGACATTTTAAATCAGTCCATCAATAAACATTTAATAAGCGCCTACTATGAGCTAGATGCTCTCAAAGAACTCATAGTCTAACGGAGGAGAAAACATGCAAACAACTATGTACAATTTTGAGGGGGAAATGAGAAGAGGGCACAGGAAGGACAAATTCAGATGCTGAATCAGAATCTTGCTATACTTTAGCTATTATCACAAGACTAAAAAGTCAACAAGCAAACTGGCCCTCAGCTTATCTTTTAAACAAAGCAAGAAAAAGTTCATCCTTTTTTTTTTTAAAGCAATCAGGGTTAAGTAACTTGCTCAAGGTTACACGGCCAGTTAGTTATTTTTGTGTGGGTGCCGAGTATCTGAGGCTGGAACCAATCCAGGCCTCCCAACCCTGGGGCCGGTGCTCTTCCTCACTGCGCCACCTGGCCGCCCCAAAAGTTCATCTTTTAAAAAGGAACAAGGAAACACATCACCCACTTATTGTTAAAGGGCTACTAGAAAGTTCCTGAACTAACTGGGTGGTGAACCTTCTGGGCCCCCATAACTCACAGAGACTGTCTACTACTGAGGGCTGAGTCAGTGGAGGAATACCTACTTACACACATCAACACAAGGACAACTGCTTGACACTGAAGACAATATAATTGCACAGTCTCACTAATGTAGGTTTTCTTCCTACCTGTTTAACAGCGTCCAGCAGCCGCTCTAGTAGAAACTGTCTTTTGGTATCATTGCTCTGTGATCCTAAAATTCAACAAAATTACATTAATTTTATGTATCAGACATATATTATGACTTAACATATCATAGTACATGGTTTTCCCGACTGAAGTGATCATCTCTGAAAACAATCCTAAACCCACACACATTACTCTTTCTAAGGATAACCAATATTCCCCAAATTTCTTAAATATCACTTAAGATTAACTCCTAAAAGGTACAAGTCAAGTCAACATGCATTTACTAAGCACCTACTATATTCCAAGCAGAACTGACATAACATGCTTAAAATGCAATGTCATATAGAAAAAGTGACCCAAAAACTATTAGCCTTTTACACACTACTATCTGCGACTTACCAAAGGTAGGCATGCATTTACAGACTTAAACTCTAACCTGATGACGTGTTCCCTACTGGCTTTCTCACTCAAGTCCCTGAAACACCTTTTGAACATCTGTGTCTATAAATAAAGTCTGCTCCTTAAAGAGCTGAAAGTTTGGTTTGTGCTATTCTTTACCTAACAGAAATAAAGAAGTTTTTCTTTCTTTTCCCTATTACTATACTCAGAAAGTCAGTTTGCCCTTTGAGCAATGCCAGTTTGAAACTCAGCATGGTATTCTGAATTTTCTTATTACTTTAAGATAGATGGGAACTAAATCAAGTGCATAATTAAATCTATTATAGTATGATGGAATTTGGGGGTACAAACTATATGCGGTTTAAATAAATCATGTATATTTAGCCTGTAAGAGGTAAAATACATTACAGCACCTCTTCTAGGGTCTCTCTGACATGACTCCCCTTTTAACCTTTCCAAACTGTTAAGCCCTTAAATTCTGACTCTCATTTCCTCCCTCCAGTCCAAAGTCAAATAACTCCCTTTAGAAAATAACTCCAGTCTCTGAACAAAGTGCTTTCCATGTGGGACAAGTCTTCCTCTTATGATTTGATTAATAGCTGCTATATTCTTAGCCAACTCACCAATTGGGTTCTGACCCTAAAACTCCCATTTTCTGTCTTTGTCCTATTTTCATATATACTTCTTAAGCCTATGACTTCCATCAGTACTTTCTGTACCCTCTCCCCATATCCTTTTTTAATCTGTAGAATCACCTTTGCAAGATCTCTTCAATATGCTCCTTCTCTCTTCTGACACTGCTACCACAATAGTGAAAGCCCTCATGACTTACTTCACACCTGGATTACTGGTGAGGCTGCCCGCTGAGAGTCTCTATGCACTTCAATTCATCCTCAATTCAGCCACTAAAGTGTTCTTCCTTAAGTGTAGGTCCAACCATGTCACCACACACACACACACGCACGCACACGCACACACACACACACGCACACACACACACACACACACACACACACACACACAGAGCAACCTCCAGTGAGTTCCTATTATCCCCAGGAGGGGGTCATCTCCAGTCGTTCTGATTGATATCTTGCCCACTGGACCCAGATGGTTCCAGAGGAGTGAAGCTGATGACTTTGCACTCCTCTCCCTCACTACAAGGGTAAAAACGACAATAACAACATTACCTCCAAGAGAAAATACAAGATGCTATTCAGGATCCAAAGCCCTTCATAACCCAGCCCCCTCCTCCCTTTCCAGTCTCCTTACAGCTTACTCCTCTCCAAATGCCCTTAGATCTAGTGACGCTGGCCTCCTGGCTGCTCCACAAACAAGATACTCCATACCTCAGCTCTGGACATTCTCTCTGGTTGTCCCCCATGATTGAAACACTCTCTCTCCTCAGCTCCAACGATTGACCTCTCTGCCTTCCTTTAAGTCCAACTAAAACCCCACCTTCCACAGGAAGCCTTCCCCAACTCCCCTAATTCCACTGCCTTTACTTCCTTATTTATTCTGTACACAGCTTGCTTGTCCGTATGTCGTCTCCTCTATCAGAGGCAGGAACTGTCATTTGCCTCTTTTTGTATCCCCAGAACTTAGCACAGCGCCTAGCACATAGTAGTCACTTGATAAATGCTTATCGATTGATTGATTAAAACAGATCAATCTTTGGTGTGAAGTTAACTCTGAAGCCCCAATTACCTGTACTCCCTTATACCAAAATAAGTTTCCCTGGGCCATTCTGGGATACCACTAAAGAGAAATGTGCCACAAAACTAACACTCTCACCTTCTCCCAAGGAGACTTTAAAAAGAACTTCTGTATCTGACATACGAACAGAAAAATAATTCTCCAACTGCTAAATTCTTATTTATCCTTTACTCAATAACAAAGTTAACAGCAAAGATCAAACTGTAAGCCACACTGAACTCTGCCCTCTGTTCTCTAGTTTCTGAGTGAAGTCACATGAAAATGAATTTCTAGTACTTTTAAAAAAGCCACCCACAAGGAGTATCTGGTCAATGAAGGAGATCAGGGGTCCTGATCTTCAGGGTCCTTAACCCCATAAATTTCTATTGCTGATATATTATTCATGTAAGTCCAGCCCCATGAAGTGATCCACACTTGTTCAATTATACCAAAGGAAACAGTGATTCTGTGCTAGAGACAAGCAACCATTTTAAACTCCTGAGATGGGCACTATTCTTCCTAAGCCCACAGTATGTGTTTAATGCTTGTTGAATTGAACCCAACCAGTTGTTTTTTTAACACGAATGTAATCTGGAAGCAAGCTTAAAATATAACAGAAGGCCCAATAATATGCTCAAAGCACTGAAGAAAGCCTAAATAAATAAAAATGCAGTATCTTTAAGAGCCTTCATCAAAGCAAGAATTTATTGTGCTACACAGATACGATTTCAAACATGATTCCTGCTTAAAATCCTCCCCAATGTCTAACCTGGTGTAGAATTGACTTTGGGTTCCTGGGGGCTTTGCCGGTAAAGTACAAGCTGTTACAGATTCTAATATTCTGGAAAGGCCCTAAGCATAGACTAGGAAAGGACTGTGTATGGCTTCTGAGAACCAACCTGGCTGAGATATTCATCACCAGCACATTAACCACTTCATCGTATATTCTTGGACCTTAGCAACCTATGGAATAAAGAAAAATGCAAATGGCCCTAAATCCTAGGCAGTCTTTTCTACTCCTGCAGTGCCAGTGTCAAAGGGACTGAAAAGGGAGGAGAAAATGCTAAGAATTACACAGTTTTTAAACGATCTATAAATATTAACAATTATTGGTAGTCTAAATATAACAGTCCAGTAGACATACTTCACCATGTCAATCTTGTCATTCTTACTATAAAAGAAATTAGAAGACAAAAAGTTGTGACTAAATGAAAGGATAGGTCCTATGACTTCACACAAAGAAACTAATAGAGAGTGATGTTGTCTTTAATTATGCATCCAAAGTCAACAAGAAACATCTCATGTTCCACTGCTCATGATTAATATTTACAAAACGAATACTATGAAGATGACAGCTTACATGCTAACATCTGTTGCAAAGGATAAGACAGTTGAAAAATTCTAGAAAGATCCTCCAGAGTAAACCAATATATACTTTAATACCCAGAGATTTTAAATGCAAAGATGGATATAGGAGAGGACAGAAAAAAATGTCAGAAAATGTGGCTTGGAAATAAGATATAACAGAGCCCAAAGACTTACAGTCTGCCATTATAATAATAAGTAACATTTATGTAGCACTTTAAGGTTTACAAAGCACAGTACACAAATACATATATGCATGTACACCTGCATAACAGGATGTTCCAAAAGTTTTAAGGTCTAAGGATTGGCACTAATACTTTTGGAATTGGGTGTGTGAGTGTGTGTGTGTTGATATGAGTGCATGTGTGTTTGTGTATAATATACCACTTTGTGAGGCAGATGTTATTATTATCCCCATTGTACATCTGAAAGAGATGAGGTGACTTGCCCACGGCCACTCGGCTCATCAGTGTCTGAGGCCAGAATCAGATTCAGGTTTTCCTAACTCCAGACCCAAGACTAGTCACTATACTACCCAGCTGCTTCAACGTATACAAAGGCCTGAATGCAGAAATTTGTCTCGCTTGACCACACATATCTGCAATCTTTTTTTCTTTTTACCTTTTTTTTTTTTTTGGTAAAAGCCTGTCTTTTCTGTCATACCTTCAAAGATGTCCTCAATACCCATACAGATTGTGCTCCTAAAGATTTTATGAGGTGTGACAAGAAGAAAGAGGGATAGGGATATGATAGCATGGGAGAAAAGAAAAATAAAAGCATTTTTTAATGTACGTAAGAAAACAAAAAGCCAGAAATAATCATAGAAAAGCAAGACATCTGTGAAAGTTACATGTTGAATTTACTATATATTTTGAAAGAAAAGCAACCTGTGCCTAATAGAGATTTGTAGTTTCATACATATTCCTCTTTTTCTGTTCTGCTATGTATACATATTAAATTAATATGTGCTTACATATATGAGTAAAAAGGTTCATCTTCATTGGTGTTTATGCTCAGATTTAAAATTAAATAAAACCAAAAGCTATGTATACAGGGACTATATATCTATCATTAATATATCCCTCAAGAAGAAACTCTGAAAGTACAAGAAATGGCTAACCTCAAATCTCACCACAAAAAAAAAAAAAAAGAAAAGAAAACTAAGAGGCAGGAATTGATTCTTCTATTATATGAGTGACTGACTTCTAAGCAGGGCGTCCAATTTACAGACAAGCCATTATCTTGTAAAAGCAAAAATTAAAATCAAAACTGAATTAGGAGAAACAACAATGAAGGGCTACACCTGGAAATTAAGGCAACCCCAACCTATTCTCCAACCAATATGGAAAATGGGTCAAAAATAATTTTTTTTCAGTCACAGATACTGTCGGTTTATCACCATTTCCTAAGGAAGTTCAAATGATCCATCACCACACCAGAGAATCCAAAGGAATCTAAAAACCACCTCAGCAAGCATGGAGAATGGCAACCAAAGGCAGCCCGAGTTTGACATATGAACTCCTCCAGAAAATCTTACAGAAGAGGATGAAGGCATAGCATGAGTCATGTCGCCTTAGAGAACCGTGAGAAGCAAAGCAAATGCACAGAACACTCTAATTCAGCCAGATTATTCCAAAGGCATTTTAAGGGTTAAACTGGCAGGACAGCCACAGTCAAAAAAAATGTAAAAGATCTATCAGGGTGACTTTTAGAAACTCCCTTCCTCTCCCACTGACCACCTAACCACCACGTCTGAACTCTAACGTAACTGTCTCCAATACAGAGAACAAAGAGATGTAGAGGATGTAGAGAATGGGAGAAGAGACACCATCCAAAAAGAAAAAAAAGATGGAATAAACTGGAGTAGTTGCAATATACTCTGAAGAATCTCATTCTGAATATAACAAAATTCTGAGGCTTTTGAGGAAACAATATTGGTTCAAGACATCTGAGAGGGGAGATACTATACGTGGAAAAAATCAGGAACTCATCATCAAAAAAAAGATTACTCAGAAAATATCAAGAATTACCAAGCCATAAACTTATTTTCCCCTATCTGCAACATCTTTTTTGACCACAGTATCTGCACAAGAATTGAGGACGTTCCCAATGAAGGCTTTCACAAATATACAGCTGATTGAAAAATAAAAAAGTCACTTGGTACTTGCTCTTCATTCTCTAGGGTAAAATTTTGCCTTAAAATATCTCCTCCAATAAATTGTCTCCCATGAATATGTTAAAAATCATACAAGATTCCTTGAAAGCCTTAACTACAAAAATAACTCTCTGACAACCCTCTAAGTACTAATAACAATTTTAACACAAAATATGAAGACATATGTTCACCCAAGGTGTCTGCATTGTCATGAATGATGTCTGGCACAGAATCCAATTAAAGGGAAGCCCCCTACAGACACTGAGGTGCTGTAGACACTCCTTTTTTTTAGATGACATTGTGCTGCCTTGCCCTGGGACACTGCAGACCCTCCTAAACCAAAGGTACAATCATTTGGAAGAGTACAGAATTACTGTCCACAGATGAAAAACCAAGTCGATAATGTCAACTGTCCAGACATTATTAGATTGAATAGAAAATCGATAGAGATATTTATCAGAAGGTCTATAACTAGCAAGGAACAACCAA
Source organism: Petaurus breviceps papuanus (assembly GCF_028583685.1). Lineage (NCBI taxonomy): Eukaryota > Metazoa > Chordata > Mammalia > Diprotodontia > Petauridae > Petaurus > Petaurus breviceps. The sequence continues at coordinate 13,098,063 of NW_027185616.1, forward strand.
GGCTTTAAGTCAAAGTGGGAAATAGAGCAAAAAAATTTTTTGCTTCCTTCAGCAAAGTAGCAAAAAAGGTAAATAAAGAAAGCTTGAGCTCAGATTCAGGGGCAGGGAACCTGTAGCCATGGCCTCAAAGGCACAAGTGACCCTCTAGGTCCTCAAGTGAGGCACTTTGACTGAATCCAAACTTCAGCCCACCCTGGTTAGCTGAAAAGCAAGAAAAAGATTTGGGCTTTTAGTGGCTACCGGGGCTGTGAACTCAAGTCTATATTCAATCTTTCCATACAAACCATGCACCTCTATTCCCCACTACAGTTTCCTCTTCCCCCCCTCCTTTCCAATTAAATGAGCTTCTTCTCCATAGGCTGTAACACTTCCTCCTAACCACAGGTAAATAATAATCCCTTTGCTACCTTTTCTTGGGAACCCGGAATAAGAGCCCCATTAAGTACTCTCAGGTACAGTGGAAAGAATATGAGACCCTAAATCCTGGGGGTTGGATTACATGACCTCCAAGGTCCTTTCCAATTCTGAAATTCTCTCTAAATTACTATAGTAACACTCAACAAATGTCTTAATTACTTTTACATTAGAGTCATATTATGAATTTAAAACTTAATTCAAAAAAATTTTTTTGAAGGATTCAAGGGGGAATTTTAGGATTGTTTTTCCCAGGTGGTGCTGGTTGCCTGAAGAAATTTCTCTGTCAATCAGTACCTGTATCTCAAACAAATGCTATAGATGGCAAATGACCTGATACCAGAACGTAAGAAATTGAATAGTAATTTTAATAACCTTAAGCTTCTCCCTGAAACAAGGGCTCATCTTTTTAACAATGATTTCAGTGATGCTGCATAACTGAGAATCACGGAATAAAAACAGGGAATATGTCAAGATCTGGCACTTTGTTGGTATAAGAATTCTCTCTACTGTCTAATAAGAGCCCTGAGACCATCTAATTGAAATTGTCATGTTACAGATAGGGAAACAAGTTTAGAGAATTTCAGTGATTAGACCAATGTCACAAAGAGAGTAATCATCAGAGGTGAAATCTGAACTCATGTATTCTTGGTTCCAAGTCTGCAGTATGATGGATTCAAATCCCACCTCAACTAACTTCCTACCTGTGAGGCTTCTGCAAAGGTGCCTTTCTTTGATCCTTAGTTTCCTCATCAGCAAAATGAAGGGATCAAACTAGATGATTTCTGAGGTTTCTTTCAGCTCTAAATCTATCGCCTTCCAAAGGGTTTACTGGCACATCAAAAAATAAGCACGCCAAATAGAATACCATGATACCCAAAGAATGAAGTTTAAATCACAAATGAAGAATAACCAATGGATAGCCTATGTATTCAATTGGTATCTCATATAATGTCAAGTTATCCAGAAAAAGGTCCCAGCACTTTGAACCCCTCCTCAAGCAGATTTATAGGAGGACATGAACAAATTAAAAATTAGAAGGCATTGCTAGCTTTCAATATGTACCACATGAAGGAGTACCCACATTAAGAGAATTCAAAGTATCTAGAAGCAACAACAGAGGATTCCTGCAACTGTCACTCTAATGGAAGCAGCAACTGGTCAGCAATATTAAAAAAAAAAAAAACAGATAAGAAAAAAATCAGTAAACCTTCAGATCAAGAAAAAAAAATATGGGCTTGTTTGTGTTTTATGCATTTTTAAAATACATACACCTGCTATCATAGCCAAACTAACTCAGTTGGGAAGGCATTAGAGTACAAATCTAAAATTCCCTGGTTTGATTATGGATATCAACAGTTATACTTTTTTAGATTGTGGACATATAATGGCCCTTCCAACTCTAAGATTCTTTGACTAATGTTTATTACATAAGAAAAAAAGTATCACAAAGGGTGTTTTTCTTCACACATCAATGAAAAGTCACAACAATGAAAATCCTTCAGCTGATTCCCAGGGCTGACTACTTTAAATCACGGTTACACTGGAAAGAGGCCTGGATTTGGAATCGGAGGAAGGATCTCGGTTTGAATCCTGCTTCTGTTACTTATGACCTGTGAGGCTGGGAGCAAGTGACTTATCATCTCTAGGCCTGTTTTTCTCAGCTGTTACATGAGGAAGTTAGATGAGATGATCTCTTAGGGCCCCTTAAATTTCTAAGTCTATGATCTCTGATCCTCGATGGCACTGACAACAGAACATTGGGAAGCTAGAAGGTGAATCGATGGCATTTCTAGGCTTATCACTGGTAGAATCAGACAGTGAATTGAAAGCTTATGAACCCTGCTCTGTTGAATAGATGCAGAGAACTAGCAAGAAGTATTATGGTGTTATGCACTATAGCAGGGCCGAGACAGTGAGAAAGCCTCCTCCCCACAACACAGCAGAGAAGAGCGCTGGATATTACATACTGGCTTGTGAGCACATATAAAGTTCTATTGAAGAACAGATTCTGAAGCTATCCAGGACCTCACTGTCATTATGGGATTACAGATTTAGAGAAAGAGAAGGGATCTTGTAAGTCAATGAACTACTCTGGAACCAAAGGACTTGGGTTCAAAATCTGCCTCTTATATTAACTATCTATGCAACCATAAGTCATTTAATTTCTCCAGAATGCCAATTTCCCCATTATAAAATGAGAGGACTAGATAAGATGGCCTCTGAGGTTCCTTGCAGTTATGGAACCATGACTCTCTGAACTCCTATATTTTACAGATGGCAATCTGAGGCCCAGAGAGATGGAGTGATTTATCCAAGGTCACACAGGAAAACGACAAAACTCAAATACAAACCCCGTATCTCTATAAATCCATCACTCTTCCCATGGTACCACAACTCAGATAGAATAGGTAACTTCCTGATGGGAAGTCATAAAAATCCACCAAAATATAAGAACTGCAAGCAATGCCAAGAAACAACCCTAAGAATCTTTAAAAAATGATGAAATGTCAAATACAACTTGAAAACAGGCAACAGCAAGTAAGTCATTTCAACGTTTTTCTGCCCTGAAAAGCTTAGTTCCTTCCTACTTATCCTATCATCAAGTAATTGTGGTGAACAACTGTAATCATTAGGATTTCAGTGTTCAAACTCACTGTCACTGATCAATATTTAATTCTTATTTTCTATCCTAGCATATCATGTACTACTTTTATTGTTGTAAGTAAGTGATGAACTCATCACTTTCCTTGTTTTTTTATGAAAACATACCATTAAGGGCAAAATCATGCTTAAGGATGTTATCTTGGCTAATTTCAGGTCCCTTTCCATTAATTCTTCACTCTTACGTCATAACACTCTTACTGAGATTTCACAGTCCATGCCAAGGAGAAAATAAAAATGTCCTAAAAAGTTCAGAACTTCCATTGGAATATGCAAATGCTATTCAAATGTGCACAAGAAGAGAAGGACAGAACAATGAATTCACTCAAGTTCAAAACTCAGGAAATGAAAACTACGTTTTCACCTAGTGAATTTCATAAGTTATTTCACCTGTACTTTTCCCTCCTCTGTCCATGAAATGGATAAAAGTAATCTATCCTCAGAGGGTTTCTATGCATAGTAATTATTAGTTAAATGAGTGTAAAGTATATTAAAATATAAATATCAAATTACACAAGACTGAAAAATTATTTAAGGATCTGGGACTACCAATTTCTCTATATTATCTTGTTTGTTGACGTCATCATCTCCCATGGGTTCCATTATCATCTCTAAGCAGATGATTTTAGATCTATTTAACCAGTCCTAACCTCTCTCCTGACCTCCACGCTTAAACCACCAAAAAGCTTACTGGACATCTTGAACTGACTTGTCCTGTAACCAACTCAAATATAACATGCCCAAAACAGAACTCATTTTCTTTCCCACAAACTATCCCTTCTTCTCAACTTCCTTATTACTGCTGAGAGCCCCACTATCCTCTCAGTCTGCTAGGCTCAGTGTTATTCTTGCCTTCTCACTTGCACTCACCCTCCACATCCAGTTTGTGGAAAAGTTTTGCTGTTTTTACCTTCACAATATCACTCCTATATATGCCCTTGTCTCTGACTCATAGAGCTACCACTTTACCCCCTCATTATCACATGCCTGGACAACTGCAAAAGACTTCTGGATGAGCTCCGGCCTCAAGTCTCTCCCCACATGAAGCCATCCTGCATTCTAGCAAAATGCCATCCTCCATGCAAGCCAAAGTGGTCTTCCTAAAATGCCGATCAGACCATGGTAACCTGCCTCCCCACCATCACCACCAGTGGCTCACTATTACCTCCAGAATCAAATATAAAATCTTTTGTTTGTCTTTTAAAGACCCCTACAACCTGACCCTCCTCCTGCTTTCCAGTTTTATACTTTATTCTCCTCCCTTTACTATTATATCAATCTTCTTACTGTTCCCCAAACTGTATCTCAATTCCATGCTTCAGTGGCTATGCCTGAAGCCTGGAATGCTCTCCCTCTTCATTTCTGCTTCCAGGCTTCTCTGGCTTCCTTCAAAATCCAACTCAAATCCTACCTTCTACAGAGGCCTTTCCAAATTTCCCCCACAGCTGGGACCTTCCCTCCCATTTGCCCTGTGTATATTTGTTTACATGCTCTTTCTCCCATTAGAATGGGAGCGTCTTGAGGACAGAAACCATGTTTTTGACTTTATACCCCCAGTTCTTGCTCAGTATCTGGCTTAATAAATGCATGTTGACAGACATGAGAAATAAATGAAACCCAATATTTCTTAACCTTAAGAGAAAGATTCAAATATTTCTACACATCAGAGTCTTAAAAATGAGCTTTATTTTGTGTGACATGGATCATCAAGGCCTTTTCCACTGGAGCAGAAAGAACAGATCTGCAGGTCTTGAACTCTAGGTTACCCTTTCACCATTTATGTGACATTGTACAAGTCACCTAATTTTTCTGAGCCTCAGTTTCCTGTTCTATAACTATAACCTATAACTCACAGGAGTGTTTTGAAGAAAGTACTTTCAAAATGTGAACTATTACTAATACTGGGAATGACTGTGGACTGTCGAGATCTTCAGCTCAAAATGAGTTTCACCACCACCGGTGAGGATGGAGGGTTAAATTCTTTACATTTAATTTTACAATCCAGAATCCTTGATTAACAATGTTACTAGTGCCAGATCAGTGTTTCTGGTCTTCTATCGTCAATAAAGTCTGAAAAGTACCCTGGGTTTCCCCTTACAACAATATCAGTGTTCTCTCTCCAAACCTGTCATGGTCTGAGGAAAAGAACACTTTCGATCTCCAATTTTTTTCAAAGAACTTTTTTTGTTTTGGGTCTTTGGGGATTTTTCTTGCTGTTCGTTTGTTTGTTTTTTTCCTTAGGTTAATGATATTCTTTGCTTTATGTTTGGGATGATCAGATCAACTTAGTCAATTTTCTTTTTCTCCAATACTCTACTATAGTCAGTTCTGTTCACCAATGTCAAATAATAGCAGAGTGTTAAGGGTCCAAACTGGGATGTTTAATACTATTACCTTTCCTACCAGAGTCTCTTGGCTGAGTGAAAGTAATGGAAACTTTCATTAGTGTAAAAACTTTGATACTCAAAATAACGTCAAGAAGAAAAGCATTATCAACTTCATTTTATACATAATAAAAGGGAGGCTCAGAGGGCTTAAATTCCACTTTAAACAAGTCAAGTCTGAGATAACCGATTTCCAGCAGATAATGGTGATTCAAGACTGGAGTTCAGGGAAGAAATAAGGATTAAATATGGGAGTCATCTACAGAAATCATCAAATCCACAGGAGTTGATGAGATGACCAAAAAAAAAAAAAAAAAGAAGGGTGAGAAGAAGGCAGGGAGCCCAGGGCCCAGGATGGAGCCCTGGGATACACATATGCTTGGAAAGTGAGACAGATGATGATCCCACAAAGGAGAGTGAGAACAAGTGGTCAGATTGGTAGGAGAAGAACCAGAGAAAGCTGTCACCAAAACTGAGGGAGGAGAAGGGACTTGTGAGAGTATCCTATTCAAAGATACAGGTGTATGGGGAAGCTCCTTGTTAACTCCTCTTCCCAGAGCTCCCCAAGTCAGGCCAATAAACCAAGTCCTTTCTGTGTAGGGTCCTATCAGATTATGTAGATGTGAAACAAGTCAGAATTCCTTGGCACTATGGGAACACTTCAATATTTCTCAAAGCAGAGGAGTCCCTATGCTCACATCTAAGACACCTATAATTGCTTCCCCAAACTCCTTTAAACACAACCAACTCCAGAAAAGAAAGGCAAGGAGCCCCCTAAAGAACTGCTTTGACTACAACACTTAAAAAATCTGGAGCAGGGATGGATAGGTGGCGAAGTGAATAGGGCACAGGTCCTGGAGTCAGGAGGACCCGAGTTCAAATCTGGCCTCAGACACTTAACACTTACTAGCCATGTGACCTTGGGCAAGTCACTTAACCCCAATTGTGCTGCCCTCCAAAAAAAAAAAAAGGCAAAAAAAAGTCTGACGCAGATGATTCTTCACTATTTATTTTAATAAATAAAGTATAAATTTCTGGTCCTGATACTCAAAGCCCTCTACAATCAGAATCCAATCTATCTTTCCAATGTTATTTCATGCCACTCCATGTATCCTAACTTACATCCAAACTAAACTACTCCCCATTCCAATTCTCATTGTGCCCTCTACCATATTCTTGCCTTTGGTCCTACTGTCCCCGGGGCCAGGAATGGACTTCTCCTCTACCCCTGAAACACACAGTCAGTCAACAAGGATTCATTACATGCTTACTATGTGCCGCACATGGGTAAGGGAGGTACAAAGAAAAAGCAAAAACAGTTCCTGCCCTAAGGGAACTTATATTCTAATGAGGGAAGGCAATAAGTAAGGTAAGGTTCATAAAAGATACAGAGTAGAAAGGAGGTATTGGGGGGAAAAGGGAAGCCTTATTCTGGGAAGGGAGAGGGGAAATGTAAAGACAAGATCTAGAAAGGCCTCCGGCAGAAGTGGGTATTTGAACTGAGTCTTAAAGGAAAACAAAGATTACAAGGATGAGGTGGGGAGGGAGAGCATTCTAGGCAGGGGGGCACTCAGAGATGACAGAAAGAACTCACCTGGTGTGTAAGAATGGCAAATGTGCCAGCATGGCTATTTGTTTGGCCAGAGATAAGTAAATGACAAACAAAGGACTTTAGATTTTATCCGAAGAGAGTCAAAACAGAGAAACAAAACTATAAATAAATTTTTTTAGTGAATAATGATGCAAAAAATTTAAATAAAATCTACTTTATCCTAGAAGTAATAGGAAACATTGTAGTATACTGAGTGAAAAAATGGGTTGACAGGATCAGACCAACACACCCACAAAGATTGTTGTCTCTCCCTCCAAGTCACAGCTCAAGTGCTATCTCCTCTACAAAATCACTGGAAGGCCTCCTAGCTAAAAGTGAACTCCCTCCTCCATTTTTTATGTTATTTTTGCCCTATTCTTTGCATTTATGAGAAAGCTGTCCTAGATGGTCCCTGAAGCTCCTTCCAGGTCTAAGTCTACAATCACACTCATCAGAATTTTATTTGGGTAGACATCTATTCTCTCCATTAGAATTGCAAATTCCCTGAAATTAATAAATCTGTGTAATACCTGTCTTGTGTTTCATGTGTAGTACACAGAAGGTATTAAATCAATGCTTGTTGATATGAATCAGAACCATGCCAGGTGCTGTATTCCACATGAGGCCTGGTTAAACTCCAGTTCACTCTAATCTCCCTTCTCTGCACACTTACTGGAATTATTTTCTCTTTTACACAAACTGTCTTAATGCTAAATGGCAACAAATCCAAGTCATATAAGATGAATAATATTTGTATCATACTGCCCAAATTAAAGTACACATCTGTCCTTTTAGTAAACTACAGAAAATGAAAAATGGCAAGGAATCATGCTATTAGGCAGCAATGTATTTTGGGCAATCTAGTACAATGTTGTCATTTTACAAATAAAAAAACTGAGGCCAACAGAGGCTAGATGACTTGTCCAAGGTACCAGGGCTCAGATGTGGGGTTCAAACTCATGTCATCTTGGTCATGGTCATGTGACCCACAAGCATCAGAAGCCAGATCTGAACCAAGCTGTCCTGGTTCCGAGTCTGTCTGCCCCATGCTACCTCTAGCACACAGATACGCACACAGCGAACACTTTAAACAAATGATAGAGTACTTCAGCTTACAAAAGGTTTTCATATTTGTTATCTCATCTTATTTGACGGTATGCCCATAAAACAGGAAGCATAAGAAGCAAAATTCAGGACTTGAATGCAAGATTACTCAAACCCAGCTCCCTCCAGTTCCATAATCAATCACCTCTGCCATTGTTCTTGGATGAGATGTGTTAATCTACTCCCCAGTGGCTACACTCAACACCCCTGTAATTTTCTAAACCAAAATACCCCTCCACAGCCACCATTCTCTTATATGTGTAGTCTACTCCTTGAGGGCAGTCACTGTCTGCTTTTGTATTTGTATCCCCAGTGTTCAGGATGGTGCTTGGCACATAGTAATACTATCAAATGAGATAATATTTGTAAAGCACTTAGCACAGTGCCTATGACACACAGTAGGCACTTAAATAAAGGGAGGTCCCCTCCCCAGGGAACATTCATTCATTCAAGCCAAGGTCTTTTGATGTCAAGTTCAAGATTTTTCCACTACTCCCCACAATATGACATATACTTGTTAAGCAGTTAATGCAGGGTACCCATGTCCTTCCTACTACTGTTAAGGAATGAAACAGTCATATTCAACCACTGTCTTTAGAAAAGCAATCCTCAAGCTCACAAAGAGATCTTTTCTTCAATGTACTATAATATACATATCTTAGAACCTAAATGTTGATAATCACAGTTCCTCCAAATCCATGGAATTACCTGAGCAACCATTTGCCCCACACTTATGGACACATCCTGCCCATTCATGCCCATAACAGCATTTAAGTATGACTTAAGTGTGAAAGCTTTGATTATGAAATGTGATTTTAATAATGAAGTCAATACAGAAACAAAATCAATCTACTAATTTTTCAGCTCAGTCTTGGACATTAATTAAAGTGGTTCTAAAAGAATACATCTCTCATAGTTACTACCAGTTCCACAAATACTGCTCTTAAAAGAAAAGAGTAAAATGCATAAAAACTTAAGAAAAAAACAAAACACTTCACTGAGGAAATCAGACAGCCCTTAAAAATGACTGCATTAAAAAAAGAGGGGGAAATGCATTGGTCCATTGATCTTGCTAAATTAATGCTTCACTTAACCTCTCAGAGCTTATCAAGAGTTATCTATAGACTTCTTTAGAAAGTTATAGGAAGTAAACCGATATCATCAGCCTTAAGGACAAAAATCAGAAAATAAACATACATGTGAAGGCAAAGGAGATAACTTTTTTTTTAATCTGATCCCAGATCAGCTGGGGCAAATTGGTGACACACAGTTGTTTCCCTGAGTCACTCCCATCTCCAGACATACAAACGCTCAGGAATGACTTAGCAACAAAATAATAGCAAAATCCTCCACAGTTCAAGAATAGCAGAGACTGGCCAACCCAAGGCACCAAACCTAGAGCCAAGCCAAAAACAGAGCAAAATTAGCCTCCCACTCCTCCACACAAGCCAAGAACCCCAGAGCTCAATCCTAAGGAATGAGGATGACAAAAAAGTAGGGAGGAAAGGAAAGTGCCAAACTTTAGGCAACTAGTGAGGGGTAGTTGGGAAGTGGTCGGCTGCTGAGATTGTTAGAGCTGGGTTAAGGAAATGTGACTGAACAATCAGATTGCCCAAAAAGCAATGACTTCAGAGAGAAGGAGGGACAGAAGAACAAGTAAGAAAAACATCAGCCTAGGCAATCAAGGAACTGGGAGATTGGGAGTACCTGCGAAGAAGCAGGGGGTGAAAAAACTAGGGTGCACTGGGGAGTAGGGGTGTCAGAGACAACAGGAAGGGATCAAAGAACAGGAGGCAGACAACAGAAGTGACTATGGAGCAGAGGAAGGAACAAACAGGGAAGGACTGAGAAAGAGAGGGGCAGCAGCCTGGGGAGCAGGGCTGGACAGACAACCTGCAGGGATGGACAAAGGCAGTAAATGACTAGAGGGGAAGGGGTGTAAAAGCATGGGGTCAGATGATAGGGAAGGGGATGAAGGCGGGAGGACCACAGAGTGGAAGGCTTGGAAATCAGGGAGTTAGAAGACGGGGAGGAGGCTGGGGAGTTGGGGGGCAGCTGTACCTGAGAAGTAGGGAGTAAACATGCGGTGGGGGGAGCACGGGGCAAAAGAGGTAAACGTGCTGGGAGCCTGGAGAGCAAAGGGGTCAAGTACCCAAGGGACCTCGGAAACAGGAGGCAGATAACTGGGAAGGCGCTGGAGATTAGGAGGGTCAGAAAAGAAGGGGGGTGAAACGGGAGGGGGAGGGGTCGGACAATCAGGGGCCCTGAAGGGAAGGGGAGGGGAAGCGGGGGGAGGAGGGGTCGGGGAAGCAAGGGGCCAGACCGGGAGGAGGCTGGGGACGAGGGGGTCAGAGGGTAGAAGCCCAGGAGGGACATGAGGAGGCCATGGGGGGCAGGGGGGTGGGTGGGATGCCTGAGCTCCGTCGGACAAGCGGGGCTGGGAGGCTGACCGTCAGATAACTGAAGGGCCCTGGGGAGCAAGCAGCGGACCACCCGGGAGCTCTGGGGACGGCGGATGGGGGTCACGGACTAGGGGGCCCCTAGGAAGCTGGGCTGCAGACCACTAGGACACCAGTGAGTCAGAGGGCCTAAGGAGGAGCCTCAGGGGGACATCGGACGTGTGCGGGTCCTGGGGCGCAGGGGTCAGACAGGTGGGAGTCCTAAGGCGCAAGGATCCGCCCCCGGGGGGTCCGGAGGTCAGATCCCCGGGGAGTCCAGGGAGCAAGGGCTGAGCCGCCCCGGGGATCGGGGAGCAGGTGACTGGTACAGGAGGAGCGAGAGGCAGGAGCCAGTAACAGCGGAGGGGCCGCAAGGGGTGGTCCGGCCCCGGCCCCCGGGACCCAGGTGGAAGGGCAGCACGGGGCGGGCCCGCCACTCACCGCCCCCCCTGCCATGTGACCTCCGGACCCCCCGGGGGCGGATCCTGGGGGGGGGGGGGGGGGGGGGGGGGGAGGGGGGAGGCGGGGGAGAGAGACGGAGACACTCGGCGCGCCAGCCCCGCCCCGGAAGTGAAGTGCCGCCGGCTGCAGGCCCCGCCCTCTGACCCGGAATGTAAACAACCCCTTCGAGACTCCCGGGAGCCCCCCTGGGCTCGAGGCAGCACCTTGGGTTCGGCCTCTTCCTGCTCCCTGGGGTGTCGGAGGCAAGTGACCGAGGGGACTCGGGGGGAGGGGGGGGTGGAGAGATCTCCGAGCACGAAAAAGTGGGAGAGGGGCGTCTAACCTCTCGCTCAGGGCAGGAGTGGGAGGAGAGGGAGAGGGCGGGGAAGGTTTCCTGGGGGTAAATCTAGGGAAGCAGCCTCTGGGCCGTGGGGTTGGGGGAAGAGGAGTAGAAGGAGAGGGGCCTCCTGGGGCCTTTGGAGGAACTCGAGGCTGGAGGAAGCCACGTTAATTCCCCGAATTAATTTCTTAGGTAATTGCTACATTAATCGGGCCGAAAGTAGTGAAAGGCTGGGGGTAGGGGAATGGCTGAAAGTTACCTTCCGATTTAGCAAGCGTGGCTACTAGTATGCGCCTGCTGTGTGCAGAGCTCGAGTTAGACCCCACGGCAGATACTTAGACTTTAGGAAGGATCCACACCTTCAGTGTTACAGATCACGACCCGTCCTGAGTCTCATCCTGAGCCACCCAGCCGCTCTGATGATGAACTCTTGTGACATTGCACGGATACAAATGTTGCAAGCCAAGGATCCGTCATTCGTCCCCTTCACCGTATGACAGAACAGAACCACATTTTTTTCTGGTCATACATTTCTTTAATGACATCCTTTATGCTCCTCCTCTTACACAATTTTTTGGTGTTGTGTTAAGCTTGTTCACACCCACCACATATTTTCCCAATTAACCTTTCTACTTTAATTCTTTAGAAATTGTGGTATTGTAACACAGCTTCGTGGCATCTTGGGAAGAATATCAATGTAAAAGAGTAAAACTTTGTTTCAGGGAGAAGTTTGGAGTCATTAAAGGCAGATGGTTTCCCAAAGGCCATTCAGCCCACTTTCTTTTTCAGTTCTGAACCACTGAGGTATATACAGAACCTGTCCAAGATATGTCTACTGAAGAACAAATCCTATGGGTCATCCATTCAACTACATATAATAGCCTAGACAATAGGCATTCATCTACTTGTTGTGCCCAGTGTTGATAGAGTAGATTCTTTTGAGAAATTGTGAGTCTCATTTAGGTGATGAATCTTTAGATATGATACCATCCCTATCCTAATGAAACTTACAGTCTAGTAGTTAAAGAATTTCCCTGAGGCATTGACTTCTTCAGGAAATTGTAATTATAGAGCCTAGATCTGTAAAGGAAAGTTTAGCATCTCCCCATTTCCAGCACTCTTACACACTTCTATCACATTAAGCTATTTCAAACAGTTCTGACCATGTCACTGCTTTTCTCAAAGACTTTAAAAATTTTTTTAAATTAGAGACAGAGTCAGAGCATATTTGCTCCACTCATCCAGCACACCTCTTCAACCTAGAAAATGGACTATATGGGAAAGCCAGAAAAAATCACAGTGAGTCATTTTTGCAGTCTAGAGCAGCCTAAGAACATAGGGAGGTCTGTAGACACTGGGTGGGGGCTGGCCAGGACACAGTGCAGGGACAGCAGAGACAGCAGTAGAGAGTATTCTAGGGCCCAGGGACAGTAAAGGGGCTAAGGGTGAACACCAGGCTTGGAAGCACCAGGGCAGGAAGAAATCCCGGATGCCCTTGAACCAGGCCTAGGAACAGGATTGAGTACCAGCGGGTAGCTTTGTCAACCATTACCCAGTTACAGTTCACTATTTCAGGGAAAAGAAGAGGGGTCACAATCCAGAGGGACTTGAGATGTGTAACAAGCAAGGGACAGGTTCTAAAAATCTTGGGCCCTGAACCCAAGAACAGAGGGAAAACTCACCCTTTGCTAATCTTTAAACTAACCTTTAGTCGCACACATAAACCTGCAGTGGAGTAACCAGAGCAGTAAACCAACACCAAAGGTTAGTTCAGTCACTCTGAACCTGCCAGAAAATCTTAGAAGGTTAACGTAACAGCAGCCTATTGAAACAAGCCCACCACTCAAACCTCTATCAGGAATCTACAGAACTCTTGCCTGGTGGGCCAACTTCTCTCCCGATCATAACAGCTTGGAAGCACTAAGCACCAAATCCTGCAGGCCCTCAAACTAAACTGTGAAAACAGCAGAAAGTTATAAAAAGACAGAAACTTGGACCACATGGGCCCCCCCCAGAAGGGAGCAGAGCCCAACCCAACACTATTTGGGATTTTTCTCTTGAGAGTGGACCTTCTTAGGGTTTTTACCTAGTAATAGAATCTCTGGATCAGAGAGTAGAGACTTATGTGTGAACTCCACTTTATCCTCTATCTTCTATGTACAAAACTCTCCCCTATCAGACTGTGAGCTCCTTGAGAGCAGGGGCTGGTTTTTTGTTGTTGTTGGATTTGGGAGGATTTGGGGGAGACTTAGCACGGTGCCTGGCACATAAATTCTTAATAAATGCTTTTTGACTGACAACTTTTTAGTCATTTTATTTGCATAATTCCAAACAGTTTTCCAAAATGGTTTTGCTGATTGGTCACCAAGAGAGCACTAACATCCATCTTCTCACAACACTTCCATTGTTGACTACTCCCATCTTTTATCATCTTTGCCATTTTGCTATTGGTGAAACCTCCTAAGGGCTGTTTTGATTAGCATTTCTCTAATTATTCGTGATTTGAAGCATTCTTTAGTATGGTTATTAACAGTTTATAATTGTTTCCTCAAAGATTTTCAATAGCTTTCTCTTTCCTGCAGAAAGAGTCCCAGACTAAAAAGTATGGAAACCTGCCACTAACTTTCCGTGTGACCTTGAAATAAATCATTTGCCCTCCCTGGGCCTTAATTTCCTGTTATGAAAAGGAAGCAGTTCAAATAAAAGATCTCAAAGTGCCATTCTAGCTCGAAGACTCCACGAATCTTTAAATCCAAATTCCTTAGCCAACCATCAAAGGATGCCCTTCTCTGACCCCAGTACATCTTTCCAACCTAATTTCTCACAATTCAGCTATACTGAGGCCAAACTTGACTGCTCATTGTCTTGCCACATCTTAGTTTATATAATTCTTGTCTTACTGAAACAACTCCCTATTCCCTTATTCTACCTATCCAGATTCATTCTTCATGAAAATTGATTGCCCCAACTAGAAGTTATCTCTCCCTCTTCTGAATACATATAGTTCTCTGAATAACTTATATTTTGCCTTTTTATTAGTTATTTGTATTGTCTTATCTTCTTTAATAGGCTATATGCTCCTTTGGGGCAACATGATTTTAGTGGAAAGAATACTGGATCTGAAGTCAGCCATTGCTCTAACACTATTTATGAGTCCCCATTTCTCTATCTAAAAAATGGGTCTAATAGTATTTGTAGTATCTGTCTCATACGGATGTTGTGAGAAAAGCAGTTTTATAAAACTATTGTATACTTTTTATATTATAATCTTCATAATCTGGTTTCTTCTGGAAAAATTTTTTCCAGTTTTGGGGGTTTTGTGTGCTTTTTTTTTTTTTTACATTACTCTTCTCCATGCATTCCCCAAGCCAGCTACATTGCCATAGTTGCTACTCCTATGTCCATGGCTTCTACTGACTGTCTCCCCATGTTCCATCCCCTTATGTCTGCCTCTTAGTTTCCCTGGCTTGCTTCAAGACTTAGTTCAGATCTTACCTTTTGCAGGAAACCTTTTCCAGTCCTATAGTTGATAGTGCCTTGCTTTCTCACATTACCTGCCATTTACTCTCATATATTTCATATACTGAATTTTTTATATTTCCTCCATTAGAATCAATGCCCCTTGAGGACAAAGACTATTTTTACCCAGCATTTTGTATCCCCAGCATTTATCAGTGGCCTGCACATAGTAAATGCTTGTTTATTGACTGACCAACGGATTGCATTTTCTATTGTAGTTACCTTCGTTTATCAACTGTTGGTAACTCTCAGTATATTGAACTGTAAGCCCCCTGAGTTCAGGGACTGAGTCTTAACTTTACGTCCTTTAAGCCTGGCACAGTGCTCTGCACTTAATGTTTATTTGACTAATCGGTCAACTAATAGGTCTTTGTTAAATGAACCATTATTTTAAACAATTATTTTACTCCCTTTTTGTAAAATCTGAGGATCAGGCAAATGAAACCCAAGAGCTTAATCACAGACTATTAGGTATCAGAGACTGGACTAAAATGCAGTCCTGTTGACTCATGCTGTAGTTCCTCTTCCACTACACAGCATTACACATTCATTAGGCCTTTTCTATTGTATGTGTCATAGCATGAATCACTAGAAGCCCTAAGGTAGGCACACTTATACAAGTAAACATTTAGAGCACTGGCTGACAAACTGACCTATACAAAAGCTGATGATGGGACTAGATTTGGTCCTTGGGCTGTACATTTTTATACAAATGGAGGTGAACCTGTGTTCTCAAAAATCTTTGTTAAGACCTTTCCAGCTGGATAGGGCTTTAAAGTATGGTCTTATCAATAGAAGAGGTTCATCACAGAGTAATGAATTCTTCAACCACAGCCATTTGCAGAGACCATCTACTAAGGTAGGGATTCTTAATCTGGAGTCTATGAAATTGGATTGGGGAAAAAAAAATACCCTTACTTTCATGAATCTTTGGTTTTCTTTGTAATCCTATGTATTTTATGCTTTGAAGAGTATTATTCTGAAAAGAGTGCCATAGACTTCACCAGATTGCCAAGAGGGTCCATAAAACAAAAATGTTAACATTCCCATATACACATACTAAACTATACAAGAGGTATAAAACATAATAATAAGAGCATGAGTATTCCTATACCAACAAAGTGACATACTAAAGTATTTAATCATATAATGTAGAACTAAACAATGAATTGATTTTCAGAGTGATAGGGGAGGAGTAGACCACTTGAGTTTCACATTTGGCTAGTACAGAATTATAGAAATTAATAAATTCCTTTCTGATCAGTATAAAAGGTTTGTTAGAAAGTTATTCTATGGGGGCAGCTAGGTGGCGCAGTGAATAGAGCACCGGCCCTGGAGTCAGGAGGACCTGAGTTCAAATGTGGCCTCAGACACAACACAAAAACTAGCCGTGTGATTTTGGGCAAGTCACTTAACCCCAATTGCCCAACCTTCCCCCCTCCAAAAACAAAAAAAAAGTTATTCTATGAAGGTCACAAAATGTTTTAATCTTAATCATATACCCAAAGAAAACAAAAATAGACTCTATATACAACCCCGTTTGAGATAACAAAAAACTAGAGGAGGAAAAATGGGTGCCTAACTGCTGAGGAATGTGTGAACAAATTGTGGTATATTAAATTAGTGTAGTTTAATTTCACTTTAAAAAATAATTAACGAAGTGTTCAGAAAAAAAAAACATGAGACCTATATGAACTGATACTAAGCAAAATAAGAACAAGGATAACAATATACACAATGACTAAAATAGCACACATTTTTTTAAAAACCACTAAAAGCTAGACAAAGTCAAGTTAATCATAATGATTAATATTGATCCCAGAGACCAGATAAAGAAATATACTTTTCAGCTTTCAGTGGAAAGGTGGACTATGGATGCAGAATATTTCATTTACTACCTTGCTTAACATTTTCTGTTACCAGGAAAAATTCTGGTAGGGTGTATTGCAAAATAGCAGGTATAATATAAAGAAAGAAGAGCATCAATAAAAGCTTTTATTATTATTATTCTAAGAGATACAAATTCAGTTCTGAGTACAATGATGTGGTTTAAAGGTTGTTGGAAAGATCATGGGGAAGGAGGGAGAGTATGAAGGAGTCTAGATAGTTCCTTAGAAGGATAAAACTAGGCTTATAAGATGTCTAAAAGACGACAACAAGGCATGGGGAAGTCTCATTCTTCCCACTTTTCCTAAACTACAGGCCTTCAAAGGCCAACACAATTATATCCCTGCTTGCCTATGGTATTTTGCCATTTATTGGAACACAAAGAGAGAAGAGGAAGTGAGAGAGAAAAGAGGAAGTGAGAAATACAGCAGAGGTTATCACCAACAGTTGTCTTAGGGCATAAAGGAGCAACTGTCATATACTTAACTTCTATTTTACTGAGCGTCCTTCAACCACTCCCTGTTCTCCCAAACTACTGCCATTGTGCTGGTTTCACTGGCCTACTTATATAGCCTAGACTCCATTCTATACCATTTTAATGATAACAGTCACCAAAAGAATAACTTGACCTTCCCCCTTTAACTAACTGCCAGCCTATCTCCATTAGAGGCATCTGGTGCCATAGAGTGCTGGGCCTGGAGTTTAGAAGACCTGAGTGCAAATTTGAAATCAGATACTTACTAGATGTATGACCTTTGCAAGTCATTTCACTTTTGTTTGCTTTGCTTTCCTCCATTGTAAAATAAGGATAATAATAGCACCTGTCTTGCAGGGTTGTTGTGAGGATCAAATGAGATAATAATTGTAAAGCACTTAGCCCAGTGTATAAATACATATTCCCTTCCCATCTTCATTTCCACTCCCAGGGAACTAAGCATTGGTGGGAAAAAAGCATAGATTCATGCTATTTGACCCCAACTGGACCCTTAATAATTTTACAACTTACTCTGAATTCCTTATCACATTTCCAAGTAGCTTTTCTAAGACATTTTCCATCTTTTATAGCCCTTAACTCAGATTCTACTCTCAACAGATAACCTTAGCTTCCTACTTTGCTGAGATTACATTATACATTGATTCAGCTTCATTCTTCCCTACATATTCCCTCTTTTTTTTCTGTCTCTCAGAATCAAGTGTCCTTCCTGTTTGCCAAAGGATGACCCTTCCATCTTTGGTTTTTATTCCATTCTCTCATCTCTTCTGAGACTCTTTTCTATCAAGTATATTCTTTCTCTCTCTTACCTTCAAGCTATCATCCTATACTTCCCCTTCCTTCACCACTAAATCCCTAAAAAGAATAGTCTTCACTCTCTGTTTCTACTTTGCTACTGGCTCTTTAGCTCCTTCCAACTTGGCTTCCAATCTGGCCATTCTTCTGAAACCACCCTCTTGAAGTTTACCAATAACCTAGTAATGATTAACCCAATAATCTTTTCTCAGTTCTCATTCTCCTCAGCCCTGATATAGTATTTAATTCATTTCCTATCTGCTCCAGTCTTTTAAACATCTCTTAGCCCTCATCTATCTTCTCTTTTATGTTAGGTCTCAAAAGATGAGGTAATTTTCTTCTTTACCAGAGCTAACTTCTTCTCCCTACCTTTGACTCTTTTCCACCTGATCTGTTCTGTAAACTTGCTGACTCTTTTCTCTCTTAAACTTCTCAAATCTTTTCTTCTCTACTGGTCCCTTTCCTTTAACCCAAAAGCATTCCAAGTCATACCTTAGCCTTAAAAAAAGAAAAGAACAGGACATTTCTTTAACTCTGCTGTCTCTTCTCCTTCACTGCCAAACTTCTAAGAAAATTTATCAACACACCCTCCTGTAATGTAATACCAAGCAAAGGCAACTTCCCAGGTTCAAAATACCAGCATAGGTGCTCTCTATTTTATTCAGTAACAAACCCAGAACAGAGAAGATCAAAACATGACATCATTCAAAATACAGCATTTACTAAGTGTAATTAAATCATCTCCAAGGCCTACCCCACCCCAGGACTTTCCAATCATTCAATCAATTACAAAGTCTCTGTTCCAAATACTTCTCCACCCCTAGGCTATACCTTAATTAAGTCCACCACAAAGCCCCTCTTCTCAAATGGAGATTAGTTTCCAAACATAAGGTCAAAAGTTCCCCACCCCTGGATCACAATTGAATCTACCCCAGAGTTACATCAAGTTTAAACACAGCACTTAATACCCAAATGGAGGTCTTTTCTTCATCTTGACAGGAGGCAAGTTCTCAGCAATCTTAGTTCCTGGGGAGACAAGGCTTAGCAAGGCCATAAGATACATTGCCAGTCCCTTCATGAATTTATCCTCTGTCTGTAGAACAGCCCTAGAACCCCTGAACACATTAGCAAAGCCCTCTCCCAGGATTTCTGTAAACATACAACAAGAAAATCCTTCTTCAGGGCTTCTAAACCAACAGAAAGGCTCCCAGACCCCTGCAACAACAGCACTGTCCTTCACCAGTGGACAGTATTCATTCTGTCTGCCGGACAGTCTCCAGACCCCTGCAATAACAGTACTGTCCCTCACCAGTGGACAGTATTCACTCTCAGTACTGTCCCTCACCAGTGGACAGTATTCACTCTCTGTCTGCAGGACAGTCTCAGGCCTTCTTAACCAAATGCCAGGTTCCAGGACTTCTTCAACAGGACAGTCTTTCACCAGTGGACAAATCTGGCAAAATAACATCAAAACAGACAGACAAAGTACCAGCAAAACAGCCATGTCTCCTCAGTCCTTGGCAGCTCAGGGGGCAGGTCTCAAAAGTCCAGGGCAATTCAAAGCGGCCACCAGCAATTTCTTAGTCTCCCCCTCTCCACGAGGTGCTGCTTCCAAAAAGAACTTCCGCCTCTCTCTTGTCTCTCCAAATCTACGTCACCAGCTCCTCCCAGTCAGGACTTTCTTTTCACATCAAAAAGTCCATCCCACAGGTGGGATTAACAAGCTCTGGGTTTTAATACAATCAATTTGAAAACCAAGCCAATACAGGGGAATCTTTAATTGCCATTACTATCACACCTCCACCTCATTTCTTAATTCCATGAAATCTAGCTTCCAAGCCCACTGCTCTATTGAAACTACTTTCTTTATAGGTCACTACTGGCTTCCTTTTCAACAGATCCAATGGCCTTTTCAAAATTCTTATCTTCCCTGCTTTCTTAAAATTTAATTCTCATCTTTCTTAATGAGATTTTTAAACTACCCTTCATTTTGTAGTCTTTCCTCCCTTGATACCAATATAAAAATACATTTGTATTCTTACAGCTTTCCTATGAGAACTATGAGACTACCTATTCTGTCTCTCTCAGTAAATCTTTATTCTTTCTTCCCAAAGAAGTGGGCATCTTCCAATATTCTATCATTCAGCCGCTTGCCATATCTTTCTATATTCTATCAGTTGATATTTCACTGTGCTTCAGTTACCACCTACATGCAAATGATTTCCAAAAATACATCTCCAGTCCTGTCCTCTCACCAGCACACAAGGTCTGTCTCCATCTCCCTGCTGGATAGCTTCAGTTAGATGCTCCAGAGATACTTCTCACTTATACAGTGTTTCCCCGATAATAAGACACTGTCTTATTAATTTTTTTGGACAGAAAAAGACCAGAGGGCTTATTTTCAGGGGAGGGCTTATTTTAATGAACATTGACAGCAATTTTAATCAACAGGTAAATGTGAACAAAAAAATGTACCTTTATTCAATAATGATCATGTCATCTTCTTCAACAACATCGTCATAAGTGTCCATACCCTGAATTCCGTCCTGGATGTCTTGCGCCTCCATTTCCTTCAGAAGAAGTGGACCCAATCTGTCATGTCCAGCAATATAGCTCTCTTTAAATGAATATGTCTTGTCCAGGTAACCTGCTCGTAGTGCCTTGGTGACACAGCTGTCAGTAATTTTATCCCATGACTTCTTCACCCAAGTCACAACTTCTTGCAGACAGGGCTTCACAAAGTTTCCATGCTGATTTCTTTCCATTCTATTTTCAATGTAGTCATTGACTTCCATGCGCAAATGGTCCTTGAATGGCTTGTTTATTGCAATATCAAGGGTCTGGAGATAGGCAGTCATTCCTGCAGGAATCATTACTTGATCTATTCTTCTCTCTGCAAGGAAGTTCTTCATTTCTTTAGCACGGTAAGTGCTGGCTGAATCCCAGACTATCAGACCTCTTTGGTTACCTCGCATAACAAGTGGCAGCATTAAATCAACCCGCTTTCTTATAACGGCTTGTGTACACCAGGCTTTTTCGGTTTCAAGAACGTAAATGCCAGATACATGTTCAATCTTATCTTTCTTGCCCTTACTGATGATTAGAGGTGTGGCTTTCTTTCCATCCAAACAAATTGCCAAAACACAGGTGACCCGTGCACTTTCATAGCCAGTGGTGGGAATGTAGGTTGACGTTGCACCCCTGTGATGAATTGTTGTTTGAGATCCTTGTCCCATAAACACTGCAGTTTCATCCATAGCAATCATATTGCAGGTTTGGTACTTGGAAATGTCGATCCTATCAATAAAGGACTTGAATGCAAGTGCACGTTTAATAACTTCAGCATCTTCCAGCCTAAACAATGTTGTTGATCTTCTTAGGGACAGTTCATACCATTGAAGGAAACTGTCCAACCAGTGTTGTGATGCTTTGAATCCTTCTGAGACCATTTCAAACTCTGGTGCCATTGAAAGAGCAAATGCTTGAATATCAGCCCTGCACACAACCAAGGCCTTTGCTCTCCTGTCAGCAATCCATTCACCAATGAGGATCTCCAAGTCAGGATATAAGGGCTGCCGACCTGATCCAGACCTGCGCTTTTTCCCTTTTCCCTCATCCACCTGTTGATTGAGGTTATTATAATCTGCTCTCCATTTTCTGACTATTCGAAGATCCAAAAGTTTTTCTTTACAGAAAACTGCAAGATTCTTGCCATGTGACTCCTCTACAATTGCTTTCTTATACTCAACAGTATAGCTCTTCCTTTTTGTACTCATGTCTGGGGGTCAAAACAGACAGAATAATAAAATTATGACCATCAGTCCTTCTTTTCAGTCCATCATGCCCCCTGAGTTCTTTTTTCCTCCATCATGCCCTTTTTATCCTCCATCATGCCCCCTCACTCCCGCTTACATACCGGGTTTTTATGTTGTCCTGCCTCAGCTCTCCTCCGCGGCACTGCTCTCAATGGCTCCAGCAAGCAAATCACTGGGGAAGAACAGGATGATGCACTCACTGCTGCAGCTCTGATTGGATGCAGCTCGGAGCACGGCGTGCATTTCACGGGGGGG
>NW_027185616.1:13120302-13136536 GCF_028583685.1 Petaurus breviceps papuanus
GGATAGGTCTTATTATCAGGGAAACACGGGGTAGCATTTGCTAACTATTGTATTTATACCATATTTTCTGTAGGTTTCTGAAATGCTCCTGATTCTCCTTATCCATCCATTCCTCTGTTTCTGAGGGCTTTTCTTCCTCCCTCCTAAATGTATATATTCACAAAGATTTTGTCCTTAGTCCTTTTCCCTATTTTCCCCAGTTTCAAAATAATGTCATCCCCTCATATAGATTTAACTATCACCTCTCTACAGATGAGTCATAAGTCTCTTTATCTAGCTGTAATTTCTCTCCTGAGTTTCAGTTCTGTATTCCCACTTGTGCGTTGAACATCTCTACCTGTGTTCAAATAAAATTATGTCCAATACTGAACCCATCTTATCCCTTCCTATAGACACTTCCCCAAAATTAACTCCTGCTGACAAAAACTGTTAATGATAACACTATTTTCCCAATCACCCAGGTTCAAAACATGAATCATCTTTGAGTCCCACCTTCTTTACCTCCTATATTCAGTTAGTTGAAGAGACTTTTCAGTTCTAATGCAGAAATGATTGTCTCCCAAATCTGTACCATGTTGTTGAGTCATTTCAATTGTGTCTGACTCTCCATGACCCCCTTTGGGGTTTTCTTGGCAAAGAAATAATTGTAGTAACCTTTTAATCAGGCTCCACAGCTCTGGTATCTCACATTTCCAATTTTTACTGCATATTTAAAGAATAGGTTCCAATATATTCTCCATCTCACCGCCAAAATAATCTTCCTGAAACATAGCTCTAATCATGTCATTTCCTTGCTTTCACTAAAACATGGACAAAGGTTTTCCAACTAACTTTTTGTACAAGGTAGAAAGATGTTGGGGCGGCCAGGTAGCACAGCGAGTAAGAGCACCGGCTCCAATGTCGGGATAACCTAGAGGTCGAATCCCAGGCTCAGACACTTAGCACCCACCCAGAAACACCTGGCCATGTAACCTTGAGCAAACTACTTAACCCCAATTGCTTAAAATATAAAAATAATTTTAAAAAATAATGATGTTATACGAGTCAGTGGCTTGCAACATTTTTTGTTTTATAAACCCCTTTCAATAACAACAAAAGATGTGTTGTGACCCATAGGGTAATTTATAATATGCTACTCATTCCTTTATATTTATTTACAAAGTACTTAGAATAACTACAATGATAACTTTTGCCTTTACAAACTCCAAAATAAATTTTATATAATATAATTGTAACTATAAAATATGAGATTTTATTGTATCTATAATTGTGAAATTTCTAAATATTAAATTATAAAACTCTATATAATACATGTTAATATTTTATGTAGAACCTTCTGTAATAATTAAAAATAATCCAGCAAGACTTCATATACTTCCACTTATCTGCAATGCTTCACAATAAATTTATTTTACAAATTTTGTTTAATATAAAATACATTTTTACAAAAATAAGTTACAACTTGAAAGATATATAACAATAGAATAGAATAGAATAACCATGTATAAACTTAATTCAGAGTTGGACTTTTAATTTGAACAAAGATTTACAGTATTTGACTCAGCACCTGAAAAACACAATCTTAAATCTGGCTACATTTTGAGTTTATTTTTGTTTAAAACAAGAATAAGTTAAAATGCTCACTCACACAATTATGTGGTAAAAAAAAAAATGGTAGGAGAATTTTATAAGCTCTCTTGCTAAGAGATAGAAATTTTTTTTCATTTGTAGCCACCTAGCCAGTTGACAAAAATGAGTGACTACTGCTGCCTACCAGTTAATTTGAAATCCACCAGAGAAAAATCCATATAAGAAGAAGATAAATTTAAATCAGAAAAAAGCTTTTACTATAAATCATGTTTCTGTAGAATGTGATGATCTGTAATGGTTTCAAGATGGCTTGAAATGTACTTGCCCAGTGATTTTGAGATGACCCGACATTTGCACTGCAAGAATTCAAATGTTCATAACATCTTGATCACATGATTACATAACTGATGAGATATGATTACAAAGTAACAAGAATAAGGGAGCTAATCTGGTACAGGTACAGCTACAGAATTCTAACCAAAGCTTGCAGGCTATTAACCATTCTTTGGGAATCAACTTGCATATAAAATGTCAAGCTCTTACAGCAGTTTGGAAACAATTTGATAACAGGTTGAAAAACTGCAAGAACATATTGAGCTTGGTCAGAAGTAGTCAGAATTTGATATAATCACCGCAGAAACAACAGAATCATTGTTTGCAAAATCATGATGCTTTTGAAATAAACAAAACAAGCTTGTAGAAACAAACTCTAATGCTTCAAACATGCATGTCACAGAGGAAAAAGATATTAGTAATTTAGTGGCTCAGGCACAATTAAGGGATTTTTGGTGTAAAGCAGTTGGACCAACATCACAAATTCCCAGTGGTTCCAGCTGGGCTAAAGAATAGGAGGAATTAAGAGAACTGGGAATTTATTAAGATGGTCATACCAGACCACCCAACTAGCTAAAAATGGCACAGTGTTTCTAATGGAGCATCCCAGATCAGAGTCTTTCCTTGGCTCTCTTTTATTCAACATCTTAGTCAGTGACTCAGATGGATTTATGCAATATATATGTTATATATATATATATATGTTTACATATATATACTATGTATGCTTACATATATGTTATATATATAACAAACAAACAAACAAACACACACATGTGTCTGTGTGTTTGTTGAATCCAAAGATGAAATAAATCTAACATGTTGGATGACAAGGCCTAGATCCAGAAGGACCTTAACAGTAAGCTGTATTTAATAGAAAGAAAATAAGCATAATATAAAGTTATATACTAGATTTGAAACTATAACTTCACAAATACAAGGTGGAGAGAATGTGGATGTTTCATCTGAAATTTGTAAGCTGGATTGTCAGCTCAGTGAGTCAAGTATCACTTGGAAACCAAAAGAGGTAATTTAATCCTACACTGCATGGAGAGGCCTAGTATCTACAATAAAGCAATTAGGAGATCCTGCCCTGATTGGGCCATGTTTGGAATACTGATTTTAATTCAGTGCACCACATTTAGCAGTGATACAAAATATATGGAGAGAACCTGGAAGATGACAACCAGAATGGTGAGAAGACTAGATAATATGTCATATGATGAACCAATAAAAGAAATAGGAATATTAGCCCAAAGCAGAAAAACTTAAGAGAACTTGTTAAGAATCATCATGTATTTGAGGGATTGTCATGTAGAATAGAAATTAGATTTCTTTGGCTTGTTCCTAAAGGACACAGTTAAGACAAATGACTAGAAGTTGCAGAAAGATGGATTTATCTTGATGTATAGAAAAACTTCATAATAATTAGAGCTGTCCCAAAGTAGATGCTGCAGATCAAGGCTTGATTTATTGTTTTGTTGATTTCTAGAGTTATGGGTAACATTAATAACGCAGAGTAAAAAACTTATATTGTACATACTTTTTTTTCTTTCTGGAGAATTGGTTGTTAAACATTTATTAGCACACTCCTACTTACTACTTTCAGGTTCTGTGATTCCTTGCCCCAAAAATTCAGTGGCATAAAATAAAACCAACCTGGTCAGCTGAGCATTCATGCTCCTCCCCACAGTCTATTTCTAAACTTTTCTCACACTGCTCGTTTACATATGCTTTGTACTTCATCCAAACTGTATTCCCATCTGTTCCCCAGATATGCCCTGTTCTTTCCTACAGGTGTATTTTTATTCATGCTATTCCCTATGCCTCTACCATTAAATTTCTGCTGATTGTAGTGCTAGTCATACTTCAAGGCTCAATTCAGACATCACCTCCATGAAACCAACCCTAGTTCTCCAACCAGATATGGCTTCTCAAGCTTGTGAATCCTCAGCACATAGTGAGGACATTTATATACTGCTTTGTACTGAAGAAGGTAATTAATAAATATTTGTCATATTGAATTGAATTACAATACTGTATCCTCTAAAGCAGGGGTTCTTAACCTGTTTTTTTGTAGCATGGACCCATTGATAGCTAATCCCTTCTCAGAATAATGTTTGTTTCCTACATGCATAATTGAAGAAAATACTGGATTTCAGTTAGAAGTTAGTAAAACTAAGATATAATTTTTCCCATCTGAGTTCATAGATTCCCTAAAATCTAACTATGGATCCCTGACATTTATTGACCTTCAGATTAAGAAGACCTGCTCAAAAGTTTTTATCCTTTTTTTTTTTGTTTTGTTTTTTGGAGGGTAATTGGGGATAAGTGACTTGCCCAAAGTCACACTGCCAGTAAGTGTGTCAAGTGTCTGAGGCCACATTTGAACTCAGGTCTTCCTGAGTCCAGGGCTGGTGCTCTATTCACTGTGCCACCTAGCTGCCCCCAGTTTTGTTTATCTTGTTTAAATATAGATTTCATTCTAAATTTTCCATGAATACCAATATACATTATTCTACTGGAGGAGATCAGTGAATTTGATTGGGAAAACAATCCCATCCTTATTTCAAAAATATTCAGTTTCCTTTGTGATACTACATATTTTATTGTGCATTTAAAAAACATCATTCAGAGAAGAGTTCTATAAGTTTTACCATATCCAAAGGGATCCATAACACAAAAAAAAAGGCTGAGAATCCCTAGACTAGTGGAAAGAGTCTCATGCTTTTTTATACTGTTTTTATGCTTGATTTAAGCTCCCAGAAGGAAAGACCGTTGCCTAACATGGTATCATGTACAATCAAGCACTTAAATATTTCCTGATGATAATGAAAGTTATTTTTCCATTTTTCTCACTGAAGCTTCAGACTTATCCAAGAAACAAGGTTGAATATTGAGATAAGTAAGATAAAAAAGAGAGTTCTTTGAGCTCCATGGAGAAAAAATTACTATAAATAGTAATTGTTAGTACTCCATTTCACTCATTGTTGAATAATTTTAAGGTTTTCCCACTCAATATTACTTTTCTTCACACCAGACCTACCTGGTTCCCTAACTTATAACCTTTAAGATTCATGTGTTATTATCACCCTATCTTTCTTTGTACATTTTAAACTTTTTTTCCCCACATGCAAACTCCTCAAAGGAACTGGTAGCACTTGTATTTTCTAGTTGCTTTGTTTCTTGTAGCCCTGCAGCTTTAGAATACTTCTTTGGTTTTTTTTTTAAAGCAATTGGGGTTAAGTAACTTGCTCAAGGTTACATGGCCAGTTATTTTGTGTGGGTGTTAAGTATCTGAGGCCGGAACCGGAACCGATCCCGGGTCTCCCGACTCCAGGGGCTGGTGCTCTTCCTCACTGTGCCACCTGGACACCCCAGAATAGGTCTTTGTTAATCACAACAGTCAGAGCCAACTCTCAACAAATAAAGAATTCGGGAATATTCTTTAGAAATAATGACTGCATTTTCCCCCTCCTCAAACTTTTGAAGAGCTCTTGGATCCCTCCAGTGTTCTTATCACACCTTATCTTGTACCAGTCTTAGCTATATATATGTCAGGTTCCTATGCCACCCCTCAGCAGAACATAAGATCCTTCATGGCAGAGACTTATCATCTTTGTATCCACACTAGTATGCACATAGCAAGTACTTAATGAATATTCATTGAATTGAATCACTAGTGTGTATCCACTATTCTCCAAGTGAGAGGAATACCATATCTGATAGATACAAGTATCTGCTCAGAGAAAGGTGTACTCTATCCATAGTGAAACAGTATCTTAGGTGAATTATTCCTCAAGACAATGGCAGAGGAACCAGAATGAAACCATACTATCTAATGCTTACTACCTGTGTGACCTTGGGTAAGTCACTTAACCTCTCTAACATTTAGTTTCTACATCTGTATAATGGGGGCCAACTGGCCCTGATCAATGGTTTTACACCCAGCCTAGCTGAAGTTATCACAGAAAATATGTGACAAATAACAAAGAAAACAAGGTGTTAAGTTCCTAAATGAACGATACTATCTTAGTAAATGTCTTTACTTTGAGTTAATTATGTATAGTGGCTAAGAGTTAAAGGGAAGCTCACCAGTGGGGGCTTGTTAACTATAATTGTAAGAATGCAGAAACACAGAATACCATGAACCCAAGGTACCTATCTGTTGCACCAATGTAATAAATTCACAGCACCAACAGAGACTACAAATATGCTGACATGATTCTCAATTACAAAACATAACAGACTCTACATATATAAGACAGAATAAAAACATTTATTCAGACTCCAGAAAGCCAAATCCCAACACCAGAAAGTCAAATCCATCATAGTAACAAAGAAGTTAATATACCATAGCACAGCAGGGAGCCACACCATCCTTTAGCCTTCGCACAAATAAACACTCACAAGCCTAGCTATCACAGCAAAGGGCAAACAAACACTCACAAGCCTAGCCGTCTCCTTGGGTGCATCCTCTCCTCCCTCCAGCTCCAACTGCTCTGACTCCCAACTTCCTGTGAACTCTACTCTACCCTTCAGCAAGCTCCTCCCACCACAGGCTCCAAGTGATTACATTCAGCCTGTTAGAGGGCAGGGAAGATCTTCAAATTCCCTTAGGCCTATTAAGGAATAGGGAAGATCTTCAAATTACCATTACCATTATGCTATCCCCTAGATATACCTAACCTTTGAGTACAAATTAAAAAGTACAAGGTTTTTTGTTTTTGTTTTTTGGAGGGGAGAAGGCAGGGTAATTGGGGTTAAGTGACTTGCCCAAGGTCACACAGTAAGTGTTAAGTGTTGGAGGGTGGATTTGAACTCAGGTCCTCCTGACTCCAGGGTCAGTGCTCCATTCACTGCACCACCTAGCCTCCCCAGAAGTACAAGTTTTGACTACAAGTTTAGAAGTAACCCTAGCAGGAATATTACATCTATAAAATGACATGTTGAGCTAGATGGACTTTGAGGTCCCTTCCAGAGATATACATATACATACATATATAGAGTGTGTATGTATATATAGATATGTGTAGGTATATATGTATCTATAACTATATCTATCATCCTTTAAATCTAATACAGGGTTTTCACTTAGATTCCATATTTACCAAGCAGCATTCTAGCTAATAATCAGTTCCCTAATACTTGAAAAGATCTATCCCCTTGTAATGCCAAGCAAAGGCAACTTCCCAAGGTTCAAAATACCAGCATAGCTGCTCTCCATTTTATTCAGTGAAAAATTAAGAACAGAGAAAATCAAAATATAGCATCATTCAAAATACAGCATTCACCAAGTGTAATTCAATCAAGTACTACTCCATCCCTGGACATTACATTCATTTAATCAATCACAAAGTCCCTCTTCTAAATACTACTCCACCCCTAGGCAGTACATTCATTTAGTCAATCACAAAGCCCCTCTTCTCAAATGGAGATTAGTTTCCAATCATTAGTAAAGTACATTCATTTGTTCAATCACAGAGCACAAAAAAGTCAAAAGTTCCCCACCCTTGGATCACAACTGAATCTACCCCAGAGTTATAACAAGCTTAAGCACAGCATTTAATACCCAAAGAGAGGTCTTTTCTTCATCTTGACCTGAGGCAAGTTCTCAGCAATCTTTGTTCCTGGGGAGACAAAGCTTAGCAAGGCCACAAGATACATTGCCAGTGTCTTCATTAATTCATTCTCTGTCTGCAGAACAGTCCTAGGACCCCTGAAAATATTAGCAAAGCCCTCTTCCAGGATTTCTGTAAACATACAACAAGAAAATCCTTTTTCAGGGCTTCTGAACCAACAGCAAGGTTCCAGAACCTCTGCAACAACAAACAGCATTGGCCTTCACCAGTGGGCACAATTCACTCTGTCTGCAGAACAGTCTCAGGAGCTCTGAACCAACAGCAAGGTTCCAGAACCTCTGCAACAACAGCACTGTCCTTCCCCAGTGGACAAATCTGGCAAAACAACATCAAAACAGACAGACAAAGTACCAGCCTAACAGCCATGTCTCCTCAGTCTTTGGCAGCTCTGGGTGGCAGCTCTCAAAAGTCCTGGGCAATTCAAACTGGCCCTCAGCAATCCTCTCTGTCTCTCTCTGCCTCCAAGATGCTGCTTCCAAAAAGTTCTCCTGCCTTTCTCTTTTCTTGTGTTTCTCTAAATTTATGTCGCAATCTCCTCCCAGTTCAGCCCTCTCTTTTCATGTCAACAAGTCCATCCCACAAGTGGGATTCACAAGCTCTGGGTTTTAACATAATCAATCTAAAAACCAAGCCAATACAGGGGAATCTTTAAATTCCATTACTATTACACCCCTATAAAAATAATCAGTTTTTATTTTGGCTTATAACTCATTCTCTTTTGAGTTTGCTTAATGTAGAAACAGCCCCTCATAGCCTGAATAGGCTGATAAAATTGCTGAACTTATAGATCCAAGTGCCAGAGGTGACCTGAAATAACCAGTTTGACACTATGGTCAGTGTAAGAGGCTCAATGTGAGCAGTCAGCCAACCACCCCCATCTTCTAATCCTCTCTCTTATCTTCAACAAGGTCTATAAAAGGCTACCAAGAAGTCCACAAGCTCATCATTAGTAACATTTAAACTTATATTCTGTCAATTTACTTGTTCACATTTTCAGAGCACATTATTGCCATCTAATAAAAAGCAATGATGGGATGACTAGGTGGCACAGTGAACAGAGCAGGGGCTGTGGAATCAGAAGGACCTGAGTTCAAATCCAGCCTCAGACACTTAACACTTACTAGCCATGTGACCTTGGGCAAGTCACTTAACCCCAATTACCCTGCCCTCACCCCCTCCAAAAAGCAAAAAATAAAAATTTAAAAAATAAAAAGCAATGCTATCCTTTCCATTTGTTCTGATGCTATTGCTTTTACATAAGTAACTAATCAAGAGTGGTTGAAGTTGTTGAATTTTTTTCCCTGTGGTATGTGAACTTGAAAAGTTTGAAAGCTACAGATCAAAAATCCCTAAAACTTAGAACAACGCATTCATCTCCATCAGCAAGCCAATCTTCATTCCAACTAAAGCCTCTTTCTAGTAGCACGAATCTTTACCTTTCAGGTCAATCAGCCTACCAGAAACTACAAAGATACCATCAGGGAAAAGCCAGTATAATATCATACATATCTGTTATGACAAATTCAGCCTAGAATGAGAAGCATCTCTTGCAATGTAAGAAGAACCCACAGATCTCAAAGTGATTTATTATTTTCACAGACACAAAAACAGAAAAGGGGCTACATAATTCATATTTACATGACAGGTAAAATTCTTCAACACTTGAATTGCAAGAACAAAAGATGTTACCTCTGCATTCACTGGGAGAGGAAGAGTCAAGAAACACTTTAATAGATAATTCCTTGCCAAGCACACTTTCACAATTAATTTGAAAATATGTTGAATTACCACAGTAGACAATTTCTGCTTCATTGTAGACAACAGAAAAGTGG
Source organism: Petaurus breviceps papuanus (assembly GCF_028583685.1). NCBI lineage: Eukaryota > Metazoa > Chordata > Mammalia > Diprotodontia > Petauridae > Petaurus > Petaurus breviceps. Next base: position 13,129,700 of record NW_027185616.1, read on the forward strand.
GATAAGTAAAATATTTGCCTCCATATGAAAAGGATTTCCTCTTTCCATTGTATAATAAAACTGCTTTCCTAAATGAAGGGATCTATAAATGAATAAAAGAGAATCCCTACATCCTGTACCTCAAAACAAAAATCCCAATCTTAACCTGGCTGCCATAATTCTTATAGCCCCTTGAACCTCTGTATACGTGTTGCAATTTGTTAATTTTTATTTGTTTTCATTTTGCTTTGTTAATGTGTATATGAACTCTCCTCTAAAGGGAGATTTGTTGAAAGCTTTTTAAAAAAATTTCTATCCTCTTTTAATGTTGAATAATTGACCTTAGGCATTTACTGTTTTTCACTCCTTCACTTCCATTAGTAATAAATAAAACTTTAAAGCTGTCCTGAGATGGTCAGTTTATTTGTCTACTGTGTAAGTGAATATCGAGTAAATGCACAAATAAAAAGAAATGAAGGGACATTTTGTAGTTGACTGACAACCAAAAGGTAGAAAAATAAATCAAGAGATTCTAAAATGAAAAAACAGGGGTGAGTAGGTGACACAGTGAGTAGAGCACAGGCCCTGTAGTCAGGAGGACCTGAGTTCAAATCCAACCTCAGACACTTAACACAAAAACTAGCTATGTGACCTTGGGCAAGTCACTTAACCCCAACTGCCCTCCAAAAAGCAAAAAAAGTGAAAAAACATTAGTTATATTGATGACATATGACAGCAACTATTATAAAGAGATGAGATGTATCACACTGTTCACTGACATAAACTTTGCAAATGATACTATCCCTGTCAAACTGGATCATTATGTTGTGAAAATAGATTTCCATATCCCCATGAAAGTGTCATTCTTGGAACCTGGTGAACTCTTGCAAAAGTCATTTGTTTTTGTGGTGACAAGAACAGTTGCTCCTTCTTCCATGACTGGGAATGGGAAGGATATATCTGAGCCTATATTACAGTCTTTACATTTGCATTCTTCTACTATGTATGTCATAGTTGTACTGCTTCTAGGGAGAATTCCGGCTTCATCATTTTCACTCCTATTAAGATCAACTTTAGCAACCACCTGTAGCTCAGCTTTTGGCTCTGCAAAGACATAAACAAGTATAGTATTATCTGTCTGTTGCTCTAAAAGTTTTACCTTAAATCTAAGTATTAAAGGTCATAGGCTTTAACAATAAGGCTGTAATATCACTGAGAGGCGCATCTTTCCACAAAGCCTTTGGTCTTTGTGCAGTAGGCCTTAAGCTCTTAACAAGGATAGAATCATCTATAACCATACATTATATGATGTCACAAGTGCTGAATAGGTGACTTCAAAATTTGGAGCTAGAGACAAACCAATACTCATTTGGTCTACCTTTTTTTAAGTTAATGGATTTTTTTTAAGGAATCTGAATTGAGAACATAATGAAAGAAAGTCTCCATTATGTTTACGTTATACACGTGTGAAGAAAAGTCTTAATACTTTCCCTGACATTCCCCTGAAGTAATTCTTTTAAAATTGTTTTTAAAACCAACCTCGTAAAACACTATTCCCCACCTGTCTGAAAGACCTCTGGTCAACGAAAGTAAAAGAAGTGGAACAGATGTCTCACTTCCCTAATTCTATTATAAATAAATAGGTGGATGTTTTTACAAATTAAGCATTAAATAGAAAAGTTGGGAAACTGACTGACATATTTGGGGATAAGATCATGGACAGAGGAGTTATGGAAACCTGAGCCTTAATATTTCTTTCATAAAGAGTTCTTAAAGGAGACAATGAATACTGTATTGCCAGTCCTTCACTAGAAAGAAAAGCTTAGACCAACAAGGCCTGATGTCTAAAGTAACAGACTTGAACATTGTTCCTCAGTGAAGACTTAAGTACTTTCATGCAAGCAAATCACTCAAGTTTATATTAAAAATACGTCCATGGATGCAGCCAGATACATTTTTTCTAATAGTGAGGGGTTGGGCTGGCAGTTTCTCTTGGTTAACATTAATCAATCTGTCAACTTTTGCCAAAGATACCAATGTTTCCTGAAAAAATACTTATGTTCTTTGATAGTCAGTCATACCTTATGGAAAGACTTGGGGGGAAGGCATGGGTGTTATCAACATCATAATGAATACAGTAGAAATGAATCGATCTACAGAATTTGAACTAATTGCCTCATTTACCAATGCACTCAAAAGATTTATGACTTAGATATTAAAGCTACACACACAAAAATAAGAAAAAACTGAAAGTTACGATTGCCATCTCATTAAGATAGATTTCAAAGACTTAAAATCAAATTCATCACACTTTGTACCTGTATTTTCCAATTCATCCTTTGATCTCTCAGGGCTCATTTTCTTCAGAATAAGTATTAGCAAGAAAATTGTCAAAGATGAAATTATTCCCACACCTATGCAGATCCAAAGACTCAAATCTGTGAATTTCAAGGACCTGGTAGTTAGTACCTTTATCGATAGACAATGGCAGATATAATGAAGATGAGAAAATACAAACACCATTTAAATATAACATAATTTGTCAAATATTTCTTCTTGATCAGAATTGACTTTCTATAACCTAAAGAACCCTCTGTTTGAATAACTGACAACTACATTGTGCTGATAAGATTGAATAAGTGCATTCAGTTCTGTTTCGAATAATTTCTGTCGATGTTTTAATCACTGCAATCTGTCATTATCGTGTATTATTTAGAAAATGTCACTGTCTTGCTTATATATTTTACTTGGAACAAATACCGAACCTGCACAGCAAGCTAATAAATAAATGCAAGAGAAATACTACATTACTTACTTGCATTACAATAACTCTGACACACCAGAGGGGGTGTGTTGGAACATCGGAGGTGACAGGGTTTGCATGTGTGCAGCAAATTGTCAAAATATTCATTTTGGAAGCACCTTTGAGCCATCTCTATCAGTATCCCCCAAAACTAGAGAACTATAAAAAAAGGGACAGAAAAAATCTTGCTAAGTTTCCCTTAGCAAATGTAGTAACAACAGCAGCTAAATATCAAGTAGTGCATTGTGTTCTGAGGGTTTTTCTTAAGGAGGATTTCCCTTTCAGACTAAGAGCTTGGTGGCTAAGGATTTGAATACCAACTATATTCAAATTTCTAAGCAACCTAACCTGTGGTGGCTTAGAGGCAAGACTAAGGTAGTGTAAATATGAAGGGTAAATCACTCATGAAACAGAAACTGTTTATTTATAGAAGCTATTTCCCAAGCAGGTGAATTAAGTAGAACTTGGAGGGTGCAGATAATCTTAAGGGACAGAAGGGAGAGGAAGACCTTCAGTTTAAAGGTTTTGTTCACTCATTCATTCAACAAGCTTTTATTAATCACCTACTGTGTGCCAAAAGACTGAGAAAGGAATATAAATGTATATAATATCCTTGGCATTTGGGAAAATACAAATATATACATGACAGGGTCCTTGCTCTCAGAGAACTTGGAATTTATTAGTTGACATGGCACATGCATAGATACTCCAATATATTGTAGTTAAGTACAATATGTGAGAAATATGATATTCTGGTTGAGGTAGAGGATGAGGTAGAAGATTGGAGTTGAATGTTGATGTTGGGTGTATTTTGAAAATAATAACTAACCTTTATGTTTTTTATTTTATCTCATGACTCCTTTATACTCTTAAAAATTATTAAAGATCACAATGAGCTTTTGCTTATATGGGTTATTTCTATGAACATTTACCATAATAGAAATCAAAATTGATCATTTTAAATTTTTATTCCTTCATTTTAAATGTTAACATAAATATTTTATGAAAATAACTTTTAAACAAAAGAAAATGAGAATGATTTTTTATTTCTTTCATGTAGAAGACAGCTAGATTCTTATATCTGTTTTTGTATTCAGTCTGTTGTTATATTGCTTTGGTTGAACTATATGAAGAAAATCCAATCTCATACAGATATGTAGTTGGAAAAGAGAGGAGTATTTTAGTACGCAAATAATTTCTTTAGTATTATTACGAGTCCACAGAATATACTTTGAAAACCACTGCTCTATATGTAATAGTTCTGTGAACAGAAACAAACCACTTATAATATTCTAATTCTCCATCTTTAAAAGGAAGAATAGTAATATTTCTACTACCTGCCTCACAGGATCATTATGAGAATCAAAGGAGATAATATTTGTAAATCATTTTGTAAGCCTTAAAATGCCACATAAATGTAAGCTATTATTATTATTATGGGTTTAAACTAGGATGGTTGTTGTGGAAATAGGAGAGGCATTGAAAAATATGCGAGAATAATAATTATAGCCTACATTTTTATAATGCATAGCAGTTTACAAAGCACTAAGCCTCATTTGTGAAGAAGGTATTGCAAAGCTTATTACCCCCGTTTTACAGATGAAGAAACAAGCCCAAAAAGGCTGAATGATATAGCCACCATCACTCATCTGAGTTCAGCGTCAGAGCTGGAGCTAGACCCCAGACTTCTTTATTCCCCTCAACCTTCAGAGACTGACTGAATATGGATGTTGAGAGGGAACAGTGAAAGGTGATTCTGAATGCCAATGAGAGTAAAGCAAAAAGGTCTCTCCCCTACACAGACATTCATTGGTGTGACAGAAAATAAACAAGATCACTAGCAGGTTATGAAAGTCACACTTGTGGAGAAGTAAGAGAATGATTAGCAGCTGTGACATTGCAGAGAGAGCATGTCCTCTCCAATGGATGTCCCCCCTCCATGAAGACAGACAAACTAGCCTATAAAAACCAGTAGCAGCAAATCATTTGCCACTAGTGAATTGGCCTACCTCTAAGGTGAGTTTAAATCCCTCCCTTAGGGTCTGTGGGGCCCTCAAAGAAGAGAGAATATTGATGTGATACCCTACTGGTTCCCTGTGTATCTGTGGCTTAGAAATAAAAATCTGGGATTAGGCTTGAATTTGTCAGTGTGTTTAAGTAGGAAGCCAAGGATAAACCTTGGCAATTAAGTAGATATTTGACCTTGTATCTCAAAGTGAGTCTCTGAGATGCCTGTCTTTGTTTCTAAGAAATTACATCAACATAAAACATTTTAAATCAAAGAAGTCATTGAATTTAGAGGTGGCTATATGAAAACATACCCAAATAAAGATAAAATAAAGCTTCAGTTGTTGGTTAGTCAGGTCCAGCTCTTTGTGATCCCATTTGGGATTTTCTTGGCAGAGATATTGAAGTGGTTTGCTATTTCCTTCTCCAGTTCATTTTACAGATGAGGAAACTGAGGCACAGAGTAACTTCCCAGCGTCACATTGCTAGTAAATGACTGAGACCAGATTTGATCAGAGGAAAATGAGTCTTCCTGACTTCAGGCCCAGCACACTATGTACTATACCACCTGGCTGACCTCAATAGAGTTTTACCCTCAAATTATGTTTCTTTGTCAATTTAATAATTTATGTAACAGAATTCATGACATGCAAGGATGCTTCAATATAGTATAATTCTTAAACATTTATGAAAATAATTCATCGTGTCTTGTTCTGCCCAAGCTATAATATTTTCAGTGGAGAATGGTATTTTCAGAAATAAAGAGTTATTATGACCCTGTTATTCTGAACTTCTTTTTTGAATCTTACATAGACTTACATAGTTTTTAACATAGACTCCCCAAAAAATCTTACTTCATCATTGTACACTATAAAATAGCATGTCCTTTTCTGATGTTGATTTTGTTATTTACAAACTAAAATGCTTTTACTATTCCATCTGAGATGATAACATATAAAATTTTTAAATATAAAAATACATCTTATTATATCAGTTATTGCTGAAAACATCTTCCTCTTCTAAATTTAACTTTAAAAAACAAATCAACAAATCTACTCAATTCTCATTTTGCTCCTATTTGATGTATTAAAGAAAATAATCTTCAGTTTGGAAACAGTAGAGGAAAAGTAATTAAGAAAAGGGGATGTGTATTAGTGTACCTTCCTTAAGTTTGTCACCAAATTCAGAAACTACATCTTGGAGTAAAGAAAAAAATGGCAAATGTTATTGCCAAGCCATTGTTGATGATATGTGAATAATAATCATAAAGAACAAATGGGACTAAAGGCAGGCAAATGACTCAATTTTAGGGGGAAAATGAATTGGGGGAATCTATAAAAAAAAATTCTAGAAAATACAGGTAAAGTGAAAATTACAAAGAAGCAGTTCTTAACTTAACATAAAAACTGTTAGAACCACATAAGAGTAGAAAGATTTTCCTCAGGATGTAGGTTCCACATCATTGAAGGTCTTGAAGAGACCATGTGATTGTTTCTTGGGGATGGTGTGAAGGTTCTTCCTGATGACACATAGAGTGGGCTATAGAACCTCCTTAACTATGAGATTCCATTATCCTGGGTGACCATGATGGTGGTGCCTTTAGCCAGTTACATGGAATTTAGGAATAAGAGAAGGTCTGGTGGAAGAATAAGAAAAAATAGTAGCTTTCGTTGATATAGCAATTTATAATTTAAATGTTCTCTAAATACATGCTCATTTTAATGGCGATAAGTTTATATTACATGAGTTACAGTTGCTAGTTCAGGCCCTCATCACCTATTAGGAAGACCAGCATGTCCTGATTTTTCTCCCTACTTCCAGAATCTCTCTTCACTAATCCATCACTAATCCATTTACACAGCTGTAAAATTGGTAAGCCAATTTTAAACTGAGCTGATCAGATCACCCCACTACTCAGATGTCAGTGATTCTATGTTACTTCTAGTATAAAATACAAACTCCTTTACCTGATTTTTTATTAGAACTTTATTTCCAACAAAGATGTTCCATTTTTCCTTCCCATCTCTTTCCACTCCTTTATTGAGAAT
>NW_027185616.1:13136636-13195758 GCF_028583685.1 Petaurus breviceps papuanus
GGGGGGGGAGGAATACATACAAGTATTTAAGCAAAACAAATACCTACATAGGCCATAAATGCTTCCATCAGCACTCTGAGTCCATCACCCTTTTATCAAGTGAGTATTCTGCTTCATCAAGAGTTTTCTGGAGTTGTGATTGTTTGTTGAGTTGATAAGAGTTACTAAGACTCTCAAAGTTGATAGTCTTTACTATATTGTTATTGTGTAAATTGTTCTCCTGTTTCTGATCATTTCACTTTCCATCAGTTCATACAAGTTTGCCCAGGTTGCTTCATTCATTCTTTCTTTTTCATCATTTCTTTTTTTTTCTTTTTTCTTTCATTTTTAAAAAATTTATTTATTTACTTTTAGTTTACAACATTCAGTTTCACAATCCCTTGAGTTCCAAATTTTCTCCCCCTCTCTCTCCTCCTCTCCCTCCTCCACCCCCCCCCCAGCATGCAATTTGGTATAGGTTCTACAAATACCTTCACATTAAACATTAGTCAAGTCCATTCATCATTTCTTACAGCACAATAGTAGTCCATCACATTCACATACCATAACTTATTTAGCCATTTCCCAAATGATGAGCACCTCTTCAGATTCCAATTTTGCCATCTCTCACACACACACACACACACACACACACACACATGCTCTTAAGTATTTTAGTATTGATGGGTCCCTTCTCCCTTTCTTTAAGAATTTTGGGGATATACACCTAATAGTGGTATCTCTGGGTCAACAGTTATGCAAAGTTTAATATTTCTTTGGGCATAGTTCCAATGTTTTTTTCCAGATTGGCTAAACCAGTTCACAGCTCTACCAACAGTGTATTAATGTGCCTGTTTTCTCACAACCCCTCCAGCATTTTTAATTTTTCTTTTTGTTTAAAAATTTGCCAATCTGATGGATGTGAAGTTGAACCTGAGTTGTTTTCATTTTCATTCCTCTTATTATTAATGATTTAGATCATTTTATATGGTTATTGATAGTTTAGATTTCTTCCTCTGAAATTGCCTGTTCATATTTTTGACCATTTATCAGTTAATGACTGACTTTTCTTATAAATTTGAATTCATTTCTTTTATCTTAGAAAAGAGATTTTTATTAGGGAAACTTGTTTGAAAGATTTTTTCCTATTTCCCTTCTTTTCTGATTTTAGCTGCACCAACTTTCTACAAAAATGTTTTAATTTTTTGTAACCAGAATTGTCCATTTTGCCTTCTATGATCTATATCTCTTTTTGGATCTCATACTTTTCCCCATCTGTAGATAAGACAGGTAATTTCTTTGCTCCTCAAATGTGTTTGTGACACCATTCTTTGTATATCCTTTATAACTAGGATATATTCATTTAGAGATTATTGTGGTATATGATGTAAAATATTAGTCTATGCATAATTTTTTCCAGATTGTCTTTCACTTTTCCCAACAATTTTTAGTGAGTTCTCATGGGATCTTTGGATATCAAACACTAGACTGTTGTGCTTGTTTGCCTCTGTATATTATTAATCTAATCTGTTGCAGTGATTAACTTCTCAATTTCTTTCCCAGTACCAAATTGTTTTGATGATTTCTGTTTTATATTATAATTTGAGGCACTATTGAGGAACTATTAGGCCACCCTCTTTTCCATTTTTTTTATTAATTCCCTTGATATTCTTGACCTTTTATTTTTTCAGATTAATTCTGTTACGTTACATCAAAAATTAATCCTTTGGTAGTTTGATTTGTATGGCACTTAATAAGTAAACTAATTTAGGTAGTATTGTCATTTTATTATGTTTGCTTGTCCTGCCCATGAGAAATTAATATTTCTCTGATTATTTAGATGTCTTTACTTTTATAAAGAGCTTTTTGTAATTGTTCCTGTGTATGTTCCATATAGTTCCTGTGTATGTCTTAGCAGGTAGACTTCCAAGTATTTTATATTTTCTGTAGTTATTTTAAGTAAAATTTCTCTTTTCCCATATCTTCCTGATGGAAAGTGTTGATAATATATAGAAATGCTAGTGATTTGTGTGGACTTATTTTGTGTCCTATATCTTTGTTGAAATTATGATTTTAGTTAATTCTCTAGGACTCTGTAAGGAAACCAAAATATCATATGCAAAAAGCATTAATTTTGTTTCCTCTTTGCCTATGCTTATTCCCTCAATTTCATTTTCTTGTCTTATCACTATAGCTATCATTTCTACATTATATTCAGTAATAATGGTAATGAAAGACATCCTTCCTTTACCTCCAATCTTACTCAATAGGCATCTAGTTTATCCCCATTACAAATATTGTAACTGCTAGTTTTACCACTTTTCCTATTAAAGAAAGGTCACATTATTCCTATACTTTCTAGTGTTCTGTTTTGTTTCTTAAACAGTAATGGGTGTTGCATCTTATTTTTTAACATCCTTTGTTTATTGCTAAAATCATAAAATTAATCCAGACTAATATTTAAAGCATTTTATAATATGACTTCCCTGTACTTTTTAAAAATTTCATATTATTCCCCTTCATGCACTCTCTACCCAAACTATTTACAAGGTATTTCTTATATGCAATATTCCATCTACCATCTCCATTTCTTGTCACAAGGGGTCTACCATGTCTAGAATGTGATCTTTTTACATCTCTACCAGTAGAATCCAGTGCTTTTATTTGTTGACTATTGATAATTCTTACCTTCCTTTAGAGCACAAAATAGATCTAACTTACTAGATGAGGCCTTTCATGATCCAAATAGTAATTAGCACTCTCTCCCTCTAGAAATTATCTTATTTAGGGTCAAGATAACAGAGTGAAGAAGAGAACAGCCTAATTCCCACACATTTACAACAAAAAAAGATAAAATTGAATAATAATTAAGTAATAAAGAAACAAACTATAATGTGTACCTAGATCCAGTCTAGGTTGGAAAAGAGAATACCCAGAATTCTGGAGGCATTAAGGAAGGAGACCCAGACAAAGAAACAGGGGTAAAGCATGCATAATACCAACTCCCACAGCCTCAGAGTATTCCATTAAAGGACACCCTAGAGTCGACAAATATATTTAAGGGTCAAAGTATTCCAGAGAGGAAGATTTGAAGCCTCCTTCAAGAGATTAAAAAACATCAAGGCTCAAACCAAGATGGCAGAGCTCATTTTTTTCCACCCTAGTAGATCAAAGAGTTTGCAGCCACAGAAGTGAATGGCCTTTAACAAGAGAGAAGAGCTCAGCAATCTGTATTTGAGTATATAGTTACACCTGAGACCTGCCAGCACTTTGTATACCACAAACAGAACTGAAAAAGAAGACAAGCAAGGGGAGACCAAAAAAGAGGCCCACTGTCCAGTACAATGTGCCAGAGCATCAGAACCTGACCTTGAAAAAAAAAGAAAGAACTAATTCAGAAAGAAAAATTTTAAATATGCACAAACAAGGGGGCGGCTAGGTGGCACAGTGAATAGAGTCAGGAGAACATGAGTTCAAATCCAGCCTCAGACACGTAACACAAAAACTAGCCATGTGACCTTGGGCAAGTCACTTAACCCCACTTGCCCTCCAAAAAGCCAAAATATATATGTGTGTGTATAGGTGTGTATGTATATATATATATATATATATATGTGTGTGTGTGTATATATATATATATATATATATATATATATATATATATATATATATATATATAATGGGGTGGCCAGGTAGCACAGCAATTAATAGCACTGGCCCCAGTGTTGGGATGACCTGGGGATCGAATCTGGGCTCAGATACTTAGCACCACACCCAGAAATAATTGGCCAAGTAACCTTGAACAAGTTACTTAACCCCAATTGCTTTAAAAAAAAAAAAAGAAAGAAAAAAGGCTAAGCAAAATTAGCTCTGTACCTCAAAAGAGGGAAGATAAGAGTTCTACATAACTAAGATCTAATGAAGTAGGATTCACTGTAGCCAAGAGTGAGTGAGTCCTGTGATAAGACCCACAACAGGAATTTATGCCTTTTCTTTCTCTTGATTGGATCTCATGCATTTTCCCTTACTTATATATTGAAGGGGCTGTGAAAAAAGAAACAAACTAATACTGTTGGTGGAGCTATGAATTGGTTAACAATTCTGGAATGAAACTTTTTTTTTCTATTTTTCAAATGCTTTATTAACTTCTGATTTACATCATTCGTTTCTGCCAGATTTTGAGTTACAAATTTTCTCCCCATTTTTCCCCTACCCACCGCCCCAATATAGCAGTCCCACAGGATATTCCCCCCTCCAATCTGCTCTCTGCCATATTTTCTCCCATACCCCTTTCAACTTTTCCAGTGGATCTCTATGCCCAAATGCCTGTATATCTTATTTCCCAATTACATGTAAAATAGTATTAATAATAGTATATATATATATATATATATTTAAATATTTGGTTTTAAAACTTTGAATTCCAGATTTGTTCCCTTCCTCCCTTGTCACCCACCCTTACTGGGAAGATAAGCAGTTCAGTATAGGTTGTACATGTGTGGCCAATGCAAAACAATAACATAGCAGATATATTGTAAAAGACTGACTATATTTCCCTCCCTCCTATCCCATCTCCCACTTGTTCTATTCTCTACTTTGATCCCATCCCTTTTCAAAAGTGGGTGCTTCCAACTTCCCTCCCCCCAAGCCTGCCCTCCCTTCCATCATCCCCCCTCTCATACCCTTCCCCCCCTACTCTCCTGTAGGGTGAGATACCCTATTTAGTGTGTATCTCATTCCCTCCTCAAGCCAAATTCAATGGGAATAAGGTTGGCCCATTCCCTTTTACCTTCCTATTCTTCCCCTCCATTGTAACCATTTTCCCTTGCCTCTTCTATATGAGATAGTTTACCCCATTCTGTCTCTCCCCATCTCCTCTAGTTATATTCCTCTCTCACCTCTTAATTTCACCTTTTCAGTATCATCCTTTCCTGTTAAATTGGTCCTGTGCCCTCTATGTATACCTGTAAACATGTATACACGCATTCACATATGTATTCGTGTGCCCATATACCCTCATATATAGACATATATATATATATATATATATATGTATTTATATTCCCTTCAACTACTGAGAAACATTTCATAAGTTACAATTATTGTTTTTCCATGTAGGAATGTTAACAGTTCAACTTTGATAAGTTCCTTATGATTTCCTTTCCGTGTTTACCTTCTCATGCATCTCTTGCTTCTTGTATCTGAATATCAAATTTTCTATTCAACTCTGTTTTTTTCAGCAAGAATGCTTGAAAGTCCTCTATTCCACTGAATGACCGTATTTTCCCCTGAAACATGATACTCAGTTTTGCTGGGTAGGTGTGATAGTAATGGCAATTAAAGATTCCCCTGTATTGGCTTGGTTTTCAAATTGATTGTGTTAAAACCCAGAGCTTGTTAATCCCACCTGTGGGATGGACTTTTTGATGTGAAAAGAAAGTCTTGAACTGGGAGGAGCTGGTGACGTAGATTTGGAAAGACAAGAGAGAGGCGGAAGATCTTTTTGGAAGCAGCACCTCATGGAGAGAGAGAGAGACTAAGAGAATTGCTGGTGGCCGCTTTGAATTGCCCTGGACTTTTGAGACCTGCCCCCTGAGCTGCCAAGGACTGAGGAGACATGGCTGTTTTGCTGGTACTTTGTCTGTCTGTTTTGATGTTATTTTGCCAGATTTGTCCACTGGTGAAAGACAGTCCTTTTGTTGAAGAAGTCCTGGAACCTGGCTGTTCACTAAGAAGCCCTGAGACTGTCCTGCAGACAGAGAGTGAATACTGTCCACTGGTGAAGGACAGTGCTGTTGTTGCAGGGGTCTGGAGACTGTCCTGCAGACAGAATGAATACTGTCCACTGGTGAAGGACAGTGCTGTTGTTGCAGGGGTCTGGAGACTGTCCTGCAGACAGAGTGAATACTGTCCACTGGTGAAGGACAGTGCTGTTGTTGCAGGGGTCTGGGAGCCTTTCTGTTAGTTCAGAAGCCCTGAAGAAGGATTTTCTTGTTGTATGTTTACAGAAATCCTGGGAGAGGGCTTTGCTAATGTGTTCAGGGGTTCTAGGACTGTTCTACAGACAGAGGATAAATTCATGAAGGGATTGGCAATGTATCTTATGGCCTTGCTAAGTCTTGTCTCCCCAGGAACTAAGATTGCTGAGAACTTGCCTCATGTCAAGATGAAGAAAAGACCTCCATTTGGGTATTAAGTGCTGTGTTTAAACTTGATGTAACTCTGGGGTAGATTCAATTGTGATCCGGGGGTGGGGAACTTTTGACCTTATGTTTGGAAACTAATCTCCATTTGAGAAGAGGGGCTTTGTGGTGGACTTAATTAAGGTATAGCCTAGGGGTGGAGAAGTATTTAGAAGGGAGACTTTGTAATTGATTGAATGATTGGAAGGTCCTGGGGTGGGGTAGTACTTGGAGATTATTTAATCACACTTAGTAAATGCTGTATTTGGAATGATGTAATGTTTTGACCTTCTCTGTTCTTGGTTTGTCACTGAATAAAATGGAGAGCACCTATGCTGGTATTTTGAACCTTGGGAAGTTGCCTTTCCTTGGCATTATATTACAGTAGGTGATTCTTGGTTTTAATCCCAGCTCCTTTGACCTCCAGAATATCATATTCCAAGCCCTTCAGTCCTCAGTGTAGAAGCTGCCAGATCCTGGGTTATCCTGATTGTGTTTCCACAATATTCAAATTGTTTCTTCCTGGCTGCTTGTAATATTCTCTCCTTAGTTTGGGGATTCTGGAACCTGGCTATAACATTCCTAGGAGTCTTCTTTTTTGGGGGATCTTTTTCAGGAGGTGATCAGTGGATTCTTTCAACCTCTATTTTGCCCTCTGGTCCTAAAACATCAGGGCAGTTTTCTTTGAGAACTTCCTGGAGGATGATTTCTAGGTTCTTACTTTGATCATGGCTTTCAGGTAGTCCAATAATTTTTAAATTATCTCTCGTCAATCTGTTTTCCAGGTCAGTGTTTTTTCCCGTGAGGTATTTCACACTGCCTTCTATTCTTTCATTTTGTTTGGATCTGTTTAACAGCATCTTGATTTCTCATAAAGTCATTAGCTTCCATTTGCTCCAATCTAATGATTCTCCTAAGTGAGCTTTTGAGATTCTTTTTCATCTGGCAAATTTGACTTTTTAAGGCATTCTTTTCTTCATTGACTTTTTCAGCTTCTTTTGCCATTTGAGTTAGTCTATTTTTTAAGGTGTTATTTTCCTCAGTCAGGCTGTTGACTCTCATTTCATAATTTTCTTGCATTGTTCTCATTTCTCTGCCCAATTTTTCCTCCACTTCTCTTATCTGCTTCTTAAGGTCCTCTATGGCCTGTAACCAGCTGGTATTTTCCTTTGAAGCTTTTGGTGCAGGAGTTCTAACTTCACTGTCTTCCTCCTGTTCCATGCTTTGCTCCTTTTTGTCCCCCAAATAGGAGTCTAACGTTGGAATCTTCTGTCTCCTTTGTTTCCTTTGCCTGGTCATGTTGCCCCTCAGTCACTTGACCCCTGGGCTTTTTGCTTCAGTAGGATTCTACCACCAGACAAGGGAGCTTTCGTGGGGTTTTCTCAGCTGCCAGAGGTGTTAGTTGGGTGCCCTCTCTGGGGTCTCCATTCGGTCTGGCAAGCTGGACACATGCCCTAGGACCTCCAACCTAGACTGCAATCCAGATCCAAGAAGGTTAAAGCAAGAACGATTACCCCTCAGACTGGTGCTTGGTCCCCCTACACTCTGCAGGCCAGGAGCTGAAGCTGCCATGTGGCGCTGGCTGGCTGTACTGAGGTCTCAGTGGCTTCTCGTCCTGGGGACAAAAGCTACACAGTCCCATTTACTGGGTCCCAAAGTGCAGACTGCACTGACCTCTCACTTTGTCCTTTGCATCTATGTGTTGATAAATCTGTAAATGGCCACAGCTGCTGGTGATCTGGAGTCCCTTCAGCTGGAGGCTGGTCAGGCCTGCCCTGGGGCTAAAATCTCTGCGTGGGGCTGGGCTTGCTGTGCTGGCCGCTTGCTGCCGGCCTGCTGGGCTGTCCTCAGTGGGAGGTTAGCTTCTCTGTGTCATTTTGTGGGTTCTGCAGCTCCAAAGTTTTTTTAGAGTCCCCTTTTTACATGGATTGGGGAAGGTGGAAGCTGGAGCAGCAGGAAGGTCCTGCTTCGACTCTGCTATCTTGACTCCTCCCCCTGGAATGAAATCTTGAATTAGGTTAAGAAAGTGACTAAAATGCCTATCTATATTTTCCTGTCCCCAGAGATCCACTGCAAGGAGATCCATGCTAAAATGAATCGATCAACAAACATGTTAAATTCGTTACATTTTTACTACTACATGCCAGGGGCTGGATTAGACCATGGGGATACAAATACAAAGAATGAGCTAATTACTGTTATGAGGGAGCTCACATTCTAAGACAACATATACCTATGTTAGTATGCAGAGAATAACTACAACAAAAACAAATACAAGGTAATTAGAAAGGGAGGGAACTAGAAATTGGGCAAATAAAAGAAGGTCATGTGAAGAAAGTGGCATGTAAGTTGCATCTTAAAGGTAGAGCTAAGTAGGGAGTACATTTTAATGGTGGGAAATGTCCAGTGTAAGGGCAAAGAGATGGGGGATGGAATGCTGTATGTGAGGAACAGATAGAGGGTGGATTTGGGGAATCATAGTGTTTAGGAAGGGGGGAAATGTCTAATGAAGCTGGAAAGACAGCCTTGGACTAGGTTATGAAGGACTTTAAAACCCAGAGGTTTTAAATTAAAATTTTTATCTCATATACACCAAAATATTTATGGCAGCATTTTTTATAGTAGCAAAGAGCTAGACACAAAGAAGATGTACACAAAGAGGAGAACGGCTAAACAAATAGTGTTACGTGAATGTAATGGATTGTTACTACCCTGAAAGAAATTATAAGCCTCCCCCTCCCCCTGCCAAATCACTGCCTCATCTTTGCAAAGTAACTTGTGTAGCTCAGTGAAACTCTGAGCTATACTGTGCAATGTTACCCAAGATGGCCAGGTCATAGTGGAGAGTTCTAACAAAAGGTAATCCTCTAGAGAAAGAAATGGCAAACTATTCCAGTACCTTTGCCAAGAAAACCCCTGGGACAGTGCTGAAATGATAAAAGAGATGATGTTGGAAGATGAGCCCCTCAGGTGGGACAGTGTCCAACATGCTACTGGGGAAGAGTGGGGTACAACTATAAGTAGCTCTGGTACAAATTAAATGACTGGGTCAAAACCAAAAGGAAGTTCAGCTGTGGATGTATCTGGTGACAAAAGGAAAGTCCAATGCTATAAAGATCCAATGTAATACACAAACCTTGAATGTAAGATCTATGAAACAAGGCAAGCTGGATGTGGTCAAACAGGAGATGGAAAGATTAAGAATTGACATCTTAGGTGTTAGTGAACTTGAATAGCAATGGGTGAATTTAATTCAAGTGATAGCTACATATACTACTGTGGGCAAGAATCTCTTAGAAGATTACGCTCATAGTAAAAGAGTGAGAAAAGTAATACTGGGGTACAATCTCAAAAATGACAAAACCCAAGGCAAACCATTCAACATCACAATGATACAAGTCTATGCTCCAAATACCAATGCCAACAAGGCCAAAGTTGATTGGGTCTGTGAAAACCTACAATATCTTCTAGAAATATCACCAAAACAAGATGTTACATGCATCACAGGGGATTGGAATGCTAAAGAAGGAAATCAATAGATAATTAGAATAGCAGAAAAGTTTGGTAGAGCATGAAATGAATTAGGACAGAAACTAATATGAGTTTTGTCAAGATAACTCACTGGTCATAGCAAACTCTATACATGGACATCACCAGATGGTCAATATAGAAGTCAGATTAATTATCTACTTACAGTAAAGGTGCAGAAGCTCTACACAGTCAATTAAAATAAGACCTGAAGCTGACTGTGACTCAGATCTTGAACTTCTTATTTCAAAATTTAGGCTTAAATTGAAGAAAATAGGGGAAACCATCAGACCATATAGGCATAAGCTAAATAATATCCTCTATGACTATGAAGCAAAGGTGATGAATAGATTTAAGGGATTAGATCTGGCAGATAGAATACCTGAAGAACTGTGCACAGAGGTTTGCAATATTATACAGGAAACAACAAAGAAAAATATCCCAAAGAAAAAGAAGAGCAAGAAACAAAATGGCTGTCTGATGAGGCTTTACAAATAGCTGAGGAAAGAAGGAAAGGAGAAAGGGAAAGAAATACCCAACTGGATGCGGAATTCTAGAGAATAGCAAGGAGAGATAAGAAGATTTTCTTAAGTGAGCAATGCAAAGAAATGGAAGAAAAGAATAGAATGGGAAAGACAAGAGATCTCTTCAAGAAAATTAGAGATATCAAGGTTCAGGAACTAGAGACCAAGTTGCCAACATTTGCTGGATTATGGAGAAAGGAAGGGAGTTCCAGAAAAGCATGTATTTCTGCTTCATTGACTACACTAAAGCCTTTGTATGGATTACAACAAAAATGTGGCAAGTCTTCAAGGAGATGATAGTACCAAATCATCTTACTTGAGAAACCTGTATATAGACCAAGAAGCAACAGTTTGAACTGAACATGGAACAACTGATTGGTTTAAGATCGGAAAAGGAGTACAATAAGGCTGTATGTTGTCACCTTATTTATTTAACTTATATGCAGGGTATATCATGCAAAATGCCAAGTTGGATGAATCAAAAGCTGTAATAAATGTTGCCAGGAGAAACATCAACAATCTTAAATATGCAAATGATGCCACTCTGTGGCAGAAAGTAAAGAAGAATTAGAAAGACTCTTGATGAAGATGAAAGAGGAGAGTATAAAAGCTGGCTTGAACCTTAACGTAAAAAAAACTAAGATCTTGGCAACTGGTCCCATCACTTCCTGGCAAATAGAGGGAAAAGAAATGGAAGTAGTATCAGATCTCATATTCTTGGGCTCAAAGATCATTGCAGACGGCAACTGCAGCCATGAAATTAAAAGACACTTGCTCCTTGGAGAGCTATGGCAAATCCGGACAGCATACCAAAAATTAGGGACATCACCTTGCCTACAAAGGTCCATATATTTCAAGCTGTGGTTTTTCCCACAGCAATGTATGTCTGTGAGAGTTGGATTGCAAGGGAAGTTGAGCACCACAGAACCACTGCTTTTGAAATATGATCCTGGAGAAGACTTTTAAGAATCCCTTGGACATCAAGGAGATCAAATCAGTCAATCCTTAAAGAAACCAATTCAAACCATTCACTGTAAGGTCAAAGGTGAAGCTTAAATATTTTCGTCACATAATGAAAAGATGGGATTCATTTGAAAAGACCTTAGGGAAAATTGAAGGCAAAAAGAAAAGGGAACGAGGATGAGATGGATAGATAGTATCACAGAAACAATGAACGTGAACTTTGACATACTTTGAGAGATAACGGAGGATAGAAGGGCTTGGTGTATTATGGTCCGTGGGATCACAAAGAGTTGTATATGACTGAACAACTGAGCAACAGGAAGAAATGATGAATGAATGAATGTGATAAATATAAGGAAAGATGGGAAAACCAATTTGAATTAGTACAAAGTGAGATAAGCAGAAAACAATATATACAATGACTACAAGAATGTTCATGGGGGGAAAAATAACAATAAGCTAAACTGAATTCTTTAAAATTATAAAAACTAAGCTTAGAGCCAAAGAAGGGACATGAGAATGTACCTCCCTCACTTCTTTGGAGAAGTGGAAAACTCTGAGTATGGAATATTACATATAATGTCAAACTCAGTCAATGTGTTGCTTAGTTTTGCCAAACTATTTTTTTCTCTCTTTTTAATTCTTTGTCATATAGGATGGCTCTCTGGAAGGGAAGAAAGAATTGAGGAGGTATGTGTTGGAAAATATAATTGTTGATGTAAAAACAAAAGCTATTAATAATTTTAAAGTTCTTTTTTTTTAATTTGGAAGTTAAAGGGAAGGTTGATCATGGAAGTTTGCCAGCTTAGAGTAAGGAGTCAAGACAAAGAATGAACTTTTATGTTTAGCTCCCATGAACTCCCACTCATTTTTAGCACCATGCTACCTTCTGTCAACTCTTCATGAATTTTCAAAACTGCTTTACTCTGATTTATAGGACTTTCTGATTCTTCCAAATCCCATGATACACATTATATGTTAGTTTTTTAATGGCTGAATTTTCCCCATGATTTTTTTTGTCTGATCTCTAAACACAGATACTTCACAATACATGAGACATGCTGATAATTTCATCTACATCCTTTGATGATTTGAAATTCAGCAAATACTTAAAGTGTTCATTCTGCACAAAGTACTATACTTGGACCTGGGAAAGTTATAAAGTTTAGATAATATATTGTCCCTGGCCTTATGAATCTCACAGTCTAGTCAAGGGAGTCTTATACAACCAGTTGACAAGTATTTACTTACATAAATAACTGTAATATAGAATAACATGTGAAAAGTACATCGAGGGGCAGCTAGGTGGCACAGTGAGTAAAGAGCCGGCCCCAGAGTCGGGAGGACCCAAGTTCGGTTCTGCCTCAGACACTTAACACTCACACAAAAATACTAGCAGTGTAACCTTGGGCAAGTTACTTAACCCCAATTGCCCTCCAAAAGGCAAAAAAAAAAAAGTACATTGAAAAGGTGCAAATGAAATCCTATGAGAAATCTAATGGGGGTATCATTACAGATTGGAAATACCTGGAAAAGCTTCATGGAAAAGGAAGCATTTCATCTGGGCTTTAAAGGAGAGAAAGAGAAAGACATTCTAATCTGGGAAACAGAATAAATAAAGGCACAGAGACTGGAAAGCACAGGGCCTGTTTAAGGTACTGAAAGAAGTATAGCTTGAGGAGACCACAGAGTGCTTGATGGAGAATACTAGGAATTCAGGCTTCATATTTGATTTGTAAACATTTGCATTTACTTTTCTGTATATGTGTTGTTTGCCCCCATTAGAATACAAGCTTCTTGAGGGCAGAAACTATTTTGTTTTTATCTTTGTATCTCTAATGCCTGGCACAGTGCTTGACATGGAATAATAAATGTTTAATTAATTAATGATGGATAGATAATGATTACAGATTGTGGAGATTTTACATGCTGAGGATAAGCTAAGGATTTTGAAAAATGTGACATTCAGTGTCAGTTTCTTAGAACTCTTTGTAATATCAATGCAAATTATTTAAATTCTCAGCCTTTTATTCCCTTCCTTGTTTGAACTATTTTTTAAACTTTCCAAATCAAAGAAAAAACAGCTGTAGAAAAACAGCTGTTCATATGACACTTGGAGAAAAATCTTTCTCTGATCTGACATTCTAAAAGATTTTTTTTTAAGTCTGCAGTAATTTAGCTCTTCAAGTAAGCAAAAACTGTCAACCTAATTAAACACCTAATGTTTTGGGGAATACTTTTGATTCAATAGAAAACTAGTTACAACATCTAAATTAATTTTTTCATGGAATTTTTATAGAAGCTAAGAGAAAATGTCCTGTTTACTCTCCATTTAATTCCTAATATCTAGAAATCCAGTGCGCTATAATAAAATTACGAATACATAAATAATATGCATGCCATATATTTTGGAACTACTTTGAAATATGGCCATGCATTTTCAACATGTTTCAATTTTCTGATTACAAAAGTTTTCATAAACTGATGCCATCAATTCTGAGTTTTGACTAAAATTATTTTATTAACATACTTAAGATCATATCTATACTATAAATTAGATCATTTTAATAGAAATGTGTTATCATTTGGAATGTGTTTCTTAACTGAATGCTGATTCAGTATGTGTTAAGGATGCTACTGCCCACAGTTCCTGGAACATTCAGTTCTGTCTCTAGTAATCAGGAACCCTGTGTGCAAATACCATATTCAATAGCACCTTGGTGACCTGTAAACTATGGTCTATGGACTATGTAAAGAAAGAGTTGTAGCCTAATCCGCTCCTCTAAGCTGTAGACAAAAAAGTTCATAGAATTTCTTTTTGTTAAATTCCTTTTTTTAATAAAGATATAAGAGTTGTACGAGCAACTATGAACTTTTGCTTTTGTAGAGTGTTATGGGAGAATATCTCCTCTCTGTGTTCATATGGTGGACAACACAATGCAGAAATCATGGAAGTAAAAACCTACATTTTATCATTATACTCAAGCACAGGTTCAGACCTTAGAAAAAATCTGAACAATTATGAGGATTCTGATAAGACTTTCTGTAGGCAAAATTACATCAAAGTGACAAAGAAATAATTCATTTAACTATTGCTATCTTGTACATTCCTCTTAAACCATAAAAATTCAAGAGAAGATAGATCCAGAATGCTGCACTTCCTACTGTGTCATAAAAGTCAAACAGTCATAATCTTATATATTATCTAAAAAATAAAACTTCATCAAATAAACTTTATAGGTTTCAGATTAAATTGCATTTACAAGATTCACAATAGACTGATTGAGAAGATTTACATGTCACTGAGGAGTCAAAGACAGTTGCAATTCTTCTCCTGGCTTCTTATCAAAGGAACGTTTAAGGCTCTAAGTAAATTTTTACATATGATGGGACAGGTTTTGGTCAGGTGAGGTTAATATTAAGACAGATTTTGAGTTAACCAAAAATTATAGGAGGAATGTCCTTGAAGCCCAAATAACAGAAGGAAAAATTAAAAATTCCCATGACAAGAGTTTAAGTACCGGTATGTTAAATTTAATAAGATGCTAACAAAATTTCTGTGACCCATCCTGCACTTCTTTTTGCTTTCCTTTGGTATATTTTCTCAGTATTTTACTGATGTTCTCCTTTTTTTGAATTTCTATCACTATCCAACTCATCATTCACCCTCAGCCTCTAAAATAGAAGCCCTCCTTTATAATATATACAATCAAGCAAAACAAATCAACATACTGGTCATGTCCCAAATTGCATTTTTCATTCTACAATGATAATAGCTAGTCTTTTTTCTTTCACTTTAAGGTTTGCAAAGTATTTTACAAATTTGATCTCATTTTATACTCACAACAATCCTCAGACAGAGATATTATTATCTCCATTTTACAGATGAGGAAACTGAGGCAAATAGCTGCAAAGTGACTTGCCTAAGATCACACAGCTAAAAAGTATCTGAAGCAATATTTGAACTCAGGTCTTCCTGATTTTC
The DNA here is from genome assembly GCF_028583685.1 of Petaurus breviceps papuanus. NCBI lineage: Eukaryota > Metazoa > Chordata > Mammalia > Diprotodontia > Petauridae > Petaurus > Petaurus breviceps. The sequence continues at coordinate 13,151,798 of NW_027185616.1, forward strand.
ATATATAGCAGTCTGTCCATTGAGCCACCTTGCAGCCTCTATTCAAAAACACTAGTCCATCACCAAGGAGAATTCATAAATAAATAAGGAATAGAAGAAACCATGAAAAATGAAATGGACAATTTTAAATATAAAAAAATAAATTGAAAGTTAATTGTATTTAGAGCTGCAAGGGACATTAAGGTCATCTAATTCAACCTGCTCATCTTTTCTGGGGCTGAAAAGGGCAGTAGACTTGTAATTGCATTGGTCTGAGGAATTCCTAAAGAGGAAACTGACTCTACTTGTATTGATTGGCAACTACTCTGCCTGCTATGAAAGTATTTAAGCATCTCTTTTCGCAGTTGCCAAAAATTTGGAATAAAGAGACAGTCCTCCTATTGGGGAATGGATAAGCAAATTGTGAAACAGGAATACAATGGAATGTGATTATACAGTCAGACACAATGACAGTTTCAAAGGAAACTAAGAAGATCTCTATAAGTTGATACAGAGCGAAGTGAGCAGATCTAGAACAATTTCTGCAAGGATAACAAAATTCCAAAGAAAAACAACGTTGAAAAACTCTAAAACTCTGATCAATGCAATGATAAACCACAAGTCCAAAAGAACACTGTAGTAGAGGAGTTTGGTCAACCAGAAGTTTGCCTAAAGGTTTAATAATTTCATAATTCATTTAAGAAGAGGAAGGACACCAAAATGGGGTGGGAGAGTGTGAAAGGGCACTGAAAACAAATTTGTTTTTGACAAGTCTGCTTAGACTAAAGACATAGGTAAAAGAGAAATTAAAAATAAATTGTGACTAATCTAAAATAAGCTGTGATCCAATTAACTATACCATCTTCAAGATAATCTCTTAACATGTTTACATACAATGTAAAAATGCATACCAAAGGGGCAGCCAGGTAGCACAATGAGTAAGAGCACCAGCCCCAGGGTCCGGGATGACTTGGGAATCAATTCTGGGCTCAGACACTTAGCACCCACCCAGAAACACCTGGCTGTGTAACCTTGAGCAAGTTAACCCCAACTGCTTAAAAAAAATGCATACCAAAGAAAATTTTCGAGTGTTCATTTAGATACATAGCTGAGTGTATTTATTAGGCAGTGTCTTGGTAGGCAAAGAATGCTGTAGGCCAAAAGGTATGGAACTTGGAGTCAAGGCTTTGAATTTCCCTTTGATGCTTAACTAGTTGCATGACTATGGAAATATATAAGGTAATTTAAAGTCCAAATGAAATAATATATGTAAAGCTAAAAATCAGTTATTACTCTATAATGCAACAAATTAACCAGAGTCCAGCAAGCCTAAATTAAAATATCCCACAAAATTATCTTACCATTATAGGTATTTGTATTTTCACAAGAGATTCTTAGAGAATTAAGTCCTCAACCCAAAGAATTGTGTTGATAGGACACATCTTGTAAGATAGGATCAATCCCTTGGAAAAAATTTTTGCTCAGATTCTGACAAGGGGTGATAGGTGTTACAGGGGCTCCAATGACCAGAGTCCCTGAGTGGGCAGTCTGGAATGAATTCATAGGACCCAAGCATTCTGAGTCAAGTTGGTAAAAGTTTATTGTTACGCTTTACAGCTGGCAAGAGTTCTTAGGGAACCTGCAACCTTAAAGAAGTCATAGGTATAGTTTATAAAGAGTTACAGTAGTAAATCAGATGTCAATTATGCTAACTAGGTGAGTAAGGGTGGGATTAGACAGAAGTTAAGGAGTGGTCAGTGCTTAAAGGAACATATAATTTTATTATCTACTGCGCAGGTGTATTGCCCATAATTCACTGGGAAATAGCCCAAGGTGGGGCTACCTGAAGGTGTGGTTTTAAGCTTGAAATGTCACTAAGTTAGCTAGTAGTCAAGGCTGACTGAGAAGTGCCTAGTCTGCCACCCATCAGTGTCATGTTTGACAAGATGGATGTTGGGAACCAAGGCTAACGGGATTCAGGATGTGCCTAATTGGCTGAGGAGTTAACTTATAGATAGTGCATTGAAGGATTCATAGGTGCAGCTGGCCATTATACTAAGGGGAGATAAACAGCTCATGAAATGTTGCTAGGCAGAGTGCTGGCAGGGGGAAAGGGCAGAGTTAATGCTCTGAGGCTGGGGGGGGGGCATGTGATTTTATAAATTGATTTTACAAATTGATGTTACAAACATAGACACCCCAAGCACCCCATCAATTCCATGGCTTGATAGTTGTTAGTGTGCCCTAGACTCTGGACAGTAGAATTCTGATCACCCATTGTACATTCATAAATTAGCATGCTAGCTTAAAATCCATTTTCTTATACATTTAATCAGTCCCATGAGTGTTACCCTTGGATAAGTTGATAAAAATCAAGTTCCTCTGACTACCAAGCAGGATACCAGACCTTGTCCTATGATGATCCTGCTAAAACACTGCCATCACTTATGTTGTCCTTTTCCTTTCTTTGGAGCCAAAGGAAGGATTTCAGCATGCTCTATGCCTCCAGGATCAAATACAATATCCTCCATTTAGCATTCAGAGCCCTTCATAACCTTGTTCCCTCTTACTTCTTATACCTTACATACCCCACATACTTTTTGATCCAGTGGCATTTGCCTCCTTGCTCTTTGAAAAACAAGACGCTCTGGGGGCTCACTTTGAGAAGTGTTCTGTGATTTGATCTGTATTCTGGGAAGCCGTTGTCCAGGGACCCCCAGCTTTGAAAAACCCAGATGTGGAAACCCAGATGTTGACTGGGTATGGATGTAATGGTTGGACAGTTTGGAAAGTTGTCTACTTGATCTGTTTCTGTCTTGATAATTCTGCCTGTATGCTTTGAAGTTCAGAGTGCTGACCTTTTTCCCCTGAACAAGTGTAGCGGCAAGCACCCCAAGCACGTCCTCAGGGTTTGCTGCTACCACAGGTTCTTGGATCTGCTTTGTTAAAGGAAAGCAACTCAAAATAGGTTAACAAGCTTACTTTAATCAGTCAGACATATATCGTTTACCTTGTTCAGGGGAAAAAGGTCAGCACCCCAAACTTCAAAGCATACAGACAGAATTATCAAGACATTAACAGATCAAGTAGACAGCTTTCCAAACTGTCCAACCATTACATCCATACCCAGTCAACATCTGGGTTTCCACATCTGGGTTTTTCAAAGCCGGGGGACTCTCAACAAGGGCTTCCCAGAATTCAGATCAAATCACAGAACACATCTCAAAGTGAGTCCCAAAACAAAGCTACACATCAGGGCTTATATAGCTTTCTCCTGGCTCAGAGAATGTAACAACCTTATTGACCCACTGGCCAATCAAGAAGTATCTACTGAAAAACAAGCCTCCCTCCCCAGGCTTCAGGTGCACTTTAGCCTAGGGGCAGGGAAGATCTTCCAAATTTGCATTCCCATTACAACAAGGTAAAAGATATATGTCTGACTGATTAAAGTAAGCTTGTTAACCCCCCCCCCAAAAAAAAACCCAAGAACCCAAGACGCTCTATCTCTCAGCTCTGGGAATTTTCTCTAGACTGTCCCCCATACTTGGAATGCTCTTCCTCTCATGACTCTTGACTCCCCCACCTTCCTTTAAGTCCCAACTAAAATCCCATATTCTACAAGAAGCCTTTTCCAATTCCTCTTAATTCTAGTACCTTCCATCTGTCAATCATTTCCTATATATAACTTGTTTGTACATATTTGTTTGCTTCTAATCACCCCCATTGGGGCAGCTAGGTAGTACAGTGGATACAGCACAAGGCTTGGAATCAGGAAGACTCATCTTAAATGAGTTCAAATCTGGCCTCAGACACTTACTAGTTAGCTGTGTGACTCTGGGCAAGTCACGTAACCCTCATCAATTCCTCATCTGTAAAATGAACTGGAGAAGGAGATGGCAAACCATTCCAGTATCTTTTCAAGAAAATACCAAATTGGGTCACAGAGTCAGACACAACTGAACAACAACAAATCTCCCCTATCAGATTGTGAGTTCCTAGAGGGCAGGGTCTGGTTTTGCCTTTCTTTGTATTATTGCTTTGTATTACTTGTTAAACAAAACACTGGTGCTTAATAAATGCTTATCAACAGAATGACTGACTGGTTATTGGAATAAAGGAATATCTATTTTACCTAAGCTTCAGTTTTCTCATGTATAAAAAAGGAGATGGGGGCAGCTAGGTGGCGCAATGAATTGAGCACTGGCACTGGAGTCAGGAGGATCTGAGTTCAAATTCAGCCTCAGACACTTAACACACACACACACACACACACACACACACCTAGCCGTGTGACCCTGGGAAAGTCACTTAACCCCAATTGCCCTACCTTCTCCCTCAAAAAAAAAAAAGATTAATAAATAAATAAATAAAACGGAGATAGTAATAGCACCTACCTCCCCAGATTTGTTGTGAGAAACAAATGAGATAATGTATCCAAAAAAAAAAAACTTTGCAAACCTTACAATGTTATATAAATATCAGCTATTATTGTAGTTGTCTCTGGCTGATTTATTGAAGCTAGGAACAACTATGACAGAGGGAAACTAAAAGAATGCTCCCCCTCCCGCTACCCCCCCCAAAAAAAAACAATAGGAGAAAGGATTTTCACGTCATCCCAGAGTTCTCACCTGAGTCCCTCGGAAGTCATTCCCACCCTCCCTGAAAATTCCAATTGTGACAGGTTCACACTGACAACTCATTATTTTCCAGGCAGACAGTGGCAATAAAAAGGTGCAACGAGGGTTGAAGAACCCTGCTGTATCCCTGTCAACATCCTGGTTCCAGAGACCTTAAGTGGCAGTTAGCCATTTTTTACAGTAATTGGTGCTGGCTAATGAGGAAGGTAGCACCACACTATTGAAACTTCTTGGGAATACAAACTGCAGAACCCCTAGGGCTGGGACTGGGCTGGAGAAGGAAAGGTGCTGAACAAATGAACCAATACTCCAGGGGCAGTGTCCTTGATAAGAAATAGGACCAGTGATGACTTGAAACATCGGAGCTCTGCTAAATGCTGTGGAAATTCCCAAACAGCAAAAGGAAAATTCCCAGAACCCTCCTAAAAGAGTAGAAGACACATAGGAATTTTGCTCCCAATCAAAGCAGTGGCCAAAGAAGGATAGGGCTGGGATTCACACCTGCTGACCGATTTTCTGATTGTATCTTGTAGCCCAGCCTTTTAAGGCTGAAGGATGAAGGTTTCTGATCAGAGCAAAGCCCTTGGGTCAGTCCTTTATCGCTCATCAAAACTCACCAGAGAAGGGCTGATTCATCCATCCAGGGCACAATTTTTCACATCTGCAAAATTAGAACAGGGTACTTTAGACTGTATAGGCTAGTAATGCCCCAGGGCAGCCCCCGAGAAAAATGTTCCCCTTAGCCAGCTTCTCCCCTAGCCCCAACTTTCAGCTACTACTAGCTAGTAATAGAAAAACTGTATTGCTGCCCCACCCTTATCCCCTTAGATACAGCCCACAAGCTGCTGTAAGAGTGCACACAAATATTTTCACTGTATTGCCAAGAAATCTCCAACAGAACCCAGATGAAGCATTGTGCACTCTAGGCAAAGTCTGAAAATTGTACCCTTGCCCCCATCCCCAGCTACAGTGTGCTAGAAGAACACACCTCTTTGTCACACTACTCTCTGACCTGGATTCAAATCTCACCTCTGATGCTTATTCCCCCATGTGACCACTTAACTTCCCTGGTCCTCAGTTTTCTCATCTGTAAAACAAGAAGGGTTGGACTAGTTGACCAACTAGAGATCAACAATGCTATGATCTGTGTTCTATGTAGCATCTCTTCCCCTTAGAATACTTGGTTCATTTCAAGGTTCAAGTGCTACCTAATAATCCACAAAGCCTTTCTGAACGCTAGCCCTCTCTCTCCCCACTCCAAATGTTAACACTCAACTTTGTTTTTACTTCCTATCTCTTTTTGTATTTGCTTTTCTGTGTCTACATTGTGATAGAGCAAAATGTAAACTTTCTGAAGGCAGGGCTTTCTCCTTTTTATGTTTTTATCTCTTCATGCCTAGCACATCACCTTGAACACAGGAGGTGCATGATAAATGCTAATTGTTAAAAAAAAAACAAAACAGTGCATTTATTTTTAAAAATCCTATTTTAAAGTTCCTATTCACGGTCTCCTTCAGTATAATCATGTTGCATTGCCATCTATCTACCCTAATCCTAGCTCTGATTTCAGAACACAAAATATATCCAGCTTAATGGCCATGAGAGATACAAATTCTGATTTTAACTGTTATCTTGATAAAATTTTGAAGATAAACAGTCTCTTTCAGGACCCTGTTTTCATACACCCCTTCTAATTGCTGCTTTATTGTGGATTTATCATACTCTCTAATCTGAGACCAAGAAGCAAAGTCCTTTTCTGTCTGTGGTCCAGGTCAATCCTCTTGCCTTCTGTTTGAATTTGCTCTACTCTGTCCTCCAAGTTGCTTAAAGCCCAAATCAGTCACTGTCTCCTAATTAGCTGTTGGGACAGAACCCAACTCAACTATTGAGCTTCCCTGAACTGATCCTTGGATCTCAGCTGGAATATCTGTATACTTTCCAGTTTACCCTCTCATTCTCTATTCCCACCAGTGCTGGCTTTGAATACATGATTAGTGGACTCATCGCCCCAGGCCCCTCACTCCCAAGCAACTTACCGTGGATTCTTTGCTCCTGACAAACAAGCAGTTTGCCTAAAAACTCAAAATTCTTCCACAACAGCTCCCCAAATCCCACTAAAAATCCTGAGGTACTTCCACCTCAGTTACTTCCAAATATCTTGGGAATATTTTCAGACAATTCTGGGACTACTATTTCTTCTCAATAATAGCATATTTGCAGTTATTTTAAATTCCTCTGTCTCCACCCAAACTAGAATTGCCACTAAATTCATAATGATTTAAGCAGAGGTGAGGGAAGTTGGGGAGGGGAGGGGCTTTAGGAGGGCAAGATTTATGTCTGTTGAAATGTCTTACTCTATTTTGTTTTGTCATGAGTAGCCCACACACTCTACAGGATGTCAGAATACCTGGGTTCCAGACAGATCCCTCTAAGCTCTTAATATGACATATATCACATACCTTATCCTCTCTTCACTTCCAATTTCTCCATCTGCAAAATGAGGGTGAGAATCCCCAAGAAATGTTGATGGAGGTGTGTGCAAATGAGCTGCTGCCTGCAAAATGTTCTGAGCCACTTTGAAGAGGGACAACAGACAAGACCCTCAAAACATTAGTTTCATTGGGCACCTCCAGAATCAAGGATAAATTCAGGGGAAAATAAGTTAGAAATGTTGGCATTTGTTTCACCCCAGTTGCTCAATGGAACTTCAGCCTTTTTTTTTTTTTTAACAAATAAATTATCTCAGGAAAAAGTTTGACCTGACTGTGTTTTACCTGTATATGCCTTTGTGCATTTTCCTCCAGAGTCCACACCCCTTTGGAATTTGACTTGCAGCCTTTATAGTCATGAGGTGACAAACCATTAGCTGACGTCAACCAAACATTCTGCCCGCTGTTCTTAGGAAACTATAAGAACATCCTTTAAGCATGTTTTCAGGAACCTTGGGATCTTATTCTTTGGAGACAGGAACAGACTTTATTTGCGAATTAATTACTTAAAAAACCCTTGTTCTCTCCAACATTATAATAATGATATCCTTATTTTTTACCTTTTTGAAGACTTGGCTCTGTAAAATTTGATACAAATGACCTTGTGTGATTTGGATTCCAATGTTGTGTAATCCTGTAGGATATTTCATTTTTCTGATGGTTCCATATTCTTGTTAATATGAGCATCCCCTGCAATAATAATGTGGATTGTAATACATCAATGCTTGCCCATCCTCTTAGACTTTTGTCCATGTCCTCAATCAACCAGTCAAAGGACAAGGATTTATTAAGTGCTTACTATGTGCTAAGTACTGTGTTGTCTCTACATTCAAGGCACTAACAGCTGGAGAAGGGTGGAGGGGGGGCCCAGAAAGGCTCCTTGAAGAAGATGGCATTTGAGCCGTGTTTTGAAGGAAGCTAAAGATTAGAGATGCAGATGATGAGGGAAAAGATTTCAAGAATGAAAGACTGCTGTACAAAGGCATGGAGGTATGAAATGGAGTATTATATGTGAGAAACAGCAAGTAGCCTATATGATTGAACTGTCAAATACATGGAAAAGAATAATGTATAAGAAGCTAGAAAGATAGGGGCGGCCAGGTAGCTCAGCGAGTAAGAGCACCGGCTCCAGTGTCAATACGACCTGGAGATCGAATCCCAGGCTCAGACACTTAGCATCCACCCAGAAACACCTGGCCGTGTAACCTTGAGCAAGTTACTTAACCCCGATTGCTTTAAAAAAAAAAAAAAAGAAGCTAGAAAGATAATAAGGAGTCTAGTTGTGGAGAGCTTTAATTGCCAGAGTTTATAATCTATGTCCTAGAAGTGATAGAGAGCTGCTGTTGTTCAGCCATGTCAGAATCTTCGTGGCCTCATTTGGGGTTTTCTCAGCAAAGAAACTGGAGTAATTTGTCATTTCCTTCTCCAGTTCATTTTACAGATGAGGAAACTGAGGCAAACAGATCCTGAAATGATTCACCCAGGATCACATAGCTAATAAGTGTTTAAGGCCAGATTTAAACTCAGGAAGTTGAGTCTTCCTGACTCCAGACCTGCCATTCTATCTCTCCACTATACCATGTAGCGGCCCTAGGTGGAGAGAGAGCTACGGGAGTTTGTTGAGGGGAAGACTATATGTGCAGACCTGGGTATTTGGGAAATAATTTTGAATGGAAAATGGTTTGGAGCTTGAAAGAATGAGACCATTTGGAAGCTATTCAAAAAGTTTAGGGGCAGCTAAGTGGCACAGTGAATAGAGCACTAGCCCTGGAGTCAGGAGGACCTGAGTTCAAATCCGACCTCAGACACTTAGCACAAAACTAGCCATATGACCTTAGGCAAGTCACTTAACCCCAATTGCCCTACCATCCCCCCTCCAAAAAAGCAAAAAAGAAAAAGAAAAGGTTTAGATGAGAGACAAAAACCTGAACTAAAGTGATGACTGTGAGTGGAGAGAATAGGAGGTAGCCTAGAAATATTCTGAAAAAAGGAATGACAAAATTTGGCAACAGATTAGACATTAGAGTGAATGAACATAAGGAATTGAGGATGACAGTGAGGTTGCAATCCACCACAGGGAGTATACTCGTATTAGGGACCTTGCTCTGGGTCTCTTGATATTGCGTAGATGAACAACAATGAAATAAGCCAGCTGTGCTTTGGTGAGCCCTCACTATTTCTATGGAACTAGTTCATTTTATTTTCCAGTCATTCACGTATTTCTCTGGTATCCTTTAGGACACTTTAGGACAAGAAGAAAGAAAAAAAGAGGAAGGGAAGAAGAAATGAAGGGAGGGAGGAAGGGAGGAAGGAAGGAAGGAGGGAAGGAAGGAAGGAGGGAAGGAAGGAAGGAAGGAAGGAAGGAAGGAAGGAAGGAAGGAAGGAAGGAGGGAAGGAGGGAAGGAAAAGAGAGAGTGGGAAGGAAAGGAGGAAAGAAAGAAAAAGAAAGGAGCATCAGTGGAACAAAAAAAGCACAGAACAAAATGAAATCTACTAGAATGGAAGTTCCTCACTGGAAAAGATCTTGTTTTTGCCTTTCTTCGCATCCTCAGTGCTTTGCACAATTCCTGGTATGTGGTAAGACCTTAACAAATGCATGATGATGATGATGATGATGAAAAAGTTCAAAAGGGAAAAATAAACAGGGCAATTTTGTAACTTCCATATTAAATTTGATATGCATTTTTAAAAATTGTATATGACAGAAGTGCATAGTTTCATATGAAATCTTCTTTTTGGTTCTTTGTAGATTGGATTCTGTTGATAACTAAGTTCATAATGAAGAAAATTTAATTAAATTTTAAAAGGAAAACAAAGTGACTTTCTCTACCAATACAGATCCACATCTTAGAGAATGGCATGGGATATGGAGAGGTTAGCTTGCCCAGGGTCATTTAGCCAGTATATGTCAGAGGCAGGACATGAGCCCAGCATTTTCTCACTCCCAGACTGGTTTTCTGTCCTCTACTTAGCTAGGTGGCACAACGTTTAGGGCACTGCCTGGAATCAGCAAGACAATTTCAAATCTAGCCTCCGACACTTATGACCTATATGACTCTGGGCAAGTCACTTAATTTCTGTTTGCCTGAGTTTCCTCAGGCAATGAGATTCATCACACAGTTGTGAGCATTGTTTTGATGATAAAATAATTGTAAAGCACTTTGCAAACCTTAAAGTCCTTTATAAGTGCTAGTTATTGTTATTATTATGGTCCAAGCTGTGTTGCATCATCTCAATGTCATTCCAGACCTTAGTTAAGAAACAATCTGTCCATACCTCCTACACAATGCCTAAGCAAGCAAGACATGTTGTTGTTGTGTTGTTTCATTCATGTCCAACTCTCGTGATCCCATTTGGGATTTTCTTTTTTTTTTTTATAAGCAATCAGGGTTAAGTAACTTGCTCCAGTTTACACGGCCAGTTATTATTTCTGGGTGTGGTGCTGAGTATCTGAGCCCGGATTTGATCCAGGTCATCCCGACACTGGAGCCGGTCCTCTTACTTGCTGAGCCACCTGGCCGCCCCTAAGCAATTGGGGTTAAGTAACTTGCTCAAGGTTACACGGCCAGGTGTTTCTGGGTGGGTGCTAAGTGTCTGAGCCCAGGATTCGATCTCCAGGTCTTCTCAACACTGGAGCCAGTGCTCTTACTCGCTGTGCTACCTGGCTGCCCCAACCCCATTTGGGATTTTCTTGGCAAATATACTGGAGTAGTGTGCCACGTCTTTCTCCAGATCATTTTACAAATGAAGAAACTGAGGCAAAGTGAATTTACCCAGGACCATATAACCGGTAAGTGTCTGAGGTCAAATTTGAACTCAGGTCTTCCTGACCCCAGGGCATGCATTTGATCCACTGTTCCACTTGGCTGACCTAGGAAAGAGAGAATCTCTTTAAGACAGAATTGGAAGATACCTCAGAGGCCATCTAGTCCAACCATAACTAGACAGAAATCCCCTTAACAATGAATAACAGAAGTCTCCTGAAGATTTCAAGTTAAAGAGAATCCATTATCTTCTGGGTCAGCCCACTCCACTTTTTGGACAGCTCTAATTGGTGGGGAGTTTTCCTCTGCATCAAGCTAAATTTTTGATTCTCTGCAATTTCTATCAATTATTTCTAGTTCTGCTCCCTAGGGCCAAGCAGAACAAATTTAGTCTCTCTTCAAAATAACAGTGCTTCAAATGTTTGAAGACAAATTACGTATCTTTCCTTTAGTCCTCTCTTCCCCAAACTAAATACTCAGGGAAGGAACAAACTCTTAGTCTTGTCCCCATCATGTCTTCAGTCCTTCTCTATACAGAACAATAATAATAACACCTACCAGTTTATGGTCTGTAATATATGTGTATTTGTGTGTGTATGTGTATATATGAAAATGTGTGTGTGTGCATGTATCCTTTGACCCTCACAATAACCCAACAATCCTGTGTTATTACCCTCATTTTACAGTTGGGAAACTGAGGGACAAAAGTTAAAGCACTTGACCAGGGTCACACAGCTAAAATGTCTGAGGCAGGATGAACTTGTCTTCCTGAGTCCAAGTTGAGCCCTCTATATACTGCCTCAGAAAACAAAATCAGAAAATTTTTTAGAGCATTCTGTTTCCCTTCCAAATGCACCTGAACTTAAATCTTAGTTGCAAAGGTAGGATAAATAGAGCAAAAAGAGTTTAGAGTTTGAAAACCTGATTGTAGATCCCTTACTGACTAGATGACAGTGGGCCAATCATTTAGCTTCCCTGAACCTCAATATCTTCATCTATGTAATGTGGATACTACTTTTTTTTTGGAGGGGCAATTGGGGTTAAGTGACTTGCCCAAGGTCACATGGCTAGTTTTTTGTGTTGTGTCCAAGGCCGGATTTGAACTCGGGTCCTCCTGACTCCAGGGCTGGTGCTCTATTCATTGTGCCACCTAGCCGCCCCCGTGGATACTACTTTGTACTACCTTAGCTCACAAGGTCATTGTGAAGAAAGTACCTGTAACTTGGGCCATTATTGAGCTAAATGTGAGATATTATTAATGTTCATTGTCCCCTCTATAAGTATGGCCCTCAGGTGATAATGAAGGGGGATTCTGAGGCCTAAAGTGAGAAACATTTCCTGCTATTAAAACTTGGAGTATTCTATGAGTCATTTAAATTATTTATTATTTGGACATCATTTCTACCTTTCTGGAGGAGACTCTGCCTTGGCTTTAAGAAGCAGGATACGGGGCAGCCATGTGGTGCAGTGAGTAAGAGTGCTGGCCCCGGCATTGGGAGACCCGGGATCGATTCCAGCCTCAGATACTTGGCACTCACACAAAAAATAACTGGCCGTGTAACCTTGAGCAGCTTACTTAACCCCAATTGCTTTTAAAAAAAGGAAGAAGCAGGATGAATATTTCCCAGAGATCTTCATTACTCTAGTAGTTGCTCTCCACATAATGTCATTGTCAGAGCTTGCAAACTTAAAAAAATAGCAAGATAGAAGAAAGTATTTAAAATTCACCACAAAAAGTGACTGATTCAAGGGTATAGAAGTAGGACCTGCCTCAAGAGAAGAACAAATGTACCTTTCTCCTTTCTTTGCAGAGGTGGAGGACTAGGGGTGTGGAATGTTGAACATACATATAGTCCCACTCAGTTCATATGGTGGCTGGTTTTGCTGAACTGTTTTTTCCCTCTTTCTTTCTTTTCTGAGATCATGATTGCCACCTTTGCCCTCTTCACTTCAGCTAAAGCATAATAGACTCTCCTCCAGCCCTTCATTTGAACTTTGTGTGTGTCTTTCTGTCTCAAATATGTCTCTTGTACACAACATAATGTTGAATTCTGGTTCCCAATCTGCTATCTGCTTCCATTTTATGAGTGAGTTCATCCCATTCACATTCACAGATCTGATTACTGTGCATTTCCCTCTATCCCATTTTCTTCTCTTTAACTTTCTTTCTTTTTTATCCTGTCCCTCCTCAAAAGTCTGTCTTGCTTCCAACCACTGCCTCCCCCAATCCTTCCTCCTCTTTTTACCACCCCCTCCCCATATCTATCCTCCTCTTTTATCTCCCTATTCGGTAAGATAGGTTTCTATATTCAACTGAATGTGTGTGTGTGTGTGTGTATATACACATATATACATATATATATACATATATATATATATATTCTTTCCTCTTTGAATCAATTCCAGTGAGAGTGAGAATCAATCATTGCCCACCACCACCCTGCCCATTTTCCCCTCCACTATAAAAACTTCCTTGTGCACATCCTTTGTGTGAGAAAATTTGTCACATTCTACCTCTCCCTTCCTCCTTCTCCTAATATATCCCTCTTTCTCACCCCTGCATTCTTTTTTTGAAGATCACCCCAACATAATTAACTCACACCCATGCCCTCTGTCTATGCAGACTCCTTCTAAGTGTCCTAATAATAATAATAATAATAATAATAATAATAAAGTTCTTAGTCTTGTCCTCATCATATCTTGTCTTTTTCTATACAGAACAATAACACCTGTTATTTCTTAATTTCTGTTTGCCCGAATTTCCTCAATCAATGAGATTCATCACACAGTTGTGAGCATTGCTGTGATGATAAAATAATTGTAAAGCACTTTACAAATCTTACTTTTAGTTTACTGTTCTTTCCACATGTATGGTCTTCTGATATAGCCATGTAAATATTTTAACCTTATTGATGCCCTTATGAGTTCTTTTTCATGTTTACTTTTTTATGCTTCTCTTGAATCTTGCGCGTGAATGTTAAATTTTCCATCCAGCTCTGGTCTTTTTGTCAGGAATACTTGAAAATCCTTTATTTCATTAAATATCCATTTTTTTCTTCCCAACAGATTTTACTCAGTTTTACTGGGCAGGTTGTTCTTGGTTGTAATCCCAGCTCCTTTGCCAACCAGAATATCATTTCCTAAGCCCTCCGGTCCTTTAATGTGGAAGTCACTAAATTTTGTATGATCCTGACTACAATTCCACAATATTTGAATGATTTCTTTCTGGCTGTTTGCAATATTTTCTCCTTGACCTGAGAGCTCTGGAATTTGGCTATAATATTTCTGGGAGTTTTCATTTTTGTATCTCTTTCAGGAAATGATTAGTGGATTCTTTCTATTTCTATTTTACCCTCTGGATCTAAGATACTGGGAGAGTTTTCCTTGATAATTTCTTGAATATGATGTCTAGGCTCTTTAAGCATGGCTATCAGGTAGTCCAAATTCTTAAATTATCTCTCCTTCATATTTTTTCTGGGTTAGGTTTTTTTCCCAATAATTCACATTTTCTTTTGTTTTTTCATTCTTTTGACTTTGTTTTATTGTTTCTTGATGTCTAGTGGGGTCATTAACATTCACTTGCCCATTCTAATTTTTTTTTTTTTTTGCTTTTTGGAGGGGGGAAAGGAATGGCAGTTGGGGTTAAGTGACTTGTCCAAGGTCACATGGCTAGTAAGTGTCTATGGTCAGATTTGAACTCAGTTCCACCTGACTCCAAGATTGATGCTCTATTCACTGCACCGCCTAGCCGCCTCCAATTCTAAGTTTCAAGGAATTATTTTCTTCAGTGAGTTTTTGTACCTCCTTTTCCATTTGGCCATTTTTACCTTTTTTTTTTTTTTGCTTTTTGGGGGGCAATTGGGGAAGTAACTTTCCCAAGGTTTAATGGGTTGTTTTTTTTTTTTTGTGTTTGTTTTTGGTGTGCGTGCGCGCGCGCGCGCGCGCTGTCTGAGGCCAGAACCGAACTCGGATCCTCCTGACTCCGGGCCGGCACTTTACTCACTGGCGCCATCTAGTCGCCCCCATATTTACTTTTTTAAGGAGTTTAAGGAGTGGATTTTTTTAAAACCTCTTTTTCCATTTGGCCTATTCTTCTTTTAAAGGAATTCTTTTTTTTTTTAGCAAATTTTTGTGCCTCTTTTCCTATTATGCTAATTATGTTTTTTAAGGTATTGTTTTCTTTAGTAATTTTTTATGCCTCTTTTACCAAACTATTAATTCTCTTTTTATAATTTTCTTGCAGCACTCTCATTTCTTTTCCAATTTTTTCATCTCTGTAATGGTAATGAAATTTGAAGATCCCTTTGTATTTCTAAGTTGACAGGTACTTAGCACCTAGTTTCAAATTAAGCTTCTGTTAAAGAAACAGAAGGTATGAACCCCTGTTGCTGACATAACAAGGAAGGGGCTGAACAGGGAGGAGCAATGCTTTATATAAGGAAAAACCCCAGCTGGGAAAGTCAGAATTTCCTGGGAACTTATAGTGGCAGAGCTTCTTCTAAGGGCCAGCCAAGCTGCTGAGGACTCCCAAAAGCCAGCCAAGCTGCTGAGGACTTCCAAGGGCCAGCTGGAGCTGCCAGAGGAAGCATGACTATGGTGTCAGTACTTTGTTTGTGGCTTTGTTAAGCCTTGACTTCCCAGGAATAGTGACTGTGAAGGATTTAAGGTGGGCTGGACACTGTGAGCTTCAGTGTGGAACAGGAACTACACAGAAAGCTGGACAAGGAACTGGGAACTGTCTGCCTTTGAACCCAGATGACAGTTTGGTGAATCCAGGTAGGAGCTGGGACCATGGAAGAGGATCCAGGGAATCTGAGAGCCTACCCTGAGTCAAGCTCAAAGAAGATTTTACTTGGATACTATGTACTGACTGAGAAGATTATGATTTATTTATAACCGAGGGATGGATGGCCTGTGTATTTTCTGATGATTGAATAGTGAATGATGACTGAATAGTGATTGATTTGTAACTTAGTGTGCCCCATGGGTGGAAAACTTTGACTTTTGTCTTTTGTGACCCTTAAGGAGGCAAGGATGATTGAATGATTGAGTTACTAAGTGATTGATTGACTAAATGATTGTACTTTGTTCAAAACTACTTGACTACTATGGCCATTTTAGTGATAAGTTGTTGAGCTGTGACGTGATGAATGTTGTATTTTGATTTTCTGTGATAAAGTTGTAACATTCTGATGATGTACCTTGATTTTCTGTGAATGTTTTGCTCTGATTTTTTATTGAATAAATAGAGAGTTTGCTATACTACATAATCAGAATCTTGAAAGCTGTTCACAGAAGCAGTCCTCTGGAAAGCTGTTTGTGTGTGGCTTTACTGTGTCTTTCTTTAACTCTTTCAGGAATTCTTACTGGGCATGGGTCCAATTAGCCTTTTCTTTGAGTTTTTGCTTATAGCTGTTTTCATTTTGTTGTCTTCTTCTAAGTTTATGTCTTGGTCTCCCCTGCCACTTTAGTTACTTTTTATGGTCACATTATTTTTTTTGTTGTTGTTTGCTCATTTTTTCTGGCCTATTTCTTGACTTTGAACTTTATGTTAAAGTGGTGCTTTACTAACCTGGAGATGAGGAGGCACTGTGCTGAACTTTAGGGTTTTTTGTGCTGCTGCTTTCAGAGCTAGTTCTGGAGGTTTACAAGTTTTCAGTGCTTCCAAAGTGGTGTGATCCTGGGAACGGTGTGGTTACTGCTTTCCTGGTCTGTTCTCTGCTCTTTGCCCAAGAGGAGTCCCTGGTCCCCTACAACCAGTAGTGCTAGTGTTCCTCTTGGCCCAATAACTGTGACCAGGGACCCTGCTCCCTTGTGACCCATCACAGGCACTCTTCTCCATCCTAGAACATCAGCCCAGAACTATTTATGACCCAATCAGCACCAACTGCACCTGTGCCAGAAGGGTCCCCTCTAATTTTCTGTCCAGTTGTCCAAACCCCCTTACTATCTGTGCGTTAAGTTAGTGGCTGATCCTGGAATGGAACACAGGTCTCTTGACTCTTAGTTTAATGTTCTTTTCACTACTATACCAAAACATCTGGAAAGCAAGTACTTAAAGAGGATGCTTGGTTAAAAAAAAAATTAAGCCACAGTAGTCACAAAATCTCCCCCAAATATTTCTAAAAATTCTGAGCTTACTGAAAGGAAAAAGAAAAGAGAAAAGAGATAAAGAGCACTGAAAATGAAGTGGAAAAAAATGGATTTAAGATGTTACTACTGAAATTTGCTCTATAACTCTAGACAAATCACAACTTCTCTGGGCCTCATGTTCTTCACCTGATGAGAAAGTTAGAGTAGATCAGAAAAGTCAAGCATGCAGCTTGCAACTCTCCAAAGTGCTACCAGAACCAGATAAAAATTTAAGTGAGAAATCTTTAACAAAATAAAAAGACAAGAAAAATTATTTTTTAAATAAATAAATGAAAAGACGATAGGACATAGGTGATGTTATTTACTAATTCAATGCACAACCAGCAGGGATTCATTTATATATGGTGTAGTGGCCTTCATTTTTATTTGAATTTGACATTACTGGACAAGATGACTTCAGAGGTTATTTCCATCTCTGACATTCTACAAATCAATGAATCCCAGATGATGTCACAGTCTATGTCTCAGGCTATATCAGCCCTTTCAAATGAACTGCCTAGTTATGTATGGTTTATGAGTCTCTATTTTTGAGTTTGACATCATTGGAGAACATTTTCTCCCCAAAAACTCGATTACTCTTCCCCACATCTCAAAACTTGATCAGATATCCAAGACACCAAGGTCATCCACTGCATGCCAGGCCATTAACCAACATCTTGATTTTTCTCTTGCCACTGGACTTTGATGACTCTGGAAGAGAAAGTGACTTTCTGCAACTCTGCCTCACTTAAATCCAATTCATTCACCAGTTAAGACGTCATTCCATGAAGTCATTGGGCTTCAAAAACAAAGGACAAACAACCTTTCCCTGCATCTTCAGCACAGCTGGGGCTGGGGTTCATATCAGAGCATGGCTAGGATGGGGGAACTTTCCTTGATCTAGCCAAGAATCCAATATGAAATGTGCCATTGTTAAACAAATAGAGCAAAGTCGATTAATCCCACCCTCACCCCAGTCATAGATAGGGATTGTTGTGTGTGGAAGAAAGTTTACCAGAAATTAAAAGTTCCAGAAAATCAATGAGGAGATTAGTAGGGTAATGCAAATTTTACTAAGGCAAAATTCTCCTAGAAAAAAGGCCTCCTCCCATGCCTTAGAGGAGGGAAGTTGTATTTTCTTTACACTTGACAATTTGTGGAAGGCTCCAAAGGCCCCAGATATTTTTTTTTTAAGCAATCAGGGTTAAGTAACTTGCTCAAGGTTACATGGCCAGTTATTTTTTGTGTGGGTATTAAGTATCTGAGGCCAGAACCAATCCCAGGTCTCCCGACTCTGGGGCCCGCACTCTTACTCACGGTGCCACCTGGCCACCCCCAAAGGCTCTAGATCTTAAGAAGGAGTGACTTAGTGAACTTTTTCTCCTTTTGGGGATGTCTGCAGGGGTGGGGCCTAATAGGTGGATTCTGCTAGCCGGACAGATGTAAAGGGAGCCTCAGAGGCTTTCACAGTCTAAGTGCAGTTCCCCAATCCTGAGGGTTCAGTCTGATGACTTTCAGTCTAGGTGATTTTTGAAAAAAGAGATAAAGTATTTATGGACGATTTACTACTTCATTGTTACCCAAGTCCACCCTCCAGAACTGATTGATTATGCAATAGATTCAGTTTCCCTTTAAATCCATATGCCTATAGGCAAAATTGTCTTGAGTCCTCTGGAATCATCTCTTTCAGTGCTAGGTTATTCCGCGGGTCAAATTAAAGAAAGCTTCTTCAGCTTGAGTTCTGAGTAATAATTAGCCAAAATTGGGCCATAAATGTTGCAAGCATGGAATACTAAACACTTGAAAAAGTATTTTTTAAGTCAACCCCTGGGAAAAACTGTTTAGATGACTCAAGAGTGACACCCAGTGTCATTATGATGAACTGGTCAGAAATCTTAAGGTTGGATTTGATGCTTGCCTACTTCATCTAATTCTCCTAGTCTATTAAAATAAAATTAATTTCATTTTTTGGTGATGTCATCCACTCCTCACCCTTTCTAGCACTTTCTGATTCCTTTCTTGTAGAAAATATTCATGATTTATAAGCATGAGGCTTCTGTGTAATCTATATGTCTCTAACCTCCCTAATTTTTTATTCCTGATCCATATTTCCCAGTATAGTTTTCCACCACTCTTTCCTATTCTCATTTTGGCATTAAGGTCAAGAGTATCTCAGAATAGATTAATTTAACTTGGAGGATCTTGGTGAGGTTTTCATGGAATTTCTCTCTTTATCCTCTGCAAAAGATTTGAATACTATACAGGGGTATGCTGGAGCTGATAAGCATCCACCCTTTGAAATCCACAAATAATGGAAACCAGGATTTGATTTATTGTCCTGTTAAATGTCAAGAAAGTGATGGAGAAAATGTTAATAATACAGAATAAAATTGAGACTGTGATATATAGATATAGATATATTTTCCCCCAGAAAGCTAGTTGTTAAATATTACTACCGCATAACCAGCAATTGTTTGCATGGTGGCCTTTTTGCAAATATTTATAAGCTCCTCAATATGTAATGGGCTTTGGCCCATACACAGATCATCTAAGACAGAGGCACCTACATGGGAGATACTAAGGATCTCCTTCTTGAAAACAGAACTGGCTCATGCCTTCTCATTCTGCTATGGCTTACCACATGGCTGGGAACAGTCTCTTTCCATTAGTTTCATAGCCAGAACTCACTGTACTTTTAAAACTACCTGACTGGGACAAACTGTCTGGTAGCCTCAGGGATGAAAAATCGACTTGGCAATTGGTGGTAACATGCAGAAAGCTAAAGGTCTAAGAGCCACTACCCTCTCCCCTTAGGTCATGTGGCCTTGAGGAATAGGTTTGGGCTTTTGGTCTATTTCATTTATCCTTTGCAATCTTAGGTACAGACAGGCAAAACTAATGCAGCTAAAATTAGGAGAGAAGCAGGAAATTGGGGGGAAATCTTTTCTCCAATGATAAAGGTCTTCTTTCTTTTTTTTAATTTTTTTTTCTTTTTAAAAGCAATTGGGGTTAAGTAACTTGCTCAAGGTTACATGGCCAGTTATTATTTCTGGGTGTGGTGCTGAGTATCTGAGCCCAGATTTGATCCAGGTCATCCCAACACTGGAGCCGGTGCTCTTACTCACTGAGCCACCTGGCCGCCCCTTAAAGGTCTTATTTCTAAGCTATATAGGGAAATGAACCAGATTTCTAACAATAAGAACCATTCCCCAATTGAAAAATGATCAAAGGATATCAATAGGCAGTTTTCAGAGGAAGAAACTCAAAGTACCAATAGCTATATGAAAATAATGCTCTAAATCACTAATAATTAGAGAAATGAAAATTAAAACATTTCTAAGGTACCACCTCATACCCATTAGATTGACTAAGTTGACAAAAAATAGAAAATGACAAATGCTGGAGGGGCTATAAGAAAACAGGTACTTCAGTGTCTTGTTGGTGGAGCTATGAACTGGTCCAACCATTTTGGAAAGCAATTTGGAACTACGCCCAAAAAGCATTCCCTTTGACCCAGCAATACTGATGGATCTAGATCTAAACCCCAAAGAGATCCAAGGAAGTGGGAAAGAACTCACATACACAAAAATATTTATATTAATTCTAAGTGCAGGGAGCAGAACCCTTCAATCTGGGAATTTGAGCCATGGCCGTCTTAGAGCCCAGGATTCCAGGCTGGATTTGTAGCCAGGTCAGCAGGAAAGCCCTGAGAACCCAGGATCCCAGAATTCTGGATGAAGTTTGAAATTGGTGGGATTAATGTTATGTAGAGACTAAGTTAAATTATGAGCCTAATCCTTTCCCCTCCACAGAGGTTGAGATTGTATAAGGAAGACTGGCTTTTGAGATGTTGGGGGAAATGTCTGCATATTCACTCTAGTTATCCCTTTGAAGTAAATAATTCCTCTGCAAAAGATAATCTTATTAAGCTGTCAAATGCAACTGGGGTATTTGGGCTTCTAAAATTGGGGGAATATGATCAATGCAGACTCTAACCAAAGGCAAGAGGAGAGACCCCTCCCCCAAATTCCTCAGGATATGCGAGATCTCGAGGGATAAAATATAATATACCTGGCCTCCTGGAAGTGGGCCCAGAATAAATACTGGTATATATGTATGTATGGTTTTGTGTATTATATATAAGTGTATGTACTTATACATGAATTGTGTTTGAATATATAATGACCAAATTGCTGTGAAATGATATTTCTAGTTCTCTTTGTACACATAATAAAGCTAACTCTGGTAATTCCTTTGTTTGGTTCTCCAAGGAAAAGCTCTAAGCCATATTTCCATTTAGCAGCAACTTCCTTCTGTCTTCTGGATTCATTTATAGAAAGAATGCCAAGATTGACAGGATTTACTGCCTGCGGTAGTATGAATATTCATTGGTCATTGGACAAGGATCTTACACTTAGAGTACCAATAGCTAAGTTAAAGTTTATAAATCGTCTAATACCATATTATTTTTTAGCAGTGTGTCCCTCTTTCCACCAGCTCTGCCACTGTGACTGAAGAAATGGAAAGGGGTTAAATAGAGTTGAGGGCCATTTTGTATTTTTCTTTGTTTTATGGACTTACAGGGTCAAAAGATTCATCACTAAGTGGCTAGCCTATTGGCAGTGAGCCTTTCTGCAATTATCAAAGTTCATCATCAGAAAAGAAACTCAGTGTGTTTCTGGGATCATAATCAAAATCTTTCCAGAATGATAATGTGGTAACACGATTTCTCTGTAAGGGAATATGTTATATTTTTAACCTCCCTCCCTACAGGATTCTTTGGCACCTGAAGGTTTGAGGAGTCTCTTTTCTCTGCCATTGGATCAAGCCCTCGCTGGCTGTTCCATCCATTTTGGGGGTCCAGTAGCTAGCAGCCCAGCTCCTTTGAGCCACTTAACATCAGATTATATTTTACAGAGACATTTCCTCCAAAGATACAGCAAGAACAAAAACACAAATGTTTTCTTTAATTCCTCAGGGACAATTATTCTGGAGGATTAGGCTCACAGCTTAACTCAGTGAGCAATCTTTGTCCCAACAAATTCAAGTCCTGCTGAGCTGGCTCCTTAGGACCATCCCCCTCAAAATATTGTTTCTGAGGTGTCTTTAATATCTAGCCTATGTTCCTGGACTCCCTACTCTCCACGGCTGTGCTCCCAGCAAAGATCAAAGACTTCATTCCTGCACCTAGAATTGAAAAGAACAAATGGAAAGGTCAAAGACCCAGACTCATTTTCAGGGCCATGTGGCCTAAGTAGGGGCAGAGGAAGAAAGAGTCAATCTGCTCCACTCTCCACATAAGGTGAGTGGAATCCTTTCCACTAAGATGGAACGCATCACTCTGCTGCTGCTCAGTCAGCCGTTTTTAAGAATGCTAACAATTCTAGTTGTGCAGCCAGTGGAAAAGGGCTGTTTCCAATTACGTGGTAGGCCAACACAGAATGCCCACATACGTACCAGTCCTTCAGCCTTACAGAAGTAGTTAGTTACCCATCATAGGTCTTCTAGGCATATGTCCAACTCCCATTGTCAAAGTTTGTTAAGACTATGTTAGGCTCAAGTCTGATGAAGTAGATTTTGGAAAAACAAAGTTTGTAGTAATTTTGCCCTTGGGAGGGTAATTATGAAGTGGCTTATGATTATGATCTCTTCCAATGGGCTGGTAGGTTCAGAGTCCATCCCTGTCCTAGGCAAAGTCACTCTCTTCTGTGTGGCTCCCAAAAAGATGGGGAAAGAAAAAGGTTAGTGATAGTAGTGTCAAAATAAAAAGAAACTTGGGGTAGCTAGGTGGTACAGTGAATAGAGTACCCTGGAGGGTACTAGAGGACCTGGAGTCAGGAGGACCTGAGTTCAAATCGGACCTCAGACACTTAACACTTACTAGCTATGTGACCTTGAGCAAGTCACTTAACCCCAATTGCCTTGTCTTCCCCCTTCCAAAAAGCAAAAATAATAATAATAATAATAATAAAATAAAAATAAAAAGAAACTGTTGAAAAAAATTTTAATGTGCAGAAGAAAACAGATGGAAGTTTAGAAGAAAGAAAAGACAAGCAAGACAGTTTTGAAGGCAATGTGTAGAATTTATTATTTACTTTAAAAAAAACCAAATGTATGAAAGGACGATTCCATTTTATAGAGAATCTAATTTTCATCTGCTGTTGTGTGTGTGTGTGTGCATGTGTGTGCATGCACGCACGCATATGTGCAAAGGATCTTTTTTAAATTAAGTTCAGAATAAAAAGAGGCAGCTAGGTGGCGCAGTGAAGAGAGCATGGGCCCTGGAGTCAGGATAACCTGAATTCAAATCTGGCCTCAGAGATTTGACACATATTAGCTGTGTAACCTTGGGCAAGTCACTTAACCCCAATTGCCCTGCTTCCCCCCTAAAAAAAAAGTAGCAAAAGTTCAGAATAAAAAAACCAAAAATTTTTAAACAAAATAAAAACTAAAATTATCTAGTGTCACATTCATACCATAATAAGGCATTGTATAGGACTTCGTGAAGGATGACAATTTTATATGGAAATTTAACCATCATAAATCAATTACCATATGGGAGAGACCAAAAGAAGCTAAAAATACCTTAGTCAGCAAATGCTTGACTTACTTGTCAAGCATGGAAGTGTAGCTGCCAAGACCAACAAAGATTTAAAATATAAATTTATTTGTAAATTCTTAACAAAGAAAGTTGGTAGAAGACTGTGTGTAGTATTCCTTAACAAAATGGAGAGAAACAGTTTAAAGCAAGTTTGGAGAAAGAGGAAAGACTAACCTAGCCAAGTTATACCAAGGACATTTCAGGATGAAAAAAGGCAACAAACAGAAGAAGGATGAAAAAGATCTGCACTGTTTTTTGTAACTATTTTTTTTTTTACCATCCAAGACAGTGAAGTCACCACATATGGGCTGTAAAACCACAATCTCCAATGCATTTATGGAGTACACAAAATTATTATAATAGAGAGCAGGATGGGAAAAACAGCTGGATTAGGTAAAGTATACCTTAGAAAGATCACTGAAGGCAAAAGAATGGTGAAAGTGTTATGGGATCAATTAACAAGACATCTTAAGTAGGAAAGAATACTAAAAGCATGAAGAAATCTCAGATCTTATTAATAAGAACATGAAAACTGACAAATAGCATCAATAACCCCCACCTATATCTTTATTTTCCCAGAAATATTAAATTATTGTGAGAATGACATACATATGTATTTTAGAGCATCATTAAATAGGATATCAATAGGGAATAGATAAACTTTCACAAGTGATGTATAATACAATAGACAACATCTTTACCATCACAAAATTGACCAAAGATGTTGAGAATTTAAGATCAAACTGTATTCTGTAGTTTCTGATATTAAAAGAATTGGTTGAGCAGAGCAAAAGGACACTCTAAGAATTCTCTTTCAACAAGGTGTCCCCAATGTATTCATCAAAATTATACAAGATTCCTGGAAATATATAGCAACACAAATAATCTAGTTCAATTATCTTCTGATATCAGGAGGGACTTTGTCTGTTATGCCAGGAAGACATATGATCTCTGAAAGTCATGAAAGAACTACAGCACAGAGTCCAAGTTGAAGAGGAAGAATCTCTATAAATGTGAGGTCTTCTAAATGCTCCAGTTTGCCATGGCATTGTTCTGGTTGCATCAAGTATCACAACATTACAGAGCCCCCTGGACAAGATTGAGAATTATCCCCCCGAAAAAAATTGGGCTTATCATCCATACAGAAAACAGTGAAGTGAATGAAGAATGCTGATTTCCAGGTTTTAACATGCAATTAGATGGACAGTTTGTAGAATTCATTCATCAATAGGTGCATTTTGGATAGACTTTGCAAATAAACAAGTTGGATCCAGGTTTAAAAAGGAAGAAAATGGGCTACGTTATCTTTGGGAAATTGTAAAGCTTCTTTAGTAACCCCAGACATCTCCCAGAAAGGAAGACCCATATTTTTAAATACAAATAATTCAATATTGTTGTAGAGCTGAGTCACATCTGTTGAAGTTTAGGGGTGCTGGAATCCCAAAATAGCAATACACAGCTCCTGCCTGGATGAATTCAACCCAAGCTTTCTTTCAGTCAAAGACAAGGTTTATTAGAACACCAATAGAATGTGGGCATGAATCTAAAAATTCACCATATTGGCCAGACTCTTCTTAAGGAATCTAAACATTTGTATAGCTGTAATGCCAAACAGAAGCAACTTCCAAGGTTCAGAATATCAGCATAGTAACTCTCTATTTTATTCAGTGACAAATTAAGGCAAAACAATCACAGAAAAGAGAAAATCAAAATATAGCATTCACCAAGTGTAATTCAATAATTTCCAAGTACTACTCCACCCCTGGAAAGTACATTCATTTAGTCAATCACAAAGTCTCTCTTCTCAAATGGAGATTAGTTACCAATCATAAACAAAGTACATTCATGTGGTCAATTACAGAGCATAAAATGTCAAGTTTCCCACCCCTGGATCACAACTGAATTACAATTAATATCAGTTAATGCCAAGAACCTTCTCAAAAGGGGCAGTGCAGAGCACAAAGGCCATCTACCCCTGAGCTACAAAAAGGTTAAGATATCGTCACAGCATTTAATACCCAAGAAGAGGTCTTTTCTTCATCTTGACCTGAGGCAAGTTCTCAGCAAACCCCATTCTTGGGGAGACAAAGCTTAACAAAGCCACAATAAACATTGCCAGTGTCCTCATCAATTCACTCTGCCTGCAGAACATTCTCAGGACCCCAGAAAACATCAGCAAGACCCTCTTTCCGGATTTCTGTAAACATGCAACAAGAAAATCCTTCTTCAAGGCTTCTGAACCAACAGCAAGGTTCCAGAACCTCTGCAACAACAGCACTGTCCTTTACCAGCAGATGAATCTGGCAAAACAACATCAAAACAGACAAAGTACCGGCATCACAGCCATGTCTCCTCAGTCCTTGGCAACTCTGGGTGGCAGCTCTCAAAAGTCCTGGGCAGCTCCAATTGACCCTCAGCAATCCTCTCTCTCTCTGCCTCCACGATTCTGCTCCCAAAAGTTCTTCTGGCCTCTCTCTCTCTGCTTAGGCCTTCTCTCTGCTTGTGCCTCTCTAAATCCAGGGCACCAGCTCCTCCCAGTTTAGCCCTCTCTCTTCAACAAGTGTGTCCCACAAATAGGACTCACAAGCTCTGGGTTTCAACACTCAATCTGAAAACCAAGCCAATACAGGGGGATCTTTAAAGTCCATAATGATTACAATGGCTAATGCAAATGGGCTAGATTGAATCTGAGCACCTTAATGGAGGCCAAATTGTGATTTACATACAGAAAGACTGTAGGAGGGATCTAGAAGTCCACATTGATGAGATTATGGCTCCTCTTGAGAATTTAGTGCCTACTTCTTAAAAAGTCAAGATTCTCTCCTCTGGATAGTGAATCTCTCCTTGACCTAAGTGTACTGTTTTGTCAAAAGTCACTGAGCTAAGTCCTTGAAAATTAATGTGTTGTTGTTTTTTTTTTACTTTGAGTACTAAATTCTCTCCCTCCTTCATCCACTGAGAAGGCAAGTAATATGATACCCATTATACACATGAAGTCATGCAAAACATATCTCCATATTAGCCATGATACCAAAAAAAAAGCAAGAAAAATAAAAAAAGTGGGGAAAAAATATGTACTCAGAGTTTATCAGTTGTCTCTCTGGAGGTGGATAGTATCATAAATCCTTTGGAATGATCATGGATCATTACTGATCAGAGTAACTAAGGCTTTCACAGTTGATCATCATTACAATATTACCCTTATTGTGTACAATGTTCTGGTCTTGTTTGCTTTGCATCAATTCATATATATCTATATCTATCTATCTATCTATATCTTCCCAGGTTTTTCTGAATCCATGCCCCTAGTCTTTTCTGATAGTGTAATAGTATTCCATCACAATTGTTCAGCCACTCCCTAAGTGATGGATATTTCTTCATTTTCCAATTCTTTGTTACCACAAAAAGAGCCCTTGCAAATTATTGTTAATACTTAGTCCCTTTACTTCCATCTGACATTTATAATATGCTGACTTCTTTGTATTTTACTTGTTTGCACAGCATGCCTTGTCTCACTAACTGAACTATAAACTCCTGGGCAGCAGAAAATGCATCTTAAACTTTCTTGTTTACTTAGCACAGAATGAAGTGTATAGTCATATAAATGCATATTGAGAATTTTTTTCAGTTTCTCTGGAAACACCAAGAAATATTTCTCTGGTCTAAAAGCTCTTTCTAGACTTGCCTTCTGCTTTTAGAAAGGTGGATACAGGTAACAGCAAAAATCCTTTTGGTGGGAAATAAGAGGGATAGTCAACTTTAAGTAGAACAAAGAATCTTTCTAGTCTTCTGGGCTTCCCCTCACCCCCTGAAGTAATTGACCTATTGAGCCATCAAAGAGTAGTTTCCTCTTTTCCTCCATCCCCTAAACCTAACCCTGCTACCGATGGGCCTTCTCTCAAAAGAGAGAAGATTTTGATCTGAGGATAGATAGTAAGTCCCTTTGTTTACTCCCCAGAGGGGAGTAGTCTAGAAAGGTATCCAGTAGTGACTATTGTTCTGGAAAGTTAATCTAAAACTGTCCTTGAATTTTACTAGATTTAAGCACATGTGCATAACATTCTCCTTGTTGATAAGAATGATTCCTGCCTATCTGAGGCAGAGCTGAGAAGATGAAAGATCCTTGGTTCTTCTGGCTTGTGGGTTCCAGAGAGAATATATATGATTCCAGGCTCTTTTTAGGTAGAGGCTGTTGTTCAGTTCTTTCATTCAAGTCTGACTCTTTGTGACCCCATTGGCAAAGATACTGGAATGCTGCGCCATTTCCTTGTCTTTCGGGAGGGGTGCCTAGACAGAAAACAAGCAGGAAAAAGCCAACAAATAGAGAAAGCCCGCTCCTCGTGTCCTGGTTTCTAGCTTACCACTCTGGAACCTTTGAGGAATTTCCCTTTGGGTGAGATCAGGGACTATCTAATAATATAATAGTAATTTATATTTTATATATACTAATGCCAGGCACTGTGCTAAGTGCTTTACAATTATCATCTCACTTGATCCTCTGAACAGCCCCGTGAGGTAGATGCTATTATTACCTCCAATTTACAGATGAGGAAGCCAAGGCAGAGGTCGAGTGACTAGCCCAGAGTCACACAGCTAGGAAATGTCTGAGGTTGCCTGCTCTCTGGCCACTGTACCACCTTTTTCTACTTTATGGATGAGGTGAGGTATCTCACCCCATGTGGGAAAACTTTGTATTGTCTAACACACTCATCTCTACAACTGATACAATAAATTATATAATATAATAATCTGATTTCTCTTTGTTATCTGTTTGAATCTATGGGTTTGTTTGCTATTCACTGTGTGTGATTAGGGCAGCTAGGTGGCACAGTGGAAAGAATGCTGGGCCTGAATTCAGGAAGACTCATCTTCCTGGCCTCAGACACTTACTAGCTGTGTGACCCTGGGCAAATCACTTAACCCTGCTTGCCTCAGTTTCTTCATCTGTAAAATAAGCTAGAGAAGGAAATGGCAAACTACTCCAGTATCTTCGAGGAAAACCCCTACAAGGGTCATGAAGGGTGAGAAGTAATTTTAAAAAAATGACAACAAAATAGCCACAAAATGTGTGATAGTCCTTGTGCCACTGGTACTTGATAGGAAGGCGGTGAAGCTGGAGCTTATAGCTTGGGGCACTCCTTCCATATAAAGGGAAAAAGACTGGAAGTCTTACTCAAAAGGGGTTGAGCTCTGGGTTATATTAACTTATTATATCCTTTTCCTTGTTCAAGATTCCTACAAATGTCATCTCAGATGATCTTGAAGTAAAGAAATGTCTGAGGGTATAAACTTACTATGCTACTTGGACATTCCTCTTTTTTTTTCTTTTTGAAGGGCAGTTGGGGTTAAGCAACTTGCCCAAGGTCACACGGCTAGGTTTTTTGTGTGTTAAGTGTCTGAGGCCGGACTTGAACCCAGGTCCTCCTGACTCCAGGGCTGGTGCTGTATTCACTGCGCCACCTAGCTGCCCCAGACATTGCTCTTTCTAAATTAGAGAAAGAAAAATTAGTTCTAAGGTTTGGATTTAGAATAATGTTAAATAAAATTGTTTCTAAGGACTTACATTATTAATATTTTTTTCCTTTGGCAGTAGTCTTTCAGTAAACATTGGTCCATTGAAAGAATAGATGGATGATAAATATTTCCTCAAATAGATGTTTATCATTCCTTAGGGAAACCCTTTAAAAATGCATACTTCATCAAATTATCAATAGCCATTTAAAAATTAAAATGACTAAATTTTAAAAAGCAAATTAAAATTATTGCCCTATGTCCATCAAATTACATAAGTAATATATAGATAACATGAATGATAGAAGACTGAAAGTCAATCTTCAAGGGCAGAGAGGAAGATAGAAATTGGCAGGTAGGTTTATGAATTGGTCCAAACTTGCTGAGAAAAAATTTGGAATAATAGAAAAAAGTCACTACAATGTTCATATCTTTTCATCTAAACCCATACTGGGTTTTAACTCCACTGAGGTCAAAAGCAGCAAGGCCCTACCCCATACAAAAATACTTGGAGCTGCACTTTTTGATGTAGCAAAAACTGATAACAAATGGGTATATGAAAATAATAGAATAAAAATCGTACATCTCTATGAACTAAAGAACGATAAAAGGAGAAGCAGCACAATATATATGACATATATCAATGACGACAACACTAAAGGCAGCTGAAATCAGGTTAAAAGCAAAGACTAATATGGATCTATATTCAATATGAGATAGAATGTTGAACCTGTAGTTAGGAAAACCTGAATTCAAATCCAGCCTCAGACACTAGCCGTGTGACTTTGGACAAGTCACTTACCACTCTCTGCTTTAGTTTCCTCATCTGTAAAACAGAAGAAATAATAGCACCTACTTTTCAGAGTTGTTGTGAGGATAAAATGAGATCATGTTTACAGAATGTTTACATACCTTAAAGCACTAAATCTAGTTGCTTAAGCAAGTACCTACTTCCTAAGACATAATTAAGAAGACATTATCATTATCCCATATATCTGAGCACAGTTCCTAACATTTCTCTTATTTTCTCTTGTTGCCAATATATTTTAAAAACAAAACTCCTCCTTTTCATTAACACTCGCCAGTTTATTCTGAGTTTTAGTGTTCCTGATACAATACTATTGGACTATACTAAATACAGGACTATACTCTATCTTGTATTCATCTTCAGTTATTTCCATTAACCTCTGTCTGCTTCAGTTTCCTCTGCTGTAATGGGAAATAATAATAGCACCTACCTGGAAAGACTAGATTGTTGTTGTGACGGTCAAAGGAGATAATATTTGCTAAGTGATTAGCACTGGCCCATAATAGGAGTTTAATAAATGTTTGTTGTTTTTTGTTTTTTGACAATGGGAAGAATACCAGTGAGTTTCTAAGTCTTTCAAAGCAGATAGTCTTCACAATTTTGTTGTTATTATAGAAATTGTTCTCCTGGCATTACTCACTTCACATTGTATCAGTTCATACAAGTCTTCCCAGGTTTCTCTGGAACCATCCCCTTTGTCGTTTCTTACCATACACTATTGCTATTTTATCATATGAATATACCATAACTTGTTTAGTCATCCCAGCTAATGGGCATCCTCTCAGTTTCCAATTCATTGCCACCACACACACAAAACAGCTGCTCTAAATATTTTTGTACATATGGTTCTTTTTTCCTTTCTTCTGATATCTTTGGTGTATAGACCTCATAATGGTATCACTGGGTCAAAGGATATGTGCAGTATAACAGCTTTTTGAGCATACTTTCAGCTCTAAGATTCTATAATTCTGTGAATACAATACAGAGCTTATTAAGACTGTTAATAGCTGGGACAGCTAGGTAGCACAGAGAGTAAGAGCACCGGCTCCAGTGTCGGGATGACCTGGAGATCGAATCCGGACTCAGACACTTAGCACCTACCCAGAAACACCTGGCCGTGTAACCTTGAGCAAGTTACTTAACACCGATTGCTTTTAAAAAAAAAGACTGTTAATAGCTTTAGATTATAAAGGAGACAAATTACTGGTATCCTGACCACAGAGATTCATAAGCAGACACCTGAGTCTTCAATATACCTATGCTTTTAATGGGTCCTTATTTTTATTGCATCCAAGTTTCTCATTTATAAAATGGGAATACTGTATTTGTCCCTCAGAGAGACAAGATTCTGGGTCAAAATATAGCTGCATGGCTCAAGAGATGTGGAAGGTTTCTCAGGTTCATGATGAAGAATAAGCTACAAATTTTCTCAAAGAAATCAGGAGAAAAAAGTCTGAACAATCTGATGGAGGTAGATCATGGTGTTATTTATCTAGAAATGGAAAGAACCTTAGAGGCATCTGGTCCAGACAATTTTACACATGAGGAAACTAAGGTCCAGAGAGGTTAAATGACTTGTCCAAGGTCACACAGGTAGAAAGAAGCAGAGGTAGGAATAGAACCAAAGTCTTCTGACTCTAAATTCACTTCTTACTTACACTGTACACATGACCTAACCAAAGGACAGGGTCATTATGGGGGAGGGAGAGGAGGGAGGTACTGTTACTTTTCATAACACAAATGGATGCCTTTGTTCCAAGAGTTCAATTAAGTACCAATGGGAACTTAGTTTGCTCAACTATGAATATTTATTAGAAGGGTTTATGTTTCTTTTTCTCCCCATTGAGGGGTTAGGTGGGAGAGAGAAAAAAATAAATGCTTAATAATTGAAAAATAAATTAATTAAAAAGGTATCTGCCCTATTATTTCACAAGTGTACTTTTAATGAGCTAAAAGTTGGCATACCTGGATTCCAGTCTAGACTTTACTACTAACTAGATATGGTCAATGAGCGAGTCATTTAATTTGCCTGTATCTCAAATTTCGCCTTTGCCAAATGAGGAGGTTGGACTCGAGAGTTTCTCTAAGGCCTCTTTTCAGTGCAATGATCCCAAGATTCCATGTCATTCCCCTTGAATGACAGAAAGGAAAAGGCCCCCGGATCTGATACTTGTTTTCATTGTCTAAAAAGTGATCAAATCTTATTTTAGGGGGGAGAAGCACATCCAGAAGGTCCTCGTTTCTCAGGGGCCCATACAACTGGCCAATTCATGTTCACAGCAGAGCTGACTGCTCTCTTTTGATCTCAGAGGAGCCCTGAGTGTCAGCAGAAGAAGAAGGAAAAGGCCCTTGCTGCCCAGGGTACAGCGAGTTACCTTTGCCATTTTCCATCTGGGTAAATGTCACTTCCTTCTGATGCCTGCTCCTTCACATCCCTCCCTGATATTCATGGAACTCCCAGCAGGAGAGCACTTTCCCAAGGCTAATGGCAGTTTTTGCCCTCCTCTTGGAAGTTTCCCTAGTAAGAGAGGGTAAACAGTGGAGGAAGTGGGCAGAAAAGGTGTATCAGGGAGGGAACCTATGCACCCAAGAGGAGGAAATTTTCAGGGGAAATAGCTGTTTTTCTTTGTAAAGATTATAATTTTGCAGTTATTGAATACTACCATAGAAATGCTCAAAGAGACCCCATGTCCTTTCCTCCATCAGGAAGCCAGAAATATAACTAGGGTGTATAGCTGGGCCTTTTCTCATGCCCCAGTATGAGGAGCTGGGGTGGGGGAGAGGGAAAATATGCTCCCTCCCAGACACAATCTAGAGATTGTCAGTCACAAAACCTCTTGCTTCCTGGTCTAAAATATCTTACACTCTCAGGGATTGGGAGAAAAGAGGCTCCAGGGGAAGGGGAGGAAGGGAATTTTCAGCCTAGTGGAGGACGGGAGATGAAATGAGGGATGATGCCACCCCCTTTTCTACGGTAATTTGTCCCCACAATTGGATTGTCCTCTTCACATGCTGTCCTGCTCCCTTCCTTATCCCCTGCATGGTCTTCCCTAACCCTCCCCAAACTGTCCTCAGCACTGTTCTACCTTTCCTTCCCCCTCCTTCCCCCTCCATACTCCAATGCTTTTGCCCCCAGTGAAAAATCACCTCTGCAGGGACTTTCTCCAGGGAGCTCAGTCAACCCCAGCCTTCCTCCTTTTCCATGCAGAGCTCAATGTTAACTAAATGGTTCTTCTGTAGGATCCGCTCTCTCTCTAGAAAACGAGTCATTATTCTGGCATCGTGTCCAGGGCAAACAGCTTGGCAGCTCTTCACAGGGGCAGCTCTCACAAACATCATTGCCATAACATTTGCTGAGATGGAAAGCTCAGGAGAACACAGCACTGCCGAGTTTGGGAGGGTGGGTGCTTGAGACCCAGGTGATACATGACTTCAACTTTATCTTGAAGCAGGCTTGGACTCGGGAAGATGTGACTTCAAAGCCTGCCCAAGATATTCATTCTTGTATGATCCTGGACAAGCTGTTTAAGGTCTCAGTCTCTGGTTTGGGTTGTTTTTTTCCTATAAAATGTGGTAATAAATAATAGCACCACCTCATAGGGTTGTGGTGAGAATCAGATAAGAACATACGTAAAGCACTGGCTAACCTTTAGTTACTTATTAACTGCCACAAGGAGTTTGGTTCCAGTCAGAACCCCGACTTCCTTATTTATCGTCCAGCTGGAAGAGAAGTCTGGGAACATGGCTTATGTAACTCAGTATGGAAGACCCACAGTGCTCCCTACTAAGAGCTGGGCTCCTGCAGGCTTCCAGGAGGAACAGAGACTTTAACTGAGTATGCTCTGCACCCCGGTGCTGAAGCCCTCCCAGAGTTCCTAGTGGGCAGACAACTTGGTCAAAACCCAGCCCGAGGTAAAATCCTGGCTCTCTTAAGAACGGCTCTCCCTAGAGCTTTCCTTGCCCTAGACAGGAATTGTCTCCTCCCTCTGGAAATTTTCACTGGCTGTCTTTCATGCCTGGAATTCTCTCCCTCCACATTTTGACCTCCAGATCTCCCAGGCTTCCTTCAAATCTCAGCTAAAATCCCTCCTCCTCCTACAGGAAGCTTTTCCCGATCCCCCTTATTTCTAGTGCCTTACCTCTGTTAATTATTGTAAATTTATCCTGTATGTAGCTTGTGTGTACATAGTTAGGTACATGTCGTTTCATCAGAGGCCTTTGAGAGCAGGGACCAGCTTTTACCTTCTTATCCCCAGCACTTATACAATGCCTGGCACATAGTATCCACTTAATAAATGCTTATTGACAGACTTCTCCATCCAGACCACCACTTTGGCCCAGCTTGGCAGTCTGATTTACGTTACAGATGCCAACTTATTTGTATACAAATTCGTACTTATGTGGGTTCTGAGGCTAGTGCAAGGGGAATCGTACTCCCCACAGGAAGATAACACAAAGGACCAACATGGTCTCCACATTCCTAGGCAGTAGTAGAAGCAAAATATTCCCCTTTACATAATAGAAACAAACTTCATAACCTGGGAGAGGTACATGGATTGATTTCAGGAATGAATTTGAATGGACAATAAATTATATCTTTATTTTTATGAATCCTACCTGAAATTTGGTATTTTGTGTCAAAAGGAATAAAAAAAAAAGTTGAAGACCTCCCGTTTAGAAAGAATAGCTGGGGCAGTTAAGTGGCACAGTGAATAGAGTCAGGAGGACCTGAGTTCAAATCCAGCCTCAGACACTTAACACTTAGCCTCACTCACAAGTGTGACCTTGGGCAAGTCACTTAACCCCAAATGCCTTGCCTTCCCCCCTCCAAAAAGACCAAAAAAAAAAAAAAAGAAGAAGAGCTGTTCCATCCAAGAAGTCAGGGCAAAGAAGTAGCTACCGCTCTGGCACGGACAACCATCTGGATTATGAGGTTGGTCAAGAACATTCATACTGTGTCATACTGTAGCTTCTTCTTGTGGCTAAATCTTAATTTTGGTGTCCCGACATTTAGAGCAACCTCAATCCCCTCCCCAAATTGGTTTCCAGTAGAGAAGTCCACCACTATTTGTGTGGAAGATGGTTGTCATTTGTTGTCAGATGGTTGCTGAGTTTGTAGCTTTGTTTAACTGTTTTTCATGATAACAAGGGAGAATTCTATGGAAGTGGATTTGGGAAAGTCTGTGTCAGAAAAACAAAGGCAATGAGAAAAATTTTGGTGATTAAAAAAATCAGCATCAATAAAAACTTATTTTTTAAAATTACAAAAGTAGAATGTAAGCTCTTTAGAAGAACAGGCAACCATGAAACTTAAAAAGGGATGGGGGGAAAATTCTGTAGTACAGAACATTAGCGTCATTCTTATTCATCCTTTTATTGGGATGCTGTGGTTCCATTAATGATTTGTAACTTGCCAGACAAAAACATCCTTCCCAGGTCACCACTCCCACTTTAGAATATAAACTCCTTAAGGACAGGGAATGCCTGGTTTTCTTGTTTTTATCTACTGAACCTCGGGTGAGAATGAAAGCTGGGAGAAAGGTGGATGAGCAGCCCAGAAAAGGGTTCAAGAGGCACTGGTCCTCCCTAAACACTCCATGCACCTTTAGTGTCCACCTGTCACCCAACTCTCACTTGTGGTTCCAAGAACTTGTAGCACATGCGGTGGCCACACCCTGTAAAACCATCTTGACAAATGGGCCAAACTAGGTTGAGGTTAAGCAATAGACCTCCAACACATCAGCGAGCTAGGGGGATTACTACCCCAAGCATGTGAAGACCTCCCCCAGCAGAGTGAGCAGAATAAGATCAATTTGTTCCAACGGTCATGAAGGCAGCTGAAGCAGGCACCGTGGAGCACTTACAGACATCCAAGACACCAAGGTCATCCTGACTTTTGTCTTGACACCCGACTTGAATGACTCTGGAAGAGAGTGAGGCTGATGACTCCGTACAACTCTGCCTCACTTAAATCCAATTCAAGGGCAAGTCGAGACATCTTGTCATGATGTCACTGGTCATCTTTTGGAAACTAAGAACTAAAAACAACAACGTCACTTGGCCAGCAGTATCCAGGGGCTTGGCAAGGTGGTAAGCACTTAATAAATGCTTCTTCATTGATTCATTCTCAGATCATAGACTCTGCCTCCAACTTGGTCAGGCTTCCATTTCTTTTCTTTTCTTTTTTTTTGCTTTTTTTTTTTTTGGAGGGGGGAAGGTAGGGCAATTGGGGTTAAGTGACTTGCCCATGGTCACATGGCTAGTTTTGTGTTAAGTGTCTGGGGCCAAATTTGAACTCAGGTCCTCCTGACTCCAGGGCCAGTGCTCTATTCACTGCACCACCTAGCCGCCCCTTCAGGCTTCCATTTCTTAAGAAGCACTGCTGTGGAGAAGGGGCCCTTCATCCTTGTCACCACCATCAAAAATCAGCCAACTACTATCCAATTGACAAGAAAGCCCAAGAACCTGGGAAAAACTACACTCCTTAGACTACCTTCTTCTAGCTTCACTCCCTTCCTCACCAAGTCATCATTCAAAGGAGCAAACCTTGAGGAGATTCAACCTGGCAACTGCCCCTAGTTGTTCTCAACATCAAAGTCCTTGGAAATGTCAAATGGATATGATTTTATTAATGTAAATGGCACTGAAGAAGATGTATTCCTCTCTGATTTGCTGCGGGGAATTTTCCATCTGACCTGAATCAAAAACCTCCTATATGTGTTGTCTACTCACCAGTACCTAGAGCAGGGACCTAACTTTTCTGTTTGTACCTCTAAAGGCTTTACACATAGTAAGTGCTTAATAAATGCCTTTTCATGTGTTCATTTAGAGTACCCAAACACTTACTGATTTGAAGAATTTTTCACCAGTTAGGGGTTCAATAAAGTTGACATTGCCAAAAAGTTCATTACTATTCCCAGCTAGTCTAATCCTAATAGAGAAGGTTTGGTCTTTGGCCACCACCATATCTGAAGCTTTTCTAGCATGCTGTAATCCACCTGAACCTATATCCCAATGGCAAAGCCTTCAAGGACTCTGGGCTACCCCCATACCATGATGAAGTATCATACTAATATTCTGTGGAAAGTCTCGAGCATATCAGGTAGATGAGATCACATATTAACTAAAGCAGGAAGTAGACGGGATTGAGGTAAGAAATAGAGATCACAGTATAGGGCTCATTTAAGTTCATTCCCAACTACAGGGTGGGGCCCTGGAGCACCCAGGCCTTTTTATGTGTGCATGTGACTAAAAAGAGAATTTTCTTTCTGCTAAATCTGTCTTGTTTTGGGGTGGTAAGTATAGATGGTTTCAAGTACTATATTCATTAGGCCAGGGTCATGGAGCATGACTGGTTTTTCATAGTCTCAAACTGTACCCTTAAACTTAACTAGGCATCTTTCACCTAGGAACATGGACAGGAGACTTTTACTGAATCACCTTAGATCCAGAAGTATGGTGTGGTTGTTAAGAGTGCCAGCTCCTCTATGACCATAAGCAAATTTTTTTTAGCTTCTTTGCCAGGCACACACTAGGCACTTTGCAGACATTAATATTTCTAAAAATGATCTCATTTGATTTTCATAACACCCCTGTGAGGTAGATGATATTATTATCCCTGCTTTATAGTTGAGGGAACTAATGCAGACCAGCCCAAGTTCCCACAGCTAGTAAGTGCCTGAGGCTAAATCTGAACTCAAGTCTCCCTGACTACAGACCAAGGGAGCTGTCCACTGCTGATTTAATTAGCTATTTTCTAACCCTTAGAGTGCCATATAACCATTCAGCATGAAATACATATCTTATTAATGGTGAGACAATAGTGTCATCTCGGTAGACTGAAGGGTTGTACCTTTAATAGGAGGTATTAGCTGGTAACCTAAGAAAATAAATACGAAGAAAAGGAAAATTCTTGCATTCAGATATGCAGAGATTTTTATCAATGGAAAGAAAAGCTATTGGCATTCATTCATTCAACAATCATTAATCAAGGAAATGATTATGTAATATGGGTCCCATTAGGTTCCTGAGAATTCTGGCTCTGTAGGCCCTTGCTATTTTCCCAAGTTTAGAGTATGCCATTTGTATATCATGATTCAAACTCTCAGCAAGGCAACATTCTATTTATGTTAGAAACAAATCCAATAACAAAAGCATTTTTTGTTGTTTAATTGTATATGGCTTTTCCTGACCCCATTTGGGTTTGGGGGTTTGTTTTGTGGGTTGCTGGTTTTTTTTTTTTTTGCAAAGATACTGGAGTGGTTTACCATTTCCTTCTCCAGTTCATTTTATAGCTGGGGAAACTGGGGTAAACAGGGTGAAGTGACTTGTCCAGGGTCACACAGCTAAGTGTTTGAGGCCATATTTGAGTTCAAGAAGATGAATCTTCCTGACTCCAGGCTGGATACTCTATCCACTGTACCACCCAACTGCCCTAAAAAAAAACCTTTAACTAACATAAAAGCAACTTAAGGAAAGCAACAAAGGAAAATCATATTTGTTTTCAGGTGATCTCCCCCTGTTAAACTCAGAGCTCTATGAGGGCAGGGACTTCCTTTTGTATTTCTTTGTGTTCCCAGTACTTCATACAGCGCCTGGCACAATATCGGTGCTTAATAAATGCTTAATGTCTTTTCTCTTTTTGGAGGGGGAAAGGTAAGGCAATTGGGGCTAAGTGACTTGCCCAAGGTCACACAGTTAGTAAATGTTAAATGTCTGAGGCTGGATTTGAACTCAGGTCCTCCTGACTACAGGGATGGTGCTCTATTCACTGAGTCACCAAGCTGCTCCTAATAAATGCTCATATACACAAATGTTTCCCTTCAATCATCTTGAATAAATCAGAGTTTATGGCTTGCCTTTCCTGACCCTACTCCAGCAGGTCCACTTTTCAAATCTCCTTTTTCCCAAAAGATTCTTCACCAATCAGAATTCTTACCAAATGAAGCCACTGCTCTGAGGTCAGACATACAGCCTTCTGAGAAATGTGGTCTAAATCATCGGTTCTCATAGTATGGTCTGGAGGCCCCAAGGGGTCCCCAAGACCATTTCAGGGGTTCTTCAAGGTCAAAATCATTTTTATAATACTAAGATGTTTTAATTTCTAATATGGTAAGTATCAATAGACACAACCCACACTTAAAAAAATAAATAAATAAAGTTATCTGGGAGAGTCCTCAATAATATTTAAGAATATAAAGGGGTCCTGAGACCAAAAAGGTTGAGAATTGCTATTCTGAATCAAACATCATGGTAAATAAAATTTATATTATGAAGTTAATGTTATATTATGGTAAATGAAGGGATGTTATTATTATTGTTGTTGTGATTGCTGTTATTTTCTCCTTGGTAATACCAAATACAGTTAGACAAAAATTTGAAAGGGGCCTAGATATGACTTTTGTATAAGCACAGACAGAACTCTATCCACTAAAAGCATGGGAGACTTTGGAGAAGAAACTTGTCATATTCACCATTATTTTTATCTATTCTGCTTGTACCCTACATTTTTTCCAGGGTCAAGAGGAGACAGAACTTTTAGGATTTTCTAGGACTGGACATAATGCTAAACCTCATGAAATAAATACAAATTCTTACTTGAGGAAAAGAGATTTAATGGGGGCTATTGGTCACATAAAACTATAGGAAAAATTATCAGATGAATTGTGAAAATACAAGTCTAGAATATTTGAGCTGCCAACACAAAAGCAAAACTCTAAGAAAAAAAATACTCCTATTTAATGAAAACAAAATCCCCAATAGCAATAAGAATATAAAACATGGTTAATATTGGGAAAGGAGAGTACTCAACTAACAATTAATACCTATTCTAGTCCAAGTAAGAACTACCTAGATATGAGATTATGAAGATATTTCAACTACTATCAGAGAGAGAAGAGAAAGAGAGACAGAGACACACAAAGTCAGAGGCAAAGACTCCAGCTTTGGACAAATAAGGTCACATGCTCATATTTAGGAGTCTTTCTGCTAGAATATGTCTCCACCTCAGCTTATCCCCCTTTTTCAGAGGGTAACATAGCATTTCCTTTACATTCTAAGCTGTTCCAGCTACATAGTCAAGGTCTTACTCTCATTAATGAATAAAAAACCTCCTTCTTAAACCAGTATACAAAGATCACAGTTTGGAATCAAGGGCATCCTACTCTACTGACAATAAACAGCCACTCCTTCTATCCTATAACAGATTTGTACTGATGGGGAAACTAGGTAAGAGAAGTTCAGACTCTTTCATAAGCTTTGCTCACAAACAGCCAGAAGGTGTCAGTTGCTAATTATGATATTGATATGCACGGGAGAAGATGGCACTTCATAACAAACAAGTGTAATTCTATGCCAGATGTATTGTTCTATGCCAATTAATTTAAGAAGGTTCACCTTTGCTATACTGCTTCCAAAATTTTTTTGTCATATCAAAAGCAGTTTGGAAATGTAGAAGATTTTTCACAGCCACTTTTTGGGGTTATTTTCCTGAGTTATTTTCAGATTGCATTTTGGTTTTTTTCCTGTTTGTTTTGTTAAACCAAGTATCAATTAAGAAAACAGGAAATGATTCACTAAACAAAAACTTAAACTAGGAAATGCCTCAGTTCCTTCCAACTCTGAAATTTTCTACAATACTAATAATTGGTACTCAGATAGCATTGTAAGGTTTGCAAAGTATAATTCTATGTTCTTTCCTTTATCTGAATAGACCCAGAACACAATATGAACCTTTGAGATTTGTTAAGCTCAAAGTGTTTCTTTATGAGTTCATTTGTTTCATATGCTTAAAGCTTCTTCACTAACTTAAAAAAAAGAGAGGATGTAATTTGGTTGCATCTTCAATTTGCAAGAAAAATAGTTCATATTTCAATAACTATATAGTTCCTCCTCTGCAAAAGGAGGTGGTTGAACTAAATGATAGCGAAGGTCCTTTCTGGGCACCTAAGTAGATGGAGAGGTGGGCCTGGGGTCAGGAAGACTCCTCTTCCTGAGTTCAAATCTGGCCACAGAAACTTACTAGCTGTGTGACCCTGGGTAAGTCACTTAATCCTGTTTGTCTCAGTTTCCTCATCTGTAAAATGAACTGGAGAAAGAAATGGCAAACATTCCAGTATCTTTGCCAAGAAAACTCCAAATGGGGTCACAAAAAGTCAGACATGACTGAATACAGCATCAACAATAACAACAAGGTCCCTTCTAGTTTGAAATCCAGTTGATCTTGAGATCTCATTCTGAAACTTCAAGGAAAAAAAAGTTTTAGAGGGAGAAATGTGCCAAAAGGAAGGAAAATATGCAGTATTAGTTACTGAGTTCAGTAGGCAATGGGGAGAAGGGTAAAAATCAGAGAAAAATCCCAGAAGTCTGTATTAGAGCATCTCTGGGGAGACAATTGACTTGGTCAGTGTTATGACTTTCACTTATTCATCCTTCCAACATTCCCATTCCCATGAAGCAAACAGGTCCTTGGCCAAAGCAGGAGGAGAACAGAGCTGGTCTTGGGATCCAGGCCTCTCAGGAGCAGAGCCAGGAAGGGACTGGCAACCAGCTGCTTCAAGTACATAGGTGAAGCCAGAGCAAACAAATGAGTCAGTACCTGCAAGCTTACTCATCTCATTGATGTGCAAACACGTAAACAAAGGAATGCTAGCCTTGGTGAGCAGCAGAGAGCTCTGGGCAGGTTCTTATTCTCCACTCTCCATGCTGAAAGGACAGAATTTCCTTGGGGTTGCCCCTCTATTGTCTCATCTTAATAACCGCCAGCATTTATATAGCGCTTTAAGATTTGCAAAACACTTTAAAAGTACTATCTCATTCTATTCTCACAGCAACAAGTGAGAAGTAGAGGGTGACTCCCAAGACCATACCGCTAGTATCTAAAATGTCTTCTTAGCTGTCACCCCACTCCCCAGGGCATGCTGCCATGCTTGTCTTACCTCTTTTACCTGCATCCCCTTCTCAGAGCTAGGCTTTCTCTGCCTTTCAGGGTAATAATTAGCTGGTCTGATATACTCACACTAATGACCCAGTGGGAGAAGTCTATTGAGCTTCTCTGAATCATGCCTCTAATTTCTAGGATACACAATCATGTGCATACACGTACACACACACAAAGAGACATAAGAATAACAAGCATTATGGAAGAGTCATTATTTGTTATTTTGTTATGCACAAATTAAATGTATCGATAAACTATATAATATATATATTTTTGGTTAAGTAGCACAATGGATAAAGCACTGGACTTGGAATCAAGATCTGAGTGCAAATCCAACCTCAGACATTTACTGGCTACATGATGCTGGACAAGTCACTTACTTGCCTCAGTTTTTTCATCTGTAAAATGGGGATAATAATCGCACCTACTGGCCAGGGCTGTTTGTGAGGATCAAATGAGATATTTATAAAGTGATCTGCAAAATTTAAAGCATTATATAAATGATAGTTATCATCATCATCATTATTTTTAATTGTAAAAATAATAAATCATTACAGATAAGGTTACTATACCATTTTTCTGGTATTAATTGAATACCATGTATTCAATTAAATAATAACTCATATTTACACAGTGTTTGAAAGGCAGCCTCACAGAGTGAATAGAATACCGGCTTTGGAGCAATCAGGAAGATCTAGGTTCAAGTTCTGCCTCTAACTTATACTAGCAATCTCACTAAACCCACCAAATCAAGCCTGACAGTTCTCTAAGACAATAAAATTCACAAGTTGTCTTATATGTATACTTCAAGGGAGTTTCCACTCCAAAGAATTCCCCACATAGTTGGAATCATAGTTTTAGACTAAATATATATATATATATATATATACATATTATATATAAAAATATGGACACATGTGTAGTACACATACATATACACCCTAAAATTTACCAAGAACTTTCTTCACAATTATTATCCCCAGTTTCGATTTGGAAAACAAAACAAAAACAGAGCCTCAGAGAGGTAAAATGGTTTGCCCAAGATTACACAGTCAGTCAATCAATGGATAAACATAGATTATGCCTTCTATATGCCAGACACCGTGCTAAACACTGGGAATACAAAAAGAAACAAAAGACTGTCCCTACCCTCAAGGAACTTATACTCTAACTGAAGAGAGAACAAGCAAATAATTATGTGGGAACATGCTGTATACAGGAAAAACAGGAAATAATTAAGAGGGAGAGGAAAGTCACTAGGATTAAGAGGTGCTGGGAAAAGTTTCCTGTAGGAAGTGGAATTTAGTTGGGGTTAAGAGGAAACTAGGAATGTCAGTAGTTGAAATGGAGGAGAGAGAGTATTCTACAAATGGAAAGACAGAGAAAATGTTCAGAACCAAGAGACAGAGTATCTTGTTCATGGAAGGCAGCTAATGTCACTAAAGAGAAGAGTACTTGTTGGACAGTAAAGTCCAAGAAGACTGCAAAGACAGGAGAAGGCTAGATTATGAAGGGCTTTGAAGGCCAAACAATAATTCTTGTAACTGAGATTTGAACCC
The DNA here is from genome assembly GCF_028583685.1 of Petaurus breviceps papuanus. Lineage (NCBI taxonomy): Eukaryota > Metazoa > Chordata > Mammalia > Diprotodontia > Petauridae > Petaurus > Petaurus breviceps. The sequence goes on from NW_027185616.1 coordinate 13,195,216, forward strand.
AAGTTATCCTCATACCAAGACAGGAATCTCTTTTCATGGCATCAGGAGAGTCTTTCAAAAATACATTCTCCTTTATATTCAACAATATTCATAGCAGTGTTGTTTGTAATTGGAAAAAAAAAAACCTGAAAGATAAATATCTAGTGGTAGGGATATGATTAAATAAATTAGTAGTATAGTATTAGTATTATATTAGCTGCAGTATAAAAAATTAAGACAGATAAGAGGAAGAAAAAGAAATCTAGAAAAACCTTTATGAAATAATATGAAGAAAAAATAAATAAATAGGATCAGAACCAGAAATATGATACAACCATGTAAGAGGAAAAGTAAATCACAATGAAACAAGGAATCCTGACAGCAACTTAGAAGAGGTGACTAGAAAGCAGTTATGTTGTGAAAACCCTAGAGAACCAGGCATACAAGAACAGAATACTGTGATAGTAATGGCATTTAAAGTTCCCCCTGTATTGGCTTGGTTTTCAAATTGATTGTATTAAAACCCAGAGTTTGTTAATCCCACCTGTGGGATGGGCTTGTTGA
>NW_027185616.1:13195768-13206073 GCF_028583685.1 Petaurus breviceps papuanus
TTTGTGGTGGACTTAATTAAGGTATAGCCTAGGGGTGGAGAAGTATTTAGAACAGAGACTTTGTAATTGATTGAATGATTGGAAGATCCTGGGGTGGGGTAGTACTTGGAGATTATTTAATCACACTTAGTAAATGCTGTGTTTGGAATGATGTCATGTTTTGATCTTCTCTGTTCTTGGTTTGTCACTAAATAAAATAGAGAGCACCTATGCTGGTATTTTGAACCTGGGAAGTTGCCTTTCTTTTGGCATTACATTACAGGACCTAATGATGAAAAATAAGGTGACTTTACTTGTGCCCGAAATTGTGTTTGTCCTGAACTCTGCCTTATCACAAGATCACAGGTTTTAAAATAGAAGGGACTTCAGTGCCTATCCAGTCCAACTCCCTTATTTTATAGATGAGGAAGCTGAAACTTAGAGGGGTTAAGACACACGGCATGGTCATATAACCAGCCAGCATCAGAGCCAGGAACTGGAACAAGATTGTGTAGTTTGGAGAGGAATAAAATTATCATGTATTTTGATTCATTTTTATGTTAAAAGATAACTGTATACATCCCATACTATCCTAGACCTAGAGAATAACATTACATTTATTTTTGCACTTGAATCTAGCATCTTTCATGCCAATGTCTCAATGTACTTAAATTCTCCTGTTGGTGAAACTGTTTTCCAGATAAACTAAGGCACGATGGCTTACTTTAGAAGTCATACCAAAGTAATCTGATGGCAGGATGCATCTGGTATATCAATTCAATACAATAAACATTTTTAATAGCTTACAATGTATAATGAATTATAATAAAGGCTGAAAACTGGAACAAAATACATAAAAAGTTCCCTCAAATAGCTTACATTTTATTAGTATGTTTTATTATTAGTATGGATATGTACTCAGATAAATAGATACAAGAGAAGGAGAGAACACTAATATACCTTAGGGAAATAAGGAAGTTTCAAAGAGTTGAGTTTCAACTGAGTTGAGACGGAAAGAAGCAAAAAAAGCTCATTCCAGTCATCTCAGTGCCAATCAAGTATTCTGGAAGGTTGTTTTTCCTGGCTTGCATTCTTTAAAAAAAAAAAATCTGAACTTAACAAACATCAAATAAAACGGGCATTTCCATTTTTATAGTAGAACCAAAAAAAGGGGGACTGTACATGAAATTGTAGGTCTATATTATATCATGTCCAAGTTGTTTTTCTTTTTAAATATATGAAAATTCAACATGTAACTTTCAAAGTTGTCCTGCTTCTCTGTGATTATTTCTGGCCTTCCTTCTGTTCTCTTCTGTACATTAAAAAAAAAATGCCTCAATGACCTTCTTTTCTTTTAAAAAAATATTTTGGCCACCCTGTCACTTCCCCCCTTCTTTCTCCCACTCCTCATTGGATAAAAAGAAAAAAAACAAAGTCTTTCTATAAAATACAGTCAGGGGGCGGCCAGGTAGCACAGCGAGTAAGAGCACCAGCTCCAGTGTTGGGATGACCTGGGGATCAAATCCAGGCTCAGATACTTAGCACCACACCCAGAAATAACTGGCCCTGTAACCTTGAGCAAGTTACTTAACCCCAATTGCTTAAAAAAAAAAATACACAGTCAGGCAAAATGAATCACCACATTTGCTGTGTCTGAAAATGTCTTAATCTGCATCTTGAGTCCATTGCTTCTCTGTCAGGAGATGGGTAGCTGCTTCATCATCATTCCTCTGGAATAGTGGTTGGTCATTGCATTGATAGCACTCTGTAAATTTTAAACAAGTCAGCTGATTGCAACCAGCTTATTTACAAGAATACAGTCAAAAACTCTTTCTAATGCATGGATTACTTCATTTCTGATTGACTCCAGAAGTCAAAAAAGCAAGGAAGTTGTATGATTAGAGTCAATAATCAAAGACTGGTCTCTTCCTTAAGTGAAATTGCTAGACCACTCAGAGTAAACCATTGTGCCTTAGTTTATCTACCTGTAAAACACCTTCACCAACAGGAGAGCTTGTTAAGTGCATTGAGACACTGGCATAAAGGTGCTAGATTCAAGTGCAAAAAACTGTAAGCAATGTTAATATCACAGGAATAATGAGCTCTGATTTGGGGAGAATGAATTAACTTCTCATCTGAATCAACTCATTATTACCATTTTTCATTTTTGCTCACACATATATTAAATTATGAATCTTGCATTCACAAAGGAAATGTAATGAAGCAATCATCAGTGATGAGGCATATTTCAAATGTAAATCAATAAGCTAGTTCAGTCTTAGGGCTTGCCCTTTGTAGAGCACATCATTTAAAAGCTCAGCTCTTTGAACATAAGTATTGTTCATGCTGCAGAAGTGGCACAGGAAATACATAAATAACTCTCAGGGTTCTACCAATCTTATCCTACTAGAGGGAAAAACAAGATTACCATGAAATTCAGCAGGACACAGTTGTTAACGCTATCTGGATTTTAGCCACATGAGGCAACTCTGACTTCCTTTGTGCCTTGGCCCTGAGTACTGTCATTTCAAGCAGGTTAATGGCACTGCCAAAAAACAAAGGATTTACTCAATGGACCATCCCTTATTCTTGGAGAAACCAGCACAACCGGTCTTTACAGCAGTTCATAGAAAGGAAGGTGGAGACATAGAAACTGTCAGACATACAGTGCCAGACTAAAAACTGGTTCAAGGACTCAGACGCCTGAGACAAAATTTCACGTTTCTTTTCTCTGTTTCATGATATCCTGGCCATATTTGTCTCACCTCTTTCAACATCATTATCATCATCATCAAAATCAAATAACATCATTAAAAGTTTTTTCATAGTCTCAGATCTATTTATATGTATATAAGTATAGTGGTCTTATGTGGAAGGGGTATATTAATATATTATGCATTCATATAACTGCAGGCCCCTTTTACTTTTACTAAGTATTCCCAGGAATTCTTAACCTGGGGTCTATGGACTTGATTTTATATGTGTATATATATATGTGTGTGTATGTGTGTATGCATGTGTATATAGACACATATACACACATACACATGTGTACATGAATATATGTATATATAAATATACACACATATATACATATATACAAAAAAATACATTTATATATTGAATTGCCACATTGATTATGTCTGAAAATGTCTTAATCTGCATCTTGAGTCCATCACTTCTCTGTCAGGAGATGGGTAACTGCATCATCATTATTATATATTTGTAAATATATTTTAGAATAATTGGTTTCCTTTGTAATCCTGCATATTTTTAATTTATGAATTTCAGGACATTATTCTGAGAAGGGGTCCACAGGTTTCCCCAGATTGTCAAAAAGGTCCATGCCGCAGAAAGGTTAAGAACTCTTGATGTATCTGATGAAGCACCTGGACCAAAATTAGACTGCTGCTGTTGCTGATGTTAATGATAGCTCATATTTAAGATTTGCAAAGTGTTTTATTTGCTTTATCTCATTTGATCTTTATATCAACTTTGTGCTACATTTCTCCCCATTTTGCAGATCTGATAACTGAGGTGCAGGGAGATTAACTGATTTATTCAAAGTCATGCAGTATCTAAGAGAATTCTAACCTAAGACTTCTTGATAACCTTGTATAGGGGTCATTCCCCTGAATCATACTGCTAAAATGAACAAAAAAAAGGTGAACTTAAATTTACAACCCAATAATCAGACAATCATGCAATTGTACTTGTCATCCATTGATAGAAATGGTTTGTGGGATAGGAAAGTAACAGCTGAAAAAGGAGTATATGTTTTATAGATTTAAAGTTGGAAGAGGCCCCTTTAATCTTACAGATCAAACTAAGATCCAGAAAGGTATTCCCCTCTCCATGAATACTTAGTTACCTTATGATTTTACTTTCTCGAAATCTCTGACAAGTCCTTTTCTTTCCCTCATACCATAACATGGTCTTAACACTTCACTCCCCTCCATATACACTATAATGCAGTGACTCTGGCCTCCTTCCTGTTCCTTGAATAAATCACTCCAGTCTGCTGACTCCCGGTATTTTCACTGGCTGTCCCCTATGCCTAGAGGCTTCCTTCAGGCACTATCTATAATCCCCTCTTCTCCAGGAAGCCTTTTCCAATCCCCCTTAATTCTAGTGCCTTCCCTCCAAGATTATCTCCAGTTTATCCTGTCTTTATTTTATCTGAACACAGTTGTTTGCATGTGGTTTCTCCCATTATTTTGTGAGCTCCTTAAGAGCAAAGACTGGGTCCCCTCCCCCATTCTTTGTTTAGCATAGTGTGTGGCAAATAGTAGGTGCTTAATAAATGTTTGTTGACTTGGCTAGACACCAACCTCGTTCAGGTTTTCATTCTCTCATCTGGGCCACTACAATAGCCTCCTAATGTTCTCACATCCAATCTCTCCCCTCTAATTCATCCTCCATCTAGATGCCAGATTGAGAATCCTAAAGCACAGGTCTGACCATGTCACTCTTCTTCACAGGTTTTAGCAGCTTTCCATTGCCTATAGGATAATGTATTAATTCCTCTGTTTGACATTTAAAGACTTTTCTAATCTGACACCAGTTTATCTTTCTAGACTTTCTAGACACATTATTCTCCTTGTGCACTCTATGCTCCAACCAAACTAACCTATTTGCTATTCTCTGTACAGGACAATCTAGCTCCTGCCTCTGTGCCTTAGGACACGCTCTCTCCCATTCCTGCTTTGTTCTCTCATTTTTGCCCCTAGGAACTCCTAACTTCCTTCAAGACCCAGTAAATGCCACCTCTGTCAGTGCTACCTTATCCTCTACACCACTAAATCCCAATGGATTTGTTTTTATCTTGTACTTAATCTGTGAACATGTTATTTCCTGCCAGTAGAATGTCAGTTCCTTGAGGGCAGGAACTGCTCCACTTTTGTCTTTATATGCCCAGTGCCTTCCACAGTGCTTGACCCAAGCCAGAACCTAATAAAAATGCTTGTTGATTGATTGCCCAAGATCACACAATTAGTAAGCAACAAAGATACAACTGGGGATATGGTCCAAGGTACCTTTGGATTGGATTCTGTGTCTTGGTGGCAGGATAACAGCTACATAGGATCATATATAATAGAGTTTTCCACATTTAACAGATGAGAAAACTAGGGCCCAGGGGAGGTTGAATGGCATGCTCACAGTCACATTGCTAGTAAAGTGTTTGAGGTTAGATTCAAACCCAGGTCTTCCTGAGTCCAAATTCAAAATCTACACCATGCTTTCTCTACTACTTGTGCGTAATATACTTCCACAGCTTCTCACAATTGAAATAGCACCTTGCCCCGGTCTGAGGGTTGGCAGACAGCATGTCCCTCCCAGTGATGGTCAGGATATTGTGGATGTCCAGTGAATAAGAGTAATATAGGTTTCTGGTTGGCATGGGCATCATCTGCCTCGTGATAATCCAATTCTCTATTACTACAGATAATTGAGTTGGCTTGCCATATAAAAGTGGAAATCTGACAGATCAGGGAGGCAACAAGCATGTGTTGATCAGGGTTCTCAAGCCTAGGCATTAAACCTGAGGTTATCCTTCAGACAGAACTTCAGATCACTACTGATCAACTCACTATCATTCAAAGTTCCTACCCAACTTGATGAATGCGTAGTTCAAAGATTCTGATTCAAGGGGCAGTATATATAATTTCAAGCAGAGCTAAGGAGAAAGTATTAGAAAATATGACTGTCACATTTTGTACTTTGTTGTGTTTGCTAGTTTTTAGCCAATTAAGCCTGAGAACCAAAGCAAGCTTTCATTAGAAACTAAGGTCCAGATGGTAGAAAGGAAGACAGGTGTCTCACCTAGTTTACAGGGAGAACGATCTAAGTAGGGTGAGAGAAACTAGGGAAGGTCAAGGGAGAAATTAACATGAACTTAGTTTCTAAAAATTGCATTTAAAGATAAGAATAATCTTATATTTTGGTAACATGAGACTTTGGATAAAAATAGACCTAAGTGAAGCTATTATAGACATTGTGAAACTAATCCCTAAAATGTATTATGTAATAAGCAGCAGAAAGTCTTTTGAAAACTTTCTTTTGAAGCTAACAGTAATTTTGTTGAGCAGCTGAAAATGATTGCCAAAGTCTAGTATTCCCTTAAAATTCACAATGCAATCTGGCCACACTAGTTGTGGCCTTATTTTAAAAAGCCATTAGATCAGCATCCCAAAGCCTTCTGGAGTTGGGGTCAGTGTTTCTCTGGAAAACAGAATCACAGTTTTGGAGCTTGAAGGGACCTTAGGGATCATCTAGTTCAACCCTTCAGCCCTTCCCTCATTTTACAACTGAAGCAATGTGATTGAGGAAAAGAAGTTGTCAGTGGTATCCCAGGTCTCCTGAAACACTGGGTCAAACTGGCAACACATAGCACTAAAATTGGCTCTTAGCTATGGTCCCTGTAATAGGAGTGTTGGGTTTGTAGTTAGGAAGACCTGTGTCATTTAAAATCTAGGTGCCTCAAGTAACCCCTTGAGTTATCAATTAAATCAAAGAAGAGATTTAGAAGTGTAAAGGGACCTTAGAATACATCTATTCCAACATCATTTTACAGATGAGGAAAGTGAGGTGTAGACTTGCCCAGGGTCCTACAATTGACAGTCCTAGAATTTGAGCCCAGCTCCTCTGAGTCAGTCAGTCAATAAACATTTATTAAGCACTATGTGCCAGGAATCTATATTCAGCTTATTTTCCATTGTACTAGGTTGGCTCAAGAATTACAATATAGTGAACAGCATTCCCTGTGTTGGCTGAATCACAGAGATTTTTTGTTTTGAGATACCTATGATCCTTAGGAGAAAAAAAAAATGAAAAAAGAAACTGCTAAATTAAACTTGAAGAACCCATCACAAAAAGTGATAATTCAGAGCCCCAGGGAATGTTAAATATGTGATAACACCATGTCTTGTGGTATCTAGTGAAAATATGGTTAGAGGAGGCATCCTAGTTAAGTATTTAAACTAGATGCATATGTTAAGATTTTCATGAGTGGGTTGAGGAGTGTATACTTGGAGGCATAAGATGCTTTTTTTGTGGTATCCCATATGACAGTCATGGTATGATTTTACTATTGGGTTGTTCCCTATTCTCTCCCTCTCCCTTTCAGTCACATGGTATTAAAATTTTGATGTTTAAAGTACTGATCTAGCTCTGTTAACAGAACATACTTACTAAATATATAGTAAACATTGATATTCCTGTTGGTGGGGGATGATGTTATATTAAGCCTGTTTGTTTGACAAGTTTTCTGTAAACCCATGTGACAATCTTAGAATCACAGAACTTTAAGCTGGGATACCCCTTAGAGGTCATCTAGGCTCACTGGATTTTCCACACAAGAAAACTAAAGCCCAGAAACAAAGTAACTTGCCCACATTCATGTGGTAGTAGGTAGTAAGAGACAGGATTCAAATCCAAGCCCTCTGATTCCCTTCCAGCTCTAAATTGTGTGAACTACTGAACTAAACAGCAAATACTGCTTCTCTCGTGTAACTTCAACCACCTAAAGAACTTCATTTAAAAATTATTTCATTGGCTCCACAAAACACTTTGTATTAGAATCAAGGCAGAACTTCATAGTAACCAATAGACCTCTTCCAATTAGAAAAACTTCAAATTCAGATTTCCAGTGTGAAGTACAAATAAGACACACTTAAAACCAAGCCTTGTTATAATTATAGAATTTAGAGCTGAAGAGATCTTAGCAATCACTTTGTCTAACCCTGTCATCTTCAGGATGAAATAAGTAGTAGAGCTTGGATTTGAATCCACGTGCTTTAATTTCAGTCAGTTATTTTTCCCCAAACTTTCCTTAAACTTTTAGTACTCAGGATCCAAAGATTTTTAATAAAAAGAATTGTAACTAAAATTCAGAGGAAAATAATCATTGTAGTTAATTATTGAACTCATTTGTTCTAAAAGTAAATTCATAGTTTCATTTTTGGTATACTTTGATAAAACTTTTAAAATGTTTTTTAAAAAAAATCAGTTCAGGGTGCAAGGAGCCTATTCCAGTATCACAAACTAGGAAACTAATCTACTTTTGATTTGTCTATTAATTTGTTGGATAACTTTCTATCAGTCTGTTGGACCTAGCATTCTGCTGACATAAGAATCCTAGGTTCTCTAGATAGGAAATGCTTAATCAAGGGCTGGTGAGACGCCTGAAAATAAAACATACCAACAAAAACACTGCTATTATGCCTATTATATAATGTGATCTAGCATTTAAATGAGTAAATTTTTATTTTTTTATGCTTGATAATATTTTTTCCTTTTTAGTTTACATCATTCATTTCCACAAGATTGAGTTGCAAATTTTCTCTACCCCAAAACAGCGTTCCCACTGAATATCCCCTCCCCCAATCTGCTCTCTCCCATATTTTCTTCCAGTAGGACATGGTTAAATGGGTAAATTTTTTTTTAAAAATCCCTTTCTTGATTCTCTTTTCCTAATCACAGAAATTATCAAAATCCGTCCAACGGAATGTAAACTAGGCTTGGTACATCATTCCCAAGAAAGAACCTTTTAAAAGCAGAGGACAATAAGACAGTAGATTTAAGAGCTAGGAGGGACTTTAGAGATCATCTAGTCTAGTCCAACTATATCATTTTACAGATGAGGAAACTGAGGCCCAGGACGGGGAAGTAACTTTCCCCAGTTCACACTGATAGATAGTAAATAGAAAAGACAGGACTTAAAATACAGGCGATCTGATTCCAGATCCCACGCCTTTTATTTTTGGAAGGCAACGGGGTTAAGTGACTTGCCCAAGGTCACAAGTCCTGTGCCTTCCTCAGGGAATTTGTGGAAGGTCTGCTTTGCTCCGGCTAAAGCAGACAGTAAAACTGCTGTACCGCTTGTGGGGGGAGGGGAGGGAAGGACTGGGAAAGCAGGGCACGGGCATTATGTAAGGTGTCCAGACACCCCATCAGCACTGTTTATGTCAGGAGCGGTAGGGAAGCTTCCCGGGTTCATCGTCTCCTCTACCGAACACGGACACGGGGAAAGGTCCCAACGTGTGCGGCAGAAAACTGGCAGGCAGCAGGGGGGCGGGGCGCGAGCAGGGCCGACCCAGGGCGTCGCGAACGGGCTCGGAAAAGAGGAAGAGGGAAGTTGGCGCCCCGTGCGACAAACGCGTCTTCTACACAGAAGAAAAGACTCCACTAGATTTTCCGGTTCTTGCATCCCATTAATAAGCACGAGTGAGGCGCCATCCCCAGAAGTCCCGGACGCAGCCGGCTCCCAAGGCGACCGCCCTCCCGTCTTTCTTCCCCTTCCCGTTCCCCTTCCCCCTCTCCTGCTAACAGGTGGGACCAGCGACGAGCCACCAGACGTCTACCTCTTCCCGATGAATGCTGGGAGGGAGAGTCCTTTCCGGTTGCCCTCGGGCTTAGGCCACCGCCTCCCGCGAACTTCAACTCCCGTCAAACCCCGGGAAACCGCATCAGGGTCGCGCGACATCTGCCGGGATTCGTAGTCCTTCGGCTTCCTGCTTTCCATAGATCAGAACGGATAAGGAAATCGGCTGCGAACTACCAGGGCGAAGGTACGGGTGGCAGCGAGGGGTCAATCCGCACCGGGCGTGGGGGTGGTGGCGAGGGAGTCGGAGGTGGTAGGGGTTGGGGTGGGGGGGGCGGGGGGGGAGGAGAGCGGCAGAGGGGGGGGGGGGGGGGGGGGGGGGGGTGAGCCGCCGCCGCCGCCGCCGCCTTTGCCGCCGCCAGGGTAGAGTCGGGTCTGAAGCTGTAGCGGCGCCGCCGGGGTTTGTGTCTCTCTCCCCCTCTTCCCTCTTCCCTCGTTCCCCTTTCCCCCAGTCAGCGCGCCCCGCTCGCCCCCTGCCCCTTCTCCCCCTCCCCCATTTCCCGCCCTCTCCTTTCCACACACACGGCCCCCCCCCCCCCCCGCCCGACCATGGATCCGGGCAGCGGCGGCGGCGGGAGCAGCAGCGGCAGCAGCAGCAGCGACTCGGCGCCTGACTGCTGGGACCAGGCGGACATGGAAGCCCCGGGCCCCGGCGGCGCCCCCCCGGCCGCCTCGGCCGAGGCCCAGAACCTCAGCGCGGCCTTCAGCCGGCAGCTCAACGTCAACGCCAAGCCCTTCGTGCCCAACGTCCACGCCGCTGAGTTCGTGCCGTCCTTCCTGCGGGGCCCGGTCCAGCAGCCGCCGCCACCGCCGCCGCCCCCAGCCGGCGCCACCGCCGCCCAGGGAGACGGCACCGGAGCAGGAGGCCCCGCCGGCCCCAAGGGTAAAAGGCCCGGGACTGGGGCGCGGGGCGGGGCAGCCCCCAAAGTGGGAAGGGAGAGGGG
>NW_027185616.1:13206173-13358424 GCF_028583685.1 Petaurus breviceps papuanus
AGGGGGAGGGGGGGGGGGGGGGGGGGCTGCAACTGTTAAATGGATGCCGGGGGGGGGGGGGGGGGGGCACCCCCCCCCCCGGGGGGGGGGGGGGGGGGGGGGGGGGGGCTCAGGAGGTTCCCCCCACGTGGGGTGGTGACAGCAGGCACATGGGGCCCGGCCGGGGCTGCCGGGGTGGGGCGGCAGCGAGCGTGGGGACGGCAAAGATGGCCTAGAAGGCCGGGGAGGAGGCCGCCCTGGGGATTGTGCGGGGTGGGCGAGACAGGAGGGAGGGAGGCTCCAGCCAGGTGGGGCACGGACGGGAGAAGGCCAACGAGGAGCCGGGGCGTGCGCGCGCCAGGGGGCTGGGCAGCAAGAAGCCCTGACTTTCCCCGCAGCCTTCATTGTCCTGAGTGACTTTAATGACCAAATCTGCAACTGTTAAATGTATACCGTGCCGCGTGCCCTGCAGATCCCAAAGTGAATCGCAGCTTTTTGATAGCTCAGAGATAATGATACTTGTGGTGTAGAAACTTTTTCTTTCTCCATTTGTTATTTTTAGAAGGTGTCAAAATAGCTCCGGGTAGGGGACCTTGCTTGGGGACCACTTTGTGTTACTGGCTTAAGTCATACTCCATTGGTTTGTGTGCTTTGTCACCAAGCTGTGGCTTTTACACCTAGGCAAATTCTGATTCTTTTGACATCAAAAATATTAAAGCTTTTCATTCGTTGTCTTAAAGCCTCTCCTTGTTGGTCAGGATAGCTGGTGTGTGCTGTTTAAACCTTAGCATTTTAGTAATTTGCCCTATTTTTTCCTCATTTTTAATAACTGGCCTGGTCTTTTTTTTTTTTTTTTTTTTTGCTCATAGTTTATTAACCATGCTCTCTGTGATTTACTATTAAATGAAGATTGGACTCTCTATTCAAATTTCCCAGTACTTGTGAACTTCTTAAATGGTAGTACTGTATATTGTATATCTTCTAGGTGTTGGTTCTGAAGAAATGTCAAATGAGTCAACAATGAAGTACTTTAACCATTTAATGGGAATAATTTTGAAAATTATCAAGGTTGCAAATGGCTGAATGCTCCTGAATTTTATTGAATTTTCAGTATTCATATTTTGGGTAATGTGAGCTAGCTCATAGACTTTACCAGATATTTATATAAGCTATGGGCGGACTTTTGGATTTTTTTTTTTAAATGAATTTGTGTTATGGTATTTCACAGGTAAATGTAAATTGTAATGGTATTAGAGGAGTTGAGTTTGGATTGTGTTGCTTTGGAAACAGGCCAAAGTTGGGATAAAAAATTATGAGGTTTTCGAAAAATTTATTTGTAGAGATTTAAGCACACATTCATGTAGAGGACTTTTACAGCAGCATACTGTCGTTTAGGGTTTGTTTTTTAAAAATACTCGTGGTATTACTTTAGCTACAGGTTTCATAGGTGGTCTGTGTTTCTCTTTTTTATTTTTTTTCCTTTTTTTTTTCTTTAAGAAAAAGCTAAGCTTGCATTCTCTTTCTTGAAACGAGATATTTTGTTAATCTAAAATAATTCTTTGAGAAGCCTTTAAATAATACTAACTACTGATGCATATGTAGTGCTTTTGGAGTTGATGCTTGTGGCATTTTTTTTCCAAAGTTTGCAAAGTGCTTTACTTGTGAGTGGCACAACAACTTTATGAGATAGATAATGCTGGTATTATTCCTTTTTTACAGATGAGGAACACTGAGATTTGGAGAGGTTAAGTGACTTTCTTTTGGTCCACACATCTAGTAAGTTTTGTAATCAGGATAGGAACTCAGTTAAATTTGAATTTCAAGCTCTGCAATCTTCTCTGTCAAGATTAAAAAATGGCTGTTACCCATCTCTATTTGTGTGAACTCGTGAATTCCTTCTGCCAAACAATTTGCTTTATGGGCCCATCCTGCCCTTCTCAAGAACCACAAATATCACTTCCAAAACTCCCAAACCAGCCTTGGCCTATCCTGCCATCCTAATAGTTAAAAAAGCTGTTAGAAAAGTAGTTGTTAAGAGTAGTGGTCATTTTGAGGCATTTACTGTCTGCATTTCCTTATGAGCAAATTAGAGATAATTTCCTTGTATGTGTTTGTTTCTTTCCTCCCTCTTCCTGCAATTTAACTTTTAGTCCTTTTCTGTTTTAGTAGAGGTTAAAAATTAAAAAATATAGGGATTTCTTCATATTTATGAAAATCCTGAGTCTAAGAGGTACTACTTTAAAAAAAAAAAAGCAGCATTTTCTACCAGAAGCCTTTTTGGTATCCTGGACCTTGCCAATTATATCTATGAAATGTTGTAATTGTAGTTGTAAAAAATAATGTTATAGTTAATGCTGTTATGAGAGTATCTCTTTTAGGAAAAGAATAGATGCTTGTGGGTTAGTATTTCCTAAAATGAGTATTTCCATCATCTTTTGTGATAGAACTGTAACATTGAATATTTTTGTACTGTTCAGGGCCAGAAAATCACACCATCATGGAAGGGTCAAGTAGCAGAGTCAGGCAGTTTTGACTACAACCTGGAATGAATCTTTCAGGAGGGGAACTCTCTCTTCCCCCTATTGTAGTCACTTGAAGTAAGGAAAGGATACAGCAATAATGCAAAAAAAAAATGCATATTTTTTGTGTTTAAAAAGCTATGGAAGGTGAAATTTAAGTATATGTTGTCAGCACTACTTTAAGTGCCAGAAGAACTATTGCAAACATTTGTAAATCAGCACTTAGTGACTTCTTTAAAAGGTGTTTGTCTTCTTGGCCTTGTCTTGGGTGAATAGCTGTGATTTTTTTTTTTCCTATAACCAGTATAGCTGGTTTGACTTTCTCCTCACCCCTTTTCAGAAATAACTTCAGTATTACCCTTCTACAGCCAGTAGAGGGGGCTTCTTTTGAGCAAACTGTAACTTACCTTCACAAGAAATTAAACTCCACTTTGTCAGCATTGTTTCATCAGAAATTGAATTTAGGCTTCAGGGTTGACACGTGGGAGCTGTATGAAACCTCTTAAAATTTGTAAGTATATATGATTCAGGGGAAGTGGTTGAGTGATGCTAATTTAAGTGTAGGTATCTAAGCAAATTGATCTCTATATAGAGTCCTAGAATTAAAATATAAAAATGAGTGCAAAGGTCAGGGTTTATGTGCAGTAGCATAGGAAATTTTGTATGATAGTTAATCACTATGTAGTATGACATTATGCCTAACTTCTTTTATAACTTCAAACAGCTCTAATTTTTAAAAACTTCCCTGTGGTCTTTTTCCCTTTCTGTGCCTTTCAATTCCTCCCCCCAGTAGCCCCTATGGTGCTTCTGATCCTTAGAAATTTGGGGCCTAATGTCTTGAGCTCTTTTGGATGTCATATTCTTACAAGTGGCATTAATCTCTCTGGGCTTTAGTTTTTCTCCTATGTGAATGGAAGGGATTGTACTGTGTCCTTTAACATCTCTACCCAATCTAGGGTTCTCTAAAGTTAATCTAGCTGCTTCTATGCATTGGATTAGACTACTGGAATATTGGAAACTGCTGACACTTTTCTTAGTCTTAAAGGCTTTGGTCTTTGTTTTATTTTTAACATAATCTTAAAAAAAAAAAACTGAAACCCACCCAAAATATATGCACAATTTCACTAAGATAATAATTATGCCATTTTCCTACTCTCCTTTTTTAAATCTAAAACTTTCCTCAGTGTTATTGAAGTTATATCTGGATCATCATAGGTCCAAGAACAGCTTGATACATTTACATTTGTAGGTTTGAAGGGATTAGATTTGGGATTTGTGGGTGGGGTTTCAGGTTTCATAGTCCTACTAGTTTTGTCTCTGAGTCAGAAGTCCTGACTTTTAAGACCCCTGGTAATTTTCCAGTCAGTCTTATAGTAACTAAGTCTCAGTATATCTTGCTAAATCACTATCTCTCTAGAATTTTAGAATTGGAGGGACTATGGGGACCATCTATGCCTTCATTATGCAGATAGGAAACTCAGGCTCAAACAGATGTAACTAGAAACCACTATTTTTTCCTTTGTGCTATTGCCTTTGAATTCTTCTGTAAAAGTCTATTTTATGTGGCAATCAGTGAAATATGAATTGATTGTCCTTATGAAGAACAACTTAATTACTTCATACTTAGTTATACACAGGAAAATATCATAGATGATAAAACTCTAGAACTAGAAAGAACCTGAAATAATTCAGCCTAGCCTTCTCCTTAAAGGATACTGAGAGCCAGATGTCTCTCCATATAAGGAGGAGATCTTGTCCAAATCACACAACTGGTTAGTGGAAATAAGGACTAGGTCCTGTATAGCATAGTCTCCAATACTCCATCTTGATTGCCCTTTCCTAAACATGTTTCACTTAATCCATGTACATTCTTAAATGTACTATTTAAAACAAAAACAACAGAAGTGATACTGAGTCTATCTGAATTGCTAAGCCAGGCTTTTTTTTTCCCCCTCTACTGTGTGGGATACCTCTAATAATAGCAGAATAATGATCACTACTGAAAATTCTCCCGCCCTTGGTAGTACTTATTGGCATTTTATTTTTATTGAGTACTGTGACTTTGTGGATCCAAGAAATAATGATGCCACATGAGAAAGACTGGGGCCTAAATGATAGGAGTCTAAAAGATGTGGGTTCAAGTTTCATCTTGGATTATACTGGCTATACCACTGTGGACAAATATAATTCTTGACTATAAATGCTGAATAGTTGCAAATGTGCATTGGTAACTAGACTTTCCTCATTAAGATTTCCCTGTACCAATGAATTTATAGGTCTAGACATTTGTCATCTGTGGTGCCATTGGGGTAGGGCAGGGTGAGCAAACATTTTATTAAACACGGTATAAGGAAAAGCATCAGTACTTTGTCAGCAAGCATTTATTAAGAGTCTTACCATGTGCTGGCATTGATGTCTTGACTGATTGTTTCAGTCATTTATATTGTTTGACATTTGTGGAGTGCTTCACAGATACTGTGTATTCAGTAATGGGGACTTCCTGGGTGCCCCTTTAAAAAATTTCCTAAACTACAAGCAACTCTTGGGTTAGGCTCTTGTAGTTCCCAAAAGGTGTCTCAATCCCCTCAGTTCCTGCAGGAAGCCCTGCATGAGGTTCCTGACTGAGTTTTGCCTTTTCTTTGGGAAACTAAAATGCTTGAAAAATGAAATAGATAAGAAATTTTTCTTTTGTTAATTTTTAAAAATTGTAAACATAAAACACTAAAAGAAGAGCACAAGAAAAGTTTCTTTTTGTTGTAGATAGGCAGCTAAATTACAGTGGAGAAGAGATCTAGCGAACAGGCCGAAATTTTGTTAGCAGCTACCTTTTGTACGCTCAGGAATTCCTCATCCTACGTGTTGATAGTGGGTTTTTTGGTCCTTTTTATTTAGCTTACAGTCCCTTAACTCCAGTATCAAGAACACCTGATACTTGTTTCACAATTTTAAATCGCCTTTCAGAGCTGAGGGGCAGCCTCACTGGTTTGGCTTCCTGTCCAGACTCTGACACACACTGGTTTTTGTGATCCTGCTCAAGTCATAGTCTCTCAGGATTCTCATTCTTCCAGAGTAGGTACAGATCTGCATTGGTGGAAGAATTTTCTAATACCATTGAAATCACAGGTCACAGGTCCCCTCTTCTGTTCCCTTCACTCACCTACCTCTAGTCCTGTGACTGAGGGACTCAACACTAGGAGGTAAGGTTTGGCAGACTTTCTCTAGAGCATGTTTTCTTTTACTCTGCCCAAGACAGGTAGCTTATTACAGGAAGTTCTTTGTTCCAGCTGGTAGGAGAGAGGGAATATGGCAATAGTATTCCTCCTTAGAAAAATGAATTAAAATAGATTTGGTAACATTTCAGGAAAAGGGCAGAATGGTTATTATAGAATTTCTTTTAAGTTTTAGTTATCTCTGATCTAGATGTAGAGATTCATTCTGTACCTTTTTGAAAATTGTTGGACCTTTTTTGTTACCCTGAATCATAAAACTGAAAAGAAAAAAAAAAACCAAACCTCACACCCATTTCTCTTTGTGGGAGAATTCAGAGATAAATTTAGTAGGTATATGAGTACCAGTACTGTGCTCATGATTTTGATTCTGATTTTGAGCTTACCCACAGCAGACATACATGTGTATTTAAGACATCTTTTTGATAAGCCTTGTTATCTGACAGTTGTACTTCTAAATCAGTCATATCCCTCACTTTATAAGCACTTACTATATATCACACACTATGCTGAGTGCTAGGGGTCCACACACACACACATATTAGTGACTTCAGTACCATTCTGTCCTGAGCATTTTTTGGGGCCTTGTCCTACCTAGTCTGCATTGGGAAAGAGTTCAGGTTCTGAATTTCTCTGTAGATCTTAAAAGCTGTTAGCTTGGGGGGGGGGGGTGTAATATACATTATCTATATGATACTAGCAAGTCTTTTTTAAAATGGTGTAGTTTTATGATGTGATTTCTTCAGTTTTTAGCCAAGAAATCTTAGTTCATAGGTTTGGTTAATTGATTTCTTCCTATAAATACCCAATTTGTTGTAGTAGCATTTTAATTTACAGTTTTAAAGTTGAACCATTTTTCAGCACTGTTCTGTCCCGTGATTATTTTCATAGTATGGTTAGTGTTCCTAAATTCCATATCACATTCTTTTTTTTTTTTTTTACTGATGAACCATTTATTTGGACAAGACAAAAAAAAGTCTGCACACTGTTTTATATAGAAAGTGAAACATTTCAAATATATTAGTTTTTCTTTTGTCAATAGAATCCATTTCAGTCCAGTCCCAAGAATTGCTTCTCATTTTAGGATTCACGTTTCAGTAACACATAAAGATGCCAAAAGAGCATACTTGAATTTTGGATAATCATTCATGATTATGGTAACCATCCCAACATATGGCAAAAACCCTCTTGCTCTTCCTACAACATCCTTCTTTTCTAGCCACTTTTGACCTTCTTTGTACAAACTTCTATCATCAACTTCATTATCTCCTTTAGTCAGAAATTTGACATTTCCATTTTCTTTTTCATGAACTTTGATGACTGTGAACTGTAGGAATATCTCTTCCTTCAACTTTGAAAACAACTATTTCACCAGCTCTAATAAGATCTTCCCAGAAATCTGTTAAAAACAGAATGTCTCCTCTATGAAATGCAGGTTCCATACTGCCACTCAGAACCACCACAATAGGGCTTTCACTCCCAATGACAACTATCAAGCCTTTCCATATCATAAGAGCAGAAGATACAATCATAGCAAAGTTTAAAACCTGGTAATACAGCTGGCACTTGTTCATCTTCCTTAAGTCCTCAAAGATGTCCATGGAGGCTTCCCAAAGCTGGTCCCCCAGGATACCACGTAACACAGGGAGGAAGAGGGGGGCCAAGCAGGCAGGCGGGCTCCGGGCAAGGGGCAATGTCGACACACCTGCCTGGCGCCCCCTTCTCCCTCCCTTCCTGCTTCTTCTTCCATATCACATTCTAAGATAAATAAACAATATTGACTTTTAAAAATTACACATACTGTAGTATAACTGGATCACATTTTTTCGTTTTGTTGATCATTTTTGTAAAACTTAATGTGGGCTATATCATGTTAAACTTCCATCCTCATAGATAACTTATTTTTAAAATAGTTTTTCTTTTTACCTTATTAGAGGTTTGTGAGACAGTCTTGCTTTATACTTTGAAATGGCTTATTAAAAATATCGTGGAATATTTGTGGGTAAAGATATGTAAGTATATTTCCCCTTAAGTTCTATGTTAGTGCTTCATTGTGCTGTGGAGGTAACCCTCATTCTCTACTGGCTGTTAGCAGAGCTAAAAGTTTTTTTAAATTAATTTGTTTACTTTTAGTTTACAAGATTCAGCTCCACAATCCCTTGAGTTTTAAATTTTCTGCCCCCTCCCTCTCCCCCCCCCCCATGGCGGCATGCAATCAAATATAGGATCTGCAGATACCTTCATATTAAACATTGGTCACGTTGTAAAGAAGGATTATAACAGATAGAATGAACAATGGGAAAGAGGAAACAAAACAAAAAAAAGAGCAGGTAGTTTTCTTCAATCTGCATTCAAACTCTCTGGTTCTTTCTCTGGATATGGACATCTCTTTCCATCATGGGTCTTTTGGAGTTGTAACCTTTTATTATTGAGAAAGAGCCCAGTCTATCAAAATTGGTTGTCACACATACACTGTGTCTGTAATTGTGTACAAATTTCTCCTGGTTCTGCAGAGCTAAAGTTATGACAAGCCTTGCTGGAGCTGCAAAGGGTTTTTGTATAGGACCTGTAAGGGTCCATGTGTATTTTGAAAAAGAGCCACTGAAGGGCCTTATCAACAGCAAATCGACAACTTGGTAAATAATTTCAACCATAGAAACTTATGAAGAAGGGGGGCAGCTAGGTGGTGCAGTGAGTAAAGCGCTGGCCCCGGAGTCAGGAGGACCCGAGTTCGGTTCTGGCCTCAGACATAACACCCACACACACAAAAAAACTAGCTGTGTAACCTTGGGCAAATTACTTAACCCCAATTGCCCTCCAAAAGGCGAAAAAAAAAAAAAGAAACTTTATGAAGACTGTATAGCAAACTGTAGAAGAGTTGCTAATAACATGGGTGTGGTAAAAACACCAATCCTTGAAGTCAATATGGTGGTACAGTGGAAAGGATGCTGTATTAGAAGTGCAAAGACCTTGGTTTGAATCTCAGCTCTGCGACTTTATTCTCTTTTTGACCTTATTAAGTCATTTAATCTCCGTGACTCAGAAAGGAGGTGGTTGGACCAGATGGTGACTAATGTCCCTTTTAATTTTAAATTTATGATCCTGATAACGTCAAGGAGGGAGAAGTTTGAGGTATAGGGTTCAATTCAATAAATACTTATTGGATGGGGTGCCCACTGTTAGCATAGCACTGTGGGCCTTGGGCGGTGGAAATATACATCAAAATAAAATCCTTTCTGTTGCAAAGTTTATATGTAAATTCAGTACATGCAAACTCACAATGGAAAAGGGAGCTATATAAAGTCAAAAAGTAGAAATTCGTTTTTAACTTTTTATAGGTCTCCTAATGGAAGTGGCATTTAAGTTGAGCTTTAAAGGATACATAAGTGTTTAATAGGTAGATAGGAAATTCCACGTATTGGATCACAGAAGCACAAAAATATGTGTTATTTATAATACACGACCACTTTGTGGGACTGTATATAGGGCAAGTGTTATAAGAGAAGTACATGGTGCCTCAGATCATTTACGGACTTAAATTCCAGACAAAGGAATTTGAATTAGTAGGGAATCACTGAAAGGTTTTGAGCTGAGTAGTCAGATTATCAGTTTTATCGATAAGGAAGATAAATTGACAGTAGTGTGAAGGAGGAGCAGAGAGGAATTGGTATGTACATTGGGAAGAACATTGGGTTTGAGATCAGACTCAAGTCGGCCTCTCTGCAGCTCTCCTTTCTCAGTTGTACTAGGTAGCCTTCTAAGGCTTCCAGCTCCTAAATCCAGAGCTGATTGAAGGCTGTTGTAATACTCTGGGCAGGTAGTTTGGTGGCAGTGGAAATAGAAGAGCATATGCAGGTAGAATTTAGGAACTGAATTGGGGAAGAAAAGTCAAAAGATTAAACTCTTAAGGATTCAAACATGAGAGACTGGTGCAACTAACACAGGTGATGAAATCGGGGTTTTTGAAGAAAGAACATATACTTAGTTTGGGATATTTTGATTTTTTTAGATACTTATATTTAGATATTTATAGACAAGAAAATAGGTCCAGAGAGGTTTTATTGACAAGATCTCCAGATTTGTTGGTCTGAGTCTCTTAAATGGGTCTTTTACGTAATTTTAAAATAACTTTTATTAGTCACATTTTATTTTAAGCCAACAGACATTTAACCAATGTTAACTCTGAGGCTTACTCCCCAAAAATACATTTCAGCAAGATATCCTAATAGTTCATAGCTATTGAGAACTGTCACTCTTTTGTAGATTATTGAAAGAAGGGAAGTCTATGTACTTTAAACATTAACTGTTGCATTTGACAGAAGTTTCATTGCTTTGATGTAGGATACTTTTTTTTTTCAGGGTAGTTGGGGTTAAGTGACTTGCCCAGGGTCACATGGCTAGTTTTTGTTTAAAGTGTCTGAGGCTGGATTTGAACTTGGGTCCTCCTGACTCCAGGGCCGGTGCTCTATTCACTGCACCACCTACCTGCCCAGATGTAGGATACTTTTAATAAGCCAGGGTTGGTTCAGATTTCATGACCAGTGGTATCTGAAAGTGACCAGGGAACATGTAGAATGTGAGATTATATCTGTTTTCTTAGAAAGATTGACATTTTTGTTAGTAAGCACTGTTCTGACTTGGTGAATAATAATATATTTTACTTTTAGGATGTTTAGGTAATTAGAGGGATGGTTGACATTTTACCTCTATTGCTGACTTTTCAGGTTTTCTACTTTAATTTTCTATATTGTGTGAGAAAAGAATCAGAATGCAGAATTGGCAAGACTGGTTACTTGAACATAAGATATTTTACAATTTAGGATCAGAATTACAAAAAAGGATCAGGATCTCAAATTCCTACAAACTGTCTCAATCTTTCTAGAGCCAGCTAATTTATATTAGTTTCTCTCTACTGGGCCCTTGTAGAAATTAAATATCTGGTGTGAGGAAACAAGCTAGAATGCTAGTTAACTACATAACAAGGGGGTATGAAGGCAAGTTTTATACCATTAGGATAGGCTGTTTATAGTCTAGAATTTTCATAATTGCTCACATTTTATAATACCTGAAAATGTTCACAATAGCAATTGACATTTATTGAGGTTTTTTTTTTAAATTACAACAGCACTGTGAGGTAAGAATTAATTTCGTTTTTTACTTGATAAAAACTTAGACTCAGAATAAATAAACTCACTTGTCTGTGGTTTCATGCCTTGTAATTGTCAAAACAGATTTTTCAGGGGGGGAGGTCTTTTCCTTCAAATTTTCATTTTTATCGATTTGACAATAAATACTACCCAAGCCTCAGACTGAAATTGTTTAGCAAAATCACTTAATGGAGTGATTGCTTGTCACTTTCCACTTTTGTAGTTTACTGATTTGTTATGATGTGTCATAACTTTGGTTTTGATTCAAGTTTTTTTCTCCCACAACATTATGTTCTCCCAATTTCATGAGAGATTACACTTCAATGACACCTTCCTAAGAAGTATTTTTACAGATTTAAATGTATATTTTTAGTAGGCATCATGTTATTTACTTCTAACTGATGGGGATGGTTTTGGGAGCTAGATTAAGCGGACATCAAAGTGTATTTTAAAGATTGAATAAAAATTAATAACCAATAAAGAATGGGGGAGATGAGTAAAAAGAAACCTGGAAAAGGGCTGTGTAAATATGCCTAGAGCTTGGTAGGCAAGCATGCGTCTTGTCAACAGGTTCTGAAACGTCATGCTAACAGCTGAATTTGAACTTTTAGTTTTTGGAGGGGCAGTTGGAGTTAAGTGACTTGCCCAAGGTCATACTGCTAGTAAGTGTTAAGTGTCTGAGACCGGATTTGAACTCAGGTCCTCCTGATTCCAGGGCTGGTGCTCTGTTCACTGTGCCACCTACTCGCCCTCTGGATTTGGACTTTTAACAAGAATACCTATTGTTTCTTTTCTTTTAAAAAAATTATTTATTTTTAGCTTTCAACATTTGCTTTTATAAGATTTTGAGTTATAAATTTTTTCCCTCCTCCTTCCCAAGATGGCATTCAATCTGATATAGGCTATACATGTACGATTATATTAAACATATTTCCACATTAGTCATATTGTGAAAGAAGCATCGGAGCAAAAGGGAAAAACCATGACCAAGGGGGGGAAAAGAGAAAATAGTATGCTTCCATCTTTATTCAGACTCCATAGTTCTTTCTTTGGATGTGGATAATATTTTCCATCATGAGCCTTTTGGAATTGTCTTAGATCTTTTCATTGCTTGGAAAAGCTAAGTCTAACAAAATAGAATGCCCTTTTTCAAGAAGGAAGGTGGGTTTTTTTTTTAATTCACTGTGTAATATTCAGATGACTACAAATTAAGAGATGATTCCTAATCTAAAGCAGTGAGATGTAAATGACTGATTTGTAGAGTCAAGATAGGTATGAAAGATCTTAAGATTTTTCAGAAGCTAGCCAGTTCCATATGCTTGAATTTTAAGATGTATAGCTTGATTACACAGAGAATGGAATATACTTAGTGTCTTAATCAAGGACCTTTTCTCACTCAGTATTAGTTTAGGTATAAGGCATTAAAAAGCTGAGATATTATAACGTGTCTTCTCTTCCCGTAATAGAAAGAAACCTACTTTTTGAATCTGTACTAAATCATATCACATCATCTCTCTTTTCTTGTGAATTACAAGTAGCCCTGTCTTCCCTTGTAAAAGGTTTAATGCTGTTTAGTTTACATAGATAAAGTAATGGCAGTTTTTATAGACTACTTGCTATTTGCAATTGCCTATTTCATGTTTTAGAATTGACTTATACCTAGGTATCTGAGTTTTAGTTGTCTTTTTTTTTCATGCCTTAGAGTTTAACTGGTTGTCTCATTTCACAAACTAATTTGGTCTTGGAACACCTGGGTTTACTATATATTGGTAGAAATTTTCAGAGCAAAATAGCAAATTATAAGCCAGTTTTTATGTAAAAATTGCCACATGTATTTTGGAGATTACTAGCATAGACTTATTAAAAATGTAATCCTATTTACATTTGGTAGGACACCAGGATTCCAAGAAATGTAATTTATAAAATCCTCTTCTGGAGAATGTTTTCTTACATTGCCTCCCCCCTTCCCCGTTATCCCAGTGCCCTAGGACATTGTTTTGTTTGTAGTTGGCACTTAGTAGATGCTTTTTAAAATTGAATTGAATATCACATTAAGCCAGTAAACAAGCATAATTACATTCACTTTCTAATTTTGAATATAATAAATATGTACTGGTGGTACACATTCTAGGAGCTTTTCTTTTTTGAATACTTGATAAGTTTGTGTTGTTGAACATGGCAATCACTGCCAGTTCTGAATTGAAAATTGGATTTTTCTTTCGAATTTCAAAGTCCTTGTTCCAGTTACATGATTTGAGCTATTAAGAACTTTTGATCAGGTATTTGCTGCTAGTAGACGTCCAGTTAAGAATTCTTCCTAGAAATTGCTGGGATATTCTGGTACCCCTCTGAGTGTCATAAATACAGCTAAGTTAGATTGAAGACATAAGAAGGTGGCTTAGAGGTAAATGGGGGGAAGGAGGTGGTCATATTGCTGAATTCTTGGTATTATATGTCCCATTGCTTTGACTTAATGGAATTACAGAGATAACCGGTAATATTGGAAAAGACCCTGGAGCTGAAGACAGAAAATTTAGTCTCAAGACTTGACTTTACAGCTAATTGACCTTAGATAAGTTAACCTTTGTACTGCATGTTCCTCATCTATCCAAAATGGAGCTATTACCTGCTCTTTATTTTATACAAGCTTGTTGTGAGGATTAAATGAAATATTATATGTGAAAATGCTTGGTAAATTGTAAAGCATGTAAATGCCAGCAGTTAATAGGGAAATATTTCTTTAACTTGCCTTTTAGGTTTTAAGAGATTCATGTTCTTAATCTTTATATTAGGAGAACATTGGTGTTTGGTGTTAACCTAAGTTATGTTAGGTGTTAACCTAAGTTAAACAAAATGGATGGGACATTTGGTTTTCTCAGCTTCTCTGGAATCATTGTTCGCATATGCTAACTCACATTGATTTGCCTTCGAACTTTAGTTCTATTATAAAAGAGATAGAACTGATAGGTTGGTATAGTATATGTTGACGGTTAAGAACAAAGCATTCTTATCAAGCTGCTATACCGTATAGGACAAAATTATTTCATTTTCTGAAAAAGAAACTTGTAACTTCATCAGCCATAGAGATGGTTACAAAGTAGATGAAGCATTGGAATCAAGATATATGAGCATTGGCATCATTAACCTTGTGGTTGTTACATGTTTCTGGGACCAAGGGAGAGAACTAAGCAAAGTATTTTATGAATAAAATTAATTTAGTAGATGTCTCCCTCTCTCTCTCTCTCTCTCTCTTTTTTTTTTTTTTGCTTTTTGGAGGGCAATTGGGGTTAAGTGACTTGCCCAAGGTCACATGGATAGTTTTTGTGTTAAGTATCTGAGGCCGCATTTGAACTCAGGTCTTCCTGACTCCAAGACTGGTGCTATATTTATTGCGCCACCTAGCCTCCCCAGTAGATGTCTCTTGAAGGTGCTGTGGGTATTTTGCCTCTTGACTTAGCAAATATTTGAAAGGCTTGGATGCCATCACTATACTGCTAGCTATCTCTAGGTTTTTGTGAACTACAAGATACATCTTATTGGAAAACTACTGAATTAAGAGAGCTTACAAAGATGTTTAACTTCTGCCTCAATCTCTAGATTCTTTATAGACACCCTTTTTTAAAGCTTAGGGACTGACATCTAATTGAGCCCTAGGTTGGTACTCAGGATTTGTCACACACAGGATTTGTGTTAATATAAATGTAAATCTTAGAATTTTAGAGCTCAGAAAGGGACCTTGGAGTTCAGAGCAGGGATTTGAACCCAAGCCTTTTGAGTTATCTATTATTGTCCTCAACTTCTATTCACAAGAATATAATATAAGAAGTATGTATTGAGTGCTAGTACTATGTAGAATTATGCTAGGTCTTAAGGTAGCACAAAATATAAGAAATTTTTAAAAAGGTAAATTTTTGCAGATGTTCATTGATTCCCCCCCCCCATATACTTTATGCTAGAAAGGAAGTATTCTGTTTTATTTCAAAATTTTTGTAGTTTTAAGTTTCTTAGGTTCATTTCTAAGATAAATTTCAAATTTTGTGGAGTTTACGTTGTCAAGGAAAGTTTTCATAGAATCTCACGTTAGAAAGGGACCTCATAGGCCATTTAATCAAATAAGATTTCCCCATTCTTCTCCCACCCCAATCCCTGCCATAATACCAGGAAGTGGTCATGTAGGCTATTTTAATTCTATCACTCAAACCTGGAAAATTATTTTGACCATATTGAAACAGCCTTAATAGTATAGTATTGGTCTACTAAGAGATGATAGTGGTCTGGACCTAAATCTTCACTTAACATGTGATTGCTTTGTCTCATAACTGCAATATTGGTGTAATATCAATATCCAGAAATGGCTAAATCCTGAGACATGTCAGTATTCCTAGATTTTAAATGCCATCCAGCTTTCTGTTGCCATTTCTAAAACACATGCTCTATTTGACCCAGATAAAGGATTTAAGATTAAAAAAAGCACAAAGATGTATTTGGAAAAATGAAAGGGTGTGTGTGTGTGTAAAAATGGTTTTCAAAATTAAGTTGGTTAGAAATTAGGAACTTTATTCTTTGTTTTTAGTTTTTTGAAGCACTTTACTTAACCCCATGTATTCTTTCATCCAGTGACACTGGCCTGCTGTTCCAGTGCCTTATTATTATCTCTAGGATCAAATATGTAGTCCTCTGTTTGGTGTTTAAAGTCCTTCATAACTTCGTCCCTTCCTTCTTGCTTTTACAGTCTTACAATTTATTTCCTTCCATATAGTCCACAGATAGAGTACTGGGCCTGGAGTCAGGAAGACTGATGTTCCTGAGTTCAAATGTGACCTCAAGCACTTACTAACTGTGACCCTGGGCATGTCACTTAACCCTGTTTGCTTCAGTTTCCTCATCTGTAAAATGAGCTAGCAGAGGAAATGACAAACCACTTCAGTAACTTTGCCAAGAAAACCCCATGCGGTAAGAAAGAGTTGTATACAATTGAAAAATGACTGAATAAGAACAGGGACTCTACTGCCCAGTGACATTGCATTTCTTGTTTCTCCCATGTAACATTCCAACATCCAACCCTGGGCATTTTCACTGACTGTCCTCCACACATGGAATTCTTTCCCCCCTCTCCACCTCCTGCCTTTAGTAGTTTCTTTCAAGTTCCAGCTAAAATCCTACTTCTGCAAGAAGCTTTTCATTAATGTTCTTTAATGCTAGTGCTATCTCCAGTTTATCTTGTTTATATCTTGTTTGTACATAATTGTTTGCATGTTGTCTCCTCATTCCATTGTGAGCTCCTTTAAAGCTATCGTGTCCCTTTCTTATTACTAACTTCTAGAGCTATTCCTGGCATACATAATGGGCACTTTAATGGCTTGTTGACTGTTTCTTGATGTGTAAGTTGAATAGACATGTCCAAACTAAAATCCTGCCCAAGTAGTATTCTTTATCAAAACTCTTTAAAATAACTACTGCATCTGAATTCATACTTTCCACTGAATATTAACAGTTTTAATCTTATTGCAAATAACATTACAAGAAACATCTTTGTGACAAGATATTTACCAACCAGTGTCTCATTTAAAACAGTTGTTCAGTCGTATCTGACTCCTTGTGACCTCATTTGAGGTTTTCTCGGTAGATACTGGTGTAGTTTGCCAATATCTCCTCCACAGCATTTTACAGGTGAGGAAACTGAGGTAAATAGGGTTCAGTGACTTGTCCAGGTTCACATGTGTCTGAGGCCAGATTTAAACTCAGATATTCCTGACACTGGGGCTAGTGCTCTATCCTCTGTGCCATGTAGCTGCCCTTTAAAACCGTTAGAAGAAAATAATTTTGGATAATACCTTTTAACTTCTTGTAAGGCTTCCATATTTATTCTTTATAAACGAGAGTTTAGTGTTCTCCTGTATATTTGTTTTCATTAATGGACAGGCAAGATAGTAATTTTTAATGTGTTAGCAAACTTTAACATCTAGTTTCTTCATCTTTTCCTATTGGTTAAATTGTGTAGTTGGATTTGATGCTTTTTCATTGTAGATTCCATTATTAGATAATTGGTATGGTGGATAGAGTGCTGGACTTGGAGTCAGGAAAACCTGAGTTCAGATGCTTCTGAGCTTCAGTTTTCTTATCTGGTACAATACGGTTAATACTTGGAGTGTCTAATTCATAGGATTGTTGTGAGGATCAAATGTGAAAAAAAAATTTTTGCAAATTAGTTTAGTTGAGTTCTTCTCCTCTCCCCCCTTTTTTTTCTGGAGAAGGTGTATCATAGGGGATAAAGAAGTGTTCTTCAGAAAGGAGCCAGAAGACTAGGGTTCCTGTCTTTGCCGTATCTGCCTGAGTGCTCCTCGTGCCCCAGGAAGCGCTCAAGGAAGAAGCTCCACTTCTGCCCCGGGCTGCTCTTTTGCTTCCTGTCCTTCCTTTGGTACAAAGCACCTTCCATGTAGTCTTCCTTAATCCTTCCTTCACTGGAGTTTACGTGCGTTAATGGAGAGTACATGAATGGCAAAATTAGTAGTTGAATTTGTTTCACCTTGTGATTTATTTAGTAGTATGGCCTCATTTGTCACCATTGCTTTTTTGTTTTTTAAAAAATATCTTGCCTAGTAAAGTTAACAGAAATGTGTTTAGTCCTTAAGTTTATAAGAATAAATAAAGGGTTGGTTTTTAGCCACAAAAAAAGAATAGTGCTCCCTGCCCCTACCTCCACCACAGTGTCCTTATTCACAGTGTAAATGAGAATTTCAGGGGCCTCCATATTGATTGTCAAAAGACTGAGTGATGCCTTTATGCAGATAGTCCTAGTGCACACATTCCCCCCATCTCTACCTCTTTTGAACACCCTGTTATATAACAGGTTGTATTTCATTCTAATAGAAATGTCTCAGATATCTGAGAGTGAAGCAATAATCGATATTTCGTTGCTTCTGAGTAGTACCTAATGTCCAGATACTCTTATCCTCAATGACTCCTTTGACAATTAAATGAAACCTCTTTCAGAATTTTTTGAAGTAAAATGCATAGGATTATAATGTAAACTAATTATATTGAAATAGTCATCACAATTTAAAAAAATACATTCATGGATCTCAGGTTAAGAATCCTGTCTTTTGCCTTTTTTTAAACTTTTAAAATTTATCCTTCATTGTGGTATATACTGAGTCTCCATCATTCTTTGTAAGAGTTTATAAACAAGATTGTCACTTATGTTGGCTTCTGCATATCTCTACTTGGCAAGCAGATCAAATGTTTTCTGGCTGAGGTGTTTTTTAGACCATATTGATCCTTTCTTTTGGCAGTCATTTTATATTAGCTAAATTTCAGTTTGAAATTGTCATAATTGGTGTCAATTCCATCCATTTTCCAATTTTTTGGCAAAAGTGACTTGTTCATTTAATTGCATTTTTCTTTTAGCTTTGTATTAATTTTGATGTTTTCTCTAAGAAGTCAGTAAGTCTTAAGTGTATACAAACAACTAATTTGGAAGTAATTTCCACGTCAGTTGGTTACATTTATTAACCACCTACTTTATGTTCCAGGCATTGAGGATTCAGATACAAAAAATGAAGTAGTCTTTACCCTCAAGGAACAAATTCTTTTGAGGGAGGCTACGTGTGCATATATGAGTCTATACAGTATATGTGTACATATGATTGTATCAGGAAGAAAATTAGTTAATTCCTGTCCTTTAAAAAGAGAATTTATTTGATTTGTGATGTTATTTTCTACTTAGTTTGCATGTCATGCCAAGATTATTGATTCTTGAAGGAAGTATTCATTTAGATCATGTCACCATTCTTTATTCCTGAATCATATTTTCTCCATTTTTTTTTTTGCCATTCTCATTTAAAGCCCGCTTTTGCATTGAAATCACTGCCCATCAAAATATATAATGATTTAATGTACAGGATCTTACAAAGCTCTTTTAGCTCTACAGCAGATGCTAGTGTATAAGCTGCAATTAATTAAAATTTTGCATAGTTTTCCCTTTATTTCATTTCCATTTCCAAATAGTTCCCTGTAAAAGAAGAAGGTAGGATAGTTTAGGTAAACCAATACAGTAATCAAGTTCAGTAGCATATGCTTTGTTATGCATTCATAGTTCCCCTATGTCTGTAAAGAAGGGAGGTTCGTTCTCATCTAATTTGGGGCAGACTTGATTGTTATAATTATATGATGTTCATTTTTTTCCCACTTGTATTGTTAGCAAGTACATTGGTTCTTGATTCTGCTTATTTCATTAGTTCAATATGTCTTCCCAGTGTTCACTGTATTTATATTAATTATTTCTTATAGTGTGGTAATAATCCATTACAACATGTACAATAGCTTGCTTCTTCAGTCACTTCCCAATCAGTGGACAGCTACTTTGTTTCCACTTCTTGGTTTCTTCAAAAAGAGCTACTATAAATATTTATATTTACATATTATATATATATAGGCTAGGGACTGTCTTTGACCTCTTTGGGTAATATGCCTGCCCAGTAGTGGGATATCAAAAGATATTGATATAATAGTTATTTCTTAGCATAATTCCAAATTACATTCCAGAATTTGTGGGACTAATTCCATAGTTTCATCAGCAGTACCTTTATGTATCTGATTTCCTGCATTCCTCTCCAACATAGACTGCAAATTTATTGGTTTGAGATGAAGCCTCAGAGTTTTGATTTGCATTTCTATTATTAGTGATTTGGAGCAATTTTTATTGGTTAATAGCTTATAATTCTTGTATGATCTGTTTGCTTGGGTTTTTTAATTTATTATTTATTGGTTTTCACAAAGTTTTGAGTTCCAGATTCTTTCCCTCCTTTCTCACCTCTGCCACTCACTGAGAAGACAAGCAACATGACGTCAGTTATACATGTGAATTCGTGCGAAACATTTCCATATTAGCTGTATTTTTTAAAAAGGCAAGAAAAATAAAGTGAGAAAATTATGCTTCAGTTTTCAGAGCTCATCAGTTCTCTTTCCAGAGGTGCATAGCATTTTTTTCATCATGAGTCCTTTGGAATTGTCTTCGATCAGAGTAGCCAAGTCTTTCATAGTTGATCATTATTACTATATTGCTATTACTGTGCACAATGATCTCCCAGTTCTTACTTCATTTCTATCAGTTTTGTATAGGTCTTGCCATATTTTTCTGAAACTATCCCCCTCAGCATTTCCTCTAGCACAGTAGGACTCCTTCACAGTCATATGCCACAGTTTGTTCCACCATTCCTCATTTGATGAGCATTCCTTCAATTTCCAGTTCTTTGCCACCACAAAAAGAGCTGCTATATTTTGATTTTTTTTCTAATCATTAGTGATTGAGAGCATTTTTATATGACTATAGTAGGTTTTATTTCTTCTGACAGCTGTCTTTTTATATCCTTTGCCATTTATCAACTGGGGAATGGCGCTTTTATAAATTTTACTCAGTTCTATATTCAGTTTATATTTGAGAAATAAAACCTTTCTTAGAGAAACTTAAATAAAAATATTTTTTGTATTCATTGTGTGTGGTATCTTTTAGTAAAATGTAGTTTCCCTGTTTGTCCCTTTTCATTAGGTCTCTTTTTGCTTTTGTTTTGTCTGAGATCATGATAGCTACCCCTGCCTCTTTTTTTTTTAAACTTCAGCTGAAGCATATTAGATTCTGCTCCAGCCCTTTATTTTAACTCTGCGTATGTCTTTCCATTTCAAGTGTGTCTCTTGTAAACAACATATTGTTGGATTCTGGTTTCTAATTCATTCTTCTATCTGCTTCCATTTTATGAGTGAGTTCATCCCATTCTTATTCACAGTTCTGATTATTGTATATTTCCCTCCATACCATTTTATTCTGGTTTTTTTCTTCTCTTTTTTTATCCTGTCCCTTATCAAAAATATTTTGTTTCTAACCACTGCCTCCCTTAATCTATCTTCCCTTTTATCATCTCCTTCCCTTTCTTGTATCCCTTTCCACTCCTGTTTCCCTATTGGTTAAGTTACATTTCTATACACAGTTGAGTGTGTATATGTATTCTTCCCTCTTTGAACCAGTTCCTATGTGAGGTTTACAACTGTGAGGTTCAAGCACTGCCTGCCACTACACCCCCCCACCTCCTGCATTTCTCCCTCCACTGTAGAATCTCTTCCTTGCATGCCTCTTTTATGTGAGAAAGTTTTCCCTATTCTACTTCTATCTACCTTATTCTATCTTCTCTCAGTGCATCTCTCTCACCCCTTCATATTTTTTTGGAGATCATCCCAACATAATCAACTTGCACTGATACCTTCTGTGTAGATGCTTTCTAATGGTCTACTAATTGTGTAAACTAATAATGATAAAGTTCCTAAGAGTTATATGTCTTATCTTCCAATTTAGGAGTAACTATTGATTCCCTTGTGATTTTTCTTTAATGTTTACCTTTTTATGCTTCTCTTAAGTCTTATGTTTGAATGGCATATATTCTATTCAGCTCTAGTCTTTTCATAAGGAATGCTTTGAATGTCCTCTATTTCATTAAATATTAATTTCTACCCTGAAGGATTATGCTGCATTTTGCTGGGTAAGTTATTCTTGGGTGTATTCCTAACTCCTTTGCCTTCCAGAATATCATTCTAAGCTCTGTAATCCTTTAATGTGGAAGCCACTAAATCTTCTTTGAACCTGACTGTGGCTTCATATTTTAATTGTTTATTGCTAGATGCTTGAAGTATTTTCTCTTTGACCAGAGAGCTCTGGAATTTGGCTGTAATATTCCTGAGAATTTTCATTTTGGGATCTCTTTCAGAAGGTGAATTCTTCCAATTTCTGTTTTACTTTCTGATATAAGCTTTTGGGGCAGTTATCCTTGAGAATTTCTTGAAGTATGTCTAGGCTCTTTTCTTTGAGCACAGCTTTCAGTTAATCCTATGATTCTTAAATTATCTCTCCTTGAAGATGTGGGAAAATTGGGACACTAATGCATTGTTGGTGGACTTGTGAACTGATCCAACCATTATGGAGAGCAATTTGGAAATACGCCAAAGGGCAATCAAACTTTGCATTCCCATATCCAGTAATACTATTGCTAGGTTCAGAGATCATAAAAAGGGCAGAGGATCTACATGTATAAAAATATTTATGGCAGCTCTTTTTGTGGTGACAAAGAATTGGAAAT
The DNA here is from genome assembly GCF_028583685.1 of Petaurus breviceps papuanus. Taxonomy (NCBI): domain Eukaryota; kingdom Metazoa; phylum Chordata; class Mammalia; order Diprotodontia; family Petauridae; genus Petaurus; species Petaurus breviceps. The sequence continues at coordinate 13,228,169 of NW_027185616.1, forward strand.
TGAGGGAATGCCCATCAGTTGGGGAATGATTGAACAAGTTGTGGTATATGACTGTAATGGAATACTACTGTGCTATAAGAAATGATGAACACACTGATTTCTTTTTTTTTCCAATTTATTTCTTTTTAGTTTTCAACATTCATTTCCACAAGATTTTGAGTTACAGATTTTTCTCCCTGTTTTTCCCCTATCCCAAAATACTGAGCCTACAGAATACCCCTTTCTCTAATCTGTTTTCTCTTATATCCTCCCCCATCCCCCCTGACTTTCTAGTAGGGCAAGATGGATTTCTGTACCCCAGTGCCTGTATATCTTATTTCCCAGTTGCATGTAAAAGACCATTTTTTTTAAACATTTGTTTTTAAAACTTTGAGTTCCAGATTTTTTCCTTTCTTCCTTCCTTACCCACCCCTGCTTGGAAGATAAGCAATTCAATATAGATTGTACATGTGTAGTTACACAAAATATTTCCCTAATAGTTATATTGCAAAAGACTAACTATAATTCCCTCCATCCTATCCTGCCCCCTCTGTTTTCTCCTTTGACCCTGTCCCTTTTCAAAAGTGTGTGCTTCTAACTACCCTCTCCCACAATCTCCCCTCCCTTCTATCATCCTCGCTCTTATCCCCTTCCCCCTACTTTGCTGTAGGGTAAGATACCCAATTGTGTGCGTATGTTATTCCCTCCTTAAGCCAAATTCAGTGAGAATAAGGTTGACCCATTCCCTTTCACCTTCCTGTTCTTCCCCTCCATTGTAATAGTTTTCTCCTGCCTCTTTTATATGAGATAATTTACCCTATTCTATCTCTCCCTTTCTCCTTCTCCCAATATATTCCTCTCACCTCTTAATTTTATTTTTTAGATATCATCTCTTTTTTATTCAACTCATCCTGTGCCCTCTTGTCTATGTATACATGTACACACATAGACACTCACTCACATATATATTTACACACACACATATATTCCCTTTGATTATCCTCATACTGAGAAAAGTTTTGTGAGTTATAATTATCGTTTTTTCCATGTAGGAATGTTCATTCAAATTCAGTTTTAATAAGTTCCTTATGATTTCTTTTTCCTGTTTACCTTGTCATGCTTCTCTTGCTTCTTGTATTTGAAAGTCAAATTTTCTGTTCAGCTCCGGTTTTTATTAAGAATGCTTGAAAATCCTCTATTTCATTGAATGACTATATTTTCCCCTGAAACATTATACTCAGTTTTGCTAAGCAGGTGATTCTTGGTTTTAATCCTAGCTCCTTTGACCTCCGGAATATCATTCGAAGCCCTTCGATCCCTTAATGTAGAAGCTGCTAGGTCTTGTATTATCCTGATTGTGTTTGCACAATACTCAAATTGTTTCTTCCTGACTGTGTGCAGTATTTTCTCCTTGACCTGGGAACTCTGGAATTTGGCTATAATATTCCTAGGAATTTTCTTTTGGGATCTTTTTCAAGAGGCGATCAGTGAATTCTTTCAATTTCTATTTTGCCCTCTGGCTCTAGACTATCAGGGCAGTTTTGCTTGATAATTTCTTGAAAGATTGTGTCTAGGCTCTTTTTTTGGTCATGGCTTTCAGGTAGTCCAGTAATTTTAAAAATATCTCTCCTGGATCTATTTTCCAGGTCAGTGGTTTTTCCAATGAGATAATTCACATTGCCTTCTATTTTTTTCATTTGTTTGGATCTGTTTTATAGTATCTTGATTTCTCAAAGTCATTAGCTTCCATATGCTCCAATCTAATTTGCTTTTTGCTTTTTTTTTTTTTGGAGGGGCGAAGGTAGGACATTTGGTGTTAAGTGACTTGCCCAAGGTCACACGGCTAGTTTTGTGTTAAGTGTCTGAGGCCGGATTTGAACTTAGGTCCTCCTGACTCCAGGGCCGGTGCTCTATTCACTGTGCCACCTAGCCACCCCTCCAATCTAATTTTGAAGGAATTATTCTCTTCAGTGAATTTTTGAAATTCCTTTTCCATCTGGCCAATTTGGCTTTTTAAGGCATTCTTCTCATTGGCTTTTTAGGCCTCTTTTGCCATTTGAGTTAGTCTGTTTTTTTAAAGTGTTATTTTCTTCAGTCAGGTTGTTGACTCGTTCTTCACGATTTTTTTTTATCATTCTCATTTCTCTTCCCAGTTTTTCCTCCACTTCTCTTACTTGATTTTCAAAATCCTTCTTGAGCTCTTCCATGGCCTGTAAGCAGTTCATATTTTTCTTGGGAGCTTTTGATGCAGGAGTCCTGACTTCATTGTCTTCCTCCTGTTCCATGCTTTGATCCTTTTTGTCCCCAAAAAAGGAACCTATGGTAGGATTGTGTTTTCCTCTGCCTGCTCATGTTGCCAGTCAGTTACTTGACTTTTGAGCTCTTTGCCATGGTAGAACTCTGCTTTTAGAGTAGAGAGAGCTTTGTCCTAAATCATTGGGGTTTTTGCAGCTGGCGGAACTATTAGGAGAGTGCCCCACAAGCTCTGGCTCATTGGCCCCAGCACCTCCACCTAAGACCGTGATCCAGTTCCAAGCAGGTCAAAGCAAGAGGGACTGCCCTCTGAATGATCACTTGGTCCCCTAAGGTCTGCAGGCCAGGAGCTCTGGAAGCAGCCATGAGGCAGTAGCTGCAGCCACCAGGCCTCCACTACTTCTGTGGAGTAGCAGACCCCAAACTTCTTGATCTTTTCTAAGATGTTTTTTCCCCCTAAGCCATTGAAGCAGAGGAGTAGCATTCGTGTGTGTGAAAATTTTTACCTGCGTAAAATCAGGTTTATACAAAAACAGGGTTTTGTTTTTGCAGCCTATATTTTCTGCCACTAACTAGCAGTTTAGTATTGAACAAATTGCTTCACTTCCCTGACTTCTAGTTTTATTCATGTGTGATATGAAGAATTTGAATTAAATGATATCTAAATGCTCCTCATTTTTTTTTTTTTATGACTGGTTCATTTCCTATAGTAAACCTGAATTTGTGATTTGAGACTCGGTTATAGAAGCTATGGGTTATTTCTTAACTATAGAATTGGAAATGAGGAAGAATCTATTCTGTTGAGTACTAGGCACTTCTGCAAATATTAAAAAAAGTGTATAATTGATGTAGAGCAGCAAGTTTTACAAATGACATGATTTACCAAAGGTTTAATCTAGCTAAGGGTTATTACAGTATGTCATAGTTCATATACCTTAATGAGACTGACTTGTAGAAATTGAGCTTTGTGATTTTTTTTCATATTTTATTGTATTGATTTTTATTTAAAATCACATTTTTCATGTGATTTTTTAATTTTTTAATGAAAGTTTTGGGGTTTTTTTGCTGCTTTTTGGAGGGAGGAAGGCAGGGCAATTGGGGTTACTTGCCTAAGGTCACATGACTAGTAGGTGTTAAGTGTCTGAGGCCGGATTTGAACTCAGGTCCTCCTGACTCCAGGGCTGGTGCTCTATTCACTGCACCCTTAAAAAGGGAAACTTTGCTAAGAAGTAATGGGTGTTTCATAACAAAATGTATTCCCTCCCCCTGTCAAGCTCTACTTGATTTACAGTAAAACTTTAATTAATGTTGTAGTAATTGATAATAATTAGAACTAACTTGGGCAGCAGTTAATTTGTACATTCCATGAAGAAAGATTTTGCAAAATAATAGTATAAAAATTAGGTTGTATTTAAACTGTTTGAGATGTTTTAAGCACATTGTTTTTGTGGAATCAATATAATGGCTAATGGTACCCTTCAAAGAACTTAAAGCCCTTAGTTTAGCATTGGGGGCATACTGGGAAATTAAACAATTTAATGACTTACATATATGTTTAACAAGGACTTATTTTTATTAAACAGCACCTGTGGAACCTTCTCAAGAAGAACAGTCAGTGTTGTATGAAGGTAATTTTCTGTTTTGAATTCTTTTTGTCAGAAGTCGTTTGTTTTGGGATTGGAAGGATAGGTATTTTTTTGTAAACATGCATTATATCTCAATTTCTTGTTTAGGTTCAAATTCAGCTGTTAGCATGGAAGTTTCAGAACCTGTTGGTAAGACACTTTCTGACCATATTAATACAGTAATATGAAACTTTCAATCTCAAGATTTAAGGTGCAAATGTAAGTGTTATATTATAATGGCTAATTTGAGCACTGGCTTAATTGAGTCTTTGCTATTAAGTTCATATATAGAATTTATGTTACGCTTTTCAGTTACTTTTGGAATGATTTTAATTTGACATGAATGTTACTGTAGTAAATGTAATGATTACAAATATAATAGGACTAAGTGGAATGCTGTTAAATAAACTTAGAGTATTTATACATGTTCATTTTACTTTTGGCCATAACTTCCATTTTACTCTCAATGTTTCATTCATGTTCTATTCCCAAGCTGATTAATGGAAGTTTAGACCAGATTTAAATGACAGATTTTTAGATGTCCAGTGAATTTCTTCTTGAATTCCTACTTTTTAATTGTTCCTCCCGTTAAGTTTTAAACAGTCATTTTTAGTGCATTTTGGCATATTAGAATATCTGATGTCTACATTCAGGAGTTTTAAATTAATGTTCATCTTTGCTATTTTTCCCTTATGAAAGTGCTCCTTAGCTAAAATAGAAATCTCTTAATTTCTGAGAACTTACTGATGTCAGTAACCAAGTTTAAATCTATTATCAGCTTCAGAAATAAGTAGATATTTCTGCTTTTATGTATGTAGCAGAGATGTTAGGAATGAGTTTTTTTCCAGTGAATATCTTTATTAAAAGATTTCTGTACATTATAAAAGTGAGTTGAAAAATAAAATTAAGGCATTTGTCTTTCTTCCAGTAGAAAATGGAGAGACAGAAATGTCCCCAGAAGAATCATGGGAGCATAAAGAAGAACCTAGGGAAGCAGAGCCGGGGGGTGGCTCTTTGGGAGACGGGGGGCCTTCAGAGGAGAGTGTCCCAGAAACGATGATGGAGGAGGAAGAAGAATTACCAAAACCGAAATCTGTGGTCGCACCACCAGGTGCACCTAAAAAGGAACATGTAAATGTAGTATTCATTGGTCATGTAGGTAAGTCGTAAATGGGTAAAGGCTGGAGGATTGTTATGTTATAGTTGCATGAAAGTGTTGTTCAGTGCACTGTGGCATTTTCAGTCACTGATAGCTTGCATGCCTAACTTACATTTATGTTAGTAGCTAAACCTTTTTCTCTTTGGTTTTTGATAAAATTGACTTAACAGTAATTTCAGTATCAACTTTCTATGAAATGAAATTTACCAGAGTGTTTTCTAATTCTTTGGGTCTGCTTATGTAGCCAAAGACATATTTACTCAAATATTCTCCATTGCTGCTGTTTGTTGTAAGGAAGAGAAGGCTACTTTCTTAGTGAAAACCTGGCACTTGTTTTCACGCCACCTTGACAGATCCCATTGGCGAAAAGTCACAGTGCTGCCCTTGTGCTCTGTCAGACAGGAGCTCAGGGAGCAGTCTGCCCAGATAACTCCTTTCCCCTGCACAATATCTCCTAGGGCAAGAAGATGATTATATTAAATATATACCATGACCAAAGCATTCGTTTCTATGGCACAAATACAATTCTTTTGTGGTCTTTACTTTGCTTTTGTCCTTTGGGTTTGGCTCCCTTACTGGATAACTTGAAGAATGGGTGTAGAGCACCCAGGTGCAAATGCAGTAAGGAATAGGGAGGGAGGGAGGGTTAATGCACAGTTTTTGGTAGAGGTTTTTTTTACTGTTCTTTGTAGAGCTTATTTGGAGTGAAAGTGTAAAGCTGATGTATCCACTTTTACTTAACTTTTTTATAGTTTACAATTCTTTATTTTTGCTAGATGCTGGTAAATCAACTATTGGAGGACAAATAATGTAAGTTGATAATGTATTTTTTTTTTTTTTGCCTTTTGAAGGGCAATGGGGTTAAGGAATTTGCCCAAGGTTACACGGCTAGTGTTTTTTTTTTGTGTGTGTGTGCTAAGTGTCTGAGGCTGGAACCGAACTCGGGTCCTCTGCGCCACCTAGCCGCCCTGTTGATAATTTTTTTTTTTAAAGCAATTGGGGTTAAGTAACTTGCTCAAGGTTACATGGCCAGGTGTTTCTGGGTGGGTGCTAAGTGTCTGAGCCCGGATTCGATCCCCCAGGTCATCCTGACACTGGGGCCGGTGCTCTTACTCGCTGTGCTACCTGGCCGCCCTGATAATGTATTTTTAACAAATCTCTTTAATGTTATGAGGAGACAGCAACTTTAAAACAACATTCCCATCAGGGAAAGTTCTTATCCGGCCTCAGTCATTGCCAAGCCAATATTTACCACAATTGAATCCTTAGTCTTCTACAAAGTTTTGAATTTCTTAATTCAAATGCTAGCTTGTTTGCTGAAAAGTCCCATGGTGTTGTTAAGGATACCTAAAAAATAACTTTAGAATTCAACATTCCTGATTCATTCACTGGAGATATTATTTTAGTCAACTTGCATATATAGTTCACTTGGGGACTTTAAAAACTAACTCTAAAAGTATTGGATAGTGAAATGCTTTCTTCTCTTTACCTATTAAGTATCAAAGAACATAGCCAGATTGCCTTCCTCTCCCCTTAACATGGCACTAAACCTTTAAAAATAATCAGACTTTTACTTGTTGACTGCTCTAAAAGTTTTAATATGTACACATATGTGCGTGTTTGTGCATTTTTCAGGTATTTGACTGGGATGGTTGACAAAAGAACACTTGAAAAATATGAACGAGAAGCTAAAGAAAAAAACAGAGAAACTTGGTATGGAAAATATTATAGTAATACAGAAACTACTGCAAGTTTTCTTAATTTTATCTAGATGTTGGGCCATAGTGACTAATTTTATGGTCCCTGTTAGTGTATTGTATTTATAGTTGTTAAGCACTTCTCTCTGTTGGAATAGTTCTTTGTGTCTGTATTAATTCTAGCATCTTTGAGAGGTATAAATTGTTTTTTGTTCAGGTTTTCCTCCATTCTTCCTAGTTGTGAGAAAAAGGCAGTAGGGAAATGATGCAAAAAAATGCAATTTGTATCATCCTTTGAAACATTTATGGAGACAGGCGACACTAGGGCAAACTCCATGTAGTACATCAAGTACTGATAGGAAAATAGGATTTTGTATCCCTTCAGCACGAGTTAAATGGTGTGACAATGAAGAATGATTTAAATTCCTAATTGGTACACAAACTAAAAGGCATGGCAGGTTGGATAGAAATTTGTTATTGTTTATCATTCAAACATACTTAGAAACATTTGTAAAGCAGGAGGAGGCCTGTATGCCTTTGTGAATAGCCTTGCTTTTCTCCCAGAAATTATTGAGTGCTTTTTTTGTCTTTATATTAAGTTATTTTATCTCAGTTATATAGACATATCCCCAAGCAGTTATACAGTTTGCTGCATTATTTTTTTAATAAGAAGGCTATAACTTGTACACAAATACTTTGAGGTTGTTATTCCCATGAGATTGATAGCTCTGGCATTTTTATTTTATTTTTCTTACATACTTCAGTTTCTTAGAGTGACTTGGAAATGATGAGTTTTGAGATAATTTTATTGGTTCTGTTGAGGGTCACTGTAAAAGCAGTAGTCCGTATGTAGATAAATGGATTTTACTTGGAATCTACTTCTATTTGTGGATGTTTCTCTCATTGAATTTTGGATGGGTAAAGTTTTAATTAAAAAATTCATTCATGAGTGTTGAAATACTCATAATAGTTGAGTATCATCTTCAGAATAATCATAAACTTTTTAGAGCGGCATGGAAACTTAATATACTCTAACTCCTTCAGAAGTTAAAGAGTGATTTGGTTTTTTAAAATCTGGAGCTAGTGATCAGGCAAAGCCAGGTTATCAGATTCCAGGTATTCTTTATCAGGCTTGTTTTGACAAAATAGATTACCATAAACAACCAAATTATAGATCAAGCAAACTCCTGAAAAGAGTTAAGAACAAATATCAAGACTGATAGTCATGCAATTAACCATATGATTTTACAAATTTACCATTTAAAAAGTATTGCTATTTAATGTTTTCTTCATCTACACGGTTGTAGTAAGCACTACATGTGTGTATATCGTTCCTTTGGTTCCACTTTCCTTACTTTGCATCATTTTATAAAAGTCTTAAAACATATTTAATTGAGTTCTTCATATTCATTTCTCTTCATTGCCTCCCAGTGTTCTTTCTGCTATGTTGTACTGCCTCCCAATGATCTTCTGTGTTCTGTATTTGGCAAAGTATCTGCAAAATGAAAACATACTGCCCTTGCCAAAGCATCTTATTCATTTGATTGAGGTTTTTTTAGTAGAGTGGAAGAAAAAGTTTTGTACTGTGAACTTTAGACACAAATCTGCTACAGACTATTAATAACTTTAATTCTAGGAATCTAGGCTTTAAAAGAGAGAAAATCCAAAGGGAAAGAAATTCATTCTTTTTTTGAAAAACTGACCTAAGCCATTTGCTCTAAACAGTTTATAACTCTCAACAGTGCATAAGCAAATAGATAAAATTAGACAACCGATAGAAAAAATTCCATAGTAAGATCAAACAGAGTAACAGTTCTGTTGAAAGTTCAGGTAACAGTTTGGATTGATTGAACAGAATAGTAAGTCACTTGACTTTTGTTGTATCTTAGAGAATCATTTTCCTAAAATTATTCAAACCCTTTTTAACCACTTCTCCAAGGATTCTCCTTTTCTACTTGGTTAAAGATCAGTTTGAGATACTTAAATTAATTGAATTAATCAATAACTTAATGTAATTACTTTCAGCAAGAATCCTTCCTGCTTTGAACAAGTCCCACCCCCTGAAGCAGCTGGTTAGAACTTTGGCAAGAATGATGTAAAAAGATTTCATGCTGTTTTGGAATTGATAGTTAAAGAAAAACTGACCTTTTTTTCATTCAGATTAGACCAGGGACTTCAGACTTTAGGAGACAGCTAGCTGATGGAGTAGATAGAGTGCTGGACCTAAAGTCAGGAAAACCTGAGTTCAGATCTGGCCTCAGACACTTACTAGCTATGTGATCCTGAGCAAGTCACTTAACCCTGTTTGCTTCAGTTCCTCCTCTGTAAAATGAGCTGGAGAAAGAACTGGCAAACCATTCCAGTATCTTTGCCAAGAAAATCCTAAATGGGGTCACAAAGAGTCAGACAGGATTGAAAAATGACTGAATAACAATAGTGTGACCCTAGGCAAGTCACTTAACCTTTCTTTGCCTTAATCCCCTGGAGAAGGAAATGGCAGACTATGCATGTTTGCCAAGAAAACCCCATGGACAGTATGATCCTCAGGGTCAATAACTTGTCTTTTTTAAAGAGGGAATTGGGGTGGGGTGGGATTTATATGATTCGAAGTAGGGAATATCAATTCTTAGATTGCTGAGTTACTCCCCAGCATATGCTTACATGTAAGTTTTTTTTAAGGAATGATATGCAGAAAATCTTAACATAGGTGCAGTTTGAAAAATAACATGTCTTTAAAATTGTACTTCTCCTAGGTACTTGTCATGGGCCTTAGACACAAATCAGGAAGAACGAGACAAAGGTAAAACTGTAGAAGTGGGCCGAGCCTACTTTGAGACAGAAAAGAAGCACTTCACCATCCTAGACGCCCCCGGGCACAAGAGCTTTGTCCCCAACATGATTGGTGGTGCTTCCCAAGCTGATCTGGCTGTGCTGGTAAGAGATTGTATCTGTGGACTTTGTTCTGTTGCTGCAGCTCCATTTGAATTCCAGAGATCTGAGTTCATTTTGAATAAATTGGCAAGTGGTGGAGTCCATAGTCACCAGCTTTATTCTCATTTCTTTCCCAGGAGTCTGATGATTATGATCTTGTGACAAGTTAACTTCTGGGATGCGTGTTTGTGATAGATCTTCCTTTCCCTGCTACCAGTTCAGTTTTATGTGCTGCTAGACTAGAACCTCAAAGAAATTACTTTTTTACACTTCAGGGTTTTGTACATCTCTATATGTTCTGTGGGTCAGCTTCCATCTGGCACCTAATACAGTGCTTTTCACATAGTAAATACTTAATAAATAAATGCATATTTTACGGTGTACTTAATGAAATTTTCAGAAATCAGTAGCACTGTCACTAATGTTGGGGAAACACTCAGTAGAGATTTTATGTGTATATGTGTCTGTCCATCTGTCTTTCTATCTTCACCCCTATGGGGCCCCCACCCTTGCTCCCAGTCAAGTGAAACATGAATAATACCTGGGGAGAAAGGTTGGGAAAATGTATCATTATGAATAATTTTGTTGAATTGGTCAGTACTTAAGCCTCATCAATATGGCATATGTTATTTTATAAATTAATCAATAAACACTACACTGGGGGGGGGGTACTGGAAGAAAGATTCTTTCATTGAAAAAGCAAAAAACCCAAACCTTTATTTTTCTCACCCAGTTTTGACCAGATGTGTGTGTGTGTGTGTGTGTGTAAGCATGTGTGCACGTGTGTGTGTGTACAGCTTAACGCTTTTATATTTAATATTTTGTTTAGATATAGCAGACATACAAACACCACTCCCCAAAGTATATTCTCTGAACAAAGTTAAGCCAAGGACTAATAAAAGCAATTTCCCCAGAACCTGCCTTCTGCTTCTATAGCTCAGACTTTCTGAGGATGTAACAAATATCTGAATGTTGTTTGGTAACAACAACAACCATGAAATACTTACTACGCTTGGTGCTGGTTGGAATCTCTCCTTCAGGGAATTTACAGTTTAGTACAAATGGAGTTAACTGTAATGCTCACTGTAAGGTGAATTCATTAATTGCAGAAGTGCTTTTTAAGGTCCAAAGGGGAAAGCTGATACATGTTGAGACTTGGGGGTAGGTGGGGCTCATTCTCAGGAAAGATTTTGTGGAAGAGATATTTGATTTGTACTTTAAAAAGGTGATTAGGAAGCTGCTAGCTGAATTGGGAGCAGGGATGTTCCAGACATTAAGAAACTGAGCAAAAGTATAAAGTGAAACAGGGCACCAAGCTTTTCTGTATCTTTAATCTGTAAGATAAAGCTTCAAAAATAGAGTAGAACCACTTGGTTTAGGGCCAAGAATATCTCACAAAGAATGTAGCATTTCATTTAATAGGCAACGGGAAGCCATTGAAGATTTTTTAGTAAATGTGTAAAGGAACCATACCACTAAGATTATTGTCGTGAATGTGATAGATGGATTGAAAAAGAAGAGAAAATGGAAGTGGCAAGAAATAGAATGCTATTACAGAAGCCTGGGTGGGTGTTAATAAAAGACCTCCCCACACTAGGGGTGGTGGTAGGTAATACTCAGGGATATTTCTGTCCTGCTTTGTTATGGGAGAAATTGGAAATGTATGCACTAAAGAACAACTTCTGTTTTCTTGGGATAGGTCATCTCTGCCCGGAAAGGAGAGTTTGAAACTGGGTTTGAAAAAGGAGGACAGACAAGAGAACATGCCATGTTGGCAAAAACAGCAGGTGTGAAACACTTAATAGTGCTTATTAATAAGATGGACGACCCAACAGTGAACTGGAGCAATGAAAGGTGAATAAAACTTGTTTCATTTCTTTCATGTATCTTGCTGTTTGTTCACAATCTTTAATGGAGAGAACTGTGGTTTTCTCAAAAATGTTTTATTGAAGCTCTTAAAAGAAAGTCATTGACACTTCTGCTATCTTGGGCCCTTCCCCTGAAAAAGTCCTTGGTAACAAATAAGTTAAAAAGGTTAACACAGGAACTATGTCTGAAACCTTATGGATTGTTTCATTCCTGTCGTCCACCGTCTCTGCCAATTTTCGGGAAGTACCTCATCCCTCTGTTCTCGTAAAGCACTATTGGTCATTGCATTGATCAGATCTGAAGTCTTGATGTAAATTATTTTCCTTGTGGAGCTAGCTCACTGTGTGTGTTTATACAGATCTTCCCAGTTTTTCTGAATGTTTTATATTTGCCATTTCTAGTGTCTAAATAATACTCCAAAACATTTAACACAGTTTGTTCTTCTATTTTCCAGTAGATGGGAACTCACTTTTAAAGTTTGATTGTACATTGTCTTCTAGAATAGTTGGTTGCATTCACAGCTCTAACAGCAATACATCAATGTACTTGTCTGCCCACAGTCCCTCTAGCATTTATTGATTTTGTCTTGTCAGTTTTGTCCTAATCTGATTGTACTGAGGTTGAATCTTGAGTACTGAGGGTAGAATCTTAGTTGTTTTTATTTTACACTTGTTATTTGTGATTTTGAGCATTTTTTATATTGCTATTGATAGCTTGCATATACCAAGCTTTCAAAAACTTTAAAACTGTTCATAAGTCACTGGGGACTATTTGGGTCTAATTTTTGAATTCTCCTTAATGATGAAATGTTATATTTTTAATAAATATTTGTAGATATGAAGAATGTAAAGAAAAGTTGGTGCCATTTTTGAAGAAAGTTGGCTTCAATCCCAAAAAGGATATACACTTCATGCCCTGCTCAGGACTGACTGGTGCAAACCTTAAGGAGCAGTCAGACTTCTGCCCTTGGTATATGTAAGTATCTTTAAGACTGAGGAAAATAGTGACAATACAATGTTCTTGTTTAATGAGGTCCACTATTAACTAATTTTGAAGGAAGTTTGTCTCCCTTATCTTTTAAATACATGATGATATTGTGAAATATATTTACAATGATAAGAAATACAACCTTGATGTTTTAAGAGAAATGGTTATTATGTAGAATCATAATTTTGGAATTGAGATCTGGGTTAGTCTTCATTTTACAGGTGTCTTTCAAATGATTGCTTCAAAAATTTTTCCTTGCTAGCCTACATGACATAGAAACAAAAGTAACAGATAAAGACCAGGTAAACATCATAAAACGCTGAAACTATTACTGAACTACAATGGCTTTGAAATCAGAAGATGTATTTTTTAAATTAATTTATTAGTTATGGGGCATTGGGGAAGTCACTTCACTTTTCAAACCTCAGTTTCTTCATTTATTTTATTTATTTATTTAGCTTTGCCTTTTTGGAGGGCAATTGGGGTTAAGTAACTTGCCCAAGGTTACGCCGCTAGTTTTTTTGTATGGGTGTTAAGTGTCTGAGGCCAGAACCGAACTCGGGTTCTCCTGACTCCAGGGCTGCCGCTTTACTCACTGCGCCCCCTAGTTGCCCAGTTTCTTCATTTATAAAATGGAGCTTGTAGTACTTGTTTCACAAGATTATGAGAATTAAGTGAGATTATGTATGTAAAACACCTGGTACACTATAAAGTGTTGTAAGTTCCTATCCTAGGAACCAGTCTGTGGAAAACATTAAGGGAGGAAGCTATTTGCAATGAATAGAGAATATTGTTACAACAGTTATGCTTTTTGCATCAGTCACCAGCACCATGATGTGTAACTTTTCTGATTTATCTTATTCGTCAAAACTGGCGTTGTTCATTGTTGTGTTATGTCTTTTCAGTGGGTTACCATTTATTCCCTATCTGGATAATTTGCCAAACTTCAATAGATCAGTTGATGGACCGATCAGGCTGCCAATTGTGGACAAATACAAGGTATCCAGAAAGACCATGGTTAGATTGGGGTGTCTTAGTTCAGAGTAATTTCTGTTAACAAAATAGTATAAAGAAATATAAATAAGGTATTGTAGTCTCTTTTTAACTTCTTGGGATTTTTTAGTGGGTCATTTTGATTCTTTAAATTCTGGAGTTGCTGTTTGTAGTTTGTAGATAGTAGCACAGAATCTCTCTCAAAGAATTGATTATGTTGATTCAAATAATAATTTTTGAGAATATGGTATTTATTTTTAATACTCAGGTCCTTGGGCTAAAGTTTTCCCTTCTTTGGTCCACCCTAGTGATTTTTCTATAATACTTAGTCTGAATAATTACTTTTTTACAAGTCTTGTTTAAAAGGTAATTGATAAGGTTAAAAATGTTATCAACAAATTATGCCTGATCTAATTTTTAAAAATTTCTAAAGGATATGGGCACTGTGGTCCTGGGAAAGCTGGAATCGGGCTCTATTTGTAAAGGACAGCAGCTTGTGATGATGCCAAACAAGGTAAGGATAAAAGTTTTCTTCTAAGTAAGTTGTAATGCTGTATTCCATTTAATTTTTTCCTTGAAAATATCAATAACTATTTGGAACATGAATATATGCAAGACCTAGTGCCTATAAATCAAAGAAAATAATACCATTTGTAAGTGAATATTTCATGACAGTGTTTGGGAAGAAAAAAAGAAATGGGTGAAAATGGCAGGGGTGGAGGGTGATGGGACTGGACTCTGGCCCAGTGTCTTTCAGTTTAAAAGCAAATACAGTAGGACTCACTTCTATAACTTTCATCAAGATCTTAACTTTGGTAAATGTAGCTTTTACTATTTATAGTAAAAGGTACAGTGTCTATAACTCTGCCAAATAATCTATGCTGTTGGTTAATTCTTCTTCCTCTGATTTCAGAGGTCTGCCAAGACCCTAAAGGGGTCCCTTGATAATTCCCAAAATAGATATTATCAGTATTTTATTAAAACATGCCAAACCCTAGAACTATATTAGTTTAAATAATGTGCTTTCTAGTTAGTGTTTTAATTAGTAGCCTGTGAGCTTAAAAAAATCTTATTCTTACATATATTTTGCCAGCCCATAATAGAGAGGAAGAAGGAGATTTATTTCAGTTAATGTTTTCTGCATTGCCACCTTGAATTTATGGAATCAGGAAAAAAAAAAAACATTCAGTAAATTTTCATTGAACTTAATATTGATACTTATTAGGGACTGGTAGTGGTAGACTATTTCCTGATGGACCAGTTTAACAGGTGGGCTGTTGTTTGAAACAGTTCTTCCTGATAAGGATAATTACTCTTACTCCCACAGAGAAACGCCAAAGCTGCTAGTCCCATTAAGCTCTTTCTTAGTGGAGCAGAATGGCCTAGCAAGTTGGAAACTAACTTATAAGTAAAGGTGAACTTTGTATATCTAACACTGAATAAGAATACCAGTTTCTTTATTTCTAGCCTTTCAACAACTGGCCTAAAATCTTTTCTAAGATCAAAATTGACTCTATACCCCAAAACTGTAACTCCTTCTCCCCTTGTCCTTTTCTCTCAAGAAATTACATAGTATTACTCTTCATAAATATAAATTGTTAGTGTGTGTCAAAATTTACAAAATTATCAGATACTAAATAAATGTGAGTGGGGGTCAGTCAGCCAGGTGGTGCAGTGAGTAAGAGCACTGGCCCCAGAGTCAGGAGACCTGGGATCGGTTCCAGGCTCAGATACTCGGCACCTACACAAAAATAACTGGCCATGTAACCTTGAGCAAGTTACTTAACCCCGATTGCTTTAAAAAATAAATGTGAGTGAATAAATAGATTTTGAATTAGAATACCTAACGAACTAGTAACCCCGTTATATAGAAGTTCACTGCAGTCGAAGGATACTTTTTTCTTGTTTGAGAAATCATGCCTATTTCTGAGGTAGATGTGTAGAAAGGTTTATTGTAGTGTTCTTACTTAATGAGTATTAATATGTACCTTAGAATCATATGTCTTAAGGAAACCTTGAGAGTTAACTTAGTCTTTTTCTCAGACTTCAGCCAGAGTCACACCTCAAATTACCCAAAGATATCAGAGAAAGGAGAGAATACCATATCACTCAGGAACCCATTCCAATGTTTAATAATCCTCTATCTGGAAATTCTTCCTTATATTTAATTTAAATCCTTCATGCTGCAGCTTAAGCTCATTTCCTCTTGTTCTATCCTCAGTGGAGATGGAGAACAGCTGGTCACCATCCTCAGTATAATAACCCTTCATATACTTGAAGAAGTTGTTTGACTCAAACCCACTTTTGACAAAGGAATCTCCAGATAAAGATTCACATCACCTTTAGATTAGCTCCCTTGGTCTTAACCATTACAGGACATTTGTGTGTGGGGGTGGTGCTGGATTAGTTGAGCATAAAATAGTAAGTAAAGATTTCTTGTTACGCTTCTGTGTGGTGGGGTTGTTAGTGTCGACCCCCTTTACTTCCTTCAGGCAGATAGTTTAGTTAAAAGTATAGTTCTGTCTTTAAATTCATACACAAGAAATAAACGTCCTTGCCTATTTTCTGTGTAGCATCATGGTGGGTGGGAGTGGGGGAAATGGCCTTTAGAAATGTTTTCGTATAGAAAGTATTGATTCAGAATTTCACAAAGATCCCATTCTAGTTATTCATTAATATAAGGGTGACATTTAGAAATGATATTGCTTCAACACTACTGATTGTTTTTTCATATGATCCGCTTTTAAAATTATATGTCTGAATAGATTTTTTAAAAATGCAGACTTAAATTATTGGGAACTGATAGGCTTTGGGAGATGTGTGATAAGATTAAAAAAATTGAATCTTTGAAGAATCAAATGACTAATTCCCACTTATATTCATGATATAAAGATCTAATAAATAAGTATAAATTAGGGACTTTATAATAGAAGAGTTAATTAATGTACAAATACTAGCCTTGATTTCTCCTTTGAAACAGTATCAAAATAAGGCAATAAGCATATGTTAAGTTATTTTATGCCAGGTACTTTGATTAACATGAAAAAATGTGAGGAATTGCTTTATATTTTGATTGGCAGTTATATTGTTGATATATTTTATTTCCATCATTGCTTTTGAATGGAATAATCTTTTCAATACAACAGATACTTTTCATTGCTTAATCAGTAAGTAAAAAACCTAGCTATAAAACTTAAGCAAATATTCATAAGTAATTTTATAAATTATAATGTAATGAACACGTTTTTCACATCAAAAAAAATCCAATCTTGGTTTCTTTAAGCACAACGTGGAAGTTCTTGGAATCCTTTCTGATGATGTAGAAACTGATTCTGTAGCCCCAGGTGAAAACCTCAAGATTAGACTGAAGGGAATTGAAGAAGAAGAAATTCTTCCAGGATTCATACTTTGTGATCCTAATAATCTTTGTCATTCTGGACGCACGTTTGATGCCCAGGTAAATGCACGTGCATGTATCACTGCACGTTAAATCTGATCATAGATTACTTTGTTTCTCTAACTATTGTTATATATTTTATTTGCAATTGCAGTATGGTGCTCGTTATCAAAGTAAGTGTATGGAGGAGAAACTTTACCAACTTATAATGGCACCAAATTAACCAAATCCTTAAAATAATGTCACTTTGCACATAAATACCTTTGTTCACAACTTAATGTCTTAGTTTCTTTTATCCAACATATAATCTGTAATGGGGCACTAAAGTAATTTCTTAAAGAGCTATAAATTTTAAATAAACTTTCCATTTGATTTTTAGAAAGTGCTACTTAAGTTGTGTCATTTGATCCTCATAATAAACCTGTGTTAGGCAGGGGAGAAGGTTGTGTCCTCATTCTATAAATGAGGAAACAGGCTCAGAGAGCTTAATTGATTTGGGAGTTAAGTAGTAATAAGTAAACCAGGCAGCATTACAAACTGTTGAATTCAACTCTTTAGCATTTAGCTCATTTTCCTTTGACCTACTATCAAATAAGTAATTTTAATGCTACAAATGCTTGACCTATTCAGTTTGTTTCAGGAAAAATCAGCATGCCATCTTCTACCCTACTTTAAAACTTTCCCTGTTCTGCATGTACCATAAGTAGCCTTTAAAATAATTATTCATTACGTGGAACAGTTTATGCTGAGTGATTAGAAACCCAAAGCCATTGTGCTATTAATGGTAGGTTAATTAGTGCCAGTTTTTTATATTCAAGAATGCATAATATGCAAGACTGCACCTTGCTGTCTCTTTAGTGCCTTTAAGCTTAGAGAAATAGTAATGAATTTTGTGTTGCTTTGCAGATAGTGATTATTGAGCACAAATCCATCATCTGCCCAGGTTATAATGCGGTGCTGCACATTCATACCTGTATCGAAGAAGTCGAGATAACAGTGAGTTTGTAATAAAATAAAATACAACTTTCACTTTAGGCAAGTTAGGCAGTCACTATGAAAAGATGGTACCTAGTTGAAAATCAAAACTGTTCAAAACCTTGATGGTATAATTCCTCTATAGAGGCATTTTTGGGTGTTGTTTGGAGTATGTTTTTGATGTTGAAGTTCTTTCACGGATTGTTAAAAGTTTTTTGAAGTTAAGGCACATGACTTAGGAGTGGGGGAGAAATTACTAGACACTAATCTGATTTAATTTTTTATTAATTTGATATAAACTATTTGCTTGTCTGGATTGATGTAAAGCTTCTGGACTTGTGTTTTGGATAGGCCTTAATCTGCTTGGTAGACAAAAAATCAGGAGAAAAAAGTAAGACACGACCACGTTTTGTCAAACAAGATCAAGTATGCATTGCCCGTTTAAGGACAGCAGGAACCATCTGCCTTGAGACCTTCAAAGATTTCCCTCAGATGGGTCGTTTTACCTTAAGAGATGAGGGTAAGAGGACAAAAAAACAACATGTTTCTAACTCATAGGTCTGTACTTATGCTTAAATAAAATTCATCATTAGAATTCTGCATCTGTGTGGGTTCAGAGAGAACTTTGAAACCATAAACTACTAGAACTGGAAGGGACCTTGGAAATAATTTATTCAAATACACCTTTTATTGCTAAGAAAAGGATAAAGTGATTTCTTGGAAGTCACAGCTAATGCGTGCCAGATCATTTGGGACTAGAACTCCTGTCTCTTTTATAAAGTGTGCATCAGTGATATCTTAGCTATGGTGGGCTGCTTAGAATTAAAATCTTAAATGTGATTCCATAGTACCAAATTTTAAAAGCATTTTACATGCTAAATTAAATGTATGCAAAGTTTTACCTATATCTGCTTGGTTTTAATTGCTTGAGCAGTACTTGTAGTTTGCCTTTTGTGACTAGAATTTCTTTTTTTAGTTAACCAAAGTTTTGAATGCCACATTATATGATAATTTAACTCAATTAATCATCTAACCAAATGTATTTCACCTCATTGATGATCTTTGGTTCAGAAATGAGTGATATTGAAACTTCATGAGAAACCTGACTGAGGAATCATGAAATTAATGCTTCTTTTGAGAAAACTCACTTTATTGGAGTTAGATATTTGTATAGGGTTGATGGGAGGTTTTGGTTAAAACATAAGACAGAATATATTTTTATTTGAAAGCTCCATACCCTCTTTCTCAGAGTGTTTAGTTCATAGGGACATAACTTGATTTCTCTTTATCGCTGTTACTTTACAGTTCTTTGTAAAAAATAATCCTAGTGACATTCAGTCTGTCAACGAGCATTTATTACGCACTTGTATGCCAGATAATACGCAAGGTACTAGGGATAGAAAGGTAGATATGGAACTGTCTCAGCCGCCAAGAAACTTACATTCTATTGTTAGACATGTGCATCTAGAATAAAGACAAGGCAGTCTGAGGAGGAAGGAAATGGTTGGAGTTGGGGAAAGTTTCATGTGGAATGTGGAGCTTGAACTGAGTTTTGAAGAAAAGGAAGAAGGAACAGAGGTAGGAGACACAGGTGTGTGAAAACGGCAAGATACTACTGTATAATGAGACTGGAAAGGTGGGTTGAGGTCATGCATGCATTTTATCCTAGAGGAAGTAAGAAGGGGCTGCAGTTAATTGAGTAAGGATAATCAGAACTACCCCTAAGGAAAATCATTTTGGCAGTTTGGGAGGATGGCACAGAGTGGAGGAAAAGACTTAAGAGGCAGAGTGAGTGTTTAGGCCCGGTGAGAGGTGATAAGGTTCTGTCCTGAAGTCAGAGGGTAGCTGAGGAGGGAAAAAGAAACGCATTGTAATGTAATGTTAAGCATTTCTCCTTGTCCCCTCGGTTATAGTCAGGGTGGGCAGGCATAAATGAAGACCAAAAGGATTGTATTGTGTTAGATACTTTTAGGCCTTACCTGATTCAGTAGCGTTTTCACCTAGAAGTTTATATTGGTTTTTGTAATCTGTTTTGTTGTGAGGTTTTTTTTTTTAGTTTAGATATTCCACCAGATTCCCAGAAATAAAAGGGGTGGTAATCTCCATTAATATATGTATATAAATACTATTTCTTTGTCCTACACATACTTATTTCACATTATAAAGTCCTAGTGATAGAGATTACACCTTCTGTGTGTAACCACTTGTATATGTCACCTAAACATTCCGTTTGGAAATGCTCCTGTTGCCTTAAGGTGACAATAAGCCTTCTGAGTAGTTTTTCCACTAGGAATTCTGACCCTTACAGTTGTTTACGTTACCAGTCCATACTATGACTAATAAAATGTTGCCTAATAAGTTACTCCTTTGGACTTTAGGTTTTTTTTACTTGATTTATGTATTGAAAATGGGACCTCAGGAGGTCAAAATGATTTTGTAGTTTGTCTAGACTGTTAATGAAAAGGTGGTTTTTTATTTTTATTGTGTCATTGTTGTTGTCTTTTAGGGAAGACCATTGCAATTGGAAAAGTTCTGAAACTGGTTCCAGAGAAGGACTAAGCATTTTTCTTGATGACCCTGCACAATACTGTGAGGAAAATTGACTCTGCAAAAGCCTACTTCACACCGCCTTCTCTTATTTTCTGCCCATCGATAAACTTCTCCCCATATTTTGCAAAGACAAATTTCACAGCAAAAGTCCACATTATGTCAGCTTTCTCATATTGAGAGCTCTGCTATGCCACTGTTGAATTTCCCCCAAAGTTTTTTTTCTCCTCCCAAATTCTGCTTCCTTGGACAGATTTGGCAATAGCTTTGTAAGTGATGTGGACGTAATTGCCTACAATAATGAAAATCTAAAGGAGTTTTTTATTTTTAATTTTCCCCTTCGGCACATTTAGACATCTCTTTTTCCAGGCAGATCATTCAGAGTGTGCGAGTGTGTGTGCACATGTTACAAAGACAACTACCATGTTAATAAAATATTCAATTTGAAATCTTTTTCGGTATTTGAATTGCTTTTGAATAATGTTTTTTATCTGGATGTAACACTGTTGCATTAGCTTTTTAACTTTCCAAGTAATTGAATAAATTTTATTACTTGGACTTTTCTAAACTACCCCACCCACCCACTGTTTTAAATGAGGCATTTACAAACAATGTTGAAGGTTGTTATTAAAGGAAAAAAAATAGTTTTGTCCGTTTTCGGTGGTTAGTGCATTCATAAAACTAAAATATGTTTGTTCAAATATGACACTGCTTTATTAGCTTTATGTCAGTTTTATTTTCTGCCAAAATTAATATTTAGGTTTGTTTACTTGATTTCTTAAACACATTGTTTTGAAATGACAAACAACATTCTTTGGTTTTATAGGTAAAAAAAAATGAAATTTTTCCCCTTCTGTAAAAATCTAGTAACCAGTCAAATCAGTGGAATTCACAAAAAAGTAAACTTGCAAGATCTGGCATGAAGTGCCTCTATTAATATTTGTAGAAGCTACATTGAGTTTGAAAACTGCATTAGTGAAAAATGCCAGTTCTTACAAGTTACTAGGTTCACTGTTTTGATAACTTTGAAGGCTGGATAATCCTTGCTGTTTAAAGCTAAATATGAATTGAGAAAATCAACTACCAAATATTTACGATCATAAGAATTTGCACATACTGATATTTGGAGTGAGATATAAGTATAATCAAGCACAGTTTAAATTTGATCTAAGTAATTTGAACATGAAAGCTGAGTTTTCTTGAATCTAAAACTGAAATTTAAT
The DNA here is from genome assembly GCF_028583685.1 of Petaurus breviceps papuanus. Taxonomy (NCBI): domain Eukaryota; kingdom Metazoa; phylum Chordata; class Mammalia; order Diprotodontia; family Petauridae; genus Petaurus; species Petaurus breviceps. The sequence continues at coordinate 13,249,804 of NW_027185616.1, forward strand.
TTTTTGAGCCATATGTCAGCATTGTAGTTCTTTTTAGGTTGAAGGTTAACAATCTGCCATAACTAAAACTTAAAAACCAATTTAAGGTGAATGAGAAATGAGAAAGAAAACTTTCAGAGTGTTACTAGAAGCCTCTAATTTAATTTTTAGTGTTGCCATTTCAAGAATTGACTTTTTTTAGAATGATATTCCCCTAATATAAGATACTATGTAATCGTGTATTTAAATAATGGAGAGTCCCCTCCCTGTAATATTCCTCAGAAATGAAAAGGCAACAGTCCGTGACTGTATTTCCATTCAAAAAAATTTAAAACTTAAAAACATTTTAACCATTTCTGTTTCTTTGTAACTGTGGAACCTCCTATTCATTTAACTTAATAAGGCTACATTGTATGGACAGAGCAAAATTATTGTCCTTCAGTTTCATATGATTACATCTGTAGCTACCATAATGCATGAAATTTAAATAAATTTTATGTCTGCAAATCTCTGGGCTTTTATTTCTGGGAAATCTGAGAGCTTTAATTGACATTGATCAGCTCTTTTGTACTGACAAGTGAACAAGAGCTAAACACTAGCTTTTCTTGGATTTCAAAGAGTCTCAAAGTTAAAAACCAGTGAAATTCTGTCCAAAGATGATTTTCCATTTTTGAGTGAATAAATTTTTTAACCAGATGTTTGCTCTCAAAATGTTTACACTTTCGATAACTGCTTGTTGCCAAGACTGTTAAAGAGGATGACATTAACTATGGAAGATATGCTTATAGTTAAGAGCTATATTTAAAATCAATTTTTGAAAAGTTTTTTTAAATAGAATTTTCACATTTGAGTAACAAACGTTAAAAAGCCAGTCCCCTTTGAGTCTAGCTGATATTTTGCCTGGGGGACTTAACATTTTGAAGTGATCTGGTAGCATGTGGAAATTTGGCAGATTGCCTTTTAGCCTTATCTAAATACTGAGCTGTCATTCTCAAGTCTTCTATGATCTGCTTACAAAGTAATGGTCAAGTGGCAAGGCAGTAGGGCAGTTGCCTATGTGTTTAGGATATAACCCTAAACATTTCTTTTTATATGTCTTGAATATAGAAGTATTAGATAAATGATTTTCCTTGAAAGTTCCTCAGAGATTGCATCTTTTTATGTTAAATGCTTCATCGGCTTTTCATGCTAGATCATTTTGCATAATTTTTTAATTGATGCACTGAATTTGGGTGAAGAATGCAAAGGAAAAGATTGCATTTGTTTAGTTTTTGGAATATAGTGCAATTGCTAGTTACAAGTTCATCAATGTAATGAGGTTTTCTAAATTGAGTATTTATTTATTTCAGTGGAGAAACAAAAAAATGGCGTACTTACTGCTTTTATTTTGAAAAAGGACTTATCCAGCCATAAGAATGGAAATGTTATGTAAATTGCAACTTGAAAGAGTCGGACTGAGTACATTGCCATGAAATAAGACATTATCAAATGATAGATGGTATAGTGATCTTGAGCCCATGTATGTTTCCTTTATCTTGAATTGAAAGTCTTGATAATGTATATGATGATTAAATGCAAGAATACCATAAATGTTCCTTAGAGAGCCCAAGTTGTTCACTGTAACATGAAACTAATTCATATTTGTCTACTGGTAAATGCTATAATGCTTTGAGAACTGCTCATATGGGACATTAGAGACCATATTACGTGAGCTGTTATTGGCAATAGCCACTCAAGTGGAGTACTTCCAGATATTTGGGATCATACTTGAAACCAAATGAGGTTTGCTTCAAAAAAGCATGGTAACCCTGAATGAACGTGTGAGGAATTAGTTCTTCCACTGGTGATCTGGCTGGCGTCACTTCATACAAGATTTGTGATGACTACTCCACAAAAGAGCACTCCAGCAACTTTTCTCAGTGGCAAAGTCTTCCCATTGAACACGGCTACTTGGATGATGATTCTACTGCTTTTGGTAGGGTCTTTAGGTGATCATGGTTTTAAATGCAGTTGTCAGTTTCTTTAATATCTGGCAACTTTTAAAACTGATTTTTTAATAGCTCTGGTTACAGCACTATAGTTCTGATCACATTGGCTAATGTTAAATTCAGCATGGGCAGACAGTACCAGTGCAAACTGTCATTAATCCTCTCACAGACATATGTAAGGTAGATAGTGATCAATCAGGGGTGGTATTTGGTATTTTCTTTTCTACTCTAGAAATCTTGGCTTAGATTTTCCTCTGCTAATTTTTAAGTGAAACCTAGCAGTTGATACCTGATAAATAATGATAATGATTTTCTTACAAAAGTCACGCCATGGTAGTAACACATTAGTCTATTCAGTTCTAAGCAATTCAGAAAATGTGAGAGTTGCATTTTATACTCCTTTCAATCAATAGTACCTATAACCCCAAGTTATTTTCCAACAGATTTTCAGAGTAGTTTCAATTTGAATCTGTTTACTATTAGCATTCAAGTTGTCCAAATACCAGTGGATTTTTGGTTCTAAGATAATGCATTACTTTCCAATATCATAGAACTCACTGAGTCTTCCATATATGAATAAAACTTTTCAAGCACCTTTAATCCTATATACTTCCTTGAAATATCAGTATGCTAAATGAGTTATTGGTGCACTTGGGAATTGAAAAAAAAACCAGGGAATTAGAGCCTTTTTTATGATATCCTATAAGGATAATAAAACCGTTTAGTTTGTTTTTTTATTAAGCTGAAGATGCCAGACTGAGAGACTTATATGAGTGCCACCTGTTTAATCTGGTCATCCAGCATTGGCCACGTGTGCCTGCAAAGCTTAACATTGAACTATCAGGTTTGGAGAGAGCAGATATGGAGTAGGAATATTTTCCCTTTACCCATATTTAGCTTTAATTTTCTAAACTGTTGTTAGCTTAGTCACTGGTAGATGAAAGAGCTGTTTTGTTTCAAATACTGCTGGCCGTAGGTTCTCACTACCTCCTTTTCTGCTACCCATGGAAGGGAATACATTTGTATTGGAGTTATAGCTTGTGAATTTCTTGGGCAATCAAATTTCTTCCCTGTTTTCCATATGCACATTAAGTAGGAATTGTGAGAATTTAGTTGGTAGAGAATTATTTTTTTCCTTTATGTATGTTGTATTTGGTAAAAACAAGATTGGCTGTATCACAGACAGCCTTTATTTTTATGAATGAGTACTGAATACTTACACGCATTAATAATAATGTTCATTGGTAATGAGTTGCCAAATGTGTACTCCCTTTGTTTCTAGTAGACTTGAGTTTCTTCTCTTGGTTCCCATTAAAAAAAATACAACATAGGAATCTTTCAAGATTTTCTATGACTTTAAATTTCTTTTTAAGTCGGGGGATAAAGGGAACTGGTTACAGTATTTTAAAAGCAAAGTCAAGGGATAATCTCTTTAAGTGGGAAATTTGGGGATCCACAATTGAAATTCTTTTTCCATATGATTTATAGCTACCTACTGTGCCTAACATGATGCCTGTGTGAGGATTACGCTTAGTCTGCTCTTGCGGCTATTCATATGACAAAAAATTGCCTTTGTAATAACAATAAAATATTGTCATCTTCCCTTTTGAAGAATTTGTCTCTTTGTTTATAATCACTTTCATTGTACCATACCATGAGTACAAATGTTCATGCTTCTGTACATTTTTAATTTGTTTATATTTGTACTCCTTATTGGGCTTAGAAGCACCTACAAACTAGTTTTATTAGGTTGGCTCTTTTAAGTTCTCTTGTACCAAGAAATAACAAATTTGCGTGTTTTGGCTATGCTTGCATACCACATACAAGGCTTTTGACTGGCTTATCTGACTGAAGCTTGCAAAGCATAAAACAGCACTCCAGGAAGTTGAAAATACTCAGCAATATTAATAATAAGTCATTACGGTGTGCAGTTTTTTCTGTACTGTTCATTGGAAAATGTCAGTGATTTAATCAGTAGACCTCATATGTACCTCAATATGTACTTTTTCACCAGGTAATGCTCTAATCTATGAAACTTCAGGATTTTTATAATAGAGACCAAATAGTACTTTCCCTTTATTCTGTGCAAAAGCAAAAGAAAAATATGAACTGAAGTATATACAGTGATTAAACCTATAAATGGCAGCAAGATATTTCTTAGATTTGCTCTTTTTCATAGCTATCAGCTCTTTTTTGTAATCTCTACAAATAGAACTTTAGGTAAAAGGTGTTAAACTCCAAATTTTGCATGAGCAGAATCCAAATGTGTGTTTATGACACAGAAGAAACTCACTTGGGCTTTAGGCTTTTTGATGCTTAGAATTTCAATGTAGATATACAGTGACCAAGGGAAGAGTTGAATTTTATTGAATTGTAATTATTAGAAAAGGTAAATAACTGGATCATTTTCTAATAACCAAGATTAAGTTTCTGATCTCAGTTAAATTGGACCCAGAGCAAGCCTAATGAATGGTTTTGTCTTTGTTTGGAATGATCTACGTTGTCTTTTGACATCAAACCACATACAGGTATTATATTGCAGGGTGGATAGACTACTGTGACTATAAGACTTTTGTCCTTCTGATTATTGTGTTTCTTTGTAAAGCACATGGTGTCCTTTTTTGAGGGGCCATAGGTCTTTCCAGGGGCAAGGCAGTGTATCCACCTTTGATGCTATTTTCAGGATGAAGAGTGATTTTCCCCATAATCTGGAATACTTGAAGCATTTAAAAAGTATAGTATTTAGGTCCTAGGCAGGATGTTGCTTATTTTACTACGTTAACCCATTTGTTTTCAGTTATGGCATTATTTTAAGCACATTGCCATTGGATGATACGGTGATATGTGGACAATTTAAATAAAATCTGTTTGGACTACTACTGTACCATCCTTTTTTTAGTCTCCCTGTATTTTTTTTTAAAGCAATCGGGGTTAAGTAACTTGCTCAAGGTTACAAGGCCAGTTATTTCCAGGTGTGGTGCTGAATATCTGAGCCGGGATTTGATCCAGGTCATCCCAACACTGGGGCCGGTGCTCTTACTCGCTGAGCCACCTGGCTGCCCCTAAGCAACTGGGGTTAAGTAACTTGTGCAAGGTTACACAGCCAGGTGTTTCTGGGTGGGTGCTAAGTGTCTGAGCCCAGATTCGATCCCCAGGTCATCCTGACACTGGAGCCGGTGCTCTTACTTGCTGTGCTACCTGGCCTCCCGGTCTTCCTGTATTTTTATTTGCAGTCCAGATTGTTCCAAACACATCTTATAAAAGTGAAATTTTCTTTTATCTCTGTTCAATGAAGCCTACACACTAATCTTTCCCTGGACTTGTCACAAGAGCTTTCTTTTGCTTGTTTTCTTAATTTTACACCTGAAAAAAATTAGTCTACAAATGAAATTTCATCTGCCACCAATGTTTAACTGCTACATTTTTAGTTATGTTGTCCAGTTTTGACATTCATTAACCTCAAATTCAGCAATTAGAAAATTTTAAAATACATCCCATACACGTATATTTGGTGGTAATTCCCCAACTACTAACTTGTGAGGAGTAATAGCATGATCACAGTGGGTACCGAAGACATGGGAATACAGTGTTTTTTTTTAAAACAGCATTACATATAAACTCATCTGGGAAGGGTTTTTGTTTTTTTTTTTTTAGTATTATTTTTTCAATGCTGTTTTCCCTCCAGTTAAGCTTGGGAAAGGGTGGGTTCTAATTACAGCATTTCCACTACTGTCACCTTGTATTTTGTGATTTTGTATCTTGGACCCTCAATTTCGTATCAGTAAAACTTAGGAGGGGAAGAAATAGACCTCATACTGCTGTCTTCACACCAACATTTTAAGGATTCCTTTCACAGATTCTAAATATTAATCTCATTTTAAAGGACAGAATAAAGAGCTTGTGCCTTACCCAAATAAGCTGAGCTGGGGTTCAAACGCAGTTGGCCTTTGATGCCAAAACAGCATTTTTTCCATATACCATATGACAACTTTAGAATAGAAACTTGTTATAGATTCTCATAGGAAATAATTTTGTAGTGAGTCATTTTTCAGTTGTCCAACTCCTTGACCCCATTTGGAATTTTCTTGGCAAAGATACTGCAGTGGTTTGCCAGTTTTCTCCAGTTCATTTTACAGGTGAGGAAACAGGTAGATAGGGTTAAGTGGCTTGTCCAGTGTCATACCACATAGCTATTAAGTGTCTGAGGCCAGATTTGACCTCAGGAAGATGGGTCTTGCTGACTCCAGGCAAAAGTACCTCTGTGATTGCTAACAACTTCATGTACTCGATTAAAAAACTATTTCCTTCCTTTCTCTCAAATATAAGCTACTACCTTTCTTAATCTTCACTTTTACTACTGAACTTTTCAGTTGATTGGGCTACATACATTTCCTATATTTCCTCACTTCCTGTTAATTCATTTCACTATATACTTAAAATTCTGCCTGCACCTTAATGGTGCAAAATCCAGTGAATTTTTTGGTAATCTTAATTTCTTTGCTATGCAACATGTGACACTTGAAAACTCCCTTATTGAAATTTGCTTTGTTTTTAACACAATACCAGTACTAAATTCTTAACTGTAATTTGCCCCCTTTTTTAGTTCTTCCACTTGTCCCTGAAATTGGATTATTAGCCAAAGACTTTCTACCCTGTCCATCAAGGGATTTCTGCTTTCTCAACTCAGTTACCTCTAGGTTGATTAAAAATCCATACCTCCAGCCCACACTGCGCTTGGTCTCTCTAATCTTTGTACCTACAGTTACCTACCTTTAAGACAATTCCCCTTGGACACACTACAGCGTCCTTTCCCGGCTTCATGATACCTTGATGGTAACACAAACCTCAGTCTGACAAGGCATGAGTGTTTGCTAGTTAGCAGATCCAGTAGCAAAATGTGCATTAGAAAAACTAATGAAAGAGAAATTGGCTGGGTCCAAAGTGCCTATTTTACCCAGTAAAAACAAATACTGCTTCTGCTCTCAGATCTACACATAGAGAAATAAAACCTGAAATGGATAGAAAAGAGTGGGCCTGAACCTAAGACTTCATCCCAATAGTCAGCCACAAAACTGAATTCCCCAGAAATAAAAGGACTAACTACTCTTATGACATCAATCCTCCCTCTGGCGTCACCTTAAATATCCCTTTTTTAAAATGTTACAGACTTGGGGCAGTTAGGTGGTGCAGTGAATAGAGCACTGGCCCTGAAGTCTGGAGGACCTGATTTCAAATCCAGCCTGATATTTGTCACTTAACTAGTTGTGTGACCTTGGACAAGTCACTTAACCCCAATTGCCTTGCCTTCCCCCCTCCAAAAAAAAAGTTACAGATTAGTTGAAAGCAGCCACTCAATAACATCCTTTTCACTAACTCATCCCTTATCCTCCCCTCATCATACATCTCCCTTAATTAATCATAAACATTTATCAGGTGCTTTTAATGTGCCAGGCACAGTGCAAAAACCTAGGAATATAAAGACAAAATGAAATAATCTGCCCTCAGAATTTATATTCTATCTGGTGGACTGTTGCTGGCAGCTTCTATTCTCTGGTATCTGTGCCTTTGTTTCCTTATCTGCACAATGGGGGTAATAGTACCCACTTCAGAGTGGTGAGGATCAAATAAGAGACTATATCCTTGCTAGATGGTGTGTGCATGGGTGATGGAACAGTAGGTCCATATCCCTCAGGGTTTAGTATGACCTTTGGTCGCCAGATGGCACTCATCTACAATTAAGCAACTATTCCATGTGATCTCCAGTCCCATCAACATGCTTTTCTCCAGCTGGCCCCAGTTTTCAACTGCAATATGCTACATGCTCTCACACACACTGTAGCAGCAAGCACCCCAGCATCCCCAGGGTGGCTGCCAACACAGGTTCTTAGATCTGCTTTTCTAAAGGAAAGCAGCTCAAAATGGATTAACAATCTTGCTTTAATCAAACATATGTCATTTACCTTGTTCAGGGGAAAGTCAGCACCCCAAACTTCAGAGTGTACAAACAGAAGTTACAAGAAAACAAAAAAACATATAAAGCAGATAGGCCTCCAACTGTCCTGATCATCACATCCATACCTAGTTGGTTCCCAGAGGGAAGCATCAACATCTGGGTTTTCAAAGCCAGGGGGGCTCCCAATGGCTGCCCAGAGTCTCGTCTGGTCAAGTCACACAACACTTCTCAAAGTGAGCCCCAGAACAAAGTCTCACAGCAGGGATTATGTAGCCTTCTGGGTCAGAGAATGTCAGAACCCTCTTGACCTCACCGCCCAATCACAAAGCACCAAGGTGTGAGAGTTCCTGAAAACAAGCCTCCCACCACAGACTCCAGGTGCACTTAACCTCGGGGCAGGGAAGATCTTAAAAGTTTACATTCCTATAACACACACACACAATTGCCCTCATAATGGCAATGTTGCTTATTGAAATGTTAAGATAATGCACATGGTAACAGCAAACAAACTTAAGAAAAACTCAAGTCATGAACCACAATAGGATTGATAATGTGCACAATGAAATCCCTTTACTCTGCAGAATGGATCACTGGCATGATTTTAGAACTCACTGAGCTTTTCTTGGTAGCTGCTCTCAGGAAAGTGGGGCATGCTGAAATTGGATGCATCTCACTATAGCTGTGGTTCATAGCCCAGCTGGTCCTAAATTTGTTCCCATCTATTCCCTCACTTCCATTCTTATTCCCATTTCTCCGAGTCTCCATGTGAGCCTAGTTCTCACTTCCCCCCAGCCTGCATGCCTGTGTCCCAGCTACTCCAAAGGAAAATCCCCAATAGGTGTTTTTACAGGTATCCCTTTTCTGCCCCATGCCCACAAAAATTCAACATTAGAAGTCTCTTCAGGGAAAATGGAAACCCAAAGACTGGGAAATGTATTTCCACATGCATTTCCTATCTTCTCTAGGACTTCATTAATCTATTAACCCCCAAATGCTAGAAAATCTGTCACTGTCCAAGTGCATTGCAAATCTAAAACACTAAATAATTGTGAGTTATCCCCATGCAGGTAGGGGAAGGAAGTTTATCAAGTGTCTACTATGTGCCACACACACTAGGTGTTTTTGAAATATTTTATCCTTACAACATCCCTGTAAGTTAGTACCCATTATTTCGCTCATTTTACAGATAAGGAAGTTGAGTCAGACAGAGGTTAAATCATTCGTCCAGAGCCACAAAAGCAAGTAAGTTTCTGAGTTTGGATTTGGACTTGTCTTCCTGACTCCAGGCCCATTGTTCTATCCCCTGTGACACCTAGCCAGGGGAGGGTATATCAGTCCTGAAACTTTTGGTGGCACATGGAGAGGGGATACCCCCTTATCACTCAGAAGAAAAGAAACTGATGTCATGCGCAGAGGCAGCTGTGTTAGGATGACGAGCAATGGATTTCACGTCCAAGGGCTTGGGTTCAAATACTGGCTCAGCTATCTACTACCTGTCTAATCTTGGCCAAGTAACTTAATGCCTCTAGGCCTCATTGTCCTTTTACGTCATATGGGATGGGAAGGTAGGGTGGGTCTGTGTGTGTGATAGTGACAGGCTTGGACTCCAGGCCACATGACCCTCGAGATCCTTGGATTCAGCCTTTTGACTGAGTCCAAGTTTTACAGAACAAATCCCTTTATTAAGGGGATTTGTTCTGTGAAGTTTAGATTCAGTTAAAAGGCTGCACTTGAGGACCTAGAGGGTCACATGTGGCTTAGAGTCCCCAGGTTCCCCACCCCTTTGTTATCTTTCAGGCCCCTTCTACCTCTACATCTCATCTATTTCACTCTCTTTTGCCACCAGTTGAAGAGTACTTTTATACCCCAAGTGCCTCTCATTCCCATCTTAGTAAGCTTTTTTTTTGAGTAGGCAAACTAGACTATCTTTTGTCTGAATTCTTACCTAGGCTTTAATCATTGATTGGATGTTGCTTCAGACAAATTGAGGCCTGGGAAAGACCTTCATTTAAAAAGGCCAAAGTCTCCCACCACATCTGTGGCCATTGCCTTTGTCTTGCCACAGGACTCTGATGACTCTGGAGGATGGTAAGGCTGACGATTTTGCAGTCCTGCCTCACGTCAATCTAATTCATTTGTAAGTCAAGACATCGCCCCCCAGAGGCCATCGGATGAATAACAACACACCTTGCATCATCATGTTTTTCCCACCTTCCAGCTTCAGACAAAGGGTCCTCAACGGCTTAGCCACTGCAGCTTCCTTTGCCAGGCTGCTGACAGTTTGTGCTACGATTGCTTCAAATTCAAATGTATCTAAAACTGCGATCATTTCCTGCCCTAAACTCAAGCACAGCCAAATTTTTTACTTCTGGCAGTGTTCCATTCACTTGCTCAGTCACCCTCAGGCTTAAAACTTCAAAATCATCTTTGATCACCACATCTGGTTACTAAGTCCTAGGTCTCCTCAACTTCATATTTTATATTAAATCTTATTTTCATGAAGATGCATCTTCTTTTCCTCCCCTGTTCCCTCACTGAAAAAGCAAGAAAAACAAAGCCTCTGATATAAATGTGCATATGCACTCTTCAGCTTTCAGGACCCTGTACCATCTGGCTCTAAACCTACCTTTCCAAAAACCTCAACAAAAATTGATCTGGAGGGCAGCTGTCCTAGGTTTCTGCAACAATTAGAGGAGCTATCAGTCTCAAATGTAACAAATTTAGCAGTAAATGCTCTATATTTGGATAGCTATCTGGTAAACATTGTCTCTGAGCCATTAAAAGTTTAAAGCAAAACCTAATGTACATCCCATGTATGTTTTGGGAGGGTTTATTGAAAGCTACATTACAACCAGTTGTAACTTAGACAGTTAGTTGGGTATTGGGTTCAGAGAATGAAAAAGCAGCAAGGCCTTTGGAGTGCTTCCAGCTCCTGGCTCTCTGCCAGTCCTTGATTCAGTGATACAGCCTCAGCATCCATACGACGATTACAATATAAATCATTGGAAGAGAAATTGCTCTTATATAAAGAAAAAGTTTTGCTTCTGATGCAGCTTCATCAGTATCCTCACTTTACAATTGGCCTTGGAGAGTGGGAGCACTGACTCTGAGACAGGGTGCATTTGACCAAGTTCGTGAGAAGTCCTTCCTGACCTTATTTTTTTTTTGCCTTTTTCAGGGGGGAGGGCATTGGGGTTAAGTGACTTGCCCAAGGTCACACAGCTAGTTTTTGGGTTAAGTGTCTGAGGTCACATTTGAACTCAGGTCCTCCTGACTCCAGGGCCAGTGCTCTATCCACTGAGCCACCTAGCCGCCCCTACTTTCTGACCTTATGATTGGTCTTTCAAGCACCTTGGCCTTGGCACACATTCAAGACAGATGCAAGTAGCCCTTATCTGAAGGAAAACCTACAAGGGGCAACTTCTTATAATTAGCCTAAAACTGACATACAGGCAGTGACTTGAGGGATGCAACAGGTAACTCTTCCTCATTCAGGCACTAATAATCATCCTGAAAACAACCTTGGAAGAGGTTGTGGATTTTACAGAAATTACAAAGAAAGAAAAAAACTGCTAAACTTTTGGCATGTGAACTATGAGGTTATAATTGGCTATGCTTCCAAAAGAAAACTATGCCAGCAAAAAAAAGTGACAATAAACTATTTTTCAGAAAATCGTTTCTTCTAAGGAGTCAGATTCCAATTAATGGAAACAGGAAAGGTCATAGAGAGAAGCCCAGCTCTCCTAGACAAATTGAGCAAATATATGAAATGACCCCAGAAAGACCAGTGTTAAATGTTAAGGAAGACCAAAGAGACCAGCACAGAAGCAAGTAAGCCATCTGCTAGAAGTGGCAAGGCGAGGAGCTGGGCCAAAGAAACCAGTAAAAGCTTCCATAAATGAACCTGAAAGTAGTCAGTCAACCAACATTCTGATGGAGGGGTGTTTCAAGCAATTACAAGCTCTAATAATTGGAGACCTGAAGCCAGATACCAGTTCTAGCCTGTCAGAGCAAAAGTGAGTACATAATCAGCCACAGTAGGTTACTGTGCATGAAACAGGGCCTGACTGTACATTATTTGTATCACTGGGATCCATAGTAGGAGACCAAGCCAACTCCAGTGCCTCAGGTGCCACACATGGAAGGTTATACAGAAGACCTGAGATCTGCATGATCTCTAGCATCTCATGGAGACCTACCAAGGTCATAGTATAGGACAGAAGCCAGTTTTCAACTTGGGATCATGCAAGGAAAAGGCAAGGTTTGGCAAAGGCCAGAACCTGCTGTGAGCCATCAGGTCCTGAAATAAAGCCAGAATTAAGGCAGAGAGTGAGACCTAATACTAGCTGCTCCATTTGTTTCCTAGTATAGCAGTAACATACAGAATACAAAGACCAAACAAAGCCCATCAAAGAAGGGAGACAGGATTTCCCCAAGCACAAAATTCCAAACCAGGAATTGGGGCTGAAAATATAAGTAAACAGTAGAAAACACCAAACAGTGAAGAAATACTGTTAGCTAAGAAGTAAATCCAGAACTACAAGTAAAGTCCCAGAAAAAAAAAAAAAGGCTCCAGAATGGTTGGATCAGTTCACAAGTCCATCAATAATGCATTAGTGTCCCAGTTTTCTTAGATCTCCTTCAACATTTCTCATTTTCTTTTTCTGTCACATTAGCCAATCTGATAGGTGTAAGGTGGTGCCTCAGAGTTGTTTTAATTTGCACTTCTCTATTTAATAGTGATTTAGAACATTTTTCCTTTGATTTTGTTGTCTGACAATTGCCTGTTTACATACTTTGACCATTTATCAATTGAGTGACTTGTATTCTTATACATTTGACTCAGGTCTCTATATATTTGAGAAGTGAGTTGAATACTTAAATAATCCCATCTTATAAAAATAAATTGAACAAGCCATCAATGAGCTTCCTAAAATAAAATCCTCAGGGCCAGATAGATTCACAAGCTATGGTGCAGAAAGAGCAAAACAAGAGAGAGAAAACTACAAACCAATTTCCGTAATAAATATTGATGCAAAAAATGTAAATAAAATGATAGCAAGAAGATTACAGCAATATATCATAAGGATCCTATGGGCATATATATCATAAGGACTCTGGGCAGCCATTGAGAGCCCCCCAGCTTTGAAAAACCCAGATGTTGATGCTTCCCTCTCTGGTAACTGTGATTTGGTATTTAAGTATTCTATTTTCTCTTCTGTTAATCTGGGCAATTTATATTTTTGTAAATATTCATCCATTTTGCTCAGATTGTCAGATTTATAATTGGGCAAAATAACTCCCAATAATTGCCTTAATTTTCTCTTCACTGGTGGTGAATTCACCCTTTTCACTTTTGATACTAATAATTTGGTTTTCTTCTTTCCTTTTTTAATCAAATTAACCAATGGGTTTTTTAATTTTAATTTTTTTTCCATAAAACTCACATCTAGTTTTATTAGTTTTCTGATTTCTAATTTCAGGATTTTCATTTTGATATTTAACTGGGGATTTTTAATTTGTTTTTTTTTGTTTGTTTGTTTTAGTTGCATGCCCAATTCACTGATCTGTTTTTTCTTTATTTTATTGATGTTTAGAGATATAAATTTTCCCCTAAGTATTGTTTTGGCAGCATCCCATTAATTTTGGTATGTTGTCTTCTTGTTATGTCTATGATATGTTCTTTAATCCACTTATTCTTTAAGATTATATTATTTAATTTCCAGTTAATTTTTAACCTATCTTTCCACTGGTCTTCATTGAATGTAATTTTTATTGCGTTATGTCTGAAAAGGATGCATTTCCTATTTCTAATTTTCTGCATCTGGTTGTAAGGTTTTTATGCCTTACTACATGGTCAATTTTTGCATAGGTGCCAGATACCACTGAGAAAATATATATTCTTTTCTGTTCTCATTCAGTTTTCTCCAGAGGTCTGTTATATCTAGCTTTTCTAAAATTCTATTTACCTTCTTAACTTTTTTCTTTATTTTTTGGTTAGACTTACCTAGTTCTGAGAAGGGAAAGTTGAGATTCCTCCACTTAGTTCTATTGTCTGTTTCCTCCTATAACTCATTTAACTTCTCCTTTAAAAATTTAGATGCTATACTATCTGGTGAATATATGTTCAGTATTGATATTATTTCATTGTCTGTGGTTCCTTTGTACCAAGATACAGGTTCCTTCCTTATCTTTTAGTTAGATCTATTTTTGCTTTTGCTAAGTCTGAGATCACGACTGCTAGTCCTCTTTTTTTTTTTTTTACTTCAGTGGAACCATAATAGATTCTGTTTTAGCCCCTTACCTTTACTTTGTGTAAAGTACTCTGTGCTTCAAATGTTTCTTGTAAATAGCATATTGTAGGATTCTAGTTTTTATGCCATTCTATCTGCTTCCATTTTATGAGTTCATCTTGTTCACATTTATAATTATGATAATTGTAGATTAGAGATATAAATTTTCCCCTAAGTATTGTTTTGGCAGCATCCCATAAATTTTGGTATTTCCCTCTAACTTATTTTCCCCTTCTTCACCCTTCTCTCTCTACCTTTCACCCTGTCCCTCCTCACAAGAGTTTAACTTCTGACCACTGCCTCTCACAGTTAATCCTACCTTCTATCAGTCTCTCTCCCCAATCTCTTATCCTCATCCCTTTTTAGTTCCCTCTTGGGTAAGACAAATTTCTATACCCAACTGAATATGTATGGTATTCCCTGTTTGAGCCAAATCCAGTGAGAGTAAGGTTTGGGTGTTGCCCACCACTCCCTCATTTTTCCCTCCATTTCTGCTCTTTTGGGGTTCTATTATATTGGATAACCTACCCCATTCTATTGCTTTCTCTCTTCTTCCAGTGCAATAATTTTTCTCACCTCTTAATTTTGGGGGTTTTTTTTGGGGGGGATATCATCCCATCATAGTCAATTCACACTCACATGTTCTTTTTATTCATACTCCTTCTAACTGCCCTAATAGTGATAAAGTTCTTAAGAGTTACAAGTATTTTTCCATGTAGGAATATAAACAGTTTACCCTTATTCAATCTCTTATGCTTTCTCTTTCCTGTTTACTATTTTATGCCTTTCTTAAGTCTTGAATTTGATTTTTGTTTAGCTCTGGTGTTAGTACATAACAGGCAATTAATAAATGCTAGTTGACTGGCTAAAATAAATAAAAATGAAAACAAAACAAAACATAATAAAAGGGGGAGGGAAGGACCGTGAAATAAACTATTAGCTAGTATGATTTTTTTAAAAAAAGCAAAATCAAATTGCCAATATAAAAATGGAAAAGGAGAATTCACATCAATATGTAATTTTTCCAGTTAAAAACATTAATTTTATCTCCTTCTTATGGCCCAAACAACTGCAGAATAAATGAGAAAATCCTCATAACATGCACAATCAGGTAAAAAAAAATCTCCACATTAACCATATATAAAAATGTCTCAATATGTATTTTAAAGTTCATCATATCTCTGCCAGGAGGTGGGTATTGTGTTTCTTCTTTGGTCTTCTGGAATAATGATTTGTCATTGTATTGATTAGAGTTTTAGTCTTTCAAAGTTATTTGTCTTTATAGTATTTTTTTTTTGCATTCTATATTGCCTTTATTTTATGAAAAAAGCTAATTCAAAACCTACACTAACTATGTGAATACAAAGTCCAAACTCTGAAAGATTGGCCTCATTTATAAAAACATAGGTGAGTCTTGGTCAGTTTCAGAATTTCAGGAAAGGCACTTCAAAGGGTTTTGCACTGGCGTGTTTCAGTGCCAAAGCCTAAGAATAGACTCTGGCATCAACCTAGAGATGTTTATCAGCTACAAGGTCATCAATTCTCTTCAGGAGATCATTCTTTGGTAAAGAAACTACTTCCACAAATTCTCCATCTCCAACCTTTGGTTTAGGTCTCACATTTTCAGCATCATCTCCATTAATCATCAGAGTCATTATATGTGTGGTACAATTTGACAAACCTGGGTCCATGCATACAGCTGGAGAACATTCAGCAACATCACCTTTGTAACCAGTTTCTTCCTCAAGTTCATGAAGAGTGGCTGTCTCTGGGCTTTCATTGTCATCTATGAGACCTGCGGGGAACTCTAAGCAGTAGCCTCCCATTGGGGGTCTGAACTGCTTCACGAGGACAATGCATTCATAATGAAGAGTTCTTTGTAATACTAGGATAATTGCCACACCATCAGCAGAAAGTCTTTCTTTCCTAGTAGTACATTTCACAGTTTCCCAAGTTCTCGTTTTACCAGTGGGATCCACATAAGTTGTTTGTTCAAGCTTGACCCATTTTCCTTCTGTAATCAACTCTTCTGTTAGATTAGAATCTTTGGTAACTTTATGAGAATCCACAGGAGCTTTGTTTTCCATTTTCAAAATATGTGATCCTTGCTATCTTGTAGTAAGTTCACTCTGCCCCGAGGTGTCGGGCACTGGGAAGAATTCCTTGGTGGGGAAGGGATGGATGAAAGGCAGTGACGGGAGCTGTGGTTGCAGGCGAAGCCCGTGCCAGCGTCCAAGTCCTTTATAGTATTTTTTTTTTTACAATATGAAATCAATTGTTCTCATGAATCTGCTTATATCATTTGAATCAATTTGTAAAGATATTCCCAGTTTCCTCTCAAACTCTCCATCTCACAAGAAAATAAAGAAAAGAAGTCAAGATAGCAGAGTAGAAACAGGACTTCCCAGCAGCTCTGGCTCACACCTCCTCCAATTCATGTAAAAAATGACTCTAGATAAACTTTGGAGCAACAGAACCCACAAAACAACTCAGAGAAGCTAATCTTCTGCTGAGGACAGCCAGGAAGGCTGGCAGCAAGCAGCCAACACAGCGCTCTGGGAGCCAAACCCAACCCCGTTGGAGCTGGAGGTCTTAGCCCCAGGGCGGCCTGACCAGCCACCGGCTGGAGGGACTTCACATTACCAGCAGCTATGGCATTTTCCAGAATTATCAACCCATAGATGCAAAGGACAAAGTGAGAGGTCAATGCAGTGTGGACTTTGGGACCTGGGAATTCAGAGTGCTATCCATCCTTTGCCCCCCAGGGGTGAGAAGCGGCTGAGGCTCCTTGGCCATGCAGCCTAGGTTGCTTCAGACTCCTGGTCTGCAGATTATAGGGGGACCAAGCAACCAGTCTGAGGGGTAATCGCTCTTGCTTTAACCTGCTTGGATCTGGATTGCTTCCTAGGGTGGAGGCCCTGAGGTGTGTGAGCAGTCTGCCAGAGCGTGTGGAGGCTTCACAGAGGGCACCCAATTAATACCTCTGGCAGCTGGGAAAATCCCAGCAACTTGGGACAAAGCTCTCCTCCCTGGAAGCAGAGTTCTACTGTGGCAAAAAGCTCAGAAGTCAAGTAATTGAGTGGCAACATGAGCAAGCTAAGGAAGCAAACCAAGCAGAGCAAACCAACTTTACACTCCTAATTTGGGGACAAAAAGGATCAAAGCAAGGAACAGGAGGAAGACAGCAAAGTCAGAACTCCTGCACCGAAAGCTTCCAAGAAAAATATGAGCTGGTTACAAGCCATAGAGAAGCTTAAAAAAGATTTTGAAAATCAAATAAGAGAACTGAAGAAAAATTGGGAAGAGAAATGAGAATGATACAAGAAAATTATGAAATGAGAGTCAACAACCTAACTGAAGAAAATAATACCTTAAAAATAGACTAACTCAGATGGCAAAAGAGGCTCAAAAAGGCAATGAGGAGAAGAATGCCTTAAAAAGCCAAATTTGCCAGATGGAAAAAGAATCTCAAAAGCTCACTGAGGGGAATCATTCCTTCAGAATTAGATTGGAGCAAATGAAAGCTAGTGACTTTATGAGAAATCAAGATACTATTAAACAGATCCAAACAAATGGAAAAAAATAGAAGGCAATGTGAAATATCTCATTGGGAAAACCACTGACCTGGAAAATAGATTCAGGAGAGATAATTTAAAAAGTATTGGACTACCTGAAAGCCATGATTAAAAAAGGAACGTAGAAATCATCCTTCAAGAAATTCTCAAGGAAAATTGCCCTTATGTTTTAGAACCAAAGGGCAAAATAGAGGTTGAAAGAATCCACAGATCACCTCCTGAAAAAGATCCCCAAAAGAAAACTCCTAGGAATATTATAGCCAGGTTCCAGAGTTCCCAGATCAAGGAGAAAATATTACAAGCAGCCAGTAAAAAAACAACTTCAATACTGTGGAAACACAATCAGGATTACTCAGGACCTGACAACTTCTACATTGAGGGATCGAAGGGCTTGGAATATAATATTCCAGAGGTTAAAGGAACTGGGACTAAAAGCAAGAATCACCACCCAGCAAAATTGAGTATCATGTTCCAGGGAAAAATATGGTCATTCAGTGGAATAGAGGACTTTCAAGCATTCTTGATGAAAAACCAGAGTTGAATAGAAAATTTGACATTCAGATACAAGAAGCAAGAAAAGCTTGAGAAGGTAAACAGGGAAAAAAAATCATAAGAAACTTATCAAAGTTGAACTACTTATAATCCTACATGGAAAAACAATAATTGTAACTTATGAAACTTTTCTCAGAATGAGAATAGTTGAAGGGAATAGAAATGTATATATATATGTGTGTATGTATATGTGCATACATATGTGTATATATATGTATATATATATATATATATATATATATATATATATATATGTCTATATAGCCGGGTATGTGGGCGTCTGAATATATATGTGAGTGTGTGTATATATTACAGTTATACATAGACAGAGGGCATAGGACCAAATGAATAGGAAGGGATGATACTTAAAAGGTGAAATTAAGAGGTAAGAGAGGAATATAATGAGAGGAGATGGGGAGAGATAGAATGGGGGTAAATTATCTCATATAGAAGAGGCAAGGGAAAATTGTTACAATGGAGGGGAAGAACAGGAAGACAAAAGGGAATGAGTCAACCTTATTCTCATTGAATTTGGATTAGAGAGGGAATAACATACACACTAAATAGGGTATCTCACCCTACAGGAGAGTAGAGGGGAAGGGGAAGAGAGGGGGGATAATGGAAGGGAGGGCAGTCTGGTGGGGAGGGAAGTTGGAAACACCCACTTTTGAAAAGGGACAGGATCAAAGTAGAGAATAGAACAAGTGGGGGTGGGATAGGATAGAGGGAAATATAGTCAGTTGTTCACAATATAACCACTATGGAAATGTTTTGCATAGCTACACATGTACAACCTATATTGAATTGCTTATCTTCCCAGTGAGTGTGGGTGACGAGGGAGGATGGGATAGAATCTGGAATCCAAAGTTTTAAAATCAAATGTTTAAAAATATTATTTTACATATAATACATATTATTTTTTACATATTTTTATTTACATATAATACATATTTACATATCATTATTATTATTTTACATGTAACTGGGAAATGAGATATACAGGCATTGGGGCATAGAGATCCACCGTGCCCTACTGGAAAGTTGAAGTCGGGAAGATACGGGAGAGAGCCGATTGGGTGAGGGGATATTCAGTTGGGAACACTGCTTTGGGGTGGTGGGTAGGGAAAATTAGGGAGAAAATTTGTAACTTAAAATCTTGTGGAAATGAATGATGTAAATTAAAAAATAAAAAAGAGAAAAAAGAAAATAATTAGAAATTACATTGTTCAATTATATGCCAACAAATCCAATAACTTTTAAGATATATTTGATATTTTATTTTTCCACAGTTACATGTAAGAATAAACATTTTTTAAAATTGTGAGTTCCAAATTCTTTTCCTCTTTACCTTTCCTCCCCCATTGAGAAGCTAATCAATTTTATATACGTTGAACATATGCAGTCATGCAAAATATGCTTCCATATTAATTACATTGTGAAAGAAAACAGACAAAATCTACCCCAAGAAAAATGAAATTTTTAAAATTATGCTTTCGGGTGGCTAGGTGACACAGTGAGTAAAGCTGCCAGCCCCAGTCAGGAGGACCTGAGTTCGGTTCTGGCCTCAGACACTTAACACCCACACAAAAAAACTAGCCATGTAACCTTGGGCAAGTTACTTAACCCCAGTTGCCCTCCAAAAGCAAAAGCAAAAAAAATAAAATTATGCTTTGGTCCACATTCAGACTCAAACAGTTTTTTCTCTGGAGTTCGATAGCATTTTTCATCATAAATCCATCAGAACTGTTTTGGATCATTGTATTGCTGAGAATAGCTAAGTCATTCACAATTGATTATTGTACAGTATAGCAATGCTATTACTGTGTATTGCTATTATTCACTTTGCATCCATTCCTGTAAGTCTTTCCAGGCTTTTCTGAGAGCATCCTGCTCATCAATTTTTTTTTTTGGCTTTTTGAAGTTAAAGTTTTGGGGTTAAGTGACTTGCCCAAAGTCACATGGCTAGTATGTGTGTCAAGTGTCTGAGGCCGCATTTGAACTCAGGTCCTCCTGACTCCAGGGCCAGTGATCTATTCACTGTGCCTAGCCACCCCTCATCATTTCTTATAGTAGAGTATTATTCCATCATAGTCATATATCAGAACTGGTTCAGCCTTTTCCCATTTGATAGGCATCCCCTCAATTTCCAATTCTCAGCTACCACTAAAAGAGTTGCTACAAATATTTGTGTACATATAGGTCACATATATATATATATATATGGATACATAGATCTGTCTTTGGGATACAGACCTAAGCAGTGGTATTCTGGGACAAATGACATGCATGGTTTTTAGTGCTTTGGGCATAGTTCTAAGTTGTTCTCTACAATGGTTGAATCAGTTCACAACTCCCCAGACAATGCATCAGTATCTCAATTTTCCCACATCCCTTCCAATATCTGTCATTTTCCTTCTTGGTCATATTAAGTCTGCCTGAGAGGTGTGGGGTGGTACCTCAGATTTGTTTTAATTTGCATTTCTCAATAATTATTTGGAGCATTTTTTCATATGACTATAGATAACTTTGATTACTTTATCTGAAAACTGTCTGTTCATATCCTTTGACCATAGGTCAACTGGGGAATGGCTCTTATTTGACTCAATTCCCTGTATAATTGAGAAATGATACCTTTGTAAGAGGAACTTTATGTAAATTTTTTTTCAGTTATTATAACTGTGTATTTACCTCCATCCTGTTTTCCTCATTTGTCCTACTCTTTCACCCTATCGATCCTTAAAAGTGTTTTCCTTCTGACTTACCTCCTCCCCCAATCTGCCTTCTCTTCTATCAGTTCCAACCTCCCTTCTATTCTATTTTCCCCTTACTTTCCTGTAGGGCAATACAGATTTATATACCAACTGAGAGTGTATGCTGTTCCTTCTTTGAGCCAATTCCGATGCCTCCCCCACCTTCCCTTTCACTATAAAAGCTTTTTTGTGCCTCTTTTATGTAAGATAATTTACCACAATCTACCTCTCCTTTTCCCCTTCTCCTAGTGCATTCCTCTTTCTTATCCCTTAATTTTATTTTTTTAGATATCATTCCATCATATTCAACTCACACCTGTGTCCTCTGTCTACATATACTCCTAATTGTTCTAGTAATGATACAATTTTTAGGAATTACATGTCTCATTTAAATGTAAACCATTTACTGAATCCTTATTGAATCCCTTATGAGTTCTTTTCCCTGTTAACCTTTTTATGCTTCTCTTGTATCTGAAAGTCAAATTTTATATTCAGCTCTGGTCTTTTCATCAGGAATGCTTAAAAGTCCTCTGTTTCATTGGATATCCATTTTTTCCACTTACGGATTATGCTCAATTTTGCTGGGTAGGTTATTTTTTGTTATAATCCTAGTTCATTTGCTTTCTGCGATATCAAATTCTAAGCTCTCTACTCCTTCAATGTGAATCCACTAATTCTGTGATCCTGAATGTGGATCCACGATATATGAATTATTTCTTTCTGGTGGCTTGCAATATTTTCTTCTTGACCTGGGAGCTCTATAATTTGGCTACAATATTCCTGGAAGTTTTTATTTTGGGATCTGTTTCAGGAGGTGATTCGTAGAGTCTTTCAATTTCTATTTTATACTCTGGTACTAGAATATCAGGGCAGTTTTCCTTGATAATTTCTTGAAAAAAGGTATCTGGGCTCTTTTTTTTTTTATCATGACTTTTAGGTAATTGAATAATTTTAAAATTATCTCTCCTGGATCTATTTTCCAGGTTAGTTGTTTTTCCAATGAGATAGTTTACACTTTTTTTCATTCTTTTGACTCTGTTTTATTGGGTTTTTGTTTTTTTTTTTGACATCTCATGGAATCATTAGCTTCCACCTGCCCAATTCTAATTTTTAAGTAATTATTTTCTTCAGTGAGCTTTTGTACCTCTTTTTCCATACAGCCAATTCTGCTTTTTAAGAAGTTCTTCTCTTCAGTCAATTTGTATATATCTTTTTCCATTTGGCCAATTCTGCTTTTTAAGGAGTTATTCTCTTCAGTGTACTATGTAAGTTGTGTGTATTGTTGATATATTTTAGTATGAATGCAACCTTAAGGTTCCTGGGACACTGGGTTAAACATCCTTGTTTAAGAAGTGCAGATATTTATTTTAATCTTGTGATGTGTAATTCTAGGTGTCAAGTCTACTACAACTGCAAAATTCCAAACAATGAGAAGGAATGACACCAGGCTCTGAGGCCAACAGACCTCCCAGCACACAGAAAGAGGCTTCCAGGCCTGCATAGACTTCTGAGAATCACTGCCAAAAGAGACAATGGAAGTTCCTTCTACCTGGAGCAGATGGGACGTAAGAACTTCCAAAGGAAAGGCTCAGTATGGTAGATTCTGTTTTGATTTTAGAGAAAGGCAAGCACAGTGACAGCAGTGCAATGGCAGTCAGACAAAGAAGTCCTTGTGGTTATTTTGTGATCAGAGTTCAGAGACTAGACTCTGGGTAAGGTAGGTTTAATTCCAGTACCCATGACCTACATGTATTAGGGAAAAAAACTGATGAGTATGGCTGGAATGACTGAAGTTGTTGACTGTTGTCAATCTTTGAAGGTAAAGATTTCAACAAAGAAGTACAGAAATTTGAATATGAAACAATGAACTTGTTATGTAGGTTTTTAAAAAAATATGAACAAAATTTCCCTTTTTGTGAACCTTTTGTTTTATTCTGTGTATTTTTAAATGTTTTGCTGATGCTTTTGTTCTTTTTAAAATCTGTCACTATCCACTAACACTTCCCACCTCAAAGTAGAAACCCTCTTTTATTGTAATTATTGTCAAGCAATGAATTGGCTATATCTAAAAATGTATATCTCTTCTGTATCTCTGGATAACTAGGTAGTGTAGTAGATACAATTCTGGGCTTGGAGTCAGGAAGACTTCTCCTGAGTTCAAATTTAGCCTCAGACACTTACTAGCTATATGACTGTAATGCCAAGCAAAGACAACTTCCCAAGGTTCAAAATACCAGCATAGCTGCTCTCCATTTTATTCAGTGAAAAATTAAGAACAGAGAAGATCAAAATATAGCATCATTCAAAATACAGCATTCACCAAGTATAATTCAATAATCTCCAAGTACTACTCCACCCCTGGACATTATAATTCATTTAGTCAATCCCAAAGACCCTCTTCTAAGTACTACTCCACCCCTAGGCTGTAATTCATTTAGTAAACCACAAAGCCCCTCTTCTCAAATGGAGATTAGTTTCCAATCATAAGTAAAGTACATTCATTTGTTCAATCACAGAGCACAAAAAGTCAAAAGTTCCCCACTCTTGGATTACAACTGAATAGGCCATCTACCCCAGAGTTACAACAAGCTTAAGCACAGCATTTAATACCCAAAGAGAGGTCTTTTCTTCATCTTGACCCGAGGCAAGTTCTCAGCAATCTTTGTTCCTGGGGAGACAAAGCCTAGCAAGCCACAAGATACATTGCCAGTATCTTCATTAATTCATTCTCTGTCTGCAGAACAGTCTCAGGAGCTCTGAACCAACAGCAAGGTTCCAGGACCTCTGGAACAACAGCACTGTCCTTCACCAGTGGACAGAATTCACTGTCTGCAGAACAGTCTCAGGAGCTCTGAACCAACAGCAAGGATCCAGGACCTCTGCAACAACAGGACTGTCTTTCACCAGTGGACAAATCTGGCAAAACAACATCAAAACAGATAGACAAAGTACCAGCATAACAGCCATGTCTTCTCAGTCCTTGGCAGCTCTGGGTGGCAGCTCTCAAAAGTCCCGGGCAATTGAAACTGGCTCTCAGCAATCCTCTCAGTCTTTCTCTGCCTCCAAGATGCTGCTTCCAAAAAGTTCTTCTGCCTCTCTCTTTTCTTGTGTCTCTCTAAATTTATGTCACCAGCTCCTCCCAGTTCAGCACTCTCTTTTCACATCAACAAATCTATCCCACAAGTGGGATTCACAAGCTCTGGATTTTAACACAATCAATCCAAAAACCAAGCCAATACAGGGGGATCTTTAAATTCCATTACTATTACATTGACCCTGGGCAAGTAATTTCACCCTGTTTGCCTCAGTTTCTCATCTGTAAAAAGAGCTAGAGAAGGAAATGGCAAACTACTCTAGTATCTTTGCAAGAAAATCCCAAATGGAGTCATGAAGAATTGAACACTACTGAAAAACAACTTAACAACAATGGTATATTGCTGCCATCACTTCTTTGCCAAAAAACGAGAGGCATATTCCATTCATTATCAGATTTTTAAAGTCATGACTGATTACTGCATTGATGAGAGTCCTTAAATCTTTCATCGTTGTTTTCCTTTTTATTATTTTGATTCGGTGACATTATGGTTCTGCTCACTTCTCTCTATATGAGTTCATTCATATCTTCACAAGTTTCTCTAAGTCCTTCATATTCATAAATTCTTTTTTTTTTTCTGAAGACCATTTGGTATTCTTTATTTCATGGGTTTTTATGGCCAGATAATATATTACCAAATGGCCAAATGGTTGATGATTAATCAATCCATCCTTAAGTAGGCTTCTCCTTAAAAAACATATGTGGTCTCTTTCCAAAGCCTTTCCAACATGGTAGCATATTCCACAGTTGCTTTCTGTAGGCATAGTATTTGAGAATTAAGGGTCACCTCTGTGACACCATGAGACATCCAAGTAGGAATTTATAAAGCCTTCCATCGTTGCAACGTCATGCCAAATTTTAGAAAGACATTAATCATAGCTGGATGATTGAAACATTCTCTTTATCAAGGAGAATGTGATGATGGCACAGGAACAACTGCTTGACCTTTCTAACTTCTCTGAGTCGCAGGTTCCTGAGGGTCATCATAAAATGATGAGGTTTAGGTGTGTGAGACCCCAAAATACCAACACACTTGGTCCTGCTGAATGAATTAGATTCAAGTCTTCTCTCAGCCAAAGAAAAGCGAAGTTTATTAAAAGTTTGCCATATTGGGTAGACTCTTAAGGAGCCTTGGTATCTGTGACACTTACATTGGGCAAGCAGGCCAGAATCATCTGACACAGAGTGAGTATGAGCTAAATCATTCTCTGGCCTTCCTCCCATATTCATAATTTCTTAAGGGCTAATAATATTTCACTATATTCACATATCACAATTTATTCAGCTCTTTTCGAGGCATCCACTTTTTACCCCCAGTTCTTTGCTACCATAAAAAGTGATGCTATAAACAAATTTCTGCATGTGGATCCTTTCAGTTTTTTATTTTTTTAGCATATATTATTAGGACTGGGTCAAAGGGTATATACAGTTTAGTTACTCAAGATATAGTTCCATATTGTTTTCCACAATGGTTGGGCCAGTTCATATCTACAGCTGTGAATTAATGTTCTTGACTTCCCACAGCTCCTGCAATAAATTCCATTGTCATATTTTGTTATCTTTTGCCATCTTCCTCCTTGGCTTCTTGCATGCGGATGAACTAAGCTATAAGAAATCATGTAGCTGAGCTGAGAGAGTCTACTACAAATTTCTGTTATCTAATCTCCACTTGGTTTTCACTATAACAAAGCAAATCTTTTACTCTGCCTTGATCCTCTATCACACTCCCTACAGACACTGTTCTAAACAGTCTCTTCTGTCAAGTCTCCCAGATCAAACCTCTTTGTGCTCTCTCAGTTGAAGACTTCAACTTGAACTTTAGTGGAAAAAAAATTGGAAACCATTTTCTTGGAGCTCCATTTTCTCTTCTCTATATCTCAAAACTTCCTGATGCCATCTTCCATTTTCTCCTATTTTACTCCAATCTATAATAAATAGGTCCCCTTCTCCTCACCAAGATCAGCTCTTCTGTGTGTACCTTTGATCCTACTCGCCTTATCTTCTTTAGCAGATTGCCCCTAGAGTCACCTGTTCTCTCTTCTTAAACTTCAAACTCTCCCTATCTACTGGTTCCTTCCTTCCTATCAGCACCATCATCTTTACAGTCTTAAAAAAAAAACTTTACTAGACCCTACCATTCTCTCAGGCTATTGTGCTGTTTCTCCTCCCTTTCACAGCCAAACTCCTAGAAAAAGCTGTCAACATTTCTTGTCTTCTCATTTGCTTTTCAACTCTCTGCAATCTGGTTTCATCACTGAACTGAAACTGCCCTCACCAAAGTTTCTAATGATCTCTTAACTGCCAGCTGTGATAGCTTTTTTTTTTTTCAATCCTCATCCTTCTGCTAGTCAAGTCAATAAACATTTATTGAGAATCTACTATGTGCCAGCCCCTCTGCCAAGGGCTGGGGATGCAAAAGGCAAAAGATAGTCTTTGTCCTTGAGAAACTCAGTCTAATAGGAAAGACAGCAGATACACATGAGCTGTATTTGAGATAATTATGAAATAAGTAAAAAAGGAAAAGCACTAGAATAAAGAGGGGTTAGGAAAGGCTTCTTACAGAATGGAGGTGCTCAAAACACACCCTGCATCACAAGTGTGGCCTGAATCATTCTAAAATGTAATTGGGATGTTTAACAAAATAAAAGTACAATAAAATGTAAAAAATGTTCTTATGTGGTTTTCTAAGTCAATATGCACCTGTAAGGATCTTTATGTAGGGCTTCCTGGCCATATCTGACTGTTTCTATTTGACTTTAACACCACTGCTTTAGAATACAAGTTTTGGTTGCGAATTAAAGGAAGCCAGAGAAGCTAAGAGGCAGAGATGGCAAAGAACATGGCATACAGGAGAGCCAGAGAAAACTACCAGAGCTGACATATGGAGTGTCTTGTTCATGTAACAATAAGGAAGCCATCATCACCAGATTGAAGAGAACATGTCAGAGAGTGAGGTGTAAAGAGGCTGGAAAGGTAGGAGGGATATAGGTTATGAAGAGCTTTGAACATCAAACAGAGGATTTTATATTTGACACTGGATGCAACTTAATTGCTAGAAAATTTTGTTTGATCCTGTAGGAAATAGAGAGCTGCTGGAGTTTATTGAGTGGGGGGGGGGGGGGGTGATCTGGTTAGACCTACACTTACTCAAGAATTGTTTACAGCCGGGATCCTGGGAAATTATATCTAGGATCCTTAACACTACAATCTAAAAAGAATAACAGGGGGCGGCTAGGTGGCACAGTGAATAAAGCACCAGCCCTGGAGTCAGGAGGACCTGAGTTCAAATCCGGCCTCAGACACTTAACACAAAAACTAGCCGTGTGACCTTGGGCAAGTCTCTTAACCCCAATTGCCCTGCCTTCCCCCCTCCAAAAACCAAAAAAAAAACCAAAAAAACCAAAATCCTCCATACTTACTTCTCTCCCTTTATGTAAACGTTTTCTACCTAGCCAATGCTGTGAAAGTATTTTGTTCCTTTCTTCTCTAATTCTCATTATGTGACTTTTTATATTTACTCCTCATATTCATTTCTTCCTTTCCCTTCTTGAGTGCTCCTGATCCTTAATAACCTCACACTTCCAATCAGCACCTGATATGTCATTTTTATGGTTCCTTATGGCCAGGCAAGCTCATGCCTTCTAGCATGAAGGCACATCGATTCACTACTGGTGAAGTTGTGAATTGGGCCAACTATCTCAGAAAATGATTTTAATTATGGGAAAAAAAAATTGCAAAAGTTTTCAAACTCTTTGGTCCAGCAATCTCACTATTTGGCTTATGCTCCAAGGAAATTCCTTACAATATGAAAAGCCCATTTGGTACAAAATATTCATGGTACTATGTGCCCAACAACAGTGGAATCCCTGAACAAACTGTGATTTATGAATGTAAAAAAGGAACATTCCTTTGCCTTAAGGAATGAAATATGGGGGCGACTATGTGGCGCAGTGAATAGAGCACCAGCCCTGGAGTCAGGAGGACCTGAGTTCAAATTCAGCCTCAGACACTTAACACTTACTAGCCATGTGACCTTGGGCAAGTCACTTAACTCCAAATGCCCCGCCTTCCCCCCTCCAAAAAGGAATGAAATATGGGAAGAACTGTATGAAGTGAACAAAGAAGAACCAGAAAAACAATATACAATTATTGCATCAATGCAATTGCATTTTTAAATGGCAAAAATCTTCAATCAAAATCATTGGTTAGTATTGGTAATAACTTGTAAAGCGCACACTTCTTTTTTTTTTAACAGAGAAAAATAGTAATGTTAGGGACATAACATTATCAGCCACAATCATTCTCTTATTGTTTTGGGGAGAGAAGACTGTAGTAGCCACAAAGAATGTAAAATAAAGCATCCAAATTATGAACATTTTTTTTTCCAGATTCCCTCCTGTCCCTGACTTTTCTTTCACTATCTAAGTATAGGATATGTTCCCTCTAATGTACTCCTACCCTTAAAGTCTCCCTGTGCCACTAGGCTTTTAATTGCATATTTTGTTTTCTAGCATACTTGTTATATTTCTGTTATTTATTACTATATTTCAACTACAACCTTAATTTTTTTTTGACATCCCTTTGCCTCAGGTAACAAAACTTGTGGGAACTTATTTTAGAATTCTTATCAAAGTAGCGAAAAATGACTTCAAGAGATTGATGATGAAACATACCTCCCACCTTTTGACAGTGAAGATGGAAAAGAGATGCACAAGAAGATAGGCATTTTCAGACATGGCCAATGTGTTGACTTGCTTTTTTTCTGGACTATTTATATTTGTTATAAGGGAGGGATTCTACTGAGGGGACAAGGTAAGATAGTAGGTAGCACTATTTACACTCAAAAAAAGTATCCCAAAACATTTTTAAATGTATGGAAGAAAAACTGCAGAAGGGGGATACAAATAGAGCAACTATGTTATTAATTTGTTAAATTATATATTTTCTTAGTATGTGTGGATATTTTCATATATATAAATATGCATATACATATATATGTGTGTGTGTATATGTATATATGATACCCTACTCAAATGGATCTGATTTCATCAATTTGGGAGTTCTTTACAATAATGAAAATTGCATCCCATCGATGCCTGTTCATCCTGTGCAAATTATCCATATCTTCCCATAGGTTCCCCACAAGGTCCACCCAATGTACAGGAGCCTTTCTTGTCCTTTGCCTGATACTGCAAAGATATCAGTGGAATAATTTGTTCCTTCACATGACCAGTGTATTTGTTCTTCCCATCTAATTCCTTGATGGTATTTTTTACTCCAGTTCTTTAGAGTTCCTCATTGCTTACATAGCATATCCTGCTCACACCCACCATTATTCTCTCCAATTCCCTCTATGTTCAGTTCTTGAAAGGCAGTTGTATTCCGTGTCTTGCTACCATATAGTAATACCCTGAGCCTCTGGGGTGAAAGGAAAGGACAATACCCCAAACAACTATGATAAAGTGAGAACAAGATGAATGCAAAGGAAATATCCAGGCAAAAATGCGAAGAAAAATTTGAAGGGGGCTCGATTGGTTGCACTTATTATTATTACTAAGGATAGTAATATTTTCATAGTAGCATTCCTTCAGTCAGGTGGAGTGATTTTATTTCTTCATGGAAGAATCTGAGTTGAGTCTTCCCCAAATAGGAGGCCAAAAGGAATATATTCATGCACAGGAAAAGCATAAGCAAAGGCATAAAGATCCAGATGGCAGGACAGGAATTAATAATGAGTCATCCAGTTTGACTAAAATAAGGAATATGTGAAGGTGACTGTGAATATGTGAAGTCAATACTCCTTGAGGTCAGGTTTTCACTTTGCTTGTGTTATCCTTTATCCCTAGTTCAGTGCTTTTTTTTTTTTTAAGCAATTGGGGTTAAGTAACTTGCTCAAGGTTAAACGGCCAGTTATTTCTGGGTGTGGTGCTAAGTATCTGAGCCTGGATTCGATCCCAGGTCATCCCGACTCTGGGGCCAGTGCTCTTACTCACTGTGCCACCTGCCCCCTCCCCCCCTCAGTGCTTTCAATACAGTAGGTGCTTAATAAATGCCTGCTGGATTGAATTGATTGGGTATAGTGTGAATTAAGGTTAGACAGATAGAAAGTGGACTTGGATTGTGAAAAGCCTTAAAACATCAGGCAGCTCATACTTTATTTTGGAGACAAATGAGGAGTCATTGACAAGATTAGTGCCACTTCATAGCTGTATACTGGCTATGGGGCTCTAGGCAAGTCACTTAGCTTCTCAGTGCTCTAGGTAACTCTGGAAGGCTATAAACTATGAAGGTGCTAAGCTAAATATAGGGAGCTTCCTCAAAAGGAATTCCTTACACCAGTGAAATCACAGGTCCAATCCTTATTCTTATCTGTGGCAGAAGTGTCAAGGACACATTCAGGTTGCTTCAGGGGCAGCAAAACCTGTAAGGAGGCTATTTCAACAGTCCAGGTGAAAAGTTTTGAGGTTTTGTACCCGAATGATTTCAAGGGGAGTGAAATGACGGGATGGTTGCAAGACACTTTAAGAGTACTAAGAGGCTGGCAATTGTTTGGATGTATAGAGTGAGAGAGGAATCAGGGGTGTCTCCAAGATTAGGAGCCTGAGATTCTGGGATGCTGGTATTGCCCTTAACAGAAATAACAGGGAGGGATCGCCTTTGGTCGTTTCGAAGAAACCTAGAACCACTTCAGTTCATGCTGCACTTAGCCAGTATGGCTCTCCACTCCTCCCGCCCCCAATTTAAGAGGAAAATGCAATTACAACAGAGCCACAGTCCCAACATCACCAGAAGGGAGAAGAAAAACTTCATATTAAGCCTTGTTAGCATCCCAAGATGACAGAGTCGTGACGAGGCTAGCGAACACGAGACATAGTCGGAAGAGAGCTTAAAAGCCCTCTTGTGCAGTACCTTAACCGCCTTCCCTAAGGCCCCACAGACACTAAGCGTAAGATCTGAGATCGGGCCCACGTCTGGGCAGGATCACGTGGCCGATAGGGCCCAGGACTCGGAAGCTGGAAGACGGGTTCCAACCCTCTCCCAGAACATGGCGTGACCCTAAACGAGTCACTTAATGTCCCTGGACCACAGTTTCGCCTTTAAATGAAGGCAGTTAGCCTCGATAACCTAAAGGCCAGCTCTAAATCTTTGACCAGTTACCGTTCTTTCCCAACGGTCCCAGGGAGAAAGAAAAGCCCGAAGAGATGAGATGACGGCCCCCTCTCCGCCCTCGGGGTGAGGCTTCGGCCTTCTTTTGGGCTAAAGGATAAGTGCCGCGTAAGCAGAGCTCAACAACTAAACGGCTGAAGACCTAAGACCATAGGCCGGGGTGCGGGATACCAATTTTGGCGAGTGCCGGACTCATAACCTGAAGAAAACTAAGTGAACTCTTGCGCAAGCGCAGGCAACGGGAAGCAACGTCGCGTGGCGCGGCGTGTGACCTCATTTCCGGCGCTCTTTGGGAAAACGGAAGTCAGGCGTTGCTCCTGCGCATAGGGGCATTTCCGCCTCCCTCTTGCACTTCTCTTTCCTGCACCTTCCGACACGTGCCCCCGGAGAAAATGGGTGTTGTGACTGAGGAGAAGGAGCCTCAGATCGTGTCGCACGAGCGGGTAGGACTGGGACGGGCGGCCCAGGACGTGTGTGCTTCTGGGCGCGCGGTTGGGCGACCACGGGGTGGGCGTGGATTCCGGGTCTGATCACAGCCGCCGGGCCAGGCTGGCGGGGCCGGCCCGGGCCTGGACTCAGGGAGGGTGGGAGCCCGCGTTGCTCTCTCGAGTTCCCTCTGTAAGAAGCTCGTTTCCCGGAAACTCCCCCCCGGGCGGGCGGGCGTCCCTCGTGGGCCCCCGAGATTGTCGCTCGTCCTCTTCACCGTCTTCGCTGCGGCAACACCGGGCCCGGAGCGCCGGCCTGCGACTTGCTCTCTGCCCACGCGTGTTGTCCGTGGCCTGAGTAAAGCTGTCTCTCACTCCGCGGAGGTAGCAGGGTTAGGGTAGAGTTTGGGGCCGGGGCTGACTGGCCCGGCCCGAATATGCACATTTGACGCTTTTTTTTCCCTTTATGTGTTCCCCTTCCCCCCACTAAATGACGCCCCCCACGTAGAAGGTGCAGGAGGCTGTTAGCTGGCGCCTCGGATAAGAGCATTTGTCTTGGAATCCAGAAAACCTGAGTACAGATCCTGCCTCAGACAGCGCAGTAGCTGTGTGACCTTGGGCACGTCACTTAAGCTTGCTACCTCAGTTTCCTCATCAGTAGAATAAACTGGAGAGGGAAACGGTAAACCCCTCCAATGCCTCTGCCAAGAAAACCCCAAGTGGGGTCTTGACTGAATAGCAAACGTGGATGATGTTCAACTGTATCTGTATTCATTCTCCCTGAGTTCTACTCTTGGACCTCCCAGCTGCTTGATAGACATTTCTGTCTGGGGACAGATCAAGTTCTGTAGTGACAGAGACTACGTATGCCATTATGTATGATCCCTTCCCAGATCAGTTTTTTTTAGTCTTTGCCTTTTCCAAATTCTACTTCATATTTGCTTATTTTGCATATTTATCAGTATGATATAATTTTTCATTATTGTACCTGTGTGCCTGGTATTGAGCTTGCCAGAGACTTCGTAAATATTGGGTTAAACTTGTTAGTTGGTGTTACTATTTAGTTACTACCTTATTGTGGTGGTGTTGGGGAGAATTACTATTGTAAGCTACATTTAAAGACTTGCTGAGTGGAAGGTTTCACTATTTTAACAGTCATTCATTGGTAGATTGCTTTTACATGCAGTTAGCCAGGGCTGTGCATATCTGAACAGATGCAGTCCATAAGTTTTCTTCTATACAGGATTTATAGAAGGGCATGGACAAAAATTGCTAAGTATGAGAGGATATGGATGAGTTGTATGTTGTCTGTGGTAATTAAGGAATACTTAATGCTAAATGCTTAGGTGCTTTGGGGATGTAAAATGGGTGCTTACTATTAATTGAACTGAGTAAAATGGCTATAAGGTTTTTGTCAATTCTCAGATTATACAACAAACGTTAAAATGTAGGACCTACCCCGAAGAAAAGGCATATATATTGGAAGAAAAATTAATCTGATGCTGAATCATATAAGTGGACAAAATTTAAGCTTTTTTCTCCTTTGCTTTGTAGATTAAAAAGGCTATAGAAGCTTTGTTGGGATACAGAAAGAACAAAGAAACTGCTAATACACTTCTTTTGAATGAGAATGAGAATTTATTTTTAATGGTGACATTATGGAAAATTCCCCCAAATGGAAAAGAAATCAGAATGTAAGTTATTTTAAAGTAATGATAATAATAGCTTATACATATATAGTGCTTTATAGTTAACAGAGATATTTCTATCTGGGGACAGATAGAAACAGATATTTACATTATCTCACTTGTTCCTCACATCATTTCTGTCCCATTGTGGAAACTTTATGACAAAGAGGTTAAGTGACTGACTCAAGTTCATTCTTCTTTTACTTGACCAAGCCAGAACTTCACAGTCCAGTTTGCTTTATTTTAACCATTCAGTCTTCATTGCAGTGAATTTTCTTAGGCTTCCAGTAGCCTCATCCCACTTCTACTTAAAATCCAAGATTTTATGTATATCTGAGTGATAGGAAGGGCGAGTGTTAGAGGAAGGGGCCCTCTTCTCTTTTCTGTTCTGTCTCACTTGGTGAACTCATCACCTCCCTTGGGTTCAGGTATCCTCTCTATATAGGTGATTCTCAGATATAGTCTCCTAAATGTCTCTTGTGTCACCAACATCAACTTTGATCATCTGAGTTGTGTTTTAGGCATTTCAGAATCAACATGTGCAAAACAGAATCTTCTCTTTCCCCTCAACCCACCTGTCTTTTGAGTTACCCTGTTACAGTCAGTTCTGCTGTAATGCTTGTTTTGAAAACATGAATTTGTTCCAATGGGATTGCTATATTAAGGAAACAAGTTGAGGATAATTCACATTTTATTGGCTCATACCCAATTTCATCTGGGAGCAACAATGAGAAAACAGAAATTGGTACTACTTCACAGTAACTCACCAGCTGGAACCCCCCCTTACATCCTGGCATTGTGGCTGCCTGCTGAGATACCCTTTTACCGGTAGCTCTTGACTTTTCCCTGGGGTATCCAAATCCCTTTTTCTCTTAATAAATGAACTCAGGTAAGATAGATGGGATGTCAAGATTCAAGCAAGGAGGTACTTAGTGGACCCCCAAGATGGAGAGGACAAGCTGCACATCACAGAGTCAGAGGCAGTACCAAAGCTCCTGGATCATTTCCCCAGTGGTTGTGAAGAAGCTTCTCACCATGATGCATCCCACTTTTGACACCAGAAATGTCAATTGGGTGAAGCCCACCCAACAAAATGCAGAGAAGTCCAAGTTGGGTTGAAAGCACAAAAGTTTTATTAGGAGGAAAATCAGACAATAGTCCTGAGGCACAAAGTACAAAGGAGCCCAGGAGAGTCAGGGGAGATTTTGCTTGAAAACCACAAAAGGGAGGTTGAGGGAGGGGTAGAAAAAGAATAGTCTTTTTTTTTTTTAAATAAGCAATCTTAAGTTAAGTAACTTGCTCAAGGTTATACAGCCAGTTATTTCTGGGTGTGGTACTGAGTGTCTGAGCCTGGGATTCGATCTCCAGGTCATCCCAACACTGGAGCCGATGCTCTTACTCGCTGAGCCACCTGGCCGCCCCAAGAATAGACAATCTTACCCTGGGGAAGCAAGATTTTTTGCAGGGACAGTTGACTTCAAGCTTGGATTGGGCCACTTTTGGGGGCATAGCTCAGCAAGATCAGCTAGCAAACACTAACAACGGCATCTGGGAATAAGCAAGACTTTGGTTTACTGCAGGCTCTTGATTGGCTCCTTTCAGCAAACAGGCTTACTCTGTATGTCCAGTGGTTCTGCCTGGTAAGGTAACTCATAGAAAACAGACTTTAATCTCAGGATGCTTCCACAACCGCAACAAGTAGACTTTTTTTTTTTTTTTTGGTAATCTTAAAACATAGGTTTATATGTCTCTATTGGGTATTGCCTTTTTCTAGCTAAGACTTTCTAAGCAGATATCCAGATCATTAATTCTGAGAGAAATAATATGTCTGGTCACTTAAGTCAAGAATTCTTAACCTGGACTCTGTGAAATTGTTTTTGTCTTCTTTTTTTTTGTTGTTGTTGTTTATTTTTTAAATTTTTTTTTTTTGGAGGGCAGTTGGGGTTAAGCAACTTGCCCAAGGTCACACGGCTAGTTTTTGTATTGTGTCTGAGTCCGAATTTGAACTCAGGTCTTCCTGATGCCAGGGCTAGTGCTCTATTCACTCTGCCACCCTTTGTTGTCTTTTTTCAAGAATGTTTTTATTTTTTCTCAATTACATGTAAAAATAATTTTTTTAACACTTTTTTAAGTTCCTAATTCCCTCCTTCTCTTTTCCCTTTCCCCTCCTTGAGAAGGGTAAGCAGTTTTGATATAAATCATACATGAGCAGTCATGCAAAATATATTTCCATTTTAGCCTTGTTGCAAAAGAATACAGAACCCCCTCAAAAAAAAACCCAAGAAAAATAAAAGAAAGTTTAAAAAGTATGCTTCATTCTGAGTTCAGACCATTTATCAATTTTTCTCCCTAGGTAGATAACATTTTTCATAAGTCCTTCAGAATTGTGTTATATCATTGTATTGCTGGGAATAGCTAGTTATTCACAATCATTGTGTGTTATTGTTACTGTGTACAAATGTTAATGTTTTCCTAGTTCTGCTCACTTAACTTTATGTCAGTTCATTCATCACTGATTTCCAAATTGCTCTCCAGAATGGTTAGATCAATTCATAATTCTGTCAGGATGTATTAGTGTGCCAATTTTTTAAACTTGTTTTAAATTTTTGATAACTGATTACAATAACCACGACCAAAAAAAATTTAAGAAGCCCCACTTTATGCTATATGTTATAATTACATGAATTTTAAACAAGTTTGGTTGTGTGCTCTGTTTACCCCCAGACTTGTTGATGTCTATTTGTTCTTGTCTTGAATTTTGTTTTCTTATATCAATGAGAAAGGTACTTTTTCAGTAATGAATTGACAGTATCTGCTTAGTGAAATAGCTTATGAATGAAAAATTTTCTTGAATAAATTTCGTTTTGCATTCTTTCAGACACAAAGGTTTATCAGCTGACCTATCATTTATTGGTGAGATGCTGAATTTTTCACCAGGGCTCTTTTATTTTTACAGACCTTTGCCTCATGGTATTAGACCTGATACAAAAGAAGTTTGTTTATTTACTAAGGATGAATCCAATTTAACTTCAGAACAGACAGAAAATTTCTATAAGCAGCTTTTGAAAAAGAACGGGATTACAAACATCACTGAGGTAAGGGAAAGTTAATGGTTTTTAGGTCTTCAGAAGTGGGGATATTTGTGTGTGTGTGAGAGAGAGAGAGTGAGAAACCTGTTAATTCCTCTGTAAAAATTTCTAATATAGTTGAAATGATAATTATTTTTCTTGATTCCTTTTTTTGGGACATTCTGTTGAGCAGTTATAAAGTATAGATAAGATAATTCTACTTTCATAAATAGAGAGAATAAACCCAGTACTGTTTCTTGGGGAAGTTCACAAATTAAAAAAATTAGTGTGTTACATAATGTATATTTATACTTCTAGTTGGTTCACATCTTGCCTTCCATTATTTTGGTTTTGGACTCTTGGTTTCTTTACATTATGAAGCTTAATAGGATTTATTGAAGTAGTTTTTGTTTTGTTTTGTTGCTTTTTTTTTTGGAGGGCAATTAGGGTTAAGTGACTTGCCCAAAGTCACACGGCTAGTAAGTGTGTCAAGTGTCTAAGACTGGATTTGAACTCAGGTCGTTCTGACTTCAGGGCCAGTACTCTACTCACTGCGCTGCCTAGCCACCCCCGTAGTAGTTTTGTTTTTTAAAAATATTTTCTTCTTTCTCCAATTACATGTAAAAATATTTTAAACATGGTTTTTTCAAATTTTGAGTTCCAAATTCTTTCCATTCTTCCTGTCATTGGCCCGTTATTGAGAAGGCAAGCAATTTGATACAGGTTCAGTGTGTGCAGTCATACAAAACAAATTTGCATAGTACTTATGTGATAAATGAAAACACAGACAATCTCCCAAGAAAAATTAGGTTTAAAAAAGTATGCTTTTATCTGCATTCACACTTCATCTGTTCTTTCTCTGGAGGCAGATAGTATTTTTTATCATAAATCCTTTGGAATTGTCTTGGATTATATTATTACTGAGAATAGCTAGGTCACACAGCTGAAAATCATATATCACTGTTGTTACTGTATGCACTGTTCTCATATTCTGCTTGCTTTCCGTTGCATCAGTTCATATAACCCTCCCTCCTACCCCCTCAAAGCAGTCAGGGTTAAATGACTTTCCCCTTATCACACAGCTATTAAATGTCAGGTGTCTGAGTCCAGATTTGTACTTAGGTCCTCTTGACTCCAGGACCAGTGCTCTGTCTTCTGTGCCACCTCACTGCCCCATACAAGTCTTGATGTAAGTTTTGTCAGGTTTTCTTTAAAGCATCTTCCTCATCACTTATTGAATAATAATGTTCTATCACAATCATATACCACAGCTTGTTCAACCATTCCCAAATGATAGGCATCCTCTCAGTTTCCACAAAAAGAGCTGCTATCAATATTTTTGTACATATAGATCCTTTTTTTAAAAAAAATTTATTTGGGATAAAGACCTAGTGATTTTGCTGGGTCAAAGGTTATGCACAGTTTTATAGTTCTTTGGTCATAATTCCACATTGCTCTCCAGAATGGTTGGATCAATTCACAACTCCACCAAGAGTGCTTTAATTTCCCAATTTTCCCATATCCCTTCCAATATTTGTCACTTAACTTTTCTGTTATATTAGCTAGTCTCGTAGGTATGAGGTGTGGTACCTCAGAGTTTTAATTTACCTTTATTTTTTTTTTTTTAAGCAATCAGGGTTAAGTAACTTGCTCAAGGTTACACGGCCAGTTATTATTTCTGGGTGTGGTGCTGAGTATCTAAGCCCGGATTTGATCCAGGTCATCCCGACACTGGAGCTGGTGCTCTTACTCGCTGAGCCACCTGGCCGCCCCTAAGCAATTGGGGTTAAGTAACTTGCTCAAGGTTACACGGCCAGGTGTTTCTGGGTGGGTGCTAAGTGTCTGAGCCTGGGATTCGATCTCCAGGTCTTCTCAACACTGGAGCCGGTGCTCTTACTCGCTGTGCTACCTGGCCGCCCCAATTTACCTTTCTTTAATCAGTACTGGCAGTGGAACTGCATCTTGTACCAGTGCCAGCCAAGGGTCTCCTGTTATTGCCTGATTAGTTGTCAGACCCCTTACAATCTGTGACTGAGATCTAAGCATTCCTGAACCTGTTGATGGCTTGCCTGGGAGTAGCATGTCCTGGAACTGTCTCCATCCACCCTCATTCTAGTGAGATAGACCTTTCTTGCTGACTTTCTAAGTTGTCTTCAGCTGAAACATTGTTTCACCCTGTTCTTTTATTGGCTCTGCCGCTCCAGAATTCATTTTGAGGCATTATTTTAAAGTTGTTTGGAAGGGAATTTGTGAGAGCTCAGGTGAGTCCTTGCCTTTATTCTGCCATCTTGGCATGCTCCAGCTAATGAAGTTTCTCACAATATTTTGACATCTTCTGAATCTTCATCGATACATAAATGTATTTTTTTTTTTGTACTTTCTAGGTCATCCCTTACACAAGATTGAAACATGAATATAAACCTTATGAAGCTAAGCGGCGCCTTTTGAGCAGTTACGATCTTTTCCTTGCTGATGAAAGAATTAGACGACTTTTACCCTCACACATAGGAAAGCATTTCTATCGTAGAAAGAAGTAAGTTGTTTTTCTTTAGTGAACTGTTGAATTATGCTGACCTTCCTCAAACGATTTCATGATGGTGGATGGTTTGGTTTTGTTTTCTTTATAGGGTACCTTTGTCAGTAGACCTCACGACTAAGAATTTATCAGAACACATCAATAAAATTGTCCAGGGAACTTCATTAACTGTCACTAATCATGGTTGTTGCAAGTAAGTAAAAGTGTGTTTGTTTATCTATCTTTAAATAATCTTGTGAATTTTTTAGGATATTTTGTAGATTGAATTATTTCTCCACATTGGCCATAGAATCTACTCCTTTGAGTTTTTGTTCCATTTTTAACTGATTAGAGTTTTTGCTTAGTGTAACTTAAGCGTTCATTAAAAATGTTCATTTGTGTCACTTTGTAAAGAATGCTTAATATTTCTGTGACTTTTTAATTTCTTCTTTTGAATTCATGAATGCAATCATTTCCCAGTAATCCAGCTTTCCATTATATTCAAGGAAAATCTTATCATTTCTGTTGACACTGTCACCTATTGCTTCCTGAAGCATCTAGCAAGTGCCTCTGTCGTGCTAGGAATTAGGGATGTGAATGAGGGGGAAGAAGTTAAAGAGCTAAAATATGTAGAAAATGGCTAGATAGATAGATTTTTAAAAAAAATAACTTTTAAAAAATGTCTTGGTGACTTCTTCTCTTTGACCTTTTAAGTCAAGTTGTTTTCTCCCTGTGCAGATAGAAACAAGGTCCAGGTAATAAGGCCAAAGAGAGTACTTTTGGCTGACTTTAATGCTACCAACGAAGCAAGAAACAAAAAAGTCACCAGGTTGTCTTCACGGTGTGGTGGTGTTGGTTACTTTGATGTCCATGATATGGGGGAAAGGGCCCTGACTTTGCCTCTTGCTGCCTGAAAGACCTTAATCAGAGCTCTTAACTATTCTGGCCATTGATCTCTTCCTCTGTAAAATGAGAGCAGTGGATTAGGTAACCCCTGAAGTTTCTTTTAGGTCTAAATCAATGATCCTAAGAGCCTAAGAATATGCTGCTTTGGAGATAAAGAGTTCATTCAGATTGACCTTGCCAGTGTTTTCTTCTGTTAGTATATCTGGTTAGGCTTTGACTATTCTTTGGATGGTTAAATGATTTGGTTGATTGTAGCAGGCTGGGATACAGTGGTATGAGAGTTATCTTGGACAGAACAAAATTAAATTCATTGGCTTATATGTTAGAATTTACTACTTTTTACATCTTAAAAAGTTTTAAATGCATTTTGTTTTACTGCATTCTTTTTAGATATTTTTGCACGGGTTCACAATTTTTAATCACATATTCTTTAATTTTTTGAGCATGAAATCACATTCTCATCACTTTTGAAGTTCAGGAAAACTTTGAAAAATAATCCATTTTTCCAAGTCTAGCTGTTACTGTGAACCCGTAGTTTCTTTCTCCTTTTTTGGGGGGGGGGGTGGTAGTAGGGATTACAAACAGGCAAAGTATTAAGACTTTAATAGAACCACTTAAAGACTTTATCCAATTATATTTTCTGACCATTGATGATGAAGAGGTTTAGAGGAGACACATACCGTGTTTTCCCGATAATAAGCCCTCCCCTTACTGTGCAAGATTCCTCTAAAATAAGCCCTCCCCCGAAAATAAGCCCCATTGAGATTGCTACTGTAGTGAAGGTGATCCCCTGCGCTACACGCTACATTATGGTACCCTCTGTATGCACTGCCCCACCCCACCCCCCCGAAACGCACGCCGCGCTCCGAGCTGCATCCAATCAGAGCTGCAGCAGTGAGCGCGTCATCCTGTTCTTCCCCAGTGATTTGCTTATTGAATAAAGGTACATTTTTTTGTTCACATTTACCTGTTTATTAAAATTGCTGTCCATGTTAATTAAAATAAGCCCTCTGGTGTTTTTCTGTCCAAAAAAAATAATAAAACAGTGTCTTATTGGGGAAACACGGTAGATCATTTCACCATATTAGAATATAAGTAGTTTATCCTTATTCATATTTACCTTTTTATGCTTCTCTTCACTCTTGTGTTTGAACTTGAGAGTTTTATGCAGCTTTTAGTCTTTGTATCAGGAATGCTTGGAAATCCTGTTTCATTAGAGGTCCAGTTTTTACCATGTGGTTATACTTAGTTTTGTTGGGTGAGTTATTTTTTTCTGTTCTACATTACACTGTTCCAGGCTCTCAACTCCTTTATAGTGGTGACTGCTTAAACCAGGTGATCCTGACCATATCTAACTCTTTCTGGTTCTTGGCAACATTTTTTTCTTGGACCTGGAATCTCTGGATTTTGGCTATAACATTGCTGACACTTTTCATTTTAGGGTTTCTTTCAGGAGGTGATTAATGGATTTCCACTTTGCCTTCTAGTTATGAGGAGATTTTGACAGTAAAGATTTCTTGAAATAGGATTTTAAAGTTCTTTTAGTTCATGATTTTCAGGAAGGGTAGTGATTCTTAAATTTTTTCTCCATGATTTGTTTTCTAGGTCTGTTTTGCTGTGAGATACTTTATATTTTCCTGTATTTTTTGAGTCTTTAGACTTTACTCGAGGCAGCAGCATGATGTAATGGATAGGGCTCTGGGCCTGGAGTAAAGGAAAAACAGAGTTCGAGTCTGTGTTCAGATCCTTGTTAGCTGTGTGACCCTGGGAAGTCATTTAACATGTTTGCCTCCATTTCCTTGTGTGTAAGATGGGAGTAGTAATAGCACCCACCTCCCAGCATTTTTGTGAGCATCAAATTAGATCATAAAGTGCTTAGCAGTAGTACCAGGCCCATAGTAAGTGCTATATAAATACCAGTTACTGTTATTTTTTTATTCTTACTTCATGTCTTAAAGAGTCATTGGCATCTTTTTTTGTACATTCAGGTTTTCAAGGAGTTTGTTGCTTGGGTAAGGTTTTATCTCTTATGCCAGCAAGTTGTTAATTCCCTTTCCATTTCTTTCTTTCATAGTTCTCATTTTGTTTCCTTATTTTCCTTTAGTGATCTCATTTCATTTATAAAAACATTCTTGAACTCTTTTTTCTTTTAAACTCCTGCTCTACCTCTTCCAGAAATTCTAGCTGTGTTTTCCTTAGAGGCTTTTCTTACAGATATTTTGGAGTCACTCTTTTCTGAATTTATTTCTTGAGCGTTCCTGTGACTATGATAGCTTTTTTATAGTAGGGTT
Organism: Petaurus breviceps papuanus; assembly: GCF_028583685.1. Taxonomy (NCBI): domain Eukaryota; kingdom Metazoa; phylum Chordata; class Mammalia; order Diprotodontia; family Petauridae; genus Petaurus; species Petaurus breviceps. Next base: position 13,292,048 of record NW_027185616.1, read on the forward strand.
TCTTTTTTAAAAATTTGCTCATTCCTCTAGAGCAAGGAAATATGTACTGTGCAAAAATCCAGCGTTCAGTTGATAAAGAGCTAACTAAAAGTTGAGAAACCAGCTAAATATGATTTTAACTGGTCAAGGTAAGACATAAGTCAGCCTACTATTAGTAGAAGTATACATGCCTGAACATTTCTTTACAAAGTGGAACCATATCAAAAATACATCCTGTCCCAAGTAATTAATACCCCATTGTATTTAGTTTGTGTCTTTACCATCTAATGGTTTCCTTTTTCTATTAAAATGGGAGGAAAATTTTTATTTTAATGCATAATTAATATCTCTTTAATTTCAGTACAGCACGTGTGGGTCACACAGGAATGCCTGTAGATCATCTGGTGGACAACGTTGTTGCTGCGGTAGATGTGCTTTCGGAAAAGTTGCCCGAGGTACTGTGCACTGGCCCTGCTGATTCTTACTGGGTTGGAGGATGTTCTTTAGATGGCTTTTACTATTCTGAATTTTTCTTCATTTGCAGAAGTGGGAGAGTGTAAAACTTCTACACCTGAAAACAGAAAAATCTCTTTCCCTTCCAGTCTTTTCTTCATTTGTCTCCCATTTGGATTCTCAGAAAAGTAAGGTAAGGAGTAGATCCAGGAGTTAGCCTTACATACAGGTGATAGAAACTGCCAAATGCTGAGCTCCTCTAACTGTAGGAAGCAGCCAGTACAGCCCGATGTTGTAGCTAAGATTGAAATTAATTAAAAGTGTTTTTGGATGGCATTAAGATGTTTCTGTACATCTGTGTGAGAGATTTGTTTTTCTACCAGGATCAATTGGGTCTGGAAGTTGATCGCTACTTAAAGGCCACATTAGACTGGGGAAATGGTAGCTTTCCACTTTGGGTTGTCGGAGCCCCATGTGGAGGCAGCCTGGGCTGAGCATACGTCCTGGCATCAGAAGAAACCTTACTGAGCTTAGACACTTGAGTCTCACTGGGCATGGGTCTGTAGCAGGTCACTGACTCACCCTGGGTTGGTTTTTTCATCTTCAAAATAGGTCTGTTAGTGAGCATCCTTGACCAGGGTGTTGTGAGGAAAGAGATAGATGTGTGAATGATGGTAGTTGTTGTTCCGTGAGCTCATTGGTATTTGCACACAATGATACAGGGAAATAATTCGTTTTATTGTTTCTGGCAGAGGATGACTTTGAAATTATTGGGGAAGGTTTGGGAAGAGAATCTAAATGATTCATAAACCACTGATTCAACTATAGATACTGTTACAAGCAGCAACTGAAGGGCTTTGTAGTAAAGATTTCTGGAGTGGCACTTTAGGATAAGATGCATTTTTAAATGGAAATGCTCAAAACTAAAACTTTGCTCATTTTCACTGATAGAAGCAAAAGCAAGACAAAAAAGTGGCCCCCAAGCCTGCCCAGACTGCAGTGAAGCCTGAAAGTGAGTGTGCTTCAGATGGTCATGGACAAGAGGCAGAAAGGGGGGGCAAAGCAGAGCCCGACTCTGATGATGAGATCCCACAGCTCGTTCCAATTCAAGCAGCAGCTCCTCAGAAGTGCCCAAAGGTAATTAGCACATGTGCTTACTTAAAGAAACCTTTCTCTATGAGATTTTAAAGTAAAAAGTACTATGGTAAGAAAGGCCCAAGGCATTGGAAAGCTTGCCTTATTTCGTTTTAGGTTTTTACACCTATGGCTTTAGCTAATGAAATATATATCTGGAAAAATAGTCCAGTGGTTTTTTTAACTTTTACAATGTCCAGTTGTAGTGAAAAATTGTCAGTAGAGAAGTTTTCATTGGCTGTGAGTTCATATTTCTGTATTATAGTTCTGTGAAACACTAACCGTAGTTCAGAACTTTGAGTATTAGCAGTGAAATCACAAAAATTTCACATACCATTTCCAAAAATGATTGGTTGAGATCTTCCCTTAGATGTCTTCCGTCCCTGTTAGAGCACTTCTGAAGCCATGGAATTTAGGCTGTGTAGTGATTTCCACAGTATAGATTAAACTATGCTACATAGTACAGGTTCCTTAGCCACCTTTGTGACAGCTCTGTGTCCCTCATTATATAACTTTCTTTCCTCCTACCTGAGGTTTCAAGTGGGCTCATTGAAAGAGACTAAGGCCCTTGTTCTTCAGTATGAATTGGCTCTTTCTTCAGGAGGCCTTCCTGTGCTTTATAATCTTACTTCATTTATGTACATAGCATCCATTGGTGTATGAGGAGGTTCAGTTTGAAGGATGAGGAAAGTGAGACAGGCTGCTAAAGGACTAGCCAAGTAGAGAGTCAGAATTGATGTCTAAATATTCCGACCGTCCATTTATCCAGTATGACCCTCTATCTGCTTCCTGTGGTAAATGAAAGGGCATACATACTTGGAGAGGACACGAGGTATCTTTTGTGATTAATTATGGAAACATGGCTGGGTGGGCAGGGGGGAGATGTTCTGTGTGTTCATCTGAGTTTCATGTGTTAATGTGCTGGAATTCACATTCTATCTTATTGAGGAATGGGAGCTACTGTTTATTTCATAGGCTTAATTAGATGGTCTTTCTCTTTATCAACTTCAGAAAGCAGCCCTAACAAAGCAATCTACAGAAGAGAGCCTCAGACCTGAAACACCAAAAGTGAAAACTCCTGGTAAAAAGAGGAAGGCCTCCACAGCCCTGGAGACTCCAAAACAGATTACCAAAGGTTCCACAAAGCTGAAGAAGACTCCAGCTACTGGCACATCTAAGAAGCTGAGGATACAAACCCCGAGAAACCTGAGAAAGAAAGTCAAATCTCCTTAGAGGTTAAGAGGTCATTTACGACTCATAATAAAGTAGGGAAAATTGAATGGCTTTAAAAGAAAATCTTTTTTTACTTGCTTTTCTAGTTACTTCACACAGTGAAAAAAATAAATGGATTTCATTGCCATATCTGTATGCTTCAATTCCCTTTATATGCTGTAGCATTTGTTCCTGAGCCAGTCTTCCTTATGTGTTTGAAACATGTTTGCTCTACTGGTTTTTTTTTACAAATGTTAACTTAAGCCTCAGGATAAGTCTTAAACCGTTTCTTGTCAGATTTAATGCATTTGTTTACTAGTAACTTAAAATAAGACTGGTTATTCCTGAAGGCACTCTTGATAGACAGTTTTGATGCACTCAGTTGGTACACAATTAATGAAGGCAAGAAGAATTACTATTTGCATCTGTTAGACTTTTCCCCTTTCTCCTTTCCCTTATTCCTTCTTTACAGACAAAAGGTCTAAAGTAGTTATAAGTAGGTTAGCTATAGAATTAGTATATTTAGAATAGACTAGGTCTAATGGCTGAAAATACCGTTTTTGTTTTTACCTGTAAAAATGCATTATGTTTGCATTTTTTGTGCTTTCACTAAGACAGAAACAAAATTTATGTGCATTCATTTCAGTCCTCTACCTTTTAGTTTGACAATCCCAAAAACTAATAGTCATTTTAAAGAATTTCCATCCAAGAACCATTTCAGTTAGGCAAAGTTTAAAATAAAAGTAGCAAAATTAAAAAAAAAATTAAAATAATGAAGAAACCACTATGAAGTTTGGACAGTTGCTATAATCTCTGGACTACCAGAAGACTTTTGGGTATGGCAGTATGTTTCTAGTCAATATAATATGCTCATACTTTGCTTTTTTGTCTTAAACTTTCCTACTTCTAAATAAACATAGTTGACAGTGTGTTTTAAATTGTATGTGGGTGTTGCTTCCTATTATGACTAACACATAAGCATAGGATTTTTAATCTTATCTAAGATTGTGGAATGGGCTTATTCTCTATTCTTTTGCTATGGAAGTGTCATAGCAGGTATTGTACCTAGCCTGGGGCACCTTCTCTTCACTTTGAGGTCTCCCAGTAGTCAATTTGGGTTAGGGTCTCTGTACCCCACACACACTTATGGGCACACTTAAGTTAACTCAATCAGTCACTTATTCAGCAATCATTACTAAGTATCATTAATCAGTAAATACAATAGAAAATATAGACCCTCCACCCCTAGGTCACTAGTAACTGAATTCTATAATTACTCAGTCTTTTCATCTTGACTTGGGGCCTCTTCTCATATTCCCTGGATCCCCTTCCACAGTCCCAGATTCTACCTGGATTCACCAGACTGTCACCTGGGTTCAATGGCAGACAGCTCCCAGTCCTTGTCCAGCTGTCTGGGCAGGTCCTGCTCCACACTGAAGTTCACAGACTCTGTTCCATGTCAGCTCCTTCACAATTTCTGCTCCAGGGAATTCAAGGCTCAACCAAGCCACAAACAAAGGCTCAGCATCCCAGTCATGCTTCCTCAGTCACCTGGGCTCTGGGCTCCTGGCTCCTGACTCCAGGCTCCTGGGCTCCAGATTCCAGGCTCAGGCTCCTGGCTCCTGGCTCTGGGCTCCTGACTCCAGGCTTCTAGGCTCCTGGGCTCCTGGGCTCCTGTTCAGAAGAAGCTCCACCACCACAATTTCTCAGGAAATCCTGGCTCAGTTCTCCATCTCTCTTCTGTAGCTGCTCTGCCACCAGATGCTGGTCCCAAGAAATTCTGCCTGTGCCCCTCTGGGCTTTTCCTTATATACACAGTATTAGCTACTTACTGTTTCAGCCAACCCCTTCCTATTACATCAGCAACAGGAGACAGGAGTCCATACCTTCTGTTTCCCCAACAGAGGCTTGATCATTTTCTAAGTGCGAAGTACCTGCTATCTTTGCCAATACAAAAAGAGGTCTTCAAATTCAAATTATATTACCATTACAGTTACACATGTACAATCATGTTAAATACCTCCAAAATTTTCTAGTGGGCATAGCATTCACTGTGGCTTCCCATATCCCCCAGCAGGTAAAGTTCAGAATAAATTGAAACCTATGACATTAGGGAGGGAGGCCGCTAGGGGGCACAGTGGCTTAGAGGCAGGAAGACCAAAATGTTCAAATCCATCCTCAGACACTCCCTCTACAGCTATGCACAAGTCACTTAAACCTCTGCCTCAGTTTCCTTTTCTTATTTTAATATTTTGTTTTTACTCTGATTACAGGTAAAAACAATTTTAACATTTCTTTTTTCACATTTTGAGTTGCAAATTCTCTTCCCTCCCCCATTTGACAAGCAATTTGACAACAGATTTACATGTACAATTATGAAAAACACATTTCCATGTAAACGTGCTGTGAAAGAAAATACAGACAAAAAAAAGAGCAAGAAAAAATAAAGACAAAGCATCTTTGATTTGCCTTCAGGCTCCACCAGTTCTTTATCTGGAGATGGACAGGACTAAGACATCAAATAGAGATTAATTACTGAGAGATAATTACATTCATAAATGGTGTCATAACACTTGCCTTTATAGAAAGCACTTTACTACTTTATAGAAAACTACTTTTTAATTTATTTTTTTAATTTTTCAAATGCTTTATTAACTTCTGATTTACATCATTCATTTGTTCAGCTGTTTCAGTTGTGTCCAACTCTTTGTGACCACATTCGGGGTTTTATTGGCCAAGATTCTAGAGTGGTTTGCCATCTCCTTCTGCAGTTCATTTTATAGATTAGGCCTTCTGCAGTTCATTTTATAGATTAGGAAACTGTAGCAAACTATGTTAAGTGACTTGCCCAAGGTCACACAGTTGGTAAGTATCCAAGGCTAGATTTGGACTCCCATATCTTCCTGTCTTCCCTCCTATCAATTAGCTATCCAACAGTGGAATGGAACCCCTAAGGAGGTAGTGGGTGTCCTACTTCAAGCTTAGGCTGGTTTATCATTTGTCCAGTATGCTACAGAGAAGATTTTTGTTCAGGTCCTGTTTTGATTAGGTGATCTTTAGCTTCCCTTCCACCTTCTGAGACTTTGTGAGTCAAAAGTGTGACGTATTCATTAGAAAGATAACACAACTTTAGAGAGAAGCAGAGAAGAAAACAACACAACTTTGAAGAGAACTAGTGTTGATAGTGACGGAGTGGATCACATATCCACATATCTTTATGTGTATTTATGTATAGGTATTACTATTTAGGAAAGATATTGACGAATGGGTTTGCACCCTCAGGAGAATGACCAGACTCTACCTGGATCTGGTTAAAGCAGCTGGGAAGGTGAGAATCTTGTTTTACTTCAGTCCACCTATGCAGTACTCTGTCACTTTCTTCCTTCTTTCCTCTTTCCTTGCCTTTCTTCCCCTCTCTCTTCCTTCCTCCCTGTTTCTGCCTCTATCTCCTTCCCTTCTTTTCCTTTTTCTTCCTCTGTATCCTTCCCTATCTGGAAGTACATCATTCATTCACTAGCTGGCATGGAGGCTCTACCTCTCTCCTGAGGCAGCCTACTGGCCCTCAGCTCCTGGACGTGCCGGGCTTAGTAAGGACCACCACTTGGCTTCAGACCTACTGCAGTTTAGATCTCCCAAACTCAAATAACCTGCCAGCTTTGTTTTCCCCGCAGGTGGGCCTACAAACATAGACCTCCATTCTTAGCTAAAGTGTGTTTCTACGTGCAACGTTTAGGAAGGGTTTTGACAAATAGGTAGCAAAGCAACCAGGATATAGGATGATGAACTCAAAGAAACCAGAGATGTTTAGCCTAGAGAAAGGAAGCCTTGAGGTGAAATGATAGCAGGGCCAGTCACATGAAAGGCCTTATTTTTCTTGTCTTCAAAGCATCATTAGTATGCTACATCATCTATGTATAAGGAGTGGATGGTGGAGAAAGGGAGCTTTCTTTTCCACACAAAGAACAGCTTCCTAACAATTAGAGTTGACCCCAGGTGGAATTGGCTGCCCCAGGAGAGGTGGGTAGCCTGGGAGTGAAGAACATCAAGAAGAGACTAGGGGATCCTTTGCTGGGGCTATTTAGAGAGGATTCCTGGTCTGGTATGGGATGAGGGGGTTAGATTAGAGGATCCTTCCAGCTGTGAGATTTCTGTGAGGATGAGTGCCTGAGGGTAAAGAGCCCAGAGTGAGAATGAAAGGTAATAGTGAAAGAATATAGACACCATAAGAATATACTATCTTGGGGCGGCTAGGTGGCTCAGTGAATAGAGCACCAGCCCTGGAGTCAGGAGGACCTGAGTTGAAATCTGGCCTCAGACACTTAACAGAAAACTAGCCGTGTGACCTTGGGCAAGTCACTTAACCCCAATTGGCCTGCCTTCCCCCCTCCAAAGAGCAAAAAAAGAGAACAGACTATCATTAGTGATCAGAGGTATCCAGACTGAGAAAAATCTTCCATAATATTTTTAAGTGTGGGTAAAACTGGATCTGGATCTATTCTATGAAGGGAAGCAACCGCTATGGTGGTTTAACACTTCTGGCTCTGGTGGGTGTAGGGTGATTCCCTTCTTACCCATGCCTAGGCTAGGCTTCCTTGGGGGGGCTGCTCTGTAACAGCAAGCACCCTAGCATACCCAGGATGGCCTGCTAGCACAGATTCTCTGATTTAGGAAAGACTGCTCAAAAAGGGGTTACCAATCCTACTTTTAATTACATTCACTAGTTCAGGGGAAAGGTCTGAACAAAAACAGACAGGGCTGCAGCTGTCTGAGTAAAACCATATTGCTGTACACTTTACACACATCACTGGGTTGAGGGAGCACAGACACCTAAGCAGGGGGGGAGGGATCCTTAACAAATGGCCACTCAGAGTTTGACCAGGAAATCAAAAGATCCTTTTCATGAGCAAACCCCCAGAGCAAAATGGGAACCTCCCAGAATATAGAACAAAGACTTGGCCCCTGATTGGCTTAGAGCCAGAAGGCATGAAACCTACTTGACTCAGCACAGCTGTGAATTATCAGGGTTCAAAGGAGATTAATCCTCCAGATGTTTGCAATTTAGCCTGAGCCTGGCAAACTAAACTCCTGAAAGAAAACAACAAAAATCCCACCTTGCTTGCACTTACATGCACTAACACTGGAGCTTGTGAGATTTCGATCCAGCGGACTGGCATTGGAATTCCAGCTCTGTGGCCTCAGTCAAATTCCCAAACCTCTCTGAGCCTCAATTTCCTCAAAATAGAGCTAATCCTATCTGTACTCCTTACCTCACACTGCTGTGGTCTTCACAACAAATGAAGCTTAAGGTAGAATGTGAATTTGTAAACCCTAAAGTCCCTCTAAGTATCTGCCGTCCATCTGTCGGTGTGGTTTATATTCTTTTCTAGCGTCCCTGCCTGGCCTAGAGCAATATTATGCCCCACAAGAAGACTGACCCAAGTGTGAACTGCTTCCCTGATTATTCTGCAAGAGCAGAGATGATCTTTCTGCCTTTCTTGGCATCCCTAGTACTTAGCATAGCGTCTGGCGAAAGTCCCACAATTAACCACTTGCACGTCCTAATCCTAATCCCTTTAATTCTCTCAATTTCCTCAGCACAAAGTAGGTGCTTAATAAATGGTTATTGACTGATCTGAGAAAGAAATAGAGGAGATGAGGTAGGGCCTTAAGAGCCCTCAAGTAAATGTCAACAAAGTCAAGTGGTATGTGAATTTTAACTTTGTTCTCTTAAAGGCAGTCAACCAGGGTTTCTCCAAACTCCCCTTCACTCTATACAGGCAATCCCTTGATTGTCTGGGGATTCATTTCTTAAAAATCTACAAAATATTTTTTGTGCACTGATTTCTATATCTTGAAAATTTCCACTAGACCACAGAAAATGCTAAGCTGTATCTTAATTGAGGTTTAAATTCAGAATTTTTTAAATGGAGGTGAAAACCCCCCCAACAATAACAAAAAAGAAAGGTCTGAACTAAATTTAAAGACATCTAGAGAGGCATGTTCTTATCAAATACTTCAATTTTTAAAAGGAACTTCCATGTGAGAGAGGCTTAAAGTATACAACTCTTACTTCTCTTAGTATTGATTGAGCACCTTCTGTATGCAGAATTATTAGGCACTGGAAAAGGTATAATTAATAAATAAGACAATGTCCCTGCTCTCAGGGAGTTTTCTGTGGATAAGAACTGTAGTTTAGTGGATAAGAACCATACATAAATTACCATAATACAATTTGAACCATGAAAAATACCTAAAAGAGGTCCTAATCAAGAAAGGCAGGAAGGACCATTACAGTAGTTTTTTTTTTTCTTAAGCAGTACATTTTAAAAAGTCAGTTTTGCAATTGATGTCTTTTTTATATCACCCTAATTTTGCTCAGTAAAACTCAGCCTAACTGATCATTACTTTGAAAAAGTCTGAAAATATGTGCCATGTACACTTGTGGATCTCTCACCTCTGCAAAGGGCTGGAGCAGACATGTCTTCTCACATCTCTTCCTTTGAGTCCTGCTTGTTTTTTTCATAATTTTGAAATGCTAACTTTTGATTTTTTTATTGTTGCTCTGTTCATATTCTTGTAGTCATTGTATATATTGTTTTCTTGACTGTTCCCTTCTCTTTGTATAATGTTATATAGGTCTTTCCAACCTTCTCCCCAATTGAAGGACATCAACTTTGTTTCCAATTCTTTGTGAGCATCAAAAGGGCTTTTAACAGCACTTTTAAAATAAAAAAATTAATATATTTTATTTCCCCCCCAATTACATGTTAAAACAGTTTTTTAACATTTTAAAAAAAGTGTTGAGTTCCAAATTCTATCCTTCCCTTCCTCACTCTCCTCCCCCCTAACTGAGATAGTAAGCAATCAGATACATGTTATACATATGCAACCATATAAACATCACATAAATCATAAAATCATATGATATACAACATATAAAACATTTTGTATGAGAAGACTTGAATAAAAGAAAAAGAAAATTAAAAATAGCATGCTTCAGTCTGTATTCAAACAATACCAATTCTTTCTCTGGGGTGGATAGCATGCTTTCTCATTAGTCCTTTGGGATTGCCTTGGATCATCGTATTGCTGAGAATAGCTAAGTCATTCACGGTTCTTCCTTGTACAGTATTGCTGTTACTGTGTACAATGTTCTCCTTCATTTTGCATCAATTCATGTAAATCTTTCCAGGTTTTTCTGAAATCATCCCACTTGGCATTTTTTTAATAGCACAGTAATTAATACTCTATCACAATCACATGCTTCAACTTGTTTAGCCGTTCCCCAATTGGTGGGCATCCCTTCTATTTCCAGTCCTTAGGCAGCACTTTTAATGAAAGGATTACCTGTAGTCTTGACTGAAAGCCAGCATAGGTGTTAAGCATATTTATCATTCCCTAATAGTATATTTAGGTTCCCAACAGTTACTTTATAGTCTTTAGGTGAGCATTTATCCCAGTGATTTAACTGGGCTATTGCCTAAGATGTGAACCCATCTGCAGCTGAGCCTCCATGCTATTCTACTTAACTAATCAGGATTCCATCTCCTATAAATGATCCAGGAAAAAGGGCACTTTCACACTGGTCACTTTCCTTCAAGTGGTTTGAGAAGACTCTCAAGGACTGTCTCAAGCTTCTGCTTTGTTTTGTTTTGTTTTATTTCTCTACCTCTCTACAACAAGTAAGTGGAAGTGAGCTTTTCTCATAAAGTTAACACCTTAAATAGATTTGTTTTTTTTCCATAAGTGATATTAAAATGCTATCGCTTTTTAATATTAATTTATTTGTAGTCTCTTCTGCAGTAGCCTTCATGAGGATACTTATTGTGTCTCCCAAGTAGTTTGTGCTTTACAATAGCATTTTCTTAAAAGCATTATTTCAAAATGAAGATAATACTGTGGCCTCCTTCCCCCCTCTTCCCTCCTTTGCTCAGCAGGGTCTACTTATCAGAAAATGGACTACAGAATGACTCAATTTTTCCTTTTATGGTTCAGATAATAGTAGCTTCTTCTCTGACTTTCAATTAATTGAGAAATGTAGCTTCTGTTAGGATTCTATGGTGTCAGAAATTTCTCTGTAGCCAACTAGGCCAGTGTGGCATGCCATTAGCTTGAATGCTTTGCAGATAGCATTGCCAGGTATAAACTATTTCTATATCACTGTCCAGAAAGAACACTAGGTAGAGTGCAATACTGGTCTGTCCAGTGCCGTTCATGCTGAATGGGAGCAAATGAAACTGGAATCTTCATCCAAGCCAAGACCCCAAGTTGGTTCAATAATAGAAGTTTTCTCCTTCCCAAGGCAAACCCCTCAGCATGAACTCTGCATCACATCCTCTCTCTTTGCCAAAAGGTTGCACTGACCCCTCCATAATCCTCACTTTCTCGCTAATCTTTCTCCATATTTGCTGGCTACAAATACTTATGCTTCTCCTTTCCTCTTAAAAAATAAAACTATAAACAAAACAAAACATTCTTCATTTGGTCTGATTATCCCTGCAAGTTACTGCTGTCTATCTCTCCTCACTCTCTTAGTGAAACTATTTGAGGGTGCCTCTATTTAGCTGCTTTCACTTCTAAACTCTCTGATCTGGCTTTGGAATTCTTTCTTTCACTGAAACTCGTCTCTCGAGGATCTCTTTCCAGTATTTGATGCTGTCAATACTTCTCTTCTTCTGGCTATTCTCTCCTATCCTCTTTGGGATTTTTTTTATACTGCCCTCTCTTGGTCCCAGTGTCTGCCTGACTGCTCCCTTCTTCCTTCTTTGATGCGTCTTCATCCAGGAAAATTCCACTGACCCAGGGTACCCCCAGGAGCCTGCCCTGAGTCCTCTTTCTATTCTCAATACTCACTGACTTGGTGATCTCATCAACTCCCATGGGTTCAATTATCTTTCTGCAGGTGATTCCTAGATCCATATATCCATTGCTGCTCTCTCCCGAGTTCCAGTTTTTGAATCACCAGGCTGCCTTTTGGACACATCAAATGATGTCACATAGGCATCTCAAATTCCAAAATGGAACTCCTTTATCTTTGCTCTCAAACTTTCCTCTTCCCAACTCTCCCCTTACAGTTTAAGGGAGCCACTATTATCCCAGTCAGCCAAGCTTGCAACTTCTGCCAGCCCCAGCTTCTGTCATATAGCCAGATCCCATGAGTTGTTCTGTTGTTCAATCTCCTTTTCCTCTTCCTGATCTCATTATTGAGCTTTCTTGGCAAAGACGCTGGATTGGTCTGCCATTTTCTTCTTCTTCAGTGGAAAGCTCAGGTCTTCCTGAGTCTAACCCTGGTGTTCTATTCACTGAACCACCTTAGCTGCCTCCTAATTCCTGATTCCCTAGCATCTTCCAATGATGTACCTTTCTCTCCATTCACATATAAAATGCCACCCTGGCATAGTCCTTATCACAACCTGGATTATTGCCATAGTCTCCTTGTTGGTTCCCTTGCCTCAAGCTTTCTCTCTTCTGCAATCTAGCTTTCATTCACCTACAAAAGCGACTCTCCTAATGCAAAGGGTCCAAGTCACTCCCCCACAAAGTCTAGTGGTTCTCTCTGATCTCCAACATCAAATATAAAATCCTCTGTTGGGCATTTAGAGCCCTTCACAACCTGACACCTTTTCCCACCTTTCCAGTCTTACATTTTATTCTCTTCTATCAGTTTTATGAAGGCAGCTAGGTGGTGAAGTGGATAGAGCACCAGCCTTAGAGTCAGGAGGGCCCAAGTTCAAATCTGGTCTTAGATACTAACTAGCTGTGCGACCCTGGGGGAAGTCATTTAACTTCTGTTCATCTCTGTTTCCTCATCTGTAAAATGAGCTGGAGAAGGAAATGGCAAACTATTCTATAATCTCTTCTCCCAAAAACACCTAAATCGGGTCATGGAGTGTCTGTCACAACCAAAACAACTCAAAGACATCCCCAACGATGGTCCAATGACAGCAGGCTACTTGTTTCCCCCACAAGAAGACACTGCCTTGTGTTTTTGCTTTGGCGGTCTCCTGTGTGTGGAATGCTCTCCTTTCTAGATTAGTTTGACTCCAGGCTTCTTTCAAGTTCAGTTCAAATCTGACTTTCCACAAGACCTTTCCCAATCCCTTTGTTCGTGTTACATAGAATTTCTTATGCACATAGTTATTTTACATGTTCTCTCTCTCATTAGAATGTTCTTGCCCTCGAGGGCAAGGATTATATTTGCCTTTCTTCCTTTTCCTTGGAGATAAGGATAACAAGAAATGCCTGTTGACTGATTTCCATTTAGTCTTGTCACAGCACTCTTTCCCTCTTATCTCCTATGCCAGGCCAAAACTCCTCTCCTTAAGACAAGAAATCGCCATAGATGGAAGACTTTGGTGCTACTGGGATCCCTTTGACGATGAGAGAGAAAGAAGATAATCACTGGACTAAACACAAAATTGCTATTTTCCTAGTCACAATGCTAATTGCTGTGTTTCTTCGATACATTAAGATACTCATCTTTTTTCACAACAGGCAAAGCCCATTATTGCCTATGCTCAATGATCTTTCGCAGATCATCGTGGCTATGGGATGTCTCAATTTTTTATATAAGTGAATTCTAACAATACAACACGGATGGCAGGCAGATTTGGAGGAATGCAGCCCAGAATCTTTACAATTAGCACTTGCTGTTGCCAACGGGTCCCATCACCCACATGCAAACTTGTTTGTTGAATGATTTTATTTTAATTTTCTTCAGTATGAATTTTAAACTTTAAAACAGTTTTAATAAACATGTATGCCTTTGACAGTATTTTGGACTTCTACCTAAATGTATGCCTTCCCTATTGTTGACTTTTCTCTTTGGGCTTATTGGGGGAGGTCAAGGTACAGTAAGAACTTCAGAAATTTAAGCCCCTTTAGTCATAGGATCTTACATCTAGAGCTAAAAGAAACATAAGGAGCCATCTAATTTAGTTGCCCACATCTTACAAATGGGCAAACTGAGGGCTAGGAAGTTCATTTATCTTGACCTTGTCCCAAACAAGTGAGACAAGCTTTGTAAAAATATAGATTTCCTTAGGTGGTTGTGGGTTTGTGTGTGGTTTTTTTTTTTGTTTGTTTGTTTGTTTTTTTTTTTTTTTTAAGCAACAGGTAGCATTTACATTGTGCAACTGGGGTTAAGTAACTTGCCCAAGGTTATATGGCCAGTTATTTTGTGTGGGTGTTAAGTATCTGAGGCTGGAACTGATCCCGGGTCCTCCTGACTCCAGGGCTGGCGCTCTTACTCACTGTGCCACTTAGCCGCCCCTTTGGTTTTTGTGTGTGTGTTTTTTTTTTTTTTAATAATAAAGATAATGCTATGAATACCCAGTAAGCTGATTTCCTCAGCAGAAATGGACTCCTGGCCCAATTTCCAGTTTTCTTTCTGACAGTCTTCTTTTACTTCTCTGGTTCAGACAAAAGTGAGCTATTTCTTACTTCACCTGGAGCGAATGGCAGCTTCAGGGCAGAATGGGACATTCCTAGAGGGCAGAGACTTTGTTGTCTCCAGTTTGTCCCCAGGACTTCACACAATTCCTGGTGCTTCTCTGCTAGAGGAGATCATCTCCAGGAACTGTGTAAGCATTACATTATTTATTAAATGGTAAAGAGCATGTTTCTGAAACAGTGCCTAATCTATTGAGAATTACCTCATGAAGAGTACTTCTTAGGCTCTCCTCTGTATAAAATAACCCTCCATACTACTGCCTAGAAATAATACTAGATGACATGGACAGCTGGTGTCAGATGAGTGGCAGCAATACTGAAACAAATAAAATTTGACTTCATGTTCAAATAAGGAAAAGTTCATGGCTCTAGAGATAGAAGGGACCTCAGAAGTCAACTAGTCCAAAGCCTTCATTTTTCTTTTAAAATCAACCCATTGAATTTTATTGGCCATGCAGTTAGGTTTGTGCATAGAAAAGTTGACAAAAACATTGAAGAGCCATCTAGTTTCAGTGGAAAGGAGTGAGAACCCTTGTTGCCTTGGACCCCACTGACTTTGTAGATGAGGAAACGAAAGTCCAAGAAAGTTGAGGGCTTGCCTGAGGTCACACAGGTTGTGAGTGGCAAGAGGTGGGCATTTAACCTTGGGTCCCTGACCCTAGGGAGTATTTTCTCCACTATACCATTCCTACCTCTGAACTATACTTACTTTTGCCTTCAGATGTATTTAATATTCTTTTGTTCCTCACCCCAGGCAAACATTCCTCCACACTTTAGTAACTCTAGGTGCTTACACTGAGATTATAGGTGTTGCTGATGGCAGGGGGTCACTTTTCCAAGGAAAAATGTCTCTTTTAACAGAAATTTCCCTGGGCTCTGCTATTCTTTGCTGGACCTGCTTGGTTTTTTGCAGGCCTCCTTATTAAAGCTTTCAGATTCCTATTGCTCATCATTCCAAACGAGCTCCAACTGTAAGAGGCATATTACTTTGAGAAATGTATGTCAAAATCTTTAAATCTTGGTTTGTTGGCCCCAAAACTCAGTTGTAAAAATTCATCTTTCAATGTTAACTTTCCTCATCATGAAGTTTAAACTTTAAAGCTGTTAATTAAAAAAAAAAAAACAACAGAAACTAATAGTTAAGTATTGAAGGGACTCACAAAAATGTTCCGGGCTCTCTGGCCTCAGCACAACAGCTCTGGGGCCTTGCTGATCAGTCATATAGTAAACACTTACTTTGTACTAGGCACTTGGGGAAGTCCTGACCAATACAAATAGCAGCAAAAAGAAAGTCCCTACCCTCAAGGAGCTTACATCTTAAGGGGGGAAGACAATCCAAACACATAATTGTCAGCATAAGGTCACAGATTTGGAGCTAAAAGAGACTTTAGAGGCCAGTGAATCCAATGCCTTCATTTTACAGAAGAGGAAACTGAGGCACAGGCTGAAAGAAATGTGGCTTCCTTTAAGTCCCAGCTAAAACTCCATCTTCTACAGAAAGCCTCTCCTGAGCCCTCTTAGTTCTAGTGCCTTCCTTTTTTTTTTTTTGCTTTTTTTTGGAGGGCAGTTGGGGTCAAGTGACTTGCCCAAGGTCTCATTTGAACTCAGGTCCTCCTGACTCCAGGGCCGGTGCTCTATTCACTGTGCCACCTCGCCTCCCCTAGTGCCTTCCTTCTGTTGATTATTTCTAATTTATCCTGTATGTAGTTGCTTGCATGTTGTTTCATTCATGAGATGGTGAGCTCCTTGAGGTCAGGGACTGCCTTTTCCCCTTCTTTGTACCGCCAGCATTTTGTATAGTGCCTGGGTCACAGTAGCCACTAAATAAATATTTATTGACTATCGGAATTGTTTCCAAACATGAATAAGACTGGGTCTATATGTATTTCACTTAAAGAGACAACATGCTACCTAGTAGAAAGAGCACAGGACTTTAATTCAAGAGAGACCAGAGTTGGAATGCTCTTTCTGTGGTATTCACAAAGTTCACCTCGCCTTTCTGAGACTCAGTTTCTTTCATCTCTAAAATGTGGGTAACAGTATAGCCCTCCACAGTTTTTACCTTGAAGGGTTTTAGTTATTGTGAGGACCTAATGAAGTGTATTGTATGAATAACAGTCTGCTGGCCCCTCCAAAGTTGACACCTACCTAACCAGAAGATGGAAGAGGCAAAAACAGACTTTAAAATGCAAAGGGCAAGCCCTTTCAGATGTAGAAGAAAAGTTCTACACCTAGAAAGTGTCTGAAGCTTGAACATCTCAAAGCATATGGAAAGGTCATTGATACTATGAACTTGTCTCTAGGGCACGCATTGCACAAGTCACACATCAGTGTTATGGAGATCTGAGGACCATAACTGGCTGAATTGGGACTGAGCACCATAAAAGCAAAAAGGTAGAGAGAGGGTCTTACTGAGGGAATTTGCTTAAATCCATAGAGGATGGTCAAACAGGGGTTGTTAGATCTCTTCTATCCCTTGTCTGGAGGTGACAAACAGAGGCTCTGAATGAAAGAGAGAACAGAAGATACCTATCAGATTGACTACTGTGACAAAAAAGGAAAATGATAAATGTTGGAGAGGATGTGGGAAAATTGGGACACTAGTGTACTGTTGATGGAGTTGTGAACTGATCCAACCATTCTGGAGAGCAATTTGGAACTATGTCCAAAGGGCAACCAAACTGCACATTCCCTTTGATCTAGCCATACCACTACCAGGTCTGTATCCCAAAGAGATCATAAAAAAGGGAAAAGGATCTACATGTGCAAAAAAATATTTATACCACTTTTCATGGTGGCAAAATATTAGAAATTGAGGGGATGCCCATCAATAAGGGAATGGCTGAACAAGTTGTGGTATATGAATGCAATGTAATACTGTTGTCCAATAAGAAATGATGAACATGCAGATTTCAAAAACGCCTGGAAAGACTTGTATGAACTGATGCAAAGTGAAATTGAGCAGAACCAGAAAAACTTTGTACACAGTTATCAGCAACATTGTATGATGATCAGCTGTGAATGACTTAGCTCTTCTCAACAACACAGGGATCCAAGACAAATTCAAAGGACTCATGATGGAAAATGCTATCCATAGTCAGATAAAGAATTGATGGACTCTGAATGCAGAAAAAAAGCATCCTTTTTTTTTCACTTTATTTTTTTGAGTCCTTTTCCCCCCTTTTGATCTGTTTCTTCTTTCATAGCCATGACTAATGTGGAAATATGTTTTGCATAACTGCACATATATAACCTATATCATATTGCCTACCATTTTAGGAAGGTGGAAGGGGAGAAAAGGAGGGAGGACAATTTGGGACTCAAAATCTTGTAAAAATGAATGCTAAAAATTGTTTTTTACATGTAATTGACCAAAAATACTATTAAAAATAAAAAATGAACAGAAGAGAACAGAAGGAAGCTCAGAAAGAAATATAGACAAGCCGGATAACTCTGAAAATTTTATATTGAATTGATTAAAAAAAAGCAAATAAAATAATATACATAGGATTACAATGAAAACCAAACACTGAAATACATTTATCAAGATATATTTTTACAAAACCAAGTTTATGAACTCCAGGTTAATGACTCTTGTCCTAGACACTTTCAGATTTTATGAACTACAATCCGAGGTCTATAGAAACCACACATTCTGATTATGTCCTTCTGCTTCTAAAATCAACAGTCACATGGAGACAAAGTTTAAAATTACAACTTCCACCCACATTTATTAAGCATATTCCATGTGTAGGGGACCATATGAGGTTCTGGTGAGGGTCCAAAAAGTGCCTTCATGTAACAGTCTAATTAACTCAAATATGTTTTTTTAGTTTTTTTTGGGTAAGCAATCAGGGTTAAGTAACTTGCTTAAGGTTACACGGCCAGTTATTTCTGGGTGTGGTGCTAAGTATCTGAGCCTGGATTTGATCCCCAGGTCATCCTGGCACTGGAGCCGGTGCTCTTACTCGCTGAGCCACCTGGCCACCCTAATATGTTTTTTTTTTTTAAAAGGGTAACATTTATATAGCACTTACTACACTAAGCAATTTTCAATTATTGTCTCATTTGATTCTTACATCAACCCTGGGAGATAGGTGCAATTATTATCCCCATTTTATACATGAAGAAAACTAGGGCAAAGAGAAGTTAGTTACTTGACCAGCATCTCTCAGCTATTAAATATCTGAGACTGGATTTGAGCTCAGGTCTTCCTGAATTCAGGCCTGACACTCCACCCATGCTAGTAATCACAGATTGAGATCTATTACAAGTGCTGAAGAGAAGGTAAGACAGAATCTAATCAATGAAGTCAGGAAAGACCATTGTAGTAGTTTTGTTTAGCCAAGTATTTAATGATAAACTCAATATAAATGTTAAAGGGGTTAAGCAATCCTATGTTCCTTCAACTTAGTCAACTTCTGTAAAGTCCACTGTACATTTGCTTAGAACTACTTCTTATAAGAATCCCTTAATAATCCTTAGATGAACACTTAAAATCAGTCTTAATTGGGAAAGAAATATTTGGGTAAAGATGGTTGACTGAATGTGGGCAGACCACCTACCTCCCTGACATTTATTCTAGGAAACATCTGAAATTTGTATCAGATTAAATAATGATTGAGAAACCCAATGAGAAACTACATTAAAGTACTGCTTCTGCCACAAAAGAGCACAAAAATTCAGCAAGAAGCCCAAAGGCAATAGGAAATGGGGCAGGCAGCAAAGTCAGTCCAAGTTCTTCCAAATAAATCAGCAGGCTTCCCAACAAGAGAAGATGGGCCAGGCACATGCATGACTGCAAGGGTCTGAGTCTGAAGGAAGCAACAACAGATTCCTGGACTAAAAAAAAGAAGTCCCAGGAACGTCAGGGAACCCCCAGAGTGAGGAGGACCTTGGACACCCAAGAGAGGAATTATGTAAATTTTTTTTTACCTTTTTTTCTTCCCTCCCCCCTCCCCCAGCCATGGAGATGGCTACTATTAGACACAATTATGCATATATATATATATATATATACACACACACACACACATATACATGCACATACACACACATATATGTAAAAATATTCCAGATATACTTCTATTTATCTGTTCTTTCTCTGGCGGCAGATAGCATTTTTCTTCTTTTATCCTTTGTAGTTACTTATGTTGCTTCACTCAAAGTTGTTCTGAAACAATATTGCTGTTCCTGCATGCAATATTCTCTTGGTTCTGCTCATTTAGCTCCTCATTATTTTGTGTAAGTCTATCCAGGTTTTTCTAAGATCACTGAGCTCATCATTTCTTACAGCACAGTAGCATTCCATCACAGTCATTTGCCACAATTTGTTCAGCCATTTCCCAGCTGATGGGCACCCTCACAATTTTCAGTTCTTTGGGACCACAGAAAGAGCTGCTGTAAGTATTTTAGAACATAGAGGTTCTTTTCCTTTTTTCCCTAATCATCTTTGGAAATAGATCTAGCAGTGGTATTGCTGGGTCAAAGGCTATAGGTAGTTGACATAATTCTAGATTGTTCTTCAAAATGGTTGAATTAGTTCACAATTCCAACAATGAATTAGTCCCGGTTTTTCCACATCCCCTCCAACATTTGTCATTTTCCCCTTCATTCATTTTAGCTAGACTGATAGATGTAAAATGATATCTCAAGGTTGTTTTAATTTGCATTTCTTCAGAGCTACATAGGCTGGGAGGCCCACTGCTCAGGTCATTTCAGCCTAGTTGTCCAGGGGTGATGAGAGCTCTACCACTCTGTCCTGAGAAGCCATAGAGGGCCCTAAAGATCTATGACCTCAAAGGTACAAGGAGGGGACTAACCCTGGGAGAATCCAGGTAATCCAGGCTCAGAGCAAGAAGGCAAAGCCAATCACCCCACCTAGAAGTGCAGAAGGGAGTAGGACCTGGGAGCTGTACAACACCTCTATCCAGGAACAACAACTGGATAGATGATGAGTAAGTCACAGAAAATATTCTCCATTATCAAAAGCTATTACAAATTACTCTATAACAATTACAAACAGAGACTCAAAGAAAAAAAGAGAATTTTCCACAAGGATTATATGAATAACTAGCTTAGAAGAAATGAAACAAATGGGAAAGAAAGGAAGAAGGAAAGGAAGGAAGGAAGAAAAAAGGAAGAAAGAGAAAGAGAGAAAAAATAAGAGAAAAATTATTGAGGAAAGAAATAGGAGAATAAGTAGCTTAGAATTGAAAGTGGTAAGCCTTACCCAGGAAACGAAATACCTAAAAACTAATACACAATAGAAATCAATAACTCCATGAGACAGCAAGATAGAATAAAATTAAAAGATTGAAAAATATGTAAGTTATCTGATATTATAAACAGCTGAATTGGAAAATAGGTCAAAGAGAGCTATTTTAAGGATTATTGGACTTTCTGAAAATGACTTTTTACTTTTTTCCCTCCTTTTTGGAGGGGGGAAGGTAGGGCAACTGGGGTTAAGTGACTTGCCAGAGGTCACACAGCTAGTTTTCATAGTAAGTGTCTGAGGCTGGATTTGAACTCAGATCCTCTTGACTCCAGGGCCGGTGATCTATTCACTGGGCCACCTAGCCGCCCCTGAAAATGACTTTTTAAAAAACCTAGACACAACAGTTCAAGAAATCACAAATGATCCCAGATCTATTAGAACTGGAAGAAAGAGGAAGAACCAGAGGGCAAAGTGAAGATAGAAATGTATTTGTGTGATCCTGACACATAGTCAGGATCACACAAGACCTGGCAGCTTCTGCTAAAAACTAAGATATTAAGATACAATATTCCAAAAGGCAAATGCTATAGGCTCATAGCCAAGAATAACTTACTCTGTAAAGCTGTGCATTATCCAACAGGGGGAAAAAAGTGCTAATGACTTGGCTATGAGAATAAGATGCAGGAGTTAAAGTGAGGCTACCATACCCTCAAATGGTCTTGAGTCCTCAAGTTTTGGCAGCAAAATCAAGGAATAACAATAATAATAGCTAGCGTTTATATAGCGCCTTAAAATCCGCAAAGAGCTTTATTTGTGTCCCTTCATTTGATCTTCACAATAACTCTCTGTGGGGTAAGTGTAATTATTATACTCATTTCACAGATGAGGAAACTGAGGCTGAGCAAGGTGACTTGCCCAGCATCCCAGAGCTAGTAAGTGCTAGAAGACAGAATTCAAAAGGAGTTCTTCCTGTCTCCAAATCTAACACTCCATCTACTGTGTCAGCTCATCGATAAGGCAGTTGGACAATCACCAAAGCTGGTGAATGAATTTTAATAATCTTCTCTCAGGGGCCTCTAGTTATCTAAAACGTTTTTCTCTAAGCTTTCCTAACCCTATGTTATAATAGCATCAGTCCATGACTCTTTGGGGATATTTATCATTAAACAAATCTCCAAAAAAGTGTCCTGTGTGCTAGTTTCTCTGTCTCTGAAATGGATTTCCCAATGAATTATCCGAAGTGCTATAGTGATAGCATTTAAAAAGCTAGCACTTTACAAATATTATTTCATCATATCCTTACGATAACACTGGGAAGTCGGTGCCATTATTGTTCTCATTTTATAGATGAGGAAACTGGGGCTAAGTGAAGTTAGGTGACTTGCCCAGGGTCCTACAGCTTACTGTATGTAAGTGTCTGAGGCAGGATTTGACTTCAGATCTTTCTGATTCCAAGATCAGTGGTCTTCCCTACTCCATCATCCAGTGGCTATGAGCTGAGATCAAAAGGTTACAGAAATCACTAAGTACTTCATTTTTAAAAGTGAACAGTTGTATGAGAAAGGCTCAGTTCTAACCCATCCACATTTATTAAGCACCTTCCATTACAGACCAGTCTACACAGGGACCTCACAACCTAATGAAAGGATATAATCCAGTCATAAATGAACACAGTAGAAAATAGATCTATGATCAGTGTCTAGGAGAGGTTTAGAACAGCTGCTAATCAAGGAAGGTATCAAAGACCATTACAGTAGTTTAACTTCGCAGGAGCCTGCCTTCGTTCAACACCGGCACATTTAATGCAAGAGTAACGATAGCTCTTAATTGAAAGCCAACGTATGTGTAACATGAGTTTATAAATACCCTAATTTTATTCGTAGGTTCCTCGAGTCAGTCAGTCACTGAAAAGTTAATAAGTCTATATCCTGCTTTTCAGAATTCTTTCATTATCCCTAGCTGAGCCCTTAAGTTCTTGTTTTAATTGGGAAAAATTGTGACTCCTGAGCCCCTCTCTACCCAAGAACCCATGCTATTCCAATTACCTAATCATGTTTCTAGTATCAGATACATAAGAAAGAAAGAGAAGTTTCACAAAGTTTGTAATTTGCCTTAGGTGGTTGTGGTGGGTTACTGTGTAAGGTATCTATTTGGTTACACAAAACCTGTGTTTACTTTCTGCTTCCATGTTTTTCCTGTTTGCTAGATAAGTGATACCTGAGTCTTTTCGTAAAGCAAATGCTTTATTTCTCTTAGATTTTTTTGTTTTCTTTTTTAGGAAGCTGTTGAAGTGCTAATTTATTTCCATCTTTGTCTTGCTTTGGTGTAAAGTTTACTATTTCTCAGAAACTATCAGCATTTTCTTATATTGTTAAAACAAAATAAAACACATGGCATTATTTTTCCTTGACACCCCACTCCTTGTGCCAGCTCTATGGGGTAACAATGGTATAATGAGCACTTCTCTGCTCTTCTGCCTGGATGACACAACCTTTTTCCTGCTCTTTTGACTCAGTCTCCCTTATCTTAGGCTATTTAACAGAAGTTGCTGAGGCTCCTGCTACTATACCATGGCATTAGAAATCTTTACATAGCAACTACTATGCAAGTCTAGGGTTACATTAGCTTGAATACTTGCTGGAGGGAGACTTGTTAAAAAATTATTAATGTTTTGTTTTTATGTTGCCTAAATCTCCCCTGCATCCCTTTCGCTTCCTCTTCCTGGAGAACCACCTCATAGAACAGATTTTTTAAAAAGGAAGCTCCCACCCCCCTCCCCAGCAAAGTCACTCTTCTTCAACATTGGAAGAGAAAAGAGATCTGTTCTGCTTTGTCCCAGTCAATGAATACCCACTTATCTAAAAAGCAGCATCAGAAGCAATGGGTAGAAGTAGGTAGGTACACTTGGGCTGGATGTGTAAGGAAAAATTTTTTATTACAGTACTATTCCTATTCTAGATCTTAGATTATATTATAAATTACATAATATGTTATAATATTCTATTCTATTCTGTCCAGATTTGCCATAGCTTTCCTTCCAAGGAGCAAGCCTTAATCTCATGGCTGCAGTTGCCATCTGCAGTGATCTTTGAGCCCAAGAATATAAAATCTGGTACTGCTTCCATTTCTTCTCCCTCTATTTGCAAGAAAGTGATGGGACTGGTTGCCAAGATCTTAGTTTTTTGATGGTAAGTTTCAAGTCACCTTTTATGAGAAGCTCTCGTCTTTCACCTTCATGCAGAGGCTTCTTCATCCCTCTTTACTTTCTGCCATCGGTGTATCATCAGCATATCTCAGATTGTTGATACTTCTCCACAGCAACCTTAATTCCAGCTTTTGATTCCAGATTTTTGCCTTATTTTTGTTCATTTTAAGGGGAAAAAGTCCTAATCACTAGAGAGGTCCAAAAGTAAAATAGGACAACAGGAATATGGGTCAGGAATCTCCCCTCCTGGAGCTCTTCAAGAGAAAAGTAGGTGACCATTTGTTTGGGATGTTATTGGAGAGATTCCTTTTTTGGTAGGAATTATATATACTACATGACCCAACTCTGAATTCCATCAGAATGAACTGCCGAGGGGAAACAGATAAAAAAAGAATGGGAAGGGAAAGAGAGAGAGAGAGCAGAGGGAGTGAATACTGCCATGACAAAACTAAACACTAAGGGGACAGTCAGACTTCAAATCCAAGGTTCAAACCCAGTGACACTCAGCCCAAACCAAAGCACGGTGCTGCTATTTATTTATTATTGTGGTAGTTGTGAGAAACAAAGAGATACTATGTATAAAACACCCTTCATCAGCCTTCAAGTTAAGAGCCAGTTGTCTATTTAAATGGTCTTTACTTGAGAAAGACTGCCTTTATTGTCTTACTGTATGCTGCTTCCAAGACTATGAGAAAGGGGTATAGCAGATAGGCTGAGTTCAGAGTCTCCAATGGTTGGAATAGAAACCTCAAATCAAAGACTTTTAATTTGGAGTCCAGAGGGCCTGTGCATAGATTTTAGGGGGTTCTTGGGACTTGGAGGGAAAAGTAATTTTCACTAACCCATTCACTAACTTTTTGCTAATCTCTAAAATAAGGTTTACCTTATTTTCGCTAACCTTTAATTGACATTTAACATTTCCTTCAATTATTTAAAAATATTACTGAGAAGAGTTCTATAGGCTTCACCAGCCTGCCAGAGGGTCCATCACACACACAAAAAAGTGAAGAACTGGTTCAAAGCCCTCGAATAATCACAGCAAAGTCATGAGCGAACAAATCATCTGGGCAATCAGCACATTTGGTTTGTGAAGCTTGGTTATTTCCTCTTAGCTGCCTCTGAAGACATCCAAAGTATTTCTTGAAGCCTCCCCAATTCTGTAATAGGCAATTTTTTTATTTCCTTGGGGGTATTTATAATGTACAAAAAAAGGTTTTTTGAAGTTTTTTTCTAAATCAATTTATCTATCTTTGAAATAGTAGCACTCACCAATAGATCTTTTAAAAGCATAATGAACAATGATTGAAGGCATATGGAAATCACATATTCTCTTTACATTCTTCATTTTCTTTTCTTTTTTTTTTTTTTTTAAGCCATCGGGGTTAAGTAACTTGCTGAAGGTTACACGGCCAGGTGTTTCTGGGTGGGTGCTAAGTGTCTGAGCCCGGATTCGATCCCCAGGTCGTCCCGACACTGGATTCAGTGCTGTTACTCACTGTGCTACCTGGCCACCCCTACATTCTTCATTTTCTAAAAGGAACTGGCAGGTGATGGAGACAAAATTTATAAACTCAATTTAAACTGACATTTATTAATGTTCTTTTTAATACCCGTTCCATGTGCAGAGCAATGTACTAGTCGATGTGAAGGTACAGAGAATAAATAAGTTATCTTCCCTGCCTTCAGGGAAGTCACAGTCCATTTTAGCTATATAATCTGTACACAAATGACAATAGAAAGTAATTTATGATCATTATCTCACAGGGGTATAAAACAGAAATTCATCAAGGAAAGACCATTACGTTAGTTTAGTTTAGCTAGCTACACACTTCATGAAAGGGCAACTCTGGCAATTAATTGAAAGCCAACACAAGGACGAGAAGGATTTATCAGTCCCCACTTTTATTCATTGGTTCTTTCGAATCCATCTACTGTTGTAAAGTTAACAAGCATTTGCTTATAACTCCTGCCTCTAAAAAGAGTTCCTTCCTGGTTTCTAAATGGTCACTTAAATAACTGGTTTCATTGGGAAAAATATTGACATGTTATTACTTGAGATGTGAGCTTATTTCCACTTGGGAATTCATGTTCTTCTAATGATCTAACCATAATTCAGACTTCCCTAAAGAACAGAAAGGAGAAAGGCTTTGTAAGCTTGTACCTTTCCTTATGTGGTCGTAGTTGGTTGCCATGTAAGCCACTTGGCACATCTCTTAAAATGATTTGCTTTTCATTATCCAATTATCAGTCCAGGTAACAGTTTTCAATTTTTTATTTCTTCATTTTTATAATTTTAATTTTTATTTCATTAAGATTTTAAAATATATTTTTCTAATGGTTTAATAATAATGATAATGTTAATACTAACCAGCATTTATATGGCATTTTAGAATTTGCAGAGCTCTTTTCATATTTTAACTGATTTAATTCCCCCCAATACAATTATTGACCTGATTATAAAGATGAGGAAATTGAGACACAGAGAAATTAAGTGACTTATTAGCTGGTGTCAGAAGCAGGGTTTGAATTCAGATCTTCCAGACTCCAAATCATACTCTCCCCTGTAACACCTTGCTGACTTATATATAGTTGCATGCCCAGCTCATCAATTACTCTTTCTCTTTCGCTGATGAAAGTGTTTAGAGCTATAAATTTGCTGCAAGAACTGGTCTGGCTGCATCCGAAATGTTCTGGTATACCAATTCATTGTCATTTTCTTTGATGAAATTACCAATTTTTTTCCTATGGTTTATTCTTTGACCCTGATTAAATTACTTAGTCTCCACTGAAATATGAATCCTTTATTCAAAGGTCCTTTATTAATGTCAAGATATTAGGAAACACCCTGTTTTCCAGAGCCAAGGTCCAGCAAGCAGGCTGTGCCCCGAATCTGGCATAACAACAGTCCTTTGAACTCGTCCTCTGGATGATCTCAGCCACAGCAAAATCCCAGAACTGTTTTATGTAATTATTGTATTTCTTTGACCAGTACCAGGTATTCTCTGAGCCAAGACAAGGCCCTGCTGTATTGATGTTTTGGTCATGAAGCCCTACTATGAATCAAACTTGTCACATTACCCCTCATTGTCAGGGCTACAGCTCACTGCATAGCCATTAGTGTAAGTATTGAAATCTGCCTACACAAAATCCCATTAGAGGTGGGGCTCTGACACATGTGTTCTTGCTTGTAAGCCTTTTCCCTCACTTCGAAATTAAACGTCTGTTTGATTCCCTGACTCTTCTATCTCTAGGCTGCTCTGTTGATCTCCAGTCACTCACAGGTCAGAGGCTGGCTCCATCTGGTTGACATTAATTTTATTTTTATTGTATCATGGTAAGCAAAGGAACTGTTTAATAGTTCTGGTTTGTTGTACTTGTTTGTAATGTTTTTATGCCCCTATGTAATGGGAATGTAAATTTGGAAGATCTTCCCTGCCCCTAGGCTAAAGTGCACCTGGAGCCTGGGGTGGGAGGCTTGTTTTTCAATAGATACTTTTTGATTGGCCAGTGAGTCCAGAAGGTTGTTACATTCTCTGAGCCAGGAGAAGGCTATATAAGCTCTGATGTGTAGCTTTGTTTTGGGGCTCACTTTGAGAAATGTTCTGTGATTTGATCATATGAGACTCTGGGAAGCCGTTGGTTGTTGAGAGCCCTCTCCCTCCCCCCGCTTTGAAAAACCCAGATGTTGATTTGGTATGGATGTAATGGTTGGACAGTTTGGAACTCTGTCTACTTGATCTGTTTTAAACAGAAAAAGGTTGGGGGGGGTTTAATCCAAGAAAGAGGTATCTTCTCATATCTCATCAATGGGGTCAAATTAATTCCTTGATATTCTTGACCTTTTGTTCTTCCAGATATATTTTGCTATGATTTTTTCTAGCTCTAGAAAATGATTTTTTGGTAGTTTGATTGGCATGGTACTGTCCCAGGCTTTTTGTGCTGGGGCCTTAGTTATTGACCTGTTATACTGGGGTTTCTGGACCTGGCAGCTTGCTTGCTGCTGTTAACTTAGTGCACTGCAGCCTCTTGGCCTGGCCACTCACTGGCTGCACTAGGGGCTGGAGGCCTCACAGCTGGTCTGCTCTGCAGAGGGCCTGCTGCACAGGGGCTGCAGGGCCTTGGTTGCTGATGTGCTGGGCCTCCCTCTGGCTTGCTCACACATGGCCTGCACTGAACTATGCACCTCTTTTTCCCGAATGAGATAGACCTTTCCTAACGAATGTCTAAGTTGTCTTGGGCTAGAAAATTGTTTGACCATCCTTTTGTGAGTTCTGCCACTCCAGGATTCATTTTGAGGTGATATTTAAAGTTGTTTGGAGGGTAATTTGGGAGAGCTCAGGCAAGTCCCTGTATTTTCTCCATTATCTTGGCTCTACCTCCTCTCCAGTGATTCTTAAATTTTCATTATTCAACCTTTTTTCATCCAGAAAAAGTTGTTTGTAATGTTTTTGACCTTACGTTAAAACTATCCCCAAATCTTTTGATTTTGCTTTAAATTTCTTGTTGTCTCATAGTCATCCAATTCTGATTGCTCCATTCTCTTTTTCGTAAAGCCCATTTCTTGTGAAAAGTTTTCCACCTTTGGGTAAGCTCTATTCCTGAGGAAGTCAATGTCTTCTGGGCCTGTTTGCTCTGAATATGGACAGCTTGAATTGTTTGAGTTTTTCCTTATTGGACTCAATTCTACTTCTCTACAAATTCTACTCCTTCCAAGACAAATCCCTTCCTTTAAATATCTTCCCTAAGTCTTCCCTTACACAGTTGCTTTAATTGAAATTGCATAATGTGGCTTCCTAGTTCCCTACTGACCTGAGCCAGCTCCAGGTTCTAAATATAATAATCCAGATTTGGTATAACCAGGAAGAGAATATAGTAGAGTTATTACCTCCTTCTTTAAAAAATCCTATCCATTCTCTAAAATGATTTCTAAATGTTTTCTTAAATACTTCTTTTTTTTTGGACCTGTAATTTAATTGGTTAGAGAACTCCTAGTGAGGAAACTCTGTTTACTAAGGCATATCAGCAACTACTCTACCACCTAAAGTCTAAGAGAACTGCCTGTGACACTAACAGGTAAAGTGACTTGCCCAGGGTTACAAATCCAGGGCATCTCAGAGGCAGGACTTGAACCCAAATCTTCCTACCCCCAAGGCCAGATCTATAGCCACTGTGTGATGACACCATTCAGCTGTTTTCTCTTCCAGTTTTTATATTATACATTAAAAAAATATAACCTCCTGGGGCTGCTAGGTGACACAGTGAATAGACCAACCGGCCCTGGAGTCAGGAGAACTGAGTTCATATCTGACTTCAGACACTTAACACCTAATAGCCATGTGACCTTGGGCAAGTCACTTTACCTCAATTGCCCTGCCTTCCCCCCCCCCCCCCCCAAAAATATATATATATATACACCTTCTTCACCACCTTCCCCTGTTCTTCCTGTCACTAAGGAACGCTGTCTGGTAACACAGAATGGACTATACTAAATTGTATATCTCTTTCAGTCAGCACTATCACCACTAGACCTATACTCAAGAAAGATAAAAGAGTCAAAGAACCCCATATGTACAAAAATATTTATAGTATAACTTTTGTGTGGTGGCAAAGAAATGGAAACTGAGGGGTTGCCCATCAATTGGAGAAGAGTATATCAATGTAACGGTACTACTGTGCTATAAGAAATGAAGAGATAGTTTCAGAGAAGATGTATATGAACTGATGTAAATTAAAGTAGATCACAGAGAATAATTTATACTATAACATCAGTAGTATAAAAAATGGGCAATTCTGAAAGACTTGAGAACTGTGATAATGCAATAATCAATGAGGATTTCAGAAGATTCGTGATGAAGAATGTTGCCCGGCTCATAACAGAGAGGATGGACTAATCTGTACAATAAAAAACACATTTTTGGGTATGGCCAATGTGGGAATTTGATTCGCTTGATTATGTTTATATAGCACAAGAGTTTCTTTTTTTTTTCCAATAAATTAAGAGATGTAGGAGGAAAAAAAGGCTATTTAAAGGAAGGAAGGAAAGCATTTATTAACAGCTTACAATGTGCCAAACACTGAACTAAGTACCAGGGATAAAAATACAAACAAGACAGTCCCGGACCTAATAAAGAGGGTTATTACATTCTAATAGGGCAAGGCAACACACAGAGCTAAAAAGTGTGAAAGGGGCTTAAAGGAGAATTGTGTCACTGGCACAGAGATATAGTTTTGAAGTCTGACAGCCAGGAATTCTTTTTCTGGGGGAGGAATGAAATAAAATAATGAATATAAGAAACTTTTACTTTAAAAAAGAATAGAATTTCAGGTCTGTCTCCAACAGCTAGGCCAACAACAACAAACTGATGTGTTTGTTGTGATTCTAAAAGCAAGCACAGACACTGGTATCTGCTCCCTGTCCACAAAGACCTCCTCTGGCAGTAACCCAGGTGATCCAAGCACCTGGCACCATGCTGTAATAATTCCACCACTGCCCACCTAAAGAATACAGTTTCTAGGTGCCTTCCATTATGACTCACCTTCAACTTGTGGGCCAGAACCTCCTGCCTCCTGATCTGGTTCCCCAAATCCCTGTGTCCTACCTCTTCCTTCCCTGGTCCCTAGTGAGCCTGGTGACTGTGACCTCCTCCTGCCACAAGGTTGAGACTTAAAGGAGGAACAATCACCTGCTTCCCTTAAAAGACTTAACTCCATTTTATTATGCCTTCTATATGCATTTCTCAATGAAGTCATGTATTGTCAGCCACTTTTACTGTCCTCATCCCCTTAGTACTGACTCCCTGGCTACCAATGAACAACTCTAGCTGTCCCCTCCCTTATTCCAGTCTACTTCAGTCCTACCACACAAGATTCTACCTCAGACCTGCCTGCCCCTTTCACTGTGCCCTCTGGAATGCCTGCCTGTTCCATAATGAATGCATTTCCTTTCATCATAAATAGCTTGTTTTTGTCCTTCTTCCATTTTTTTTTCTGATATTCACTGAGACATGGATACTTCCTGAAGGGATTGCTTCCCTAGGTACCCTTTGCTGTATCGGATGTATTTTCTTTATACCTCTCACTCCCCAATCACTAGTGTATGGGAGTGGGGGGCAGGGTCAGAATACTCCTTGTTCCCCATTGCCAAATCCAGACTTTGCCTTTACTTCTCCTTCAGCGTCACGATATACAAATTTTCACCAAATCAAGCTCCTGGTGCTCATTATCTGCTGACCCCAGGACTTTCTCCCTCCTTCTTCAATGAGTTCAATGTCTGGCTCATTGTCTTTCCACCCTACTTCCTTTATGCTAGGGGACTTCCACATAGATACCCATGTTCCCTTGAATACCCTAACTCCCTAAATCCTCAATCTGTTTGATTCCCATGATCACCTCTTCCACTTGTTTTAATCCTCACATAGAGAGAAGCCTACTCTCAATCTTGCCAGCACTCACAAATAATCCGCTTGGATGTTCATAAATTCTAAATTTTACTTTTCTTTATGAAGTGCCTTCTATGTTCCAGGCGCTGTGATAAGTGTTGCAAATTCCAAAAGAATGTCCCTGCCCTCAAGGAGTTTACAATACGATGGGAGAGACAACCAACAAATAAATACATGCAAATAAGCATATAAATATATACATATAAATATACAGCATAAAGAGGAAATAATTGAGAGGTGAGGTACTAGAATTCAGAAATGTTGGGAAAGGCTTCCTGTGGAAGGAATTTTAATTGGAACTTAGAGAAAGCCAGGGAAGCCAGGAGGTGCAGATGAGAAGGGAGGAAGTTCTAGTCCTGGGGGAAAGTCAGAGAAAATGTCCAGAACTGAGATATGGAGTTTCTTGTTGGTGCAGCATCAAGGAGGCCAATGTCACTAAATTGGAGAGTACATTGTTAGGACTATATTGTATAAATTGTTCTCCTGTTTGGCCCTAAAATTTGTCATTTTACAAATCTCTACAGAAAGTTTCTGAATTTGTTCCTCGGTGTTTGAAATGGAAAAAAAAATATTCAACAGATAGTTTAAAGTGCTGTGAACTGAGGCTGAAGTCCTACAAAAATCAACTATTCTTGTTATACAGTTAAGTTTCTAAAGCAAACAGCTCTGTGAGGGAGGCTTAATGTATGCAGTTTGAACTTCCACCAAAAATTATAAGCACCTTCCAGATGCAGAGGATGGTAGGCACTGGGAAAGATAGAAAATACAACAAAGTCCTTGACCTCAGAGAGCTAAGAATACATCAAGGAAAGAGGACACATACATAAATAAATGTAATATGGATAGTGGAAGAGATCATGACTAAATGAGAGATAGAGAAATTCACTGGAGATAACATGAACAATTTTGATGATGTAAATTTTTTTTTTAATTTACATACAAAAGCAATACATGTAAAATTAGAAGAGAAGCCAGAAGTTGGGGTTGGGGAATCTTTGTAACAAGTTTCTTTGATAAAAGTATCATTTCTAAGATCTAAAGAGAATTAAGTCAAATTTATAAGAATAAAAGCCATTTCCCAATTGATAAATCATCAAAGGATATGAATAGGCAGTTTTCAGAGGAAGAAACCCAACTTTTTTTTCAAATTTTTATTTTTTAAAGCAATCGGGGTTAAGTAACTTGCTCAAGGTTACACAGCCAGTTATTTCTGGGTGTGGTGCTAAGTATCTGAGCCCAGATTTGATTCCCAGGTCATCCTGACACTGGAGCCGATGCTCTTACTCCCTGTGCTACCTGGCCACCCCTGAAACCCAATTTTCAATAGTCATTTGAAAAAAAGTTCAAATGTAACAATTACAGAAATTCACATGAAAACAACTTAGAGGTAATACCAAAACCCATGAGATTAAGTTGACAAAAAAGAAAAATAGCAACAATGGAAGGGCTGTGAGGAAACAAGTACATTAATGCACTGTTGGCACAGCTGTAAACTGACTTAACCATTCTGAAAAGTAATTCTGAACTGCCCCAAAAGGTATTAAACTGTGGATATCCTTTGACTCAGTGATACAGCTACCAGATCTGTACCCTAAAGAGAAGAAAGAAAAACAAAAAGGATCCAGATGTGTGTATTTACAGCAGCTCTTTCTGAGGTGGATTAGAATTGAAAATAGATGGACTGCTTTTTAACTGGAGAATGGCTAAACAAATTATAGTATATCAATGTAATGAAATGGCAGTGTGCTTTAAGATATGATGAGGGGAATGGTTTCAGAAAAACCTTAGAAGACTCCTATGAATAGATGCACGGTGAAGTGAGCAGAACAAGAACAATTTATACATTAACCACAATATTGTAAAGATAATGAACACTGGAAGATTTTAAGAACTTTGACCAACAAATGGCCAACCAAAACTTCAAAGGACTCATCATGAAGCTTGCCATTCACCAGCAGGTAAAGACAAAATGCACTGTGAAGCTCTCTTCCTTCACTTTCTTCCTTTCCTCTTTCCTTCCTTCCTTGAGGTGACTAATGCAGGAATTTATTTTGCATATATAGAAATATTTGCAACAGGTTTAGATTCCTCCCTTCCCCTTTAAATGGAGAGGGATAGAATTCAGAATTGAAAGAAAATGAAATTGAATTTTAA
Source organism: Petaurus breviceps papuanus (assembly GCF_028583685.1). Taxonomy (NCBI): domain Eukaryota; kingdom Metazoa; phylum Chordata; class Mammalia; order Diprotodontia; family Petauridae; genus Petaurus; species Petaurus breviceps. Next base: position 13,325,292 of record NW_027185616.1, read on the forward strand.
AAATAAAAAGTCATGCATGATAAGTGCCAAAAAGAGGTACAATATGGGTGCTAATCTTGGGAGTTAGGAAATACCATTGGCATCTTCTTTCAGTCCTGCCCCCAAATTCATTTTTTTCTTTTAACTATTGTTTTCTTTTCTTTTAAAAAAAAATTTATTTATTTAATTTTAATTCACAACATTCAGTTCCACAAGCTTTTGTGTTTCAAATTTTCTCTTTCTCCTTCGCTTCCCCCCTCCCCAAGACATCTGATATAGGCTCTAATTATACATTCATATTAAACACATCTTCGCATTAGTCATGTTGTAAAGAATGATAACCAATGGAATGAACCATGAGAAAGAAGAAACAGAACAAAACAAAAAAGAGAGAGAGAGTAAATAGTATACTTTGATCTGCATTCAGACTCTGTAATTCTTTCTCTGGATGAAGACAGCATTTTCTATCATGAACCTTTTGGAGTTGACTTCGAACCTTGCTTTGCTGAAAAAAGTCAAGTCTATCAAAGTTAGTCATCATACAATGTGGCTATAACTGTTTATAATGTTTTCCTGGTTCTGCTCCCCTCACTCAGCATCATAAAAGTCATTCCAGGTTTTTCTGAAGTCTGCCTGCTCATCATTTCTTATAGCACAATAGTAATCCATTACATTCATATACCACAATTTGTTCAGCCATTCCCCAGTCGACAGGCATCACCTCAATTATCAATTCTTTGCCACCAGAAAAAGAGCTGCTATAAATATTTTTTGTATATGTGTGTCCTTTTCCCATTTGTATGATCTCTTTGAGATACAGCCATAGAAGTGGTATTGCTGCTATGCACATTTTTATAGCCCTTTGGTGCCCCCAACATTTAACCTCTTTAGTTAACTGAAAGCCAATGCAACTACAAAAGGGGTTTATCAATTTTTCATTTTATGCATGAGTTCTTTCACAATCCGTTGCCAGCTAGAAGATTCATAGATATTTGCCTATAATTGCTCTAGAGAAGAGTTCCTTCATCAGTTGCCAGTTGAATAATTAACTCATTGGCTTAATTCAAGAAAATATTCCCTTTTTTTTTCCAGAGATACATAATTCCACCTGAGAATCCATGCTATTCTAGTTATCTAATCAGGATTCTGCCTTCTATCAATGAAGTTGGAAAATGCAAGCTCTAGTAAAGAGAGAAGCCTTCCTTGGTTTGGAAAGGGTGGTTTTCACAAGACACCTAGCTGCTCTCTCAGATCCCTGACTTTTTGTGACCTGGTCACCTCCAGAAAATAAGCCAGGTGAGTGAAACTTGAAATTCTTTCATAAATGAACACCTTGTTTCATCTACTATTTCCTGTCCTCTCTGTCACAACTCTTAAAATGTTGCTGCTTTTAATTTGAACTTACTTGCAACTTTCTTTGTATGTCCTGAATGATGATAGTTGCTCTCCCTCAGAAACTGTACTTCTCCTGGGCAGCAGTTTCCTGCTGATGTTTAAAAAGAAGACAAGGTCCAACCAGTTTTGTTCTCTCCTTCTCCTAGCCCTCATCTATTCCCTACCATGTCCTAGGTCTACCTTGTAAAAAATGGGCTATGGTACCAATGTCTTGTTTTCTGCTCAGATGATAATTTTTCCATTTTTGTAAACGATTCAGACAAAAATTAATTGCTCCCTAACTCGCTTTAAATTAACGGGGAATAACTATATTATTTAGTTATTTAAAATATTCTCCAGTTACATGTAAAAACAACTTTTAACATTCATTTTTAAAACTTTGAGTTCCAAATTCTCTCCTTACCCCAAACCTCCTCATTGAGAAGGCAAGTGTTTTGATATAGCTTATATATATGTAGTCATGCAAGACATATCCATAATAGTCATGTAGTAAAAAAAAAAAGGCAAAAAAAAGTTCAAGAAAAATAAAGAAAGTGAAAAAGGGTGTATCAATCTGTATTCAGACACCATCAATTATTTCTCTGGAAATGGATAGCATTTTCATTGTAAGTCCTTCAGAACTGTGTTGGATCATTATATTGCTGAGAAGAGCTAAGTCATTCATAGCTGATCATCTTACAATAATGCAGTTATTTTGTACACAGTACATTTCACTTTGCATCAGCTCATACAAGTCTTTCTAGATTTTTCTGAGACTTATCTTCCTCATCATTTCTTACAGTATAATAGTATTCTGTCATAATCACACACCACAACTTGTTCAGTCATTCCTAATTGATGAGCATTCTCTTAATTTCTATTTCTTTGCCCCCAGAAATGAGATGCTATAAGTATTTTCATACATATAGATCTTTTCCTTTTTTTTTCACCTCTTTTGGGAAACAGGCCTAGTAGTGGTATTGCTAAATTAAATGGTATGCATGGTTTTATAACCCTTCAAGTATAGTTCCAAATTGTTCTATAGAGTGGTTCAATCATTTCACAACTCTACCAACAGTGCATTAATGTCTTATTTTTCTCACATCCCCTCCAACATTTTCATTTACCATTTTTGTTCTATTAGTCAATCTTAGCTCCTTTAATTATCTTCAAGATATTATGATGTCAAAAAGTTTTTTTGTAGCAACTAGCAAAATCATTGGGATACTATGATCTTAAAAATTATTTTGTAGCAACTGGCAAAATCGGGAGTCCCTTTTAGCAAGAATGCTTTACAAAGGGAGCATTCTGTTTCCTTCTAGGAGCTGGTCCCCAGATCAGGGGCCACAGTCTTGTCACTACTGTATGACAGTGTATTCATTCAAGTACCTGGGTAGTTTAAGACTCGAATGCTTAATTTATTTCTATCATTATAAGCATTACCTATAAATGGTACTTAAAGACAAAATGAATTTTCTACTTGTAGCCTGGGCTTCAGCAGAGTTGGGCTTCAGTTTGACTTCTCTGAGCAGTGCTAAATCAGTTCAATAAACATTAAGCACCTATTGTATGCAAATACCTGGGAAGAGAGTGATAAATAAAGCAACTCTGGTCTTTGGTAGTCTATACAGTAAAAGAGGAAAGCATAGACACAACTCCATCAGACAGAAGAGTGGGGAGGAAAATTACAAAGGAAAGGGTCAGGCAAAATACCGTAGTATGACAAACTTGAAGTATAAATACTTTGATTTAGGGAAAGCTTCTTCAAGGAAGAAATAACTAAGTTCCCCTTGGAAGAAGGGAAGAGACTTTAATAGAGTGGGGGAGAGAGGAAAATGCATTCTAGGCTTGGGAATAATGAGGGAAGGCATTGAGACAAGTCAAGGTAATATGGAAAAGACTATCCAAATCCAGAGAAAGAGAGATGCGGCCTGAATGCAGATGAAAGCATACCATTTTCAGTATTTTTTGGTTTTTGTCTTTCATGGTTTTCCCTTTTTGTTCTGATTTTTTTTTCACAACATGACTAAAGTGGAAATATGTTTAACATGAATGCAAATGTATTACCTATATTAGACTGTTTCCCTTCTTAGGGAGGAGTGAGGGGAGGTAGGGAGGCAGAAAATTCTGGAAGTCAAAATCTTGTAGAAAATGAATGTTGAAATCCATCTTTATATGTAACTGAAAAATTAAAATACTATTTACTATCTCCCCCCTAGAAAGGATCTGTTGGTTACCAAAAGTACAGCTGGTTTTAGTAACTAGCAAGTTTCTGTTCTGTGACTTTCCTCTCCCCACTTCTCATCCCACTGCTTCTCAAATCCACAAGGCTGGAAACTTGGTTCCAGGACTATTAAATGTTGATCTTGGGGTCTGTTAAAATTCTGGGGTTCAAAGTATCCTTTGCTGCTGCCTCCACACACACACTTCTAACAGGTCTTTTGGACAGATTAGCTTGTGAATGATTTTAGGTTGGAGTAACAGACTGCTTCATCTTGACTAAGGGAAACCATTTGATCACCTGTGCTGCAACCAAGGTGTCTTTGATATCAATTTCCCAACCTTGGTTTGGTGTTCAGAAGTTTAAAGTCCTGACTTTAAGAGAATTTCAAGTTATATAAGGCAGTGGAAAATCTAAAGCTTCCTCCCTTCTTAGTATCCAAGAATGGTTTTTGTATGTTCGTTTTTGAACTTCTGTGATAAGCTGAGGCCAGCTCTGTCCCAGGTGAATAAAAAGCCAACTTCAGGGTATTAAAGGCAACCTTTTTTTCTCCAGCAGTGCTTAAACAGAGGGAGAAGTGTTTCCTGCCCAGTTTGCCTCCACCTCCTAATTAATATCCTAGATCCTATTTTTGTTTTTCTACCAGTTCTATCATTAATTTGTTAGTAATCTTCATTATGTCTACCTCAACTCATTTATTATACCTTCCTTTAAGTGCATTTCCCTCATGATTAGAAATTTACAAGCTTAGGGATTCTTTGGGTGTGGGGAGTCTTAGCTATGGTCCTGAGATAGCATCACCACTGATTTTAGCAGAATCTGACCCTATGGGGACCATCAACTGGGAAGAGGTTACAGATTTCCATGCCCCTCCTACCCATCCTTTTTCATTATGGTTATCTGTCTAATTCCCAAGATGTTAAATAGTTAAGCTGACTTCTGACAAACTTAAAATGATCTCTAATAGAAGAAACTATTGAGTGATTATACACTGTCCACCAATTTTTCCTACACATCATTTATACTATGTTGGTTCAAAAGCCAAGAAGTGACATTTATTGATCATAAGAGTATTTGAAATCCCTGGACAAAAATCATAGATGGGATTGATGAGGATGTGTTAAACTGTAAAAAAAAAAATGCAGCCATGCAAAGTGATCAGTTTTGGAGGTGAGATTTTAAGCCCCTTGAGAGAATTAGAAAGAGCAGTTAGATCAGTCAAGAAGGGACCCTCACTTGAAATACAGCCTAGCTCCTTAGGAGACTAACTGGACTGGATCTTTTAAATGTCATTCTGGGAATACAGTCAATCTTTTTTTGTCCAATTATGTTGCTTTCCTTCTTCATCAACAAGGGAGGGATGACCAAGCATTAGAATAGACTGAACACCTAATCTGTGGTTATATTTTTTAATTACATTAATTAAGATAGGAGGATCAAATCCTCCCATCTCGTCCAACAATATTTGTATGCACTAATTAAATTGTCACCATTTTTATAAAAGCTTCAAACTTTCTGAGAATGACTTTATTGCCAGTGGTTCACCCCAAAAAATTAGTGGGAAAAAATGGTTAGTGAAGTAGGTATTCATCAGTGTGCAACTTCCTGTCTATTCTTACGGCTAAAATCCCCATATATACTCTGAAAACAATTTCTCAGTGCCACAGTTCAGAAAAAAATTACAGATGGGATGTAACAGTCTGACTAACTGCATTCATGTTGGATAATAGTGAAATCAAATGTGTTCCAGCTGAAAACATAATGATTACCAAATATAGGAAAATTGTCCTCTCCTTCTAGACAAAAAAATCATGACTTCTTTCACTTTCTTCCCCCAGGCATAAAATTCATTCTCTCCTTAGGAAGACAAGGTCCAAAGGAAGATATGGAAATCAGTGATGCTCCACTGGTCACTTCTCAACAGAGATCACAAGAAGAAACTTTCTGGACCACATACAAAAAACCCCTCTTCATTATCTTTATGGGAGGAAACATGTTTTTAATTGGATTCCTTATTTCAGTATTTGCTGTCAGTGGCTATATTCCTAATGAGTTCATGTTGGCATCACCTTGTATTTGTGTTGGCCTCTCTACTATAGCTATTGGAAATATACTGATGATACTCACAGAGGCAAGGAAGTCACTGAAAACTTCTAAGAGTTGCTGGGCAAAATACAACCTGACACACTATCATCATGTGGAATAGAGCCTGAAATTCTACCAGAAGGCAGAGTACAACCCAAGTCCCTGTCATGATACAATAGGACCCAAGGTACTATTACAATCCAAAATACAACCCAAGATTTTGCTGTGGTTTAAACTTCTTTATATTTTAAAATTCACAATCATCCAATATATAAAAACCTCACTCTGGCTAAGCTCCCAGGAATCTCCAACACCGTATACAGAATCTTGCTCAAAGCAAAGGTCTTTCTCCCATTCTGAGGGAGAGGGCCTATTTGGCCACTTAGAAAACCAAGGCTTGAGAGAACAGAACACATGAAGAGGATTCCTGATGATGTCTAGGTTGGGGCAACAGACTGGAACCATACTACAGCAGGTAATGCCCTGGGGAAAGGGAGGTGGAGAAACAAACAGAATTGATAAGGGGTTGGGAGCCCCAGTAGATAATACATGCACTTTCATCCCCTCCAGACCCTCCAAACTCAAGTGTCCACACCTGTTCATCCTATGGTTGTGCTGCAGCTCAGTCAGGATTTACTCTGCTCTGTGTCCTTGTGTGGAATTTAAAACCTGAGGATAAAGCCTGGGCCAGCCCCAGATAGTCCCTCACTGATGGTAGTGAGATGGAAGCAGGTATCTTTGAGGTCATCTTCCCTTAGCTATTTGCAAGCAAGTCTTCCCTGTGGAGAGTGGAGTGGGAGGCTGGAAGGGGGGAGCTGATGCTGGTGCTGCTCTTAACCCTCTGTTGCTCACTCTTGGCTGGCTACCTGTGGAACACGGAATGGTCAAAGGGAGGAGGGGTTTCTCAGAAGTTCTATTTCAGGCCATCTTCTGCATTGCTCAGGAAGAACGTCAAGAGTTTTTCTTGGTCAGAGAGGAGGGCCCCCAACCTTTTCTAAAAGTTCTTATAGAGATAGTCTGTAAAGTTCATTTTCATCATTGCTGGGAGGTCATTGGGACCAGGCCAGTTCATTTCTTTTTTTTTTTTTTTCATTTTTCAAATGCTTTATTAACTTCTGATTTACATCATTCATTTCCACCAGATTTTGAGTTACACATTTTCTCCCCATTTTTCCCCTACCCACCTCCCCAAAATAGCAGTCCCACAGGATATCCCCTCCTCCAATCTGCTCTCTCCCATATCTTCTCTCATATCCCCTTTGACTTTTCCAGTGGACCTCTATGCCTCAGTGCCTGTATATCTTATTTCCCAATTACATGTAAAATATTATTAATAATAGTATGTGTGTGTATACACACACACACACACACACACACACACACATATATATATATATATAATTTTAAACATTTGATTTTAAAACTTTGAATTCCAGATTCATTCCCTTCCTCTCTTGTCACCCACCCTTACTGGAAAGATAAGCAATTCAGTATAAGTTGTGCATGTGTAACTTATGCAAAACATTAACATAGTTGATATATTGTAAAAGACTAACTATATTTCCCTCCCTCCTATCCCATCTCCCACTAGTTCTATTCTCTACTTTGATCCCGTCCCTTTTCAAAGGTGGGTGCTTCTAACTTCCCTCCCCCCCAGCCTACCTTCCTTTCCATCATCCCCCTCTCATCCCCTTCCCCCTCTACTCTCCTGTAGGGTGAGATATTCCTATTTAGTGTGTATTTCATTCCCTCCTCAAGCCAAATTCAATGAGAATAAGGTTGACCCATTCCCTTTTGCCTTCCTATTCTTCCCCTTCATTGTAACCATTTTCCCTTGCCTCTTCTATATGAGATAGTTTACCCCATTCTGTCTGTCCCCATCTCCTCTCATTATATTACCTCTCTCGCCTCTTAATTTCACCTTTTAAGTATCATCACTTCCTATTAAATTGGTACAGAGCCCTCTATGTCTACCTGTAAACATATATACACACATTCACATATGTATTCATACACCCATATACCCTCCGATATACACACACACACACACACATATATATATATATATATATATTCCCTTCAACTATTTTCATACTGAGAAAAGTTTCATCAGTTACAATGACCATTTTTCCATGTAGGAAAATTAATAGTTCCACTTTGATAAGTTCCTTATGGTTTCTTTTCCCTGTTTACCTTCTCATGCTTCTCTTGCTTCTTTTATCTCAATGTCAAATTTTCTATTCAACTCTGTTTTTTTTTTTTATCAAGAATGCTTGAAAGTCCTCTATTCCACTGAATGACCATATTTTCCCCTGAAATATGATACTCAGTTTTTCTGGGTAGGTGATTCTTGGTTTTAATCCCAGCTCCTTTGACCTCCAGAATATCATATTCCAAGCCCTTTGATCCCTTAGTATAGAAGCTGCCAGATCCTGTGTTATCCTGATTGTGTTTCCACAATATTTAAATTGTTTCTTCCTGGCTGCTTGTAATATTCTCTCCTTGATCTGTGAATTTTGGAAACTGGATGTAATATTCCTAGGAGTCTTCTTTTTGGGATCTTTTTCAGGAGGTGATTGGTGGATTCTTTCAAGCTCTATTTTGCCCTCTGGTTCTAAAACATCAGGTCAATTTTCCTTGAGAATTTCTTGGAGGATGATTTCTAGGTTTTTCTTTGATCATGGCTTTCAGGTAGTCCAATAATTTTTAAATTATCTCTCCTGGATCTATTTTCCAGGTCAGTGGTTTTTCCCATGAGATATTTCACATTGCCTTCTATTCTTTCATTTGTTTGGATCTGTTTAATAGCATCTTGATTTCTTATAAAGTCATTACTTTCCATTTGCTCCAATATAATTCTGAAGGAATGATTCTCCTTATTGAGCTTTTGAGATTCTTTTTCCATCTGGCAAATTCGGCTTTTTAAGGCATTCTTCTCCTCATTGCCTTTTTGAGCCTCTTTTGCCATTTGAGTTGTCTGTTTTTTAAGGTGTTATTTTCCTCAGTCAGGCTGTTGACTCTCATTTCATAATTTTCTTGCATCGTTCTCATTTCTCTTCCCAATTTTTCCTCCACTTCTCTTATTTGCTTCTTAAGGTCCTCTATGGCCTGTAACCAGCTCATATTTTCCTTTGAAGCTTTTGGTGCAGGAGTTCTGACTTCACTGTCTTCCTCCTGTTCCATGCTTTGATCCTTTTTGTCCCCAAAATAGGAGTCTAATGTTGGAATCATCTTTCTGCTTTATTTCCTTTGCCTGGTCATGTTGCCCCTCAGTCACTTGACCCCTGGGCTTTTTGCCACAGTAGGACTCTGCCACCAGACAGGGGAGCTTTCGTCCCAAACGCTGGGGTTTTCTCAGCTGTCAGAGGTATTAGATGGGTGCCCTCTCTGAGGTCTCCACACGCTCTGGCAAGCTGCAGGACACACACCCCAGGACCTCCACCCTAGACTGCAATCCAGATCCAAGTAGATTAAAGCAAGAGCGATTACCCCTCAGACTGGTGCTTGGTCCCCCTACACTGCAGGCCAGGAGCTGAAGCTGCCACGTGGTGCTGGCTGGCTGTGCTGGCATCTCAGAGGCTTCTCACCTGGGGGCAAAAGCCATGAACTCCCACTTACTGGATCCCAAAGTCCAGACTGCACTGACCTCTCACTTTGTCCTTAGCATATATGTGTTGATAAATCTGGAAAGGGCCACAGCTGCTGCTGATCTGGAGTCCCTCTGGCAGGCGGCTGGTCAGGCCCACCCTGCGGCTAAAGCCTCGGTGTGGGGCTGGGCTCGGCTCCCAGAGTGCTGTGCTGGCTGGTTCCTGCCGCCCTGCCAGGCTGTCCTCAGTGGGAGGTTAGCTTCTCTGTGTCATTTTGTGGGTTCTGTAGCTTCAAAGTTTGTTTAGAGTCCTCTTTTTACATGGATTGGGGAAGGTGGAAGCCAGAGCCCTCAGGAGGGCCTGCTTCTACTCCGCCATGATTTCTCTTTTAGGCCAATTCATTTCTGTTGGAGTTTCCAGGTCCTCACAAACTTTGTTGGTCTGTTCACTTTCCAATTTCCCTGGAAACAGGGGGTTCCTAAGCTAACAGCTCTGCAAATATATGGTCCACTAACTGCATGTCTGTGGAAGTGGAATATTCCTTGGCTGCTAGTAACAGCCCTGGGGCCTGCTACCACAAGGTCACCACCAGCAGCATGTAAGCTTTTAAAGGGGAGCTATATTCTCTGACCAACCCCAGATCACCAACATTTAAAAATGCCCCCTGAGGAGCAGGTAGGAGGACTTCAGGCTCTGTGGAAAGATCTGGTTGTCAGGAAGATGCTTCACCCTTCACAGATGCTGGATCATCAGTGCCTTCACTTCCCCTGGCAGGAAGGGCTGCTTCATTGTCTCCAGGAGGCTCCTGAGGTCATCATGATAGAGATCTTGGCCATGTTGCTCCCCAGCAGGATCTCCCACACAGTGGCTGTGTTTGGGTGCTCAGGTTTTATATCCTTCAGTTTATATAGCACAGGGTATGTGCCTTCTTCATTCCTGTTCAGACTCTGGGATTCTTCCACTCTCTGGCAGCTATTTGGGGAGTTCCTGCTTCAGCTCAGTGGGAGATGGATCTGGAGAGTTGGGATGTAACCTCCTTCCACCATGGGGCTGGGTTACAGCACCCCTCTCCCACTTCTCTCTCTCCCACATCTCTGTCAGACCTTGACTGTGTAACGACTGAGCTATGGTTTCCCCTCTCCTGTTCTTCCTCTTCACTCATTTCTTCAGCAGACAGATTAGACCCTTCCTCAGAATGCCTGCCTGCAGTCTCCTCCCCTCTTGCCCTTCTGAGCCCTCCCTGCTGCCCTCTTCTTCCTCCTCTGAGCCAGATCCAGACTCTGCTGCTGAGGACTCAGCTGAGCTGCTCTTCCTCTTGCTTTCCTTCCATGCCCTTGCTCAAGCCCTGGCTGCTGCCATAAGGGGCTTTAATGTCCGTGTCTTCGTTGTACTTTGTCTCCATGATCTTTTCATACATTTCTGTCATGAGCAGAAACTTCTGGTCTTTAGCTCTCTGTGCCTCGTCTCAGAGTCTCTGCCATTCCTTCTGTTCCCTTCCTCCTTCTGTCACTCCATCATCTTTCCTTCTCATTCCCTCTTTAGCTTCAGCTCTTCAAGGTGATCCCTCTTCCTCCTGGAATGTTCTCAAGCCATCTCCCACCTTTTCTACCTTTCCCCTTCCCACCAAGCTTTATCCCGCTCCTCCCAAGGCCTTTTCCACAGCTCATGTTCTCACTCCTCTTTCACCCTGGCATGTTTCATTGTGCCAAATGACTGTGGTGCCCGCCTTTCTCTTTCTGTTTCTAAACAATCTTGTGATAAGCTTTTTCCCTTATGAGGCATTTGCTGGTAAGGTCTGATTGTCAAGGAGGCATGTTTTTTTACCTCTATCTTCCATAGAATCTTCCTTTCTATAAGATGAATTCTGGATTATTATCTCCATGGGCTGACCTCTCAGGTTCCCCTCTACGAGGAAATCCCACTTGGAATCCTCATCGGAATTTTTAATGTGTTTTACCTTTGACTTCTCTTGTTTCTTTGTTCCCTTCTTTTCCTAAAGCATTTCCTCTAACCTTTCACTTTCCAAGGATCCTTTTCATCACTGATTTGAATTGAGACGCATCTACCAAAGCCAATATCACAGCTGCTGCCCACCCAGAGACTGAGGAGAAGCATCATTGAGTGCAGGAGAGGTGTGCATTTCCCATTTGGCATGACCTGGTGATGTTATATTTTAGCTTTTCTTTTAAGTTTGTATAAATTTTCTCTCATGAAGTTTAGAACATTAAAATTGTTCATTTTTAATAAATATTATAGTATATCACATCTGAGGTGTTTTCCTTCTACCTATATGTGATTTCCTTGAATTCTACATTTTGGGGAAAGATTTTTGGGGCTTGAATGTCTGTCTACATTCTAAGATTCTAAGATTTCTTGTAGTCATATCAGGTAGAATAGAGAGGTGAACTCAGGTTGTCTGGGTATGGTATTTCCTACCTAGGGCTCAGAAGAACTTCAGAAGTCAGATCAGCTTCCCAAAGGAACAGTTTTAGATTGTTATCTAAAATTTCTCTACAAGAAGCTCAGATCTGTCCCTTTGAAACTTCCACCCATTACTCCTCTTTGTGCTTTCTAGGCCCAAACTGAACAAATTTCCCTCTTTTTGTACTGGCACTCTTTTGGTAAAGCGCCATCTCTCTGAGGCAAAAAAATGATCTCAGAAAAATAACTAAGGCAACCTGCTGACCCAGTGGAAAATGCTGGAACTGGAATCAGGAAGACCTGAGTTCAGGAGCAGCCTCAGACTCCTAGCACCTGTGTGGCCACAGAACTGCCTGTTTCAGTTTCTTTGTACTTCATTGGAAATAACAATAGCACTTCCGAGAACTGTGGTGAGAATAAAATGAGAATGTAAAGTGGTCTTGTAATTGCTAGCTGGTACCGTTGTTCATATGCAATTTAATAAACATTTATTAAGTGCCAGGCATTAAACTAAGTACTAGGATAAAAATAAAAGCAACAAGAAAGACAGTCCCTGACCTCAAGAAGGTTACATTATAATAAGAAAAGACAAAGGAAGAAGAGCTAAAAAGTGTGAAAGGAAGCTTGAGCAGAACTGTGACACTCAGTTGGAGGCAGGGTTGTGAAGTCTGACAGCCAGGAATCCCTATTGCAGGAGGGGAATGAAATAAAATAATGAATAGGAGAAATTTCTGTTAAGAAAAAAAAAAAAGATTAGGAGCAACTAGGTGATATAGTGAATAGAGCGCTGGCCCTGGAGTCAGGAGGACCTGAGTTTAAATCTGGCCTCAGACACTTGACACACTAGCTGTGTGACCTTGTGCAAGTCACTTAACCCCAACAGCCCCTGCCTTCCCCCCTCCAAAAAGACAAAAAAAAAAAAAGAATAAAAATTTCAGGTTTGGCTCCAATAGCCAGGCCACTGTTTTCTAGAAAAAGAACTCTGATGAGTTTTTGGTGATTCCAACAGGAAGCAGACAGTAGATCTCCTACCTGCCCCCAAAGACTTCTTTTGGCAGTAACCCAGACCATTCAAGTCTCTGTTAGCATGCTGTCAAAATCCCACCACTGCCCAGCTAAAGAATACAGTTTCTAGGTGCCCTCTATTCTGACACAAATGAAAACTTTCCCCTGGATCTTAAACCTGTTTCTATTTTTTCTTATACTCATTGAGACATATGTTCTCCCAAAGCCATTGTTTCCATGTATTAGATGCAATTTCTCTATACCTCCCACTCCCCAATAAGTAGTTGAGGTGAAGGAATCAGAACATTCCTCGTTCTCCATTGCCAGATCTAGACTCTGCCTTTACTTCTCCTTCAGGATCATAATACCCAAATTTATCACCCAGTCAGACTCTTGGAGGTCATTATTTACTGACTTTCTCCCTCCTTCAGTGAGATCACTGTCTGGCTCCATCCTAATTCCTTTATACTAGAGGACTTCCACAAAGATGTCCAAGTTCTCTTGAAAACCCTAACATCCCAAATCCTCAATCTATTTGATTCTCATCGTTACCTCTTCCGCTCCTTTTTATCTTCAGACAGACAGGCCTCCTCTTCGTCTTGCCAACACTTACAAACATTCCACTTGGAAGTTCATAAATTCTAAAATTTATTTCTCCTAATCAAGCAATAAACATTTATGAAGTGCCTGTTAAATTCCAGGCTCTGTGATAAGTGCAAGAGATTCCAAAAGAAGTAAAAGAAAATCCCTGACCTCAAGGAGTTCACAATATGATGGGGGAGACTACCCATAAACACATACATGCAAATGAGCTCTATACAGCATAAACAGGAAATAATTGAGAGGTGAGGTACTGGAATTCAGAAATGTTGGGAAAGGCTTCCTGTAGAAGGTGGGATTTTAGTTGGAACTTAGAGAAAGCCAGGGAAGTCAGGAAATGCCGATGAGGAGGGAGGACATTCTAGCCATGGTGGAAAGCCAGAGAAAACGTCCAGAACTGAGAAATGGAGCTTCTTGTTGGTGCAACATGAAGGCGACCAGTCACTACATCAAACAGTACACTGCAAGGACTGTCATTGTATAAACTATTCTTCCAGTACTGCCCCAACATTTTCGTTATTAGAAAAGTTTGTGAACTACTTTCTCTAGGTTGGAACTGGAAACAAACAAACATTTCAACAGATAGTTTAAAATTCTCTGAACTGAGGTTGCAGATTTACAGAAACCATATGATCTTACTAAACACTTGAGTTTGTAAACATACCTGAGTTTCTCAAGCAAACAGCTCTGTGAAGGAGGCTTGATGTAGGCAGTTCTGTCTTACACCACACTCTATAAGTAACATCTCTCTGCAGAGCAATGTAGTAGGCAATGGAAAAGGTAGAAAATGGAAATAAGACAAAGTTTTTGGCCTCAGAGACCTAAAAGAATATTAAGGGATACAGACATACATGTAAATAAACACAATATAATGTTGAAAGGGGATGATTAAATAAGAGATAGAGAAGTTCACAGGAGTTAAAATGTACAACAAAAATATGGCAGTTCTTTTAGAAGGTGCAAAGAATTGGAAATGGATAGGCGGCTGATCAACTAGGGGAATGGCTGAACAAGTTAAGGTATGTAAATGTAATATAGCATCATGCTTTAAAAAATGATGAAAGGAATAGTTTCAGAAAAACTGGGTAGACTTCTATACATTGATCCAAAGTGAAGTGAAGCAGCACCAGAAGACCAATTTATACTGTAAACACAATACTGTAATGAATTGTAAAGATTTAAGAACTCTGACCAAGAAGCGGCGAGGTGGCGCAGTGAGTAGAGCACCAGTCCTGGAATCAGGAGGACCTGAGTTCAAATCTAGCCTCAGACACTTAACACAAAAACTAGCAGTGTGACCTTGGGCAAGTCACTTAACCCCAATTGCCCTCCAAAAAAAAAAAGCAAGAACTCTTACCAACACAATGATCAACCATAATTCTGAAAGACTCATGATGAAGCATGCTATCCACCTGCAGATAGAGAAATTATGGTCTCCAAGTACACATTGAAGCTTTCTTCTTTCTCCTTTTTTTCCTTTTCTTCCTTCTATCCTTCCTATCATTCTTCTTCCATCCTTTATTTCTTTCATTTTTCCTTCCTTCCTTCCTTCCTTCCTTCCTTCCTTCCTTCCTTCCTTCCTTCCTCCTTTCCTTTCTTCCTTTTTTATTCTCTTTCCTTCCTTCCTTCTTTTATTTCTTACTTTTCTTCTTTCCTGATGTAGCCAATGCAGGAATTTGTTTTGCATAAATACATATATTTGTCAAAGGCTTAATGGATATGGGGGAGGTGGGGGTGGAGGTAGTCAATTCAGAACTGAAAATAAAAAACCCCAATAAAAAGTGATGCATGATAAGTGCCTAAGAGCAGTACCATACAAGTGCTAATCTAGGAAGTTAGGAAAGACAGTTATAATAGTTTTGTTTTAATACCTCCTTTCTTTCAGTCCTGCCCTCAACATATAAAGGAAGAACTACTTCAGTTCTTAACTGAAAGCCAGTGCAACTACAAAAGGGGTTTATCAATTTGTCATTTTATGCATAAATTCTTTCACGATCAGGTGTCAGCTAGAAAGTTGAGAGGTATTTGCTTATAATTGCTCTGGAGAAGAGTTCCTTCATCGATTGAAAGTTGAAGAATTAAATCATTGGCTTAACTCAGGAAGATATTTCCTTGATCTTTCCAGTCACCTGAGGATCCAGGCCATTCTAATTACCTAATCAGGACTCTGTCTCCTATAAATGGAGATGGAAAATGCAAGATCTGCTAAAGAGAGTTTTCCTTGGGTTGGAGTGGTTGTTTGCCTACAAGACACCTGGCTGCTCTCTCAGATCCCTGATGTTTTGTGACCCAGTCACCTTCAGAAAATAATCCAGTAAGTGAAACTTGAGATTCTTTCAGAAATGAACACCTTGTGTCTTCTACTTTTCTCTGCAACCACCTGCCCTACTCCCCTGCCCGGTCCAGAAGCACTCACAAAATGCTGCTTTTTGATTAAAAAATAATTGCAAATTTCTTTGCATTTCCAGAATGATGATGCTTGCTGTTCCTCAGGAACTACACTTCTACTGGTCAGCAGTTTCCTGTTGATATTTTAAAAGAAGACAAGTTCCAACCTGTTTTGTTCTCTTCACCTATTTTTGTAAATGATTCAGATGAAAATGACTTTATGTTAATGGGGAATAGCTGCTTTAGTAATCTTCAAGATACTATGATGTTAAAAATCTCTTGTAGCAAGTAGCAAAATCGGGAGTCCCTTGAACATGAATGCTTTCCTATGGGAGCATTCTGTTTCCTTCTAGGAGCTGGCCTCCAGATCAGGGGCCACAGTCTTTTCAATAATGTATACAGGGTATTCATTCAAGTACTTGGGTGGTTTAACATTCAGATATTTGGGGAGTTTAAGACTTATTTTAATCATCATAACCACCAGCTATAAATGACACTTAAGGATAAAGGAAATTTTCTTCTTGTAGCTGACTTGGGCTTCAATTTGGCTTCTCTTCCCTTGTCTTTGGTAGCCTGCACTGTAATGTAGGAAAGACATAGACACAAGGGTGGAGAGGAAAATTGCAAAGGGTCAGGGAAAATAGTATGACAAACTTGAGGTATAGGTACTTTGACTCAGGGAAAGCTTTTTCAAGGAAGAAATAACCAAGTTCCCCTTGGAAGAAGGGAAGAGACTTCAACAGAGTGGGGAAATAAGAGAATCCATCCCAGGCTTGGGGACAAAGAGCCAAGGCATAGAGAGAGGTAAAGGTAAGATACATTAGCTAAGGGGTAGCTAGGTGGCATAGTGAGTAGAGCACCAGCCCTGGAGTCAGGAGGACCTGAGTTCAAATTTGGCCTCAGACACTTACTAGCTGCATAACCTTGGGCAACTGACCTGCCTTTCCCCCTTCAAAAAGCAAAAATACAAAAAAAAAAACCCCACAACAACCCCCCTCCCACAAAAAAAACAAAAACATTAGCTAAAATGTAGAATACTCACAAAAGGATGAGAAAAATGGA
Organism: Petaurus breviceps papuanus; assembly: GCF_028583685.1. Taxonomy (NCBI): domain Eukaryota; kingdom Metazoa; phylum Chordata; class Mammalia; order Diprotodontia; family Petauridae; genus Petaurus; species Petaurus breviceps. The sequence goes on from NW_027185616.1 coordinate 13,342,014, forward strand.
GTGTGGAGGAATATGAGGAGGCAGATTGTGGAAGGCCTTGAGTGACAGGATCACAAATTAGCCAGTAAAAGAAAGTAGAAGAAGCCTCTTGTGGTTTCTGAGTGGAGGAATGGCACGATTAGGGCAGTGCAATGGGCATATAACTTGGGCAGTGGTTTGAAGAAAGGATGGGAGGCCAGAGATACTGACAGTGGGATGGCCATTTAGGCAGCATTACAGTTGTCTTTAGGACAGAGGTCTCCAATGTGGTCTGAATCAGACTGAAATGTAATGTAAATGTAAAATGTGTCCCTCATCCCAGGGATCTTTATATATGGTTTAATGAATCTTTTTTGAATTCAGTTGAATTTCAGTTTGAATTCAACGCCACTGGTCTAGAAGAGAAGATAAATGGGTTGGGGTATTGTAGAAGCAGAGAGCAGGCAATGGTTGAGACTCCACAGAGGTAGTTCAAGCAGTTACTGAGAGAGGAGGACATAAGAAAATTTGGGCATCATGAGCCTGGTTGACTGGTGGTGGTAGCCACTAACAGAAATAATCAAGTTAAAGGGGGAGTGAGGCGTTGGTGCGGATATGAGCAGCCTTTTTGTCATTTCTTACATGAGGTAGGACACTGGGGTAGAGACACTGGAATAGGACTGATCATAGGAAGAGGGTGAAGAAATAACAGAACTCCAGAGATGGAAAGTATCCTGAGGGCCTTCTAGTCCAACCCATGCACAAAAGGAATCTGCACCTTAACTTTCCCTCCTACAAGCAGTCATCAAGCCTTGAGGCTCTAGAGTGCAGGCTGGCAGAGAGATGGGGCAGGGTCCCACTGCCTCCCAAGGCAGCCCAGTTTTCTATACAACTCTGAAAAGTGTCCTGCACAGAAGGATAGACTGATGCTATGGGAATAGATAAAAGTATTATGGAAACATGACTCTCCTTGTCTATGGCAGTCATTTTTTACTTGTCATGATATCTGGAAATTAGAGGCCATTTATAATAATACAGATGTAGTCGGTGGTTGGTGTGAAGGAAGCACTCTAACTGGTCTTTAAAAAGTAAAGTCCTTAAAGATCAAACAAGTCCAGTAGTCTGTGAAAACCCCAAACTGAAATTTTGCAAGGCACTTTACAGTTTCTCATGTATATGTAGGCAGTTAGGTGGCACAATGGAGAGAGTATCCAGACTAGAGTCAGGAAGACTCATGTTTCATAGTTCAAATCTGGCCTCAGACATTTCCTATCTGTGTGACCATGGGCAAGTCACTTAGTACTTATTACCTCCATTTCTTCATCTCTCAAATGTGCTGAAGAAAATGGTCAACTACTCTAGTAACTTTACCCCCCCAAAACCCCCATATTGATTCACAAAGAGTCAGACATGATGGAAAAAATGACTCAAAACCTTGTACATTCAGAAAAGTAGCAGGAGGTAAATGCTATTATTATCCCCATTTTAAAGATGAAGGATTTGAGGCAGAGGTTAAGTGACAGGCCTAAGGCCACATCTAAACTTGGGTGTTATGATTCCAGGACCAGGGTTCTATGAACTGAACCCCATAGGGGGCTAATTACATTCACCTTGGATGATAGTGAAATTGATTTCACTATCATGTGTTCTAGTTGAAAGTAGAATGATTTCCAATTACAGTAAAAGTCTCCCCTAGTCCTAAAGAAAAAAGTAATGACTTCTCCAACTTTCTTCCCCCAGGCATAAAGTTCATTCTGTTCTTAGGAAGGCAAGGTCCAAAGGAAGATATGGAAATCAGTGATGCTCCACTGGTCCCTTTTCAACAGAGATCACAAGAAAAAACTTTCTGGATCAAAATACAAAACCTCCCTTGGCATGATCTCAGCGGGAGTAATACTGTTTTTACTTGGATTCCTTATTTCAGCAATTTCTTCCTCTGGCTACATTCCTCAATACTTTGTCTTAGGAACAACTTGCCTTTCCATTGGCCTCTCTGCTATATCTATTGGAATTATGCTGATGAGTCTCACAGATGAAATGGAGTTATTGAGGTCTTTAAGAGTTGTAGATCTAAATACAACCCACTCCCCTATCATGTTTCGAAGAAGATGCCAAACCTCTACCAGAAGGCAGAATAAAACTCAAGCTCCTATCATGATGTCCAGTACAGCCCAAGCTACTGCCACAATCCAGCAGACAACTGAAGCCACTACTGAGTTTTAAACTTCTTTATATTTAAAAATTCATGACAGTCTCAATCTACAAAAACTTCACTGTGGCTAAGTTTGCAGAAAAGTTCAAATTTGTACAGGATCTGAATCAGACCAAAGCTTTTTGCCCCGCTCCCAGGAAGTGGATCTAGCTGTTCACTTAGAAAACAAAGGCTTCCAAGCACATAAAACACGAAGAGGATTCCTGAGGATGTCTAGGTAACAGATGGGGAGAGCACTACAGAAGGTGCTGCCCTGAGGAGTGAGGGAACAAACAGTGTTGATGAGAGACTGGGAGACACACTAGATATTACATAGCTTTTAGATATTACATACCTCCAGACCCAAGTGTCCACACATGTTCACAGCCCTGGCTGGGCTGCAAGCTCAGTTGGTGTGGCCTGGTGATGTCACATTTGAGCATTTCATACAAGTTTTTAATAACTTTCTCTCATATGAAGTTTTGAACATTAAAACTGTCCATTTTAACGAATATTATAATCGTTAACATCTGCAGCGTTTTCCCTCTACCTAAACGTGATATCCCTAAATTCTGCTTGAGTTTTTATCTAAGCACTAAGATATCTCCTTGTGTCCTACTGTAGTCAGATTCCAGAGCATTTGTGCAAGTGCTTGTTACACATGGCAGAATAGAGGTGAACTCAAGTTGTGTGGGTGGGGTATTTTTACCTACTACTGGGAAGAACTTCTGGAGTCAGATACTTATTCAGCCTCCCAAAGGAAGAGTTTTAAATAGTGATCTAAACTTTCCTTACAAGGATCTTAGATCTGTTTGCTCCTCGTTAGAGACATTCTTGTGTTAAAGTGAAAAGCCCTGTTATCTCTTAAAATGGAAGAAAAACCAAGGTCCAAAAGGGGGACCTGGGAGGAACCAGAGACTGATCCCACTTTACAAAGATTATGCTGCATTTTTTGCCTAAGAAGGAGCTTGCAAGCTGGAGCAGTGAGACAAGGTGCTAAGAAGGGAATTATAAAGGGTGAGGTGTTTATGCATATTTGAGGTATTTAGGTTATATGGCCAAGTCAGGACTAACAGAGAAAAAACAATAAAATGGGAAGTGGGGGTCTAGGGAAAAGATATGTAGATATGTGTGAATAAAATAAATCAGAAAGGAGAACATTTGCTGTTCTTTAGGTAAGTCAGGAGCCAGGATTTTTGCTTTTCTAGACTGGCTTCAGCAGTTGGAGGCATCTCTGAGTTCAGCTGAAGTTTACTTCCCAAAGCATCACTGGTATGTCATTTAGCCCTGGGCATCAGAAATCCTCCTGATTGGCTAGTTCTTATGTTACTACATTTTCTGGTTACCCTGTGAAAAAGGGAAGCTACAGCATATTTAATTGGCTAGTACCAGAATTATGACCACACTAGGCACAAGCTGAACAAATCCTTTTGAGGGGAAGCGCCATCTCCCTGAAGCAAAAGGAGGTCTGAGTAAAATAACTGAATGAACTGGTTGGTGCAGTGGTTAATGCAGGCAGGGCCTGGAGTCAGGAAGGACCTGAGTTCAAATGCAGCCCAAGACCCCTAGCACCTGTGTGGTGTCAGCCATTACAGGTTAGTTCTAAGAGACAAACAAAATTTGACTGCATGTGCATTTTTATTTCTCTCAAAGCCCATGGATCATACCTATAGAAATATGCAGGGGAGTTCATTGTGACATGAGCCCAAGGAAGGAAAGAAAAAGGGGACCTTATTTTTTTGGAGCAATTCCCCTTCCTTCCCAACTCAGGATGCCTGTCAGTCAAAATGATAGTCTCTCTATGTGTCAACCATTATGTGAGATAAGAATTTTCTTCCTTTTTTTTTATAAAGCAATTGGGGTTAAGTAACTTGCTCAAGGTTACACAGACAGTTATTTTGTGTGGGTGCCAAGTATCTGAGGCCGGAACCGATCCCAGGTCTCCCGACGCCGGGGCTGGCACTCTTACTCACTGCGCCACCTGGCCACCCCAGAGATAGGAATTTTCTTAATAAGATAGATTATAAATGCAATAAGATAAGTGTCAAAGTGTCAATAGAAATTACAGTTCTAAGATATCTGTTTTTCTTCTGTCATTAACATGACATAATATAACACAACGTGTCTGTAAAATACTAAAAAAATAAAAATGCCATCATTCGAGATACCTTGCTCTTGACAATCATCAATGGAAGAAGGCTCCTGGTCAGCTTCATCTGTCCTTGTAGTTCTGACATAGGAAGGGATGTTTTGGGCTCAATAAGAGAGCGAAGTGAAGCATGTCTGTTGTGCCAGAGAATGCAGATAGGTTAAGCACAGGGGGGGACAAAATGTCTTCCTCCTGATCTGTCAGTCCAGGTTTTGAGCCTTTCTCGGGTCTTGGAGGACTCATGATGATCTCAAAGGATCCTCGGTGACACGGAACCTTAGCCTGGGTCAGTTTCTTAGCACTTTAATGGGAATAACAATCCCAGGATTAAGGTGAGTATAAAGTGATCTTATAATTCTTAGGTGATGCCATTTTTCATTTTCAATTAAAAAGACATTTATCTATTTATTTTCAACATTTATTTATTAAGTGCCTGCTATGTGCCAGGCACTGAACTAAGTGAGTAACGGCAATAAAAATACAAGCAACAAGTCCCTGACCTCAAGAAGGTTACATTCTAACAGGGAAAGACAACACAAAGAGGAGCTACAGAGTGTGAAAGGAGGCTTGGGAAGGGCTCGATTGGAGGCAGGTTGTGAAGTCGGACAGCCAGGATGAATGAAATAAAGATAATTAATAATAGTAACTTTCATTAAAAAAAAGGATTAGTCAAAATTTCAGGATTGGTTCCAACAGCCAGGCCACTGTTTTCTAGAGGAAGAACTCTAATGTGTTTGTGGTGATTCCAGCAAGAAGCACAGACACTACCACATCTCACCTGCCCTCTCAAAGATCTCTTCTGGCAGTAACCCAGGCCGTTCAAGCACCTGGTAGCATGTTGGCATAATCTCATCACTGCCCACCTAAAGAACACAGTTTCTAGGTGCCCTCACCCCCATCTCCTGTGACAGATCCTCCTGCCTCCTGATCTGGTTCCAAAACTCCCTATGTCCGACCTCTTCCTACCCACGTCCTTTGTGAGTGTGGCTTCTGTGACCTCCCAGGATACAACACCACCTCCTGCCACAATGTTGAAGGAGGAACTTGAGTGCAGTCACCTCCTTCTCTTAACAGACCTCTCCATCTTTTCTTATGCCTCCTACGCTCACTTCTCAATGAGTCACATGTTGCCAGCCCTTTTACTCTCCTCATCCCCTTGATACTGAATCCCTGGCTACCAATGTACAAACCCCACTCCCAACCCTCGTTGTCCTCTCTCTACTTCCGATTCACTTCAGCTATCAGCTCTACCACACAAGGTTCCACTCCAGACCTGCCCCTTTCGGTGTGTCCTCTGGAATATCTGCTCCACAATGAACACATTTCCTTACATCTTGAACTTCTTTTATTTTTTGCTCCTTCCGTTTTTTCTGATACTCACTGTGACAAGGATTCCTCCTGACGGCATGGCTTCCCTAGGTACCCTTCCCAGTACTGTATGCAATTTGTCTATACCTCCCACTCCCCTATCAGTGGTGGAGGTGGGGAAGTCAGAATACTCCCTGTTCCCCATTGCCAAATAAAGACTCTGCCTTTACTTCTTTAGGGTCATAATATCCAAATTTATCAAGAAGTCAAGCTCCTAGTTGGTACTAGAACTAAGAAATGTTGGAAAAGGCTTACTGTAGAAGGTGGGATTTTAGTTGGAACTTAAAGAAAGCCAGGGAAGCCAGGAGGTGCTGATTAGGAGAGAGAGCCATCCAGGAATTGGAGACAGTCAGAGAAAATGTCCAGACCTGAGAAATGCAGTGGCTTGCACAAAAGAGGCCAGAACCAGTAGATCAAATAGTACATAGTAAGGACTATCATTGTATAAACTATTCTCCAAATTCTGCCCTAAAATTGACCACTTTACAAGTCTGTTAGAAAAGTCTATGAATTACTTCCTCAGGGTTGGAAATAGAAAAAAATTTTTAACAAAGTTTAAAATTCTGTGAATTGAGATTGAAGATTTACAGAAACCATGTGATCTTACTAAATCCTTGAGTTTCCAAACATACACACACACCCAAGATTCTCAAGCAAAAAGCTCTGTGAAGAAGGCTTAACGTAGGCAGTTTCATCTTACACCATACTTCATAAACACCTTCCAGCTACAGAGCATTGTACTAAGGCACTGGGAAAGACAGAAAATGGAAATAAGACAAAGTCCTCAGTCTCAGAGAGCTGAGAATATTAAAGGAATAGGACACACACATAATTAAGCATAATATTGATGTTGTAAAGGATCATGACTAAACAAGAGATACAGGTTCACAGGAGATAAAATGTACAACTTTGATAATATGAACAGAAAGGTTTTTTCACAAGCAAAGGCAATGAAGCTAAATTTAGAAGAGAAGGAGGAAATTGGAGGAAAATCTTTGCAAAAATTTCTTGGCTAAATGTCTCATTTCTATAATGTATAGAGAACGGAGCCAAATTTAAAAGAGTAAGAGCCATTTCTTGGTTGATAAGTGGTCAAAGGGTAAGAATAGGTAGTTTTCAGAGGAAGAAATCTAAGCTTTCAATAACTATATGAAAAATTGTCAAATCTCATCATCGCAGTAATTTAAATTAAAACAAATTTGAGCTAGCTCCTCAAACCCTTCAGATTGTCTAAGTTGACAAAAAAAGAAAAATGACATACCGGAGGGACTGTGAGAAAACAGGGACATTAATGCATTGTTGGCAGAATTGTGAGTTCTGAAAATCAACTTGGAAGTTTGCCCCAAAAGCATTGAAACTGTGGATATCCTTTGACCCAGTGATATTGTTACTAGATTTGTATCCCAAAGAGATCAAAGAAAGAAGAAAAGGACCCAAATGTACAAAAATATAGCAGTTCTTTTTGAGGTGGCAAAGAATTGGAAATGGATGGGCTATCTGTCCAACCAAGGGAGTGACTAAACAAGTTAAGGTATATAAATGTGCTGGAACAGCATTGTGCTTTAAGAAAGGATGAAAGGGGGTGGCTAGGTGGCACAGTGAAGAGAGCACCAGCTCTGGAGTCAGGAGGACCTGAGTTCAAATGTAGCCTGAGACACTTAACACTTGTTAACCTTGTGACCTTGGGCAAGTCACTTAACCCCAATTGCCCTGCCTTCCCCCCTCCAAAAAGGAAAAAAAAAAAGGATAAAAGGAATGGTGTCAGAATACCTGGGGAAGACTTCTATGAACTGATCCAAAGTGAACTGAGCAGAACCAGGAGAATAATTCATACAGTAAACACAATATTATAAACATAATGAACTTTGGAAGACTTAAGAAGTCTGACCAATGTAATAACCAACCAAAATTGCAAAAGACTCATGATGAAGCATGCTATCCACCTGCAGATAGAGAATTAATGAACTCAAAGTACCCACTGAAGCTTTCTTTTTTCCCTTTTTTGTTTCCTCCTTCCTTCCATCCTTCCAGCCATTCTTCCATCCTTCTTTCCTTTAGTACTTTTATCCTTCCTTCCTTCCTTCCTTCCTTCCTTCCTTCCTTCCTTCCTTCCTTCCTTCCTTCTTCCCTCCCTTCCTTCCTTCCAATTCTCTTTCATTCCTTACCTCTTTTATTTCTTGCTTTCCTTCTTTTTTAATATGACTAATGTAGGAATTTCTTTGTCACAAATACATGTATTTGTAAAAGATTTAGCCCCCTGTCCCTTCCCAATGGGAGGGTTAGATAATTCAGAATTGAAAATAAAACAAAATTGAATTTTAAAAATAACTGCAGTAGAAAGTGATGCATGATAAGTATCAGAGAGAAATACTGCCTAGGTGCCAATCTAGGAAGTTAGGAAAGACAGTTGCAGTAGTTGTGTTTAGCACTTTCTTTCAGTCTTGTCCCCAACATTTAATGGAAGAACCCCATTAGTTCTTAACTGAAAGCCAATGCAATTACAAAAGAGGTTTATCAATTTGTCATTTTATGCATAAATTCTTTCACAATCAGGTGCCAGCTAGAAAGTTGAAAAGCATTTGCTTATAACTGCCGTCGAGAAGAGTTCCTTCATCAATTGAAAGTTGAAGGATTAAATCAGTGGCTTAATTCAGGAAAAAAAAAATCCCTTGATCTTTTAAGAGAGTCACCTGAAGATCCAGGCTATTCTAATTACCTAATCAGGATTCTGCCTCCTATAAATGAAGTTAGAAAATGCAAGATCTGCTAAAGAGAGGAGTTTTCCTTGGGTTGGAGTGACTGGTTGTTTCACAAGACACCTGGCTGCTCTCTCAGATCCTGGACTTTTTGTCATCCCCAAACCTCCAGAAAACAATCTAGTAGGTGAAACTTGAGATTCTTTCAGAAATGAATGCATTTCTTCTCCTTTTTTTCTGCCCACTCTTCCCTGCCTCACTTGCACTTTTAAGATGTTGCTGCTTTTAATTTGAACTTACTTGAAACTTTCTTTGAGTATCTTGAATAATGATTCTTGCCGTTCCTCAGAAACAACACTTCTACTGGCCAACATTTTCCTGCTAATATTTAAAAAGAAGTGAAGTTCCAACCTGTTTTGTTTTCTTTCCCTTCCCTTAGCCCTCACCTTCTTCCTTACCCTCCCCTAGGTCTATTTGGCACAAAATGGGTTGTGATATCAATGTCCTATTTTCTGCCTAAAGGAGAATTTCTCTATTTTTGTGATTCAGACAAAAATGAATTGCTCCCCAATTCACTTTAAATTAAGTGGGAATGGCTGCTTTAGTTATCCTCCAGATATTATGATGTTAAAAATGTTTTCCAGCAAGTAGCAAAATTGGGAATCCCTTGAACACAAAAGCTTTCCTAAGTGAGCATTCTGTTTCCTTCTAGGAGCTGGGCCCCAGATCCCAGGCCATAGTCTTTTCAATAATGTATACAGGGTATTCGATTATTCAAATATTTGGTATAGTTTAACATTCAAATGCTTGACCTATTTTAATCATAACCACTATCTACAAATGATACTTAAATGCAAAGGGAATTTTGTTCTTGATTTGGGCTTCAGTTTGGCTTCTCTAAGCAGTGCAGAATCAATTAAACAAATATTAAGTACCTACTGTATGCAAGTCCCTGGGAAGAGAATAATAAATAACATAACTCTTGTCTTTGGTAGCTTGCACAGTAAGGAGTAAAGACATACAGCTCCCTCAGACAGAAGGGTGGAGAGGAAAAATGCAAAAGAAAGGGTCAGGCAAAATACTATGACAAACTTAAGGTATAAATACTTTGACTCAGGGAAAGCTTCTTCAAGGAAGAAATAATAACTAAGTTCCCACTAGAAGAAGGGAAGAGACTTCAATATAGTGGGGAAGAGAGGAGAATCCATTCCAGGCTTAGGGACAATGAGCCAAGACATAGAGAGAGGTAAATGTTAAGATACTTTGGTTAAAATGCAGTATACTCAAAAAAGGATGAGAAAAATGGATTGTGGAGGAATATGAAGAGGCAGATTGTGGAAGGACTTGAGTGACAAGATCACTAAAGAACCAGCAAAAGAAAATAGAAGAGGAAGCCTCTTGTGGTTTCTGAGTGGAGGAATGGCACGATTAGGGCAGTGCAATAGGCATATAACCTGGGCAGTGGTTTGAAGAAAGGATGGAAGGACAGAGACAGACTGACAGTGGGATGGCCATTTAGGCAGCATTACAATTGTCTTTAGGACAGAGGTCTCCAATGTGGTCTGAATCAGATTGAAATGTAATGAAGTCAAAGTGTGTCTTCCATCCCAGGGATCTTTATATATGTTTTAATGCCCTATTTCAGTTTGAGTTCGACACCACTGGTCTAGAAGGGAAGAGAAATGGGGTGGGGTGTGGCAGAAGTAGAGAACAGGCAATGGTTAAGAGACTCCATAGAGGTAGTTCAAGCAGTTACTGAGAGAGAAGATAAGATAATCTGGAGATCATGAGCCTGGTGGACTGGTGGTGGTAGTGCCACTAACAGAAAGAGTCAAATTAAAGGGTGGGTGAGGGGTGGGTGTGAATATAAGTACCATTTTATCTCATGTCCTATTTGATGTAGGACACCCAGGTGGAGATTTGGGAATAGGATGGATCTTAGGAAGAAGCTGAAGAAATAGGGCTTGTGAGATGGATCGTATCCGGAGGGCCATGCATAAAAGGAGTCTGCACTCTAATTTTCCCTCTCACAAGCAGTCATTAAGTTTCTGCTTGATGATCTATAGTGTAGGCTGGCAGAGAGATGGGACAGGAGCCCACTGCCTCCCAAGGCAGCCCAGAATTATGGCCAGCTCTGAAAAGTGTCCTGCTTAGAAGCATATACTGATGCTATGGGAATGGATACAAGCATTATGGAAACATGATTCTCCCTGTCTATGGCAGTCACTTATTTGTCATGATATCTGGAAATAACGTTAGTGTCCATTTATGATAATACAGGTGTAGTCAGTGGTTGGTGAGAAGGAAAGACTCTTCACTGGTCTTTAAAAAATAAAGTCCTTTAAGATTTAGCAAGTCTATGATTCTATGAAAACCTCGAATATTTGGTACATATATTGCAACTGAAATTTCGCAAGGCACTTTACACATTGTCTCATATATATGCAGGCAATTAGGTGGCACAGAGGATAGAGTACCCAGACTGGAGTCAGGAAGACATGCTCTAAACCATGTCTCCCTCCCTCCCCAAGATATCATGTAATGTGATATGGGTTCTACACATACATTCCTATTAAACACATTTTAACATGAGTCATGTTGCACAGAAAAATTATAATGAATGGGAGAAGCCGTGAGAAAGAAAACAAAATAAAAAAGAAAGTAGTCTGCTTCACTCTGCATTCCAACTCCATAGTTCTTTCTCTGAATGTGGATGGTATTTTCCATCATGAGTCTTTTGGAATTGTCTTAGGTCCTTGCATTGCTGAGAAGGGCCAAATCTATCAAAATCAGTCACTGCGTACTGTGGTTGTTACTGTGTACAATGTACTCCTGGTTCTGCCCACTTCAATCAGCATCAGTTCATATAAGTCTTTCCAGGATTTTCTGAAGTCTGACTGTTCATCATTTCTTATAGCACAACAGTATTCCATTACATTCATATACCACAGCTTGTTCAGCCATTCCCCAATTGGTGGGCATTCCCTCAATTTCCAGTTCTTGGCCACCACAAAAAGAACTGCTATAAATATTTTTGAACATGTGGGTCTCTTTCACATTTTTATGATCTCCTTGGGATACAGTCCTAGAAGTAATATTGCTGGGTCAAAGGTGATGCACATTTTTATAGCTCTTTTGGCATAGTTCCAAATTGCTCTCCAGAGTGGTTGGATCAGCTCAAACCTCCAACTTTTCCACATCTTCTCCAACACTTATCATTTTCCTGCTTTGTCATATTAGCCAACTTGATAGGTGTGATGTGGAACCTCAGAATTGTTTTGATTTGCCCCTCTCTAATCAATACTAATTTAGAGCATTTTTTTCCTATGATTGTAGATAGCTTTAATTTCTTCCTCTGAAAACTGCCTGTTCATATCCTTTGACCATTTATCAATTGGGGAATGACTTGTATTCTTATAAATTTGACTCAGCTTTTTTAGAAATGATGGCCTCAGACATTTTCTATCTGTGTGACCATCAACAACTCACTTAGCCCTGATTACCTCAGTTTCCTCATCTCTAAAAAATGAGCTGGAGAAGAAAATGGCCGACCACTCTAGTGACTTTACCAAAAAACCCCCCTATGAATTTGCAGAGTCTAACATGATGGAAAACGGCCCCAAAATATGTACATTCACAATAGTTGTAGGAGGTAAGTGCTAGTATTATCCCCATTTTATAGATGCAGGAATTGAGGCAGATAAAGGTTAAGGGACAGGCCTAAAGCCACATCTAAATTTGGGTCTTGTGATTCCAGGACTAGTGCTTTATGAACTGAGCCCCCTAGGGGCCTAAGTAGCAAGTCTGACGTAAGGCTTTCTCTTACAAGACTACTTTGGATTGGGGGGTACTCTGGGTTGAGGTACTAGGAAAAGCTAATGTGTCAAACTCAAATCAAAACAAATTTGCAAAAGGCTTAGAAATAAAAAAAAAAAAGACAGAAAGCTAGTGCCTTCCTACTTCTTTACTGTGTCTGTCTTGTGGTAGATTAAAAGGAAAAAGAAACTAAGGTTGCTCTGGACTTTAGAACTGTTGGTTACAGAAAGTACAGCTGCCTTTGAATAACTAACTCCCAAGGTTTTGTTCTGTGACTTTTCTTTCCCTCACCCCCACCCTCTCTTACCATTTTATCACCTCTTCTAGAACAAAGGTGTCTTTAATATCTACTCCCCAACTTTGGTTTTGTGTCAAAATTTTTAAAATTCTGACTCTAAGGGGATTTCAAGATATATAAAGTCAGAGAAAAATCTAAAGCTTCCTTCCTCCTAAGTAGCCCAAACTTTTTGTTTTGTTTTTGTATGTTCCTTTTTGTATTTCTGGGATAAGCTGAAGCCAGTTCTGTCCCAGGTACATAGAAAGCCAACTTTACGATATTAAAAGCAATCTTCACCCCTACGCCCTCCATAATGCTCAAACTGAGGGAGGATTATTTATGTTTCTTTCCTACCTACCCTACCTTCACCTCCTAATTAATTTCCTAGATCCAATCTTTGCTTTTAAGCTTTCCCACCAATTGTCCTGTCTTTATTTTGTTGCTAATCATCATTCTGTTCAACTAAAATAATTACTACACTTTCTTTTAAACGCATTTCCATCATTATTGGAGATCTGTGAACTTGGTAATTCTTTGGGTGCAGGGAACCTTAGCTCTGGTCCTGGAATAGGACCACCAGTATTAGCAGAACCTGACCCTGTGGATATAATCATTTGGGGAGATAGCATGAGACGTCCCCCCCTCCCCTTCCATCTCTTTTCTTTGTGCTATGTTGCCTAATTAACAAGATGTTAAATAGCTAAGCTGACTTTTGGCAAGCTTCAGAAATGATCTGTCATAGAAGAAACTATTAACTAGGTTAGACACTGTCCACAAATTTACTCACATAACACACACACACACACACACACACACACACACACACCCACACACACACATATATGCTATCTTGGCCCAAAGCCAAGAAGTGACATTTATTGATAATAAAGGTATTTGACATCCCTGGATTTAAAATATAGATGGGATTGATAAGGATATGTTTAACTGTTAAAAAAAAAAAGCACAACTGCAGTCATGCCATTTTAGGATATGAGACAAAGTCTTAGAAAGAGTAGTTTAATCACTCAAGAAGGGACCCTTACTTGAAGCATAAGCCACCCAGCTCCTGAGATTGAATTGTGCCTTTTAAGGGTTATTCTAGGAGCATAGTCAATCATTTTGCTGTCCAATGATGTTGCTTTCCTCTCTCTCAGTCAGAAAAGTCATATTTAAAACGATGAGAAGGTGTTAAAATCTACTTAGCACCTAATTTGTAGTTATATTTTATAACTACATTAATTAAGATAAAGGGATCAAGTCCCCCGATCTCTTACAACTGTATTGGTATAAAATAATTAAATGACACCGTGTTTAATAAAGCACCCAGATTTCTGAGAATGACTTTATTGAGAGCATATTAAAAATATAGTTTAAAAGAGTACAGTGAAAAGCAGAATGAGTGAGGTCCATATGCATTGGTGCGCAGCTTCCTGTCTTTTTACTGCCAGCATTCCCATATAAACTCTGAAAACAATCTCTCAGTTCAGAAAAAAATCTCGGATGCGATATAACAGTCTGACTAACTACATTCACTTTGGGTGATAGTGAAATCAAGTGTGTTCTAACTGAAAGCAGAGTGATTACCATTTACTTACAGGGAAAGTCTCCTAGAGAAAAGTCCTAGAGGAAAAAGAGTCATGACTTCCTGAACTTTCTTTCCCCAGGCATAAAGTTTCTCCTGTTCTTAGGAAGACAAAGTCCAAAGGAAGATATGGAAATCGGTGACTCTCCAACGATCCCTTCTCAACAGAGATCACAAGAAGAAACTTTCTGGTCCAAATACAAAATCCCCCTTGGCATAACCTTAGTGGGAGGAATAATGTTTTTAATTGGATCCTTTATTTTAGCAATTGCTTCTTCTGGCTACATTCTTCAATACTTTGTCTTAGGAACAACTTGCCTTTTCATTGGCCTGTCTGCTGCAGCTGGTGGACTTATACTGATGGGTTTCATGTATCAGAAGGAGTTGTTCAGACCTTTGAGCCTTTTGGAATTAAATACAACCCAAGTCGCAAGGGGAACACAAACGTCTACCACATCGGAGGATACAACTGAAGCCACTACTGAGATTTAAAAATTTTTTACCTTTATAATTCATGACAGTCTCCATCTACAAAAATTTCACCGTGGCTAAGTTTGTAGGAAGGTCCGACTTTGCACAGGATCTGAATCAAACCAAAGTTCTCTGCCCTGTTCCCAGGAAGTGGGTCTAGTTGTTCACTTAGAAAACCAAGGCTTGAGAGAACATAAAGCATGAAGAGTATTCCTGAGGATGTCTAGGATGGAGACAATACTACAGAAGGTGCTGCCCTGAGGAAGGGAAGGTGGGGAAACATAGAGCTGATGAGAAAATGGGAGACACAATGGATATTACATAGCTTTGTGCCCTCCAGCCCCTCCAAACCCAAGTGTCCACACATTTCACCGTCATGGCAGGGCTGCAGCTCAGTTTGGTATGACCTAGTGATGTCACATTGGAGCATTTCATACAAGTTTTTAATAACTTTCTCTCATATAAATTAAATTAAAATTAAAATTCTCCATTTTTAATAAGTGTTATAGTCTTTAGCATCCAGTGTTTTCCTTTGATTTAAACATGATTTCCCTAAATTCTACATATTTGGAGGGTGGGGGAGAACTTTTAGGGCTTGAATGTCTGTCTAAGCTCCAAGTCTGCTTTTATGCCACTGTAGTCGGGCTCCCGGTCATTTGTGAAAGTGTTACACGAGGCAGAATAGAGGTGAACTCAATGGTGAGGGTGGCGTATTTTGTACCTAGGGCTGGGAAGAACTTGACAAGTCAGGTAGTTATTCAGCCTGCCAGAACAAGAGTTTTAAATGATCTAAACTTTCCTCACAAGAAGCTTAGACCTGCCCCTTTGAAACTTCCAGCCATTGGTCCTCTTTATCCTTTGTGTTCAAATGAAAACCCCTGTGACCTGTTAAAATGGCAGAAAACCGAGGTCCAAAAGGGGACCTGGGAGGAGCCAGAGTCTGACCCCACTTGACAAAGATTATGCTGCATTTTTGCCTGAGAAGGAGCTTGCAAGCTGGAGCAGTGAGACAAGGTTCACGCCTGCTAAGAAGGAAGTTACAAAGGGTGAGGTGTTTATGCTTATTTGAGGTGTTTAGGATATATGGCTAAGTCAGGATTTATGGAGAAATCCCTGGCTAGCAATGAACAAACCCCAGTCCCCAGCCCTAGCTGTCCTGTCCTGTCCCTTATTCCAGTCAACGTCAGCTCTCCCACACAAGGTCCCACTCCAGACCTGCCTGCCCCTCTCACTGTGCCCTCTGGAAGGCCTGCTCCATCATGAATGTATTTCCCTGCATCTTAAAACTTCTTTTATTATTTTGCACCTTCTATTTTTTCTTATGCTCATGGAGACAAGGATACTTCCTGAAGGTATTCCAGTACTGTATCGATTTTTCTCTATACCCCCCCACTTCCCAATCAGTGGCAGAGGTGGGAGAGCCAGAATACTCCTTGTTGCCCATTGCCAAACCAGACTCTGACTTTACTTCTCCTTCAGGGTCATAATATCCAAATTTATCAAAAATCAAGCTCCTGGTGGTCATTACCTACTGACCCCCAGGGCTTTCTCCCTCTTTCAATGAGTTCAATGTCTGACTCATGGTCTTTCAACCCTGCTTCCTTTATGCTAGGGGACTTCCACATAGATACCCATATTCCCTTGAACACCCTAACTTCCTAATTCCTCAATCTATTTGGTTCTAATGATCACCTCTCCCACTTCTTTTTATCCTCACCCAGAGATGAGCCTATTCTTAATCTTGCCAGCCCTCACAATTATTCCCCTTTGACGTTAATAAATTCAAAAATTCATTTCTCTTAACCAGCCAGTAAGCATTTATTAAACACCTGCTATCTTCCAGGCACTGTGCTAAGTGCTGTAGTTTCCAAAAGAGGTAAATGAATGTCCCTGACCTCAAGGA
>NW_027185616.1:13358434-13361483 GCF_028583685.1 Petaurus breviceps papuanus
CCAAGTCATAACTTCTTGAACTTTCTTTCCCCAGGCATAAAGTTCATTTTCTTGAGAAGAAAAGGTTCAAGTAAAACATGGAAGCCACAGATGCTCTACTGGTCACTTCCCAAGAGCTCTCACAAGAAGGTACTTGCTGTACCAAATATAGAAAACCGCTCACCAAGGCTTCAGCGGGAGGAACAATGTGTGTAACTGGCATTGTTATCTCAATAGTCACTGTCGTTCGTCCCATTCCTCAGTTTGTCTCTTTGGGATCCGCTGTTTTTTGCGTTGGCCTCTCTCCTATTACTATTGCAGTTCTGCTGATGATTCTCATAGATGAAATGCTGCTGTGGAGACCTGTGAGAGTTACGGAGCTAAATGCAATGCAATCCCCTGTCCCGATGCAGAGCAGAAGACAAAGCTTCGCCAGAAGGAGGGACACAAGCCCAGCCCCAATCATGATGTCCAGCAGAGCCCAAACTTCCTCCACAGCAGAAGACACGACTGAAGCCACTAGTGAGGTTTAAACATTTTTACCTTTTAAATTTCACACAAATCTAAATCTGCTAAAACTTCACAATGGCCAAGTTTGCAGGAATGTCCAACTTTGTGCTGAATCTGAATCAAACCAAAACTCTGCCCTGCTCCCAGGGACAGGGTCTAGCTGTTCCCTTAGAAAATCAGGGCTAGAGAGAGTACAGAACATGAAGAAGACTCCTGCTGATGCCTAGGCTGGAGCAACAGACAGGGACCACACTCCAGAGGAGGGGGGAGGGGGAGCCTGAGAGGTGAGGAGAGAGTGGGGGCCCCAGAAGGGATGGTGTGCATTCTATGTCCTCCAGCCCTCCACACCTGTTCACAGCCATGGCTGGGCTGCAGCTCATTTGCTCTGTTCCTTGGTATGAACTTAAAATCTGAGGCTAAAACCTGGGCCCCTGTTGGTGATGAGATGGAAGCAGGTGCCTTTGAGGTCATTATCACCCAGATGTTTGTAACCAAGTCCTCCTGCTGGGGGCTGGAGGGGGCATTTGTGCTGCTGTTGCCCTTAACCCTCTGCTGCCCATTCTCAGCTGGCCACATGGGAAACAGGGAAGGGACAAAGGGAAGAGGGGTTTCTCACAAGTACTCATATTTCAGGCCATCTTCTGCATTGCTCCTCCAGCCAAGAATTATATCAGGAAGTTGTTTTTCAGAAGGAAGCCTTGGTCAGAGTGGTGGTCCCTAAATGTTTTCTGCAAGTTATCATTGGAATGTTCTGCATAACTTATTTTCATCATTTCAGGAATGTCATTGTGACCAGGCCAAATCTTCTCACTTGGAGTTCCCAGGTCCTCACAGACTTTGTTGGTCTGGGCAACCTGATTTCCTTGGAAATAGGTGTTTCTAACTTAATAGATCTGCAAATGTATATCCCACCAATCACATGTGCATTGCAGTGTCATGTTCCTTGGTCCCTGTTAATGGCTCTGGGACCTGGTACCACAGGGTCACCACTACCAGCATGTAAGCTTTTAACAGTGAGCTATATTCTCCGGCCAAACCCAGATCACCAACATTTTAAATGCTCCCTGAGGAGCAGGTAGGAGAACTTCAGGCTCTGTGGAAAGATGCGGTTGTCAGGAAGATGCTTCACCCTTCACAGACGCTGGATCATCAGTGCCTTCACTTCCCCTGGCAGGAAGGGCTGCTTCTTTGTCTCCAGGAGGCTCCTGAGGTCATCTCCACATAATTCATCACGATGGAGATCTTGGCCACGTTGCTCCCCAGCAGGATCTCCCACACAGTGACATCTGGCTGTTCGGTGTTCAGGATGGTCCTGACTTCCCTGATGGAGATAATCAGGAGGGTGTCTTTCTCCTTTGTCATCTTCAACCATTTCAGATACAGTTTCAGCAGGCTTTATATGCTTTGGTTTGCACAGCACAGGGCATGTGCCTTCTTTATTTCTCTTCAGACTCCTGCTTCAGCTCAGTGGGAGATGGGTCTGGAGAGTTGGGATGTAACCTCCTTCCACCATGGGGCTGGGTTACAGCACCCCCCCCCCACTTCTCTCTCTCCCACATCTCCGTCAGACCTTGACTCTGTAACAACTGAGCTATGGTTTCCCCTCTCCTGTTCTTCCTCTTCACTCACTTCTTCAGCAGACAGATTAGACCCTTCCTCAGAATGCCTGCCTGCAGGCTCCTCCCCTCTTGCCCTGCTGAGCCCTCCCTGCTGCCCTCTTCTTCCTCCTCTGAGCCAGATCCAGACGCTGCTGCTGAGGACTCAGCTGAGCTGCTCTTCCTCTTGCTCTGCTGATGTCTCTTAAGCCTGTCTTCCAGTTTTTCTGCTTTGCCTGGCTTCCTGCCGTGCCCTTCAGCAGTCTTCTTGCAATGTTGTCATGCGCAGAAACTTCTCTTCTGGCCTTTAGCTCTCTCTCTGTGCCTCGTCTCAGAGTCTCTGCCATTCCTTCTGTTCCCTTCCTCCTTCTGTCGCTCCCTCATCTTTCCTTCTCATTCTCTCTTTAGCTCCATCTCTTCAAGATGATCCTTCCCCCTCCTGGAATGTTCTCAAGCCACGTTCCTCCTTTTCTACCTTTCCCCTTCCCACCAAGCTTTATCCCGCTCCTCCCAAGGCCTTTTCCACAGCTCATGTTCTCACTCCTCTTTCACCCTGGCATGTTCCATACTGCCACATGATGGTGATGCCTGTCTTTCTCTATCCTTTTCTCATGAATCCTGTGATAAGCTTTTCCCCTTATAAGGCACTTGCTGGAGTGGTTTGATGGTCAAGGAGTCAGCTTCTTCACCTCTATCTTCCACAGAATCTTCCTGCTTATAAGGTGGATTCCATGTTGTTATCTCCATGGGCTGACCTCTCAACTTCCCCTTTTCTAGGAAATCTCACTTGGAATCTTCATCAGAATATTTAATGTGTTTTTCACTCTGCCTTCTCTTCTTGTTTCTTCCTTCCCTTCTTTTCCTGAAGCATTTCATCTAAAGTTTTCCCTTTCCAAAATCCTTTTCATCATCCATTTGACACACATACTCTCTCTCTCTCTCTCTCTCTCTCTCTCTCTCTCTCT
>NW_027185616.1:13361583-13362144 GCF_028583685.1 Petaurus breviceps papuanus
CTCTCTCTCTCTCTCTCTCTCTCTCTCTCTCTCTCTCTCTCTTTCTCACTGTACCTACCACTCCCAACAGCACAGTTGCTGCCCACCCAGAGACTGGGGAGAAGCAGCATCGAGTGCCGGAGAGGAGTGCATTCCCCATTTGACATGACCTGGTGATGTCACATTTGAGCTTTTCATCTAAGTTTTAAGAAACCTTCTCTCACACAGTTTTGAACACTAAAATTGTACATTTTAAATAAATATTATAGTCTTTTTCATCTGTGGTGTTTGCCTTCTACCTAAATATGATTTCCCTAAATTCTACATTTTGGGGGCCAGGAAGAACTTTTATGGCTTGAATGTCTGTCTACGCTCTAAGATTTCTTCCTCTGAGGTCAGACCCCAGAGCATTTCTGCAATTATTACACAACAGGCAGAGCTGAGGTGATCTCAGGTTGTGTGGGTATGGTCCTTTGTACCTGGGGCTAGTGAGAACATCAGAAGTTAGATACCAATTCCACCTCCCTAAGCAACTATCTTAAGTCCTTTCCTGGTCTTTCCTTACAAAAGCTTGGATCTGGC
>NW_027185616.1:13362154-13374691 GCF_028583685.1 Petaurus breviceps papuanus
ATGAGAAAGTGCCATCTCACTCAGGCAAAAGGAGGTGTCAGTAAAATAAGGAGGCAACCTGTTGGCCCAGTGGGTAATGCTGGGTCTGGAGTCAGGGAGACCTGAGTTCAGATGCAGCTTTGGACTCCTGGCACCTGTGATGGCACAAAGCCTCTGTGTTTCAGGTTCCTAGTACTTCAGTGGAAACAACAATAACATTTTCCCAGAATTGTGGTGAGAATAAATGAGAATATAAAGTGGTCTAACAATTGCTAGCTGGTACTGTCGTTCCTATGCAATTTAATAAACTTTTTAAAAGTGTCAGGCACTGAACTAAGTATTGGGGATAAAAATATAAGCAACAAGCAAGACATTCCCTGACCTCAAGAAGGTTACATTCCAATAGGGAAAGACAACATGAAGAGGAGCTAAACATTGTGAAAGGAAGTTTGAGAAGAATTGTGCCACTCACCTGGAGGCAGGGTTGTGAAGTCTGGCAGCCAGGAATCCCTATTGGAGGATGGGAAATGAAATAAAATAATGAATAGGAGAAACATTTATTATAGAAAAAAAAAAGATTAGAGTGAAAAGGTCAGTTTTGGCCCCAACAGCCAGGCCACTGTTTTCTGGGAAAAGAACTGATGTGCTTGTGGGCATTCCAACAGGAAGCAGAGACACTACCCTCTCCCACCTGCCCTCCTCCCTCCCCAAAGACCTCTTCTGGAAGTAAGCCAGGCCATTCAAGCACCTGGTGGCTTACTGTCATAATCTCACCACTGCCCACCTAAAGAACATAATTTCTACGTGCCCACTCTTCTGAGTCACCCCCAACCCCTGTGCCCGATCCTCCTGCCTCCTGATCTGGTCCCAAAACTCCCTATGTCATACCTCTTCTTCCCTTGCCCCTTGTGAGTCTGATTTCTGTGACCTCCCAGGATATAATGTCACTTCCTCCCACAGTGTTGAGACTTGGAGGAGGAATTTGAACAGTACAAACACCTCTCTCCCTTAGCAAACTTCTCTCCATCTTTTCTTATGCCTCCTATACTCACTTCTCAATGAGTCACAGTGTTGCCAGCCCTTTTACTCTCCTCATCCCCTTTATACTGAAGCCCTGGCTACCAATGAACAAAGCCTCCTCCCCAAGCTCTAGCTGTCCTCTCTCTTATTCCAGTCCACTTCAGCTCTCCCACACAAGATGCCACTTCAGACCTGCCCTTTCACTGTGCCCCCTGAAATGCCTGCTCCATAATGAACACATTTGCTTGCATCTTAAATTTCTTTTATTTTTTGCTCCTATTTTTTCTGATACTCACTGAGGCATGGGTTCTTTCTTCCTGTATGGGATGCATTTTCTCTATACCTCCCACTCCCCTGTCATTGGTGGCATTGGGGGAGTCAGAATATTCCTTGTTCCCATTCCTAAAGTTAGACTCTGCCTTTAATGCTCCTTTGGGGCCATAATATCCACATTTATCAACAAAACAAGCTCCTGGTGGACATTATCTACCAATCCCCAGGCTTTCTCCCTCTTTCTTCAGTGAGTTCAATGTCTGGCTCATGGTCTTTCAACCCTAATTCCTGTATACTAGGGGACTTCCACATAGATGCCCATGTTCCCTTGAAGACCCTAATTTCCTAATTCCTCAATCTATTCATTCCCATGATCATCTCTTCCACTCCTTTTAACCTACACATAGAGAGATGAGCCTACTCTTAATATTGCCAACACTCACAAATATTCCACTTTGATGTTCATAAATTCTAAAACTCATTTCTCTTAACAAATGAATAAACATTTATTATTGCCTACTATGTTCCAGGCACTGTAATAAGTGTTGTAGATTCCAAGAGGCAAAAGAAAGTTCCTGTCCTCAAGGAGTTCATAACATGATGGGGGAGACACCCAACAAACAAATATATGCAAACACAGTATATACAGCATAAATAGGAAATAATTGAGAGGTGAGATACCAGAATTAAGAAGCGTTGGGAAAGGCTTGGTGTAGAAGATGGGATTTTAGTTGGAACTTAGAGAAATCCAGGGAAGCCAGGAAGTCCACAGGAGCAGGGAAAGCCTTCCAAGCATAGGGGACAGCTAGAGAAAACGTCCAGACCTGGGAAATGGAATGTCTTGTACAATGGTGCAACATGAAGGAGCCCAGAGTCACTAGATCAAATAGTACATAATAATGATTATCATTTATCACTTTACAAATCTATTTAGAAAAGTTTGTGAATTACTTCCTCAAGGTTTGAAATGTAAAAAAGAATTTCAACAGGTAGTTTAAAATTCTGTGAACTGAGGTCAAAGATTTACAGAAACCATATAGTCTTACTAAATACTTGGGTTTCTAAACATACATACATTCTTGAGATTCTAAAGCAAACAGCTCTGTGAAGGAGGCTAAATGTAGTCTGTTTCTTCTTACACCCAACTTCATAAGCACCTTCTAGCTGCAGAGTATTGTAGTTGGCACTGGAAAAGACAGAAAATGGAAATAAGACAAAGTACTTGATTTCAGAGAGCTAAGACTATATTAGGGGAATAGGACAAACATGCAATTAAGCATAATATTGATGTTGGAAAGGATCATGACTAAACAAAACATAGAGAGGTTCACAGGAGATAAAATGTCCAACTTCCCATCCTTCCTACCATTCTTTCATCCTTCTTTCCTTTATTCCTTTCATTTTTCCTTCCTCCCTCCCTCCTTGCCTTCCTTTCTTCCTTCTTACTCTTTCCTTCCATCCTTTCTTCCTTCTTTTATTTCTTGCATTAATTTTTTCTTAATTTGGATAATACAGGAATTTGTTTAGCATAAATATACATATTTGCAAAAAATTGAGCCCCTCCTCCTTCCTCAGTGGGTGGGGGAGAAAATTCAGAATTGAAAAGAAAATGAAATTGAATTTTAAAAATAACAGCAGTAGAAAGAGATGAATGGTAAGTGCCAGAGAGCTATCATACAGGTGCTAATCAAGGTTATTAAATTAGGAAAATTAGTTAAATTAGGAAAAACAGATACACCAGCTTTGTTTAGCAGCTTCTTTTCTTTCAGTCCTGCCCCCAACATTTCATGGAGGAACTCCTTTAATTCTTAAATGAAAGTCAATACAACTACAAAAGGGGTCTATCAATTTGTCATTTTATGCATACTTTCTTTCACAATCAGATGCCAGCTAGAAAGCTGACAGATATTTGCTTATAATTGCTCTCGAGAAGAGTTCCTTCATCAATTAAAAATTGAAGAATTAAATCATTGGCTTAATTCAGGAAAATATTCCCTTGATCTTTCCAGAGATTCACCTGAGAATCCACGATATTCTAATCACCTGCTCAGGACTGTGCCTCCTATAAATGGAGACAGACGATGCAAGATCTGCTAAAGAGAGGAGTTTTCCTTGGGTTGGAGTCACTGGTTGTTTCCGAAGGCTGCTCTCTCAGATCCTGGACTTTTGTCACCCAGTCACCTGAAGAAAATAAGCCAGGTAAGTGAAACAAGATTATTTCATAAATGAACACCTTGTTTATTCTACTTTTCTCTGCAACCAATCTCTCCTCCACTCCCTCCCTCCCAGCCCGCCAGAAGCACTCATAAAATATTGCTGCTTTTGATTAAAAAATATTTGCAAATTCCTTTGCATATCCTGAATGATGATGCTTGCTGATCCTCAGAAACTACACTTCTACAGGCTAGCAGTTTCCTGCAAATATTTAAAAAGAAGTCAAGTTCCAACCTGTTCTGTTCTCTTCACCTCCTCTTAACCCTCACCTTCTTCACACCCTCCCCTGTGTCTATCTGACACAAAATGGGTTGCAATATCAATGTCTTATTTTCCGTCTGAGTGAAAATTTCTCTATTTTAGTAAATGATCCAGACAAAAACGAATTTCTCCTTAACTCATTTTAAATTGACTGGGAGTAACTGCTTTAGATACTATCATGTTAAAAAATCTTTGTAGCAATTAGCAAGATCCCAAGTCTGTTTAAAATGAATGTTTTCTAAAGGGAACATTCTGTTTCTTTTTAGGAGATGGACCCCAGATGAGGGGCAATAGTCTTCTCACTAATGAATGTGGGTTATCCATTCAAGTGCTTGGATGGTTTAAGACTCGGATGTTTCACTTATTTCAATTATCAAAACCATAACCTATGAATGATACTTAAAGGCAAAGAGAATTTTCTTCTTGTAACTGACTTGGGTTTCAGTTTGGCTTCTCTGAGGAGTCCTGAATCAATTCATTAAACATTACTTAAGCCCCTACTGTATTCGGGTCCCTGGGAAAAGAGTGATGAATAAAACACTCCTGGTCTTTCGTAGCCTGCACTGTAATGTCGGAAAGACATAAGACACATCTCCCTCAGACAGAAGGGTAGAAAAGAAAAATGCAAAGGAGAAGGTCAGGCAAAATAGTATGACAAACTTCAGGTATAAGTACTTGACTCAGGGAAAGCTTCTTCCAGGAAGTAATAACTATGTTGCCCTTGGAAGAAGGGAAGAGACTTCTATAGATTGGGGAAGAAAGGAGAATCCATCCCAGGCTTGGAGATAATGAGCCAAGGCATAGAGACTGGTAAAGGTTAGGTATATTAGCTAGAATGTAGAATACTCAAAAAAAGATGAGAAAAGTAGATAGTGGAGGAATATAAGGAGGCAGATTGTGGAAGGCCTTGAGTGACAGGATCACAAATGAACCAGCAAAAGAAAGTAGAAGAGGAAGCCTCTTGTGGTTTCTGAGTGGAGGAATGGCATGATTAGGGCAGTGCAATGGGCATATAACTTGGGCAGTGGTTTGAAGAAAGGATAGGAGGACAGAGACAGACTGACAGTGGGATGGCCATTTAGGCAGCATTACACTTGCCTTTAGGACAGAGGTCTCCAATGTGGTCTGAGTCAGATTGAAATGAAATGAACTCAATATGTGTCCCTCATCCCAGGGATCCTTACATATGGTTTAATGCCCGAGGTCAACACCACTGGTCTAGAAGAGAAGAGAAATAGGGTGGAGTGTTGTAGCAGTAGAGAACAGGCAATGGTTAAGAGACTCTCTAAAGGGAGTTCAATCAGTTACTGAGAGAGGAGATAAGCTAAGATAATTTGGAGATCATGAGCCTGGTGGACTGGTGGTGGTAGTGCCACCAACAGAAAGATCCAAGTTCAAGAGTGAGTGAGGGGTGGGTGTGAATATGAGCACCATTTATCTCATGTCCTATTTGATGTAAGACACCAGGGTAAAGATCCTGATCCAGCAGAGATGGAAAGTATCCTGAGGGCTTTCTAGTCTAGCCCATGCACAAAAGGAATCTGTACTTTAACTTTCCCTCCCACAAGCAGTAATCAAGCCTTGAGGCTTGAGGATCTAAAGTGTAGGCTGGCAGAGAGATGGGGCAGGAGCCCACTGCCTCCTCCCAAGGCAACTCTGAAAAGTGCCCTGCATAGAAGGAAACACTGATGCTATGGGGATGGATAAAAGTGTTATGGAAACATTCTCCTTGTCTATGGCAGTCACCTTTTAATTTGTCATGATATCTGGAAATAATTTTATTAGAGGCCATTTATCATAAAAAAAGGCATAGTCAGCTGTTGATGTGAAGGAAGTACTCTAGACTGGTCTTTATAAAACAAAGTCCTTAAAGACCAAACAGGTCCAGTAGTCTATGAAGTCTTAAATATAACAGTTGGCACATACATTACAATTGAAATTTTGTAAGACACTTCACACATTATCTCACATGTATACAGGCAGCTAGGTTGGACAGTGGATAGAGTGTCCAGACTGGACTTAGGAAGACTCATGTTCCTAAGTTTAAATCTGGCCTCAGACATTTCCCATCTGTGTGACCATAGACAAGTCACATAGCCCTGTTTGTCTCAGTTTCTTCACCTCTAAAATGAGCTGAAGAAAATGGCTGACCACTCTAGTGACTTTACCAAGAAACCCCCCTATGGGATCACAGAGTCAGACATGTCTGGAAAATGACTCAAAAACATGTTCACTCACAACAGTGGTAGGAGGTAAGTGCTATTATTGTTCCCCCTTCATAGATGAAGAAATTGAGGCTGATAGAGGTCAAGGGACAAGCCTAAGGCTATATCTATATTTGGGTCTTGTGATTCTAGGACCAGGGCCCTATGAACTGAGCCCCTTAGGGGCCTAAGTAGCAAGTCTGACATAAGGCTCTTACAAACTACTCCGAATTGGGGGGTACTCTGGGTTGAGGTACTAGCAAAAGCAAACGAATTAAACTCAAGGCAAAATAAATTCTCAGAAGGTTTAGCAATTTCCAAAAAAGAAAAAAGAAAAGAAAGAATGCTAGTGTCTTTTCCTACTTCTTTACTGGGTCTGTCTTATGGAAGATTAGGAGGAGGAAGGAACTAGGGTTGCTCTAGTCTTTAGAACTGTTGGTTTCCGAAAGTACAGCTGCTTTTGAGTAACTCCCAAGTTTTTGTCCTGTGACTTTCTCTCCCTCACCCCCACCCTCTCTTATCAAATTCACAAAGCTGGAAACCTGGCTCTAGGACTATTAAACTTTGATCTTGGAGTCTGTTAGAATTTGGGGGTTCAAAGTATTCTTTGCTGCTGACTCTAGGGACACACTTCTTTTTTCCCCCTTTTTTGGTCTTTATTAATTGGTTTGTTTACTTTTAGTTTACAAGATTCAGTTCCACAATCCCTTGAGTTTCAAATTTTCTCTCTCTCTGCTCCCTTTCCCCCACTGGCAGCATGCAATCAAGTATAGGATCTGTAAATACTTTCACGTTAGACATTAGTCAGGTTATAAAGAAGGATTGTATCGGGTGGAATGAACAATGGGAAAGAGAAAACAAAACAAGAAAAAAAAGAGAGCAGGTAGTTTGATTCAATCTGCATTCAAACTCTGTTCTTTCTAGTTCTTTCTCTGAATGTAGACATCTCTCTCCATCACGAATCTTTTGGAGTTGTTTTATAACCCTACATTGCTGAGAAGAGTCCATTCTATCAGAGTTGGTTGTCACACATACAATGTGTCTGTAATTATATACAAATTTCTTCTGGTTCTGCTCTCCTCACTCATCATCAGTTCATATAAGCCTCTCCAGGTAAATATGAAGTCCGTCTGCTCCTCATTTCTTATGGCACAATAGTATTCCATTACGTGCATATGCTACAACTTGTTCAGCCATTTCCCAATTGATGGGCATCCCCTTAATTTCTAATTCTTTGCCACCACTAACTATAAATATTTTTGTACATATGGGTCTTTCTCCCACTTCTATGATCTCTTTGGGATACAACCCTACAAGTGGTATTGCTGAGTCAAAGGGTATGAAATTATTTATAGCCCTTTGGGCATAGTTCCAGGTTGCTCTCCAGAATGGTTGAATCAGTTCACAACTCCACCAGCAATGCATTAGTGTTCCAATTTGCCCTCATCCTCTCCAGCATTTGTCATTTTCCTGTTTTGTCATCTTAGCCAATCTGGCTGGTGAGATGTGGTACCTCAGAGTTGTTTTGATTTGCATTTCTCTAATCAATAATGATTCAGAGCATTTTTCATATGCTATAGATATCTTTAATTTCTTCCTCTGAAAACTGCCTGTTCATTTCCTCTGACCATTTATCAATTGGGGAATGACTTTGTATTCTTATAGATTTGACTTAATTCTCTGTATATTTTAGAAATGAGGCCTTTATCAGAGATATTGGTTGTAAAAATTCTTTCCCAATTTTCCACTTACCCCTTAATTTTGGTTAAATTTTGGCTTTGTACAGAAGCTTTTCAATTTAATGTAATCAAAATTATCCATTTTGCATTTTATAATGTTCTGTAATTCTTGTTTGTTCATAAAGTCTTCCCCTCTCCATAAATCTGACAGGTAAACTATTCCTTGCTTTCCCAGGTTGCTCACAGAATCAGCCTTTATACCTAGATCATGCACCCATTTAGACTTGATTTTGGCACATGGTGGTAGATAATGGTCTATGCCCAGTTCCTGACATACTATATTCCAGTTTCCCCAGCAGTTTTTGTCAAATAGTGAGTTCTTATCCCAGAAACTGGGGTCTTTGGGTTTATCAAACAAATACCATAGTCATTGACTGCTGAGTCTCTTGTACCCAATCTATTCCATTGATCCACTACTCTATTCCTCAGCTAGTACCAAGCAGTTTTGATGACTGCTGCTATATAATATGGATTAAAATCTGGTATGGCTAGGCCACCTTCCTTAGCATTTCTTTTCATTAATTCCCTTGATATTCTGGACCTTTTGTTCTTCCAAATGAATTTTGTTACTATTTTTTCTAGCTCTATAAAGTAGTTTTTTGGTAAATTAATTGGTATGGCACTAAATATGTAATTTAATTTAGGTAAAATTGTCATTTTTATTGTATTAGCTCAACTCAGAGCAATTGATGTCTTTCCAATTAGCTAGATCTGACTTTATTTGTGTGAAAAGTGTTTTGTAGCTGTGTTCATATAGGTCCTGGGTTTGTTTTGGCAGGTAGATCCCCAAATATTTTATAATGTCTACAGTAACTTTAAATGGGATTTCTCTTTCTATCTCTTGCTGTTTGATTTCGTTAGAAATATACAGGAATGCCGAGGATTTATGTGGGTTTATTTTTATATCGTGCAACTTTGCCAAACTTATTTATTGTCTCAAGTAGTTTTTTACTTGATTCTCTAAGTATATCATCATATCATCTGCAAAGAGTGATAGCTTGGCCTCTTCTTTGCCTAATTTTGATTCCTTTTTCTTTTCTAATTGCTACTGCTAACATTTCTAGTACCAGATTGAATAAGAAGAGTGATAGTCGACATCCTTGTTTCACCCCTGATCTTACTGAAAATTCTTCTAGCTTATCCCCATTACTTATAATACTTGCTGATGGCTTTAAATAGATGCTATCTATGATTTTTATTTTATTTTTGGGAGGGTGAAGGGCAGGGCAATTGGGGTTAAGTGACTTGCCCAAGGTCACAAGGCTAGTAAGTGTTAAGTGTCTGAAGTTGGATTTGAACTTAGGTCCTCCTGACTCCAGGGCCAGTGCTCTATTCCCCGTGCCATCTAGCCGCCCCAGCTACCTATTATTTTAAGGAAGACTCCATTTATTCCTATATTTTCTAGTGTTTTTTATAGGAATGGATGTTGTATTTTGTCAAAAGCAGGGACACACTTCTAATAGGTCTTTAGGATTGATTAGCTTGTCAAAAGTTTTAGGTTGGAGAACAGATTGCTTCATCATCACTAAAAGAAACCATTCGATCACTTCAGCTGGAACCAAGGTGTCTTTGATATCTACTCCCCAACCTTGATTCTGGGTCAAAAAATTTCAAGTCTTGACTTTAAGAGGATTTCAAGATATATATATAGGCAAGGGAAAACCTAAAGCTTCCTTCCAAGTAGCCAAAACTGTTTCTGTGTGCTCATTTTTGTATTAATGTGATCAGCTCTGTCCCAGGAAAATTGAAAATCAACTTCAGAGTATTAAAAACAATCTTTTCCCTTGATAATGCTCAAACTGAAGGAGGATTGTTTGGGTTTCTTTCCTACCCAGACTACCTTCACCTCCTAATTCATTTCCTAGATCCTATTTTTTGTTTTTGACTTTCCCACAACTGTTCTGTCTTTATTTTATTGCTAATCTTCATTCTGTTCAACTAAAATAATTTACTATACTTTTTTTTAAAAAAAGCAATTGGGGTTAAGTAATTTGCTCCAGGTTACACAGCCAGTTATTTCTGGGTGTAGTGCTAAGTATCTGAGCCCAGATTAGATCCCAGGTCATCCCAACACTGGGGCCGGTGCTCTTACTCACTGAGCAACCTGGCTGCCCCTAAGCAATTGGGGTTAAGTAACTTGCTCAAGGTTACATGGCCAGGTGTTTCTGGGTGGGTGCTAAGTGTCTGAGCCCAGATTCGATCCCCAGGTCATCCCCACACTGGAGCTGGTGCTATTACTTGCTGTGCTACCTGTCCGCCCCTATACTTTTCTTTAAATACATTTCCATCATCATTGGAAATTTATAAACTTACTAATTCTTTGAGTGCAGGGAGCCTTAGCTTTGGTCCTAGAATTGAACCACCAGTGGTGTTAGTAGAAACTGACCCTATGGAGACCACCAATTGGGAAGATTGCACAAGATTCCACCTCCACAATTCTAGTGCATTCTAGTTGAAAATAGAATGATTACCATTTACAGGGAAAGTCTCCTCTAGTCCTAGAGAAAAAAGTCATGACGTCTGGAACTTTTTTTCCCCAGATAGAAAGTTCATCCTCTTCTTAGGAAGACAAAGTCCAGAGGAAGATAATGGAAATCCATGATGCTCCACTGGTTCCTTCTCAACGGAGATCAAAAGAAGAAACTTTCTGGACCAAACACAAACACTCCATTGGCTTAATCCTAATAGGAGGAATACTCTTTTTAACTGGATCCCTCATCTCAGCAATTGCTTCCTCTGGCTACATTCCTAAATACTTTGCTTTAGAAACAACTTGCTTTTTCCTTGGCCTCTCTGCTGTAGCTGCTGGAATTATACTGATGGGTATCAAACATCAAATGGAGGTGTTGAGCCTTTTGAAACGAAAAACAACCCAATCCCCTGTCATGACATCAAATAGAATCCAAACCTCTGCCACAAGGCAGGTTACAACTGAAGCCACTACTGAGATTTAAATCCTTTTACCTTTTTTATTTCACAAGTCTCCACTGAAAAAACTTCACTGTGGCTAAGTTTGCAGGAAGGTCCTACTTTGCACAGAATCTGAATCAAACCAAAGCTTTCTGCCCTGTTCCCGGGTAGTGGGTCTAGTTGTTCACTTAGAAAACCAAGGCTTGAGAGAACATAAAGCATGAAGAGCATTCCTGAGGATGTCTAGGTAACAGATGGAGACAATACTACAGAAGGTGCTGCCCTGAGGAGGGGAAGGTGGGGAAACAAACACAGAGTTGATGAGAGATTGGAAGCCCCAAAAGACAGCCCCTCCAAACTCAAGTGTCTACACGTGTTCACCGTCATGGCAGGGCTGCAGCTCAGTTTGGTATGACCTAGTGATGTCACATTGGAGCATTTCATACAAGTTTTTAATAACTTTCTCTCATATAAAGTTTTAACATTAAAATTCTCCATTTTAAATAAGTGTTATAGTCTTTAGCATCCAGTGTTTTCCTTTGATTTAAACATGATTTCCCTAAATTCTACATATTTGGAGGGTGGGGGAGAACTTTTAGGGCTTGAATGTCTGTCTAAGCTCTAAGTCTGCTTTTATGCCACGGTAGTCGGGCTCCCGGTCATTTGTGAAAGTGTTACACGAGGCAGAATAGAGGTGAACTCAATGGTGAGGGTGGCGTATTTTGTACCTAGGGCTGGGAAGAACTCGACAAGTCAGGTAGTTATTCAGCCTGCCAGAACAAGAGTTTTAAATGATCTAAACTTTGCTTACAAGAAGCTTAGACCTGCCCCTTTGAAACTTCCAGCCATTGGTCCTCTTTATACTTTGTGTTCAAATGAAAACCCCTGTGACCTGTTAAAATGGCAGAAAACCGAGGTCCAAAAGGGGACCTGGGAGGAGCCAGTCTGACCCCACTTGACAAAGATTATGCTGCATTTTTGCCTGAGAAGGAGCTTGCAAGCTGGAGCAGTGAGACAAGGTTCATGCCTGCTAAGAAGGAAGTTACAAAGGGTGAGGTGTTTATGCTTATTTGAGGTGTTTAGGATATATGGCTAAGTCAGGATTTATGGAGAAATCCCTGGCTAGCAATGAACAAACCCCAGTCCCCAGCCCTAGCTGTCCTGTCCTGTCCCTTATTCCAGTCAACGTCAGCTCTCCCACACAAGGTCCTACTCCAGACCTGCCTGCCCCTCTCATTGTGCCCTCTGGAAGGCCTGCTCCATCATGAATGCATTTCCCTGCATCTTAAAACTTCTTTTATTATTTTGCACCTTCTATTTTTTCTTATGCTCATGGAGACAAGGATACTTCCTGAAGGTATTCCAGTACTGTATCGATTTTTCTCTATACCCCCCACTTCCCAATCAGTGGGCAGAGGTGGGAGAGCCAGAATACTCCTTGTTGCCCATTGCCAAACCAGACTCTGACTTTACTTCTCCTTCAGGGTCATAATATCCAAATTTATCAAAAATCAAGCTCCTGGTGGTCATTATCTACTGACCCCCAGGGCTTTCTCCCTCTTTCAATGAGTTCAATGTCTGACTCATGGTCTTTCAACCCTGCTTCCTTTATGCTAGGGGACTTCCACATAGATACCCATATTCCCTTGAACACCCTAACTTCCTAATTCCTCAATCTATTTGGTTCTAATGATCACCTCTCCCACTTCTTTTTATCCTCACCCAGAGATGAGCCTATTCTTAATCTTGCCAGCCCTCACAATTATTCCCCTTTGACGTTAATAAATTCAAAAATTCATTTCTCTTAACCAGCCAGTAAGCATTTATTAAACACCTGCTATCTTCCAGGCACTGTGCTAAGTGCTGTAGTTTCCAAAAGAGGTAAATGAATGTCCCTGACCTCAAGGAGTTGACAATATGATGGGGGAGACAACCAT
>NW_027185616.1:13374701-13412561 GCF_028583685.1 Petaurus breviceps papuanus
CCAAGTCATAACTTCTTGAACTTTCTTTCCCCAGGCATAAAGTTCATTTTCTTGAGAAGAAAAGGTTCAAGTAAAACATGGAAGCCACAGATGCTCTACTGGTCACTTCCCAAGAGCTCTCACAAGAAGGTACTTGCTGGACCAAATATAGAAAACCGCTCACCAAGGCTTCAGCGGGAGGAACAATGTGTGTAACTGGCATTGTTATCTCAATAGTCACTGTCGCTCGTCCCATTCCTCAGTTCGTCTCTTTGGGATCCGCTGTTTTTTGCGTTGGCCTCTCTCCTATTGCTCTTGCAGTTCTGCTGACGATTCTCATAGATGAAATGCTGCTGTGGAGACCTGTGAGAGTTGTGGAGCTAAATGCAATGCAATCCCCTGTCCCGATGCAGAGCAGAAGACAAAGCTTCGCCAGGAGGAGGGACACAAGCCCAGCCCCCTATCATGATGTCCAGCAGAGCCCAAACTTCCTCCACAGCAGAAGACACGACTAAAGCCACTAGTGAGGTTTAAACATTTTTACCTTTTAAAGTTCACACAAATCTAAATCTACTAAAACTTCACAAAGGCCAAGTTTGCAGGAATGTCCAACTTTGTGCTGAATCTGAATCAAACCAAAACTCTGCCCTGCTCCCAGGGACAGGGTCTAGCTGTTCCCTTAGAAAATCAGGGCTAGAGAGAGTACAGAACATGAAGAAGACTCCTGCTGATGCCTAGGCTGGAGCAACAGACAGGGACCACACTCCAGAGGAGGGGGAGGGGAAGCCAGAGAGGTGAGGAGAGAGTGGGGGCCCCAGCAGGGATGGTGTGCATTCTATGTCCTCCAGCCCTCCACACCTGTTCACAGCCATGGCTGGGCTGCAGCTCACTTGCTCTGTTCCTTGGTATGAACTTAAAATCTGAGGCTAAACCCTGAGATGGAAGCAGGTGCCTTTGAGGTCATTATCACCCAGATGTTTGTAACCAAGTCCTCCTGCTGGGGGCTGGAGGGCTCATTTGTGCTGCTGTTGCCCTTAACCCTCTGCTGCCCATTCTCGGCTGGCCACATGGGAAACGTGGAAGGGACAAAGGGAAGAGGGGTTTCTCACAAGTACTCATATTTCAGGCCATCTTCTGCATTGCTCCTCCAGCCAAGAACTATATCAGGAAGTTGTTTTTCAGAAGGAAGCCTTGGTCAGAGTGGTGGTCCCTAAATGTTTTCTGCAAGTCATCATTGGAATGTTCTGCATAATTTATTTTCATCATTTCAGGAATGTCATTGTGACCAGGCCAAATCTTCTCACTTGGAGTTCCCAGGTCCCCACAGACTTTGTTGGCCTGGGCAACCTGATTTCCTTGGAAATAGGTGCTTCTATCTTAATAGATCTGCAAATGTATATCCCACCAATCACATGTGCATTGCAGTGTCATGTTCCTTGGTCCCTGTTAACGGCTCTGGGACCTGGTACCATAGGGTCACCACTACCAGCATGTAAGCTTTTAACAGTGAGCTATATTCTCTGGCCAAACCCAGATCACCAAGATTTTACATGCCCCCTGAGGAGCAGGTAGGAGGACTTCAGGCTCTGTGGAAAGATCTGGTTGTCAGGAAGATGCTTCACCCTTCACAGACGCTGGATCATCAGTGCCTTCACTTCCCCTGGCAGGAAGGGCTGCTTCTTTGTCTCCAGTAAGCTCCTGAGGTCGTCTCCACATAATTCTTCATGATGGAGATTTTGTCCACGTTGCTCCCCAGCAGGATCTCCCACACAGTGACATCTGGCTGTTCGGTGTTCAGGATGGTCCTGACTTCCCTGATGGAGATAATCAGGAGGGTGTCTTTCTCCTTTGTCATCTTCAACCATCAATCCTGTGATGAGTTTTTTCCTTATGTGGCATTTGCTGGGGTGGTTTGATGGTCAAGGAGTCACCTTCTTCAGCTTTATCTTCCTTAGAATCTGCTATCCTATAAGGTGAATTTCGTGTTGCTATCTCCATGAGGTCACATCTCAGCTTCCCTTCTTCAAGGAGGTCCCACTTGGAATCTTCATCAGAATTCTTCATGTGTTTTCCCTCTGCCTTCTCTTCTTATTTCTTCTTTCCCTTCTTTGCTGAAGCATTTTATCTAAAGTTTTCCCTTTCCAAAATCCTTTTCATCACCCATTTAAGACACACACACACACACACACACACACACACACACACACACTCATACTCACACTGCATCTACCACCCGCAACACCACAGTTGCTGCCCACCCAGAGACTGAGGAGAAGCAGCACTGAGTGCAGAAGAGGTGTGCTTTTCCCTTTCATGACCTGGTGATGTCATATTTGAGTTTTTCATCTAAGTTTTTATAAACTTTCTCTTACAAAGTTTTGAACATTAAAACTGTTTATTTTTAATAAATATTATAGTCTTTTGCATCTGTGGTATTTTCCTTCTACCTAAACATGATTTCCCTAAATTCTACATTTTGGGGGCCAGGAAGAACTTTTATGGCTTGAATGTCCGTCTAAGCTCTAAGATTTCTTCCCCTGAGGTCAGACCCCAGAGCATTTCTGCAATTATTACACAATAGGCAAAGCAGAGGTGAACTCAGGTTGTGTGGGTGTGGTCTTTTGTACCTGGGGCTAGTGAGAACGTCAGAAGTCAGATGCTAGTATTCCACCTCCCTAAGCAACTCTATTAATTCCTTCCCTTACAAGAAACATGGGTCTGGGAGTGGCCAGGTGCAATGAATAGAGTCCTGGCCCTGTAGTCAGGAGGAGGTGAGTTCAAATCCAGCCTCAGACACTTAACACAAAAACTAGCTGTGTGACCTTGGGCAAGTCACGTAACCCCAATTGCTTTACCTCCCCCCCCCCCAAAAAAAAAAAAAAAAAAAAACAAAACCATGAATCTGTCCCCGTAGAACTTCCACCCACTCTTCCTCTTTTTGCTTTCCAGGTCCAAGCTGGAAAAAAAAAATTGAATCCTCTTTTGTAGTGGTAATCTTATGGGAAAGTGCCATCTCACTCAGGCAAAAGGAGGTGTCAGTAAAATAAGGAGGCAACCGGTTGGCCCAGTGGGTAATGCTGGACCTAGAGTCAGGGATACCTGAGTTCAGATGCAGCCTTGGACTCCTAGCACCTGTGATGGTGCAAAGCCTCTGCGTTTCAGTTTCCTAGTACTTCAGTGGAAACAACAATAACATTTTCCCAGGATTGTGGTGAGAATAAATGAGAATGTAAAGTGATCCTACAATTGTTAGCTGATACTGTCGTTCATGTGCAATTTAATAAACTTTTTTAAAGTGCCTACTATGTGTCAGGCACTGAACTAAGTACTGGGGATAAAAATATAAGCAGCAAGTAAGACATTCCCTGACCTCAAGAAGGTTATATTCCAATAGGGAAAGACAACATGAAGAGGAGCTAAAAAGTGTGAAAAGAAGCTTGAGAAGAAATGTGACATTTAATGGGAGGCAAGATTTTGAAGTCAGCCAGGAATCCCTACTGGAGGATGGGAAATGAAATAAAATAATGAATAGGAGAAACTTCCATTAAGGAAGAAAAAATTACAGTCAAAATTTCAGGTTTGGCTCCAACAGCCAGGCCACTGATTTCTGGAAAAAGAACTCTGATGTATTTGTGGGAATTACAACAGGAAGGACAGAGACTACCATGTCCCACCTGCCTTCCTTCCCCCCCAAAAAAAGATCTCTTCTGGCAGTAACCCAGGTCATTTAAGAACCTGATAGCATGCTGTCATAATCCCACCACTCACCACCTATAGAACACAGTTTCTAGGTGCCCTCCCTGACTAATCCTAACTCCTATGCCAGAACCTGCTGCCTCTTGCTCTGGTTCCCAACCTCCCTATGTCATACCTCTTCCTGCCCTTTTTAACTACACAGAGAGATGAGTCTACTCTTAATCTTGCTACCATTCACAAATATTCTGCTTTTTGAGGAATCATTAATTTAAAATATATTTCTCTTACCCAGTCAATAAACATTTCTTAAGACCTACTCTAGTGGGGCAGAGTCAAGGTGGTGGAGTAGAAACATGACCTCCTTGCAGCTGCAGCTCCCACCACCTCCAATTCATGTAAAAGGGGACTCTGAACAAACTTAGGAGCTATAAAACCTACAAAATGACACAGAGAAGCTAGCCTCCCACTGAGGGCAGCCTGGCAGGCTGGCAGGAATCGGCTAGCACATCACACACCAAGCCCAGCCCCACACCAAGGCTTTAGCCCCAGGGAGGGCCTGACCAACCACCTGCTTGAGGGACTCCAGATCACCAGCAGCTGTGGTGGTCCAGAATTATCAACACATAGATACTAAGGAGAAAGTGAGAGGTCAGAGCACTGTGGACTTTGGGATCCAGTAGTTGGGAGTGTGTTGGCTTTTGCCCCCAGGGCGAGAAGCCGCTGAGGAGCCACAGCTGTGCAGCCTCCCCCACCAGGTGGCAGCTTCAGCCCCTGGCCTGCAGAGTGTAGGGGGACCAAGTGACCAGTCTGAGAGGTCTAATCACTCTTGCTTTAAACTGCTTGGATCTGGATTGCAGTCTAGGGTGGAGGTCCTGGGGTGTGTGTCCAACTTGCCAGAGTGTATGGAGGCTTCAGAGAAGGCACTCAACTAATACCTCTGGCAGCTGAGAATACCCTAGCATTTGGAACGAAGCTCCCCTGTCTGGTGGCAGAGTCCTACTGTGGCAAAAAGCCCAGGGGTCAAGTGACTGAGTAGCGACATGACTAGGCAAAGGAAGCAAAGCAAACAGAAAAATCCAACATTAGACTCCTATTTTGGGGACAAAAAGGATCAAAGCATGGAACAGGAGGAAGACAGTGAAGTCAGAATTCCTGCACCAAAAGGTCCAAAGGAAAATACAAGCTGGTTACAGGACATAGAGGACTTTAAGAAGCAGATAAGAGGGGCAGCCAGGTAGCACAGCGAGTAAGAGCACCGGCTCCAGTGTTGAGAAGACCTGGAGATCGAATCCTGGGCTCAGACACTTAGCACCCACCCAGAAACACCTGGCCGTGTAACCTTGAGCAAGTTACTTAACCCCAATTGCTTAGGGGTGGCCAGGTGGCTCAGCGAGTAAGAGTACCGGCTCCAGTGTTGGGACGACCTGGAGATCGAATCCCGGGCTCAGACACTCAGCACCACACCCAGAAATAACTGGCCGTGTAACCTTGAGCAAGTTACTTAACCCCGATTGTTTAAAAAATAAAAAATAAAAAAAGAAGCAGATAAGAGAAGTGGAGGAAAAATTGGGAAGAGAAAGGAGAACAATGCAAGAAAATTATGAAATGAGAGTCAACAGCCTGACTGTTAAAAAACAGACTGACTCAAATGGCAAAAGAGGCTCAAAAAGGCAATAAGGAAAAGAATGCCTTAAAAAGCCAAATTTGCCAGATGGAAAAAGAATCTCAAAAGCTCAACGAGGAGAATCATTCCTTCAGAATTAGATTGGAGCAAATGGAAGCTAGTGACTTTATGAGAAATCAAGATGCTATTAAACAGATCCAAACAAATTAAAGAATAGAAGGCAATATAAAATATCTCATGGGAAAAACCACTGACCTGTAAAATAGATCCAGGAGAGATCATTTAAAAATTATTGAACTACCTGAAAGCCATGACCAAAGAAAGAACCTAGAAATCATCCTCCAAGAAATTCTCAAGGAAAACTGACCTGATGTTTTAGAACCAGAGGGCAAAATAGAAGTTGAGAGAATCCACCAATCATCTCCTGAAAAAGATCCCAAAAAGAAAACTCCTAGAAATATTATAGCCAGGTCCTGAAATTCACAGATCAAGGAGAGAATATTATAAGCAGTCAGGAAGAAACAATTTGAATATTGTGGAAACACAATCAGGATAACCCAGGATCTGGCAGCTTCTACACCGAGGGATTGAAGGGCTTGGAATATGATATTCTGGAAGTCAAAGGAGCTGGGATTAAAACCAAGAATCACCTACCCAGCAAAACTGAGTATCATGTTTCAGTGGAAAATATGATCATTCAGTGGAATAGAGGACTTTCAAGCATTCTTGATGAAAAAAAACAGAGTTGAATAGAAAATTTGACATTCAGATACAAGAAGCAAGAGAAGCATGAGAAGGTAAACAGGGAAAAGAAATCAAAAGGAACTTATCCAAGTTGAACTATTTACATTCCTACATGGAAAAAATGATAATTGTAACTGATGAAACTTTTCCCAGTATGAAAATAGTTGAAGGGAATAGAAATATATATGTCTATATCAGAGTATATATGGGCATATGAATACATATGTGAATGTGTGTATATATGTTTATGGGTATATATAGATAGAGGGCACAGAACCAATTTAATAGGAAGGGATGATACTTAAAAGGGGAATTAAGAGGTGAGAGAGGAATATAATGAGAGGAGATGGGGAGAGACAGAATGGAGTAAACTATCTCATATAGAAGAGGCAAGGGAAAATGGTTACAATGGAGGGGAAGAATAGGAAGGCAAAAGGGAATGGGTCAGCGTTATTCTCATTAAATTTGACTTGAGGAGGGAATGACATACACACTAAATAGGATATCACACCCTAGAGGAGAGTAGGGGGGAAGGTGATAGGAGGGGGGATGACGGAAGGGAGGGCAGGCTGGGGAAGAAGGAAGTTGGAAACACCCACTTTTGAAAAGGTAAGGGATCAAAGTGGATAATAGAACAAATGGGAGGTGGGATAGGAAGGAGGGAAATAAAAAAAAGTCTTGTACAATATATCTATTGTGGTAATGTTTTGCATTAGCTATACATGTACAACCTATACTGAACTGCTTATCTTCCCAGTAAGGGTGGGTGACAAGGGAGGAAGGGAATGAATCTGGAATTCAAAGTTTTCAAATCAAATGTTTAAAATATATATATATATATATACACTATTATTAATACTATTTTACATGTAATTGGGAAATAAGATATACAGGCACTGGGGCATATAT
Source organism: Petaurus breviceps papuanus (assembly GCF_028583685.1). NCBI lineage: Eukaryota > Metazoa > Chordata > Mammalia > Diprotodontia > Petauridae > Petaurus > Petaurus breviceps. The sequence continues at coordinate 13,381,654 of NW_027185616.1, forward strand.
AGGCCACCATGCCCTACCAGAAAAGTTGAAGGGGGTATGGGAGAAGATATGGGAGAGAACAGATTCGAGGAGGGGATATCTTGTGAGACTGCTATTCTGGGGTGGTGGGTAGGGGAAAAATGGGGAGAAAATTTGTAACTCAAAATCTGGTGGAAATTAATGATTTAAATCAGAAGTTAATAAAGCATTTGAAAAAAAAAAAGACCTATTCTGTCCCAGGCACTGTGATAAGTGCTGGATTTTTCCAAAAGAGGCAAAAGAAAGTCCCTGACCTCAAGAAGCTTACAGTATAATAAGGGAGACAACCAACAAACAAATATACACATATTAGCTCTATGTAGCATAAATAGGAAAAATTTAATTTTCTTAATTAAATTTTTATAATATAATATTTATATTATATTATGTAATAATATAATAATATATAATAAATTAAATTAAAGCAGTTCCCAGCCCTGCTTATCAAACAATGATAGAGGAGACTCTGATGGAGAAGAAGATACCAAGCTTGCAGATTTTTGTATCACCTGCTTTTTATCATGTACTCCTACCTGGAAATTGTCATGTTCTTCTAAGTTTTTAGAACTTTTACAGCTTGAATGTCTAAGCTCTAAGGTTTCTACTCATCTTCCATTCTAGTCAGGCCTCATATCATTTATGCAATTGTTACACAATAGGTAGAACAGAGGTGAACTCAAATTGTGTAGGTGTGAGGTATTTAGTATATAGGACTGAGAAGAACCTCCAAAATCAATTATTCAGCCTCCCCAAGGAACAGTTTTAAATTGTTTTCTAATCTTTCCTTTCAAGAACTTAGGTCATATAACAAAACCAATAAAATAACAAACCATTATTTAATATGATTAAGAAAACCAAATCACTGGAGTTAAAAATGAAAAGCGTCAATATAACACTAAGAAAGATGACATCAAAGTACTTATAAAAAAATTATTTAAAAATAGTTTGTCTGATTATATGCTAATAAATTTAACAGTTTAAATGAAATGGAATAATATTTATAAAAATATAAATTGCTGAGATTAGCAGAAGAGGATCTAGAATATCTAAATAGTCTTATTATTATTATTTAAAGCAATTGGGGTTAAGTAACTTGCTCAAGGTTACAGGACAAGTTATTTCTGGGTGTGGTGCTAAGTATCTGAGCCCGGATTTTATCCCCAGGTCATCCCGACACTGGAGCCAGTGCTCTTACTCGCTGTGCTTCCTGGCCGCCCCTAGATTTATTTTTTAAAAGAGAATTGACCAGGATATAAATGTGCTTCCTAAGAAAAAAGTAGCAGGATCTGATGAATTTACAAGTAAATTCTCTCAAACATTTAAAGACCAACGAATTCCAATATTAAAGAAATTATTTGGAATATTAGGCAAAGAAGAGATCCTACCCAATTTTTTAAATTAAGCAAATATGATACTGATACCTAAAACAGGAAGAGTTAAAAAGAGAGAAAGAAAAGTATAGAACAATTTCATTAATGAACATGGATGCAAAAATCCTAAATAACATACTAAGTAAAATATTACAATATATAACAAAGATTATACAGTATGACCAAGCAGGATTTATACCAGGAATGTGGGTGTTGAAAGGAAAATTCTTCTCTGGGCTTTAACCCTGATCAGTGAGGAAAAACTCAGGACAAAAAAAGAGAATTAAAAGGATCTTATTATAAGTTATGTTGAGAGAGTATATTATTTGTCCCTCATATTAATAATCAATTATTGAATTAGGATCAGGATTTTTTCTGAAGCTTGTAGGTTATTCAGCCCCTGAAAATCATTGTTGAAAATGAGATTGAATTAAGTTTCTCCTCAATCTTGTTTAGACCTCACCCAGGTAGGGAAGCCAATGGTGTTCTACACAGGTTTCAATTGGGATAAATTCTTTGATTAGATTGCCCAAGGCTGAGTAATTTAGAAGTAAATGACACAATCAAAGTCACATTCCCCCAACCCCTCCTTAGACTAGATCCACCTGTCATTGTAATATGCATTCTTCTCATTAATTGTTAACCATTCAGAGTTGATTGCCACCCTTAGGAATACCCAATTCTTCCAAGGGCATATAAACTTTAGGTCCACCACCATGATTCGGCTTTGGTCCAAGAGAGATGGCCAGATGACCATTTCTTTTATTAATGAAATGATTAATTACTCAAAAACAATGATGCCTGCATCAAAATGGGCATGGCCCGAACTGAAGAGTGTGGAATGATTGGACATGAGCCAGGCAGGTTCTGTCATAGCAGTTCCCATTTATTGATCAGAGGGCAGGGTTTATATAATGAATGTAAAGCAATTATCTCTTAGGTTTCCCATGAGAAAATGTCTAATGCCCTTGTTCGCTTATGTACATCTGAATGTTTTAATGTTCTTGTTCACTTATGTACATCCATGTTTTAATGTCCTTGTTTCCTAGCATGCATCTATGTCTGAGTCACTGCTCGGTCATGACATCCTAAACTCCTGCAAGTCAGGAAGAGATGGTGAGCCAATCTTAAGACATAATATAGCCTTCATGGGGAGCTGGCTTGGGGGAAACCTGGACCAGACTCTTCCCATGTATGGACTGGGTCAGAAACTGGCCCTTGACAAAACTACATCTTTTGAACTTTTTAAACATCACAACATGAAGGTAGCAACACTTTGATGGGCTGATCACTGGAATTCAGCAAAAGGCTTCGAGGTAGGGACAGCTTTTATAGGTAACTTTTAAACACATCCAGATAAGTCTACCTCAGCAAAAGAGGTTGGTCCATTACATCTCAGTTCCTCCCCAAGGTAGCAAGAACATGACAATTTGCAGGCAGGGTGATACAAAAAGCTACAAATTTAGTGTCTCCTTCTCCACCAGAGTCTCCCCCAACACTATTTGATAAGCAGGGCTGGAAACAATGGGTAACTGAATCAGCATATTGCATTTTACCACATAATCATTGCAGATTTTATATCAAATTTTACATCAATTTTTTTTATATTTTTATATTTATATTTTCTATCAAATTTTATATCAAATCAAAAAAATTTTTGGCAAAAAAGGGGGGTGCAACTTTGTGAAAAATGTGAAGCTTTAAATAACTCTGCTGGCATTGTTTTTAAAATAATTTATTACTAAACTCTCTTTGGTGCAAGATTAGGATGCATGGAATGTTCTTGAATATACATTAAAATTGAATATTGACAATGTTCATGCACTAAGAATTCTAGGCTCGCAGATCACAATGCACAAGAGATAAATGCCTACCCATATGCCACTGGTGAATATATTGTTTCTCTGATTACCTCTTATGTGGTGTGATGAACATAATTATACCAGGCGATGACTACAAGATGAAAGTTATAAACCAATTTTTGAACTGAAAAAACAGGGTGCAATCATTAGGCAGTGGCAACAATAGTCAGTGAAATACAGTAACCTTCAACACAGGGATGGTTTAGCATAGGGAAAACTATTAACATAATTGATTATATGAATAGTAAAAGTAACAAAAATCATAAGATTATATCAATAGATGCAGTAAAAGCTTTGATAAAGTATACCACTCATTTTTATCAAAAAACACTTAAAGTATAGCTATAAATATATTTTTCCTTAAGTTGATAAAAAAAGAAAAAGCATTTACCTAAAATACCCAGCAAGTATTATTTGTAATGGGGATAAGTTAGAGGACTGCCCTGTAAGATCAAATGTGAAACAAAGATCCCCACTCTCTCACTGTTATTCAATATTGTATTGGAAATCCTAGCAATCGCAATAAGAAAAGAAAAGGAAATAAAAGGAATTAGAATAGGAAATGAGGTAATAAAACTATCTCTTTTTGCAGACAATATGATGTTATACTTGGAAAACCCAAAAGTGTCAACTAAAAAGTTATTGGAAACAATTTTAGCAGAGTAGTAGGATCCAAAGTAAACCCACTTAAATCATCAGAATTCACATGTATATCACAAAATCATACAAGAAGAGATAGCAAGAGATATCCCCTTTAAAATAACCCTAGACAATATAAAATGCCTGGGAGTATACCTGCCAAAACAAACCCAAGAAATATATCAATAAAATTATTTTTAAAACTTTTTATACAAATAAAATCAGATATAAATAATTGGAGAAAAATTAATTCTTCATTGGTGGGAAGGGCCAAGATAGCAAAAATGATCATTTTACCTAAGCCAATTTATATATTCAATGTTATCCCAATTAAATTACCAAAACAACCTTGAGATATCATTTTACATATATCAGATTGGTTAAAATGGTTGAAGGAAAAATGATAAACGTTGAAGAGGATGCAGAAAAATTGACACACTAATTCACTGTTGGTGGAACTGTGATCTGGTCCAATTATTTTAGAGAGCGATCTGGAATTATGCCCCAAAAGTTATAAAACTGCAGATAACCTTTGACTTAGCAATACTACTAGTAGGTATGTTTCTGAACATGATTAGGGAAATAGAAAAGGAGCCTGTATGTTCTAAAATATTTATAGTATCTCTCTTGGTGATATCAAAGAACTGGAAATTCAGTTGGGGAATGGATGAACAGGTTGTGGTTACAGGATAACATTATTATCTATTTAAAAGGAATAGCAAATTGTACACAATACATTTGTAAATTCATATGCAATCATTTTTCCCTATTCTACTATGTTAGGGAAATGCTTGTTTTATTTCTGAAGTTCAAAATAAAATAAAAATTTTAAAAAGGAAGGAGCTTAGATCTGTCCCTCTGAAACTTCCACACACTGCTCATTTTTGTACTTTCTAGACTCTAGCTGAACAAATCTTAACCTTCTTGTAGTGGCAATATTTGAAGGAATTATTTTCTTCAGTGAGCTTTTGAACCTCCTTTTCTATTTGACCAAATCTACTTTTTAAGGAATTCTTCTTCTCATTGGCCTTTTGGACTTCTTTTGCCGTTTGGGTTAGCCTATTTTTTGAGGTGTTATTTTCTTCAGTATTTTTTGGGTCTCCTTTAGCAAGCTGTTTTTCATGATTTTCTTGCATCACTTTCATTTCTCTTCCTAATTTTTCCTCTATTTCTCATGCTTGATTTTTTTCCTAGATTTTTCTTTTTGCCTTCTTTTGGAGGAGGGAAGGTAGGGCAATTGGGGTTAAGTGACTTGCCCAAGGTCACACGGCTAGGTTTTGTGTGTGTGTGTGTTAAGTGTGTGAGGTCAGATTTGAACTCAGGTCCTCCTGACTCCAGGGCCCGTGACCTATTCACTGTGCCACCTAGCTGCCCCTATTCTTGATTTTCAAAAGCCTTTTTGAACTCTTCCATGACTTGAGACCAATTCATATTTTTCTTGGAGGCTTTTGATGTAGGAGCTTTGACTTTGTTGTCTTCTTCTGGTTGTATGTATTGATCTTCTTTGTCACCAAAGTGAAATTCTATAGTCTGAGTTTTTTATACTGTTTGCTCATCTTCTCAGTCAAATACTTGACTCCCTGGCAAGGCAGGACTCTGCTTGCAGTGGAGGTGGGAGTGGGGGAGAGGGGGTGTACTATCCCAGGTTGCAGGGGTTTTGTATCAGTAACTGTATTCCCCTATCATCTGTGGGCCCAGAGCTCTGGAAGCAGCCGCCGCCGCCACTGCCACTGCCACCACCATGACCACCACCACCATGACCACCACCTCTGCTGCCCTGGAACTAGGGCCGGACTGAGTTCCTCTTTTATCCAGGTTCCACAGAGTTCCCCCATGCTGTTCCTAGCATTTGTGGCTTGAGAGGAAACTGCCATAGCTGCCAGTGATTCAGTCCCCTGAGGCCTGCTTCAGCCCCATCTGTATTGGACTGTGTTCTGCTCCCAGCTCTGTGTGATATGCCTTTCCTGTCCACCTTCCAGATGGTCTGGGGCTGGAGATGTGTCTCACCCTGTCATTCTGTGGGTTCTGAAGCTCTAGAATTTGTTCAGAGACATTTTTACAGGTATTTTGAAGGTTTTGGCAGAGACCTCTGCTTTCACTCCGCCATCTTGGCTCCATCCCCCCTTGTAATGGTAATCTTAAGGGAAAGTGCCATCTCTCTGAAGTAGAAGGAGGTCTCAGTAAAATAAGTGAGGCAGCTAACTAAGAAAGACCTAAGTTCAAATGCAGCCTTAAACTGGCAGCCATGTGGTCACATAACCTCCGTCTGTTTCAGTTTCCTTGTACTTCATTGGAAATAACAATAGCACTTCCCAGGATGATGGTGACAATAAAATGAGAATGTAAAGTGGTCTTATAATTGCTAGCTGATACCATTGTTCCTTTTCAACTTATTAAGTGCCTACTACATGCCTGCCACTGTGCTAAGAACTGGGGATATAAAAAGAGGCGAAAAAAGTCCCTGGCCTCAAGGCACTTGCAATCTAGTGAGAGAGACAACAAGCAAACATATATGTACAAAACAAGCTATATACAAGATAAATAGGAAATAATTAAGAGAGGAAAGGTGCTAGAATTAAGAGAGGTTGGGAAAGGCTTCCTGTAGAAGACAAAATTTTTGCTGCAACTTAAACAGGAGCCAGGGAAGCCAGGAGGTACGGATTAAGAGGGAAAGCATTCCAGGCATGGCTGACAGCCAGAGAAAATGCCTAGAGCTGAGAGATGGGATATTTTTTGGTGGACCCACAGGGAAGTCAGTGTCATTGGATAGAAGAGAACTTGGTAGATAGTAAAGTATAAAAAGATTAGAAAAAGTAGGAAGGAGTTAGGTTATAAAAGGCTTTGAATGCCAAACAGAGGATTTTGTATTTGATCTTGGAGGTGATAGGGAGCCATGGGTGTTTCAGTATGTGTTGAGGGTGACACGATCAGACCTACACTTCAGTGAAATCATTTTGGTGGCTGAATGAAGGATGGATTAGAGTGGGGAAAGACTGGAGGCAGACAGGCTCAATAGCAGATTACTGCAATAATCCAGGCATGAAGTGATTCATACCTACACTAGAGTGGTAGGAGAGATATTGCAAAGGCAAAATGCACAGCCCTTGGCAATACACTGAATATGGTGTTTGGGGTGAAGGGTGGGGGAGGTTGAGAGTGAGAGATAGTGAGTTGAGGATGACTCCAAGATTTTGAGCCTGAGGTACTGGGAGAATGCTGTTGCCTTTTACAGGAATAAGGAAGACAGTTTCCTTTCAGTCATGCTGAGTTAAAGGTGTCTGAAAGACAGCTGGAGATGTGAGATTGGAAGTTAGTAGAGAGGTTGAGGCAGGATAGGTAGATATGAGAATTGTCAGCAAAGACATGGTAGAGAATGCTGTTGCCTTTTACAGGAATAAGGAAGACAGTTTCCTTTCAGTCATGCTGAGTTAAAGGTGTCTGAAAGACAGCTGGAGATGTGAGATTGGAAGTTAGTAGAGAGGTTGAGGCAGGATAGGTAGATATGAGAATTGTCAGCAAAGACATGGTAATTAAATCCATGGCAGCTGATGGAGGAAGGAGGGAGGGACAGAGGGAGAAGAGAAAACAGCCCAGGATAGAACTGTGAGGAGTATAATGTTGGGTTCTTCTGTTTGCTTTGTTTCCTTTGCCTGGGCATGTTGCCACTCAATTACTTGACTTTTGGTTTTTTTGCCACAGTAGGACTCTGCTACCAGACAGGGGAGCTTTCGTCCCAAACGCTGGGGTTTTCTAAGCTGCTATTAGTTGGGTGCCCTCTCTGAGGCCTCCACACACTCTGGCAAGCTGGACACATGCCCTAGGACCTCCACCCTAGACTGCAATCCAGATCCAAGAAGGTTAAAGCAAAGCGATTACCCCTCAGACTGGTTGAGTGGTTCCCCTATACTCTGCGGGCCAGAAGCTGAAGCTGCCCCTTGGGGGCGGCTGCACAGCTGTGGCTCCTCAGTGGCTTCTCACCCGAGGGGGCAAAAGCCGACACACTCCCGACTACTGGGTCCCAAAGTCCACAGTGCACTGACCTCTCACCTTGTCCTTTGCATCTATGTGTTGATGACTCTGGAAATGGCCACAGCTGCTGGTGATGTGGAGTCCCTCTAGCCGGTGGCTGCTCAGGCCCACCCTGGGGCTAAAACCTCCAGCTCACAGGCCTGGGCTCAGCTCTCAGAGCGCTGAGCTGGCTGATTCCTGCAGGCTTGCTGGGCTGTCCTCAGCAGGAGGTTAGCTGCTCTGTGTCATTTTGTGGGTTTTGCAGCTCCAAAGTTTGTTCAGAGTCCCCTTTTACATGAATTGGGGAAGATGGAAGCCAGAGCCGCCTGGAGGACCTGCTTCTACTCTGCCATCTTGACTCTGCCCCCCAAACAGTTATGTTCTTGTATTCAATAACAATCACATCATCCATCTAGCCCAAGACAGGACCACGATACCTATATATCTTGACCAGACAGGACCACAATAGCTAGCCAACTATAGGGCAGCACAACCAGAATGTTTAACCACTAAACCATAGAAGGGATCCCTCCTCCATGACCTAATCCCTTAATAAACTCCTCCTGCCTTTTAAAAATTAATCATATTCTTATATTCTATGTAAATTTCTGTTACGTAATTGCATCTTTACCCTATAAAAATACATCTTGCTTTCTCTGAAGTTGCCGGTTCCTCTCGGAATTTAACCTGCTTCATGAGAGGGGTCAATCTCAGTAAGTACCTATACTTGGATTAGAGGTGGTCTGACTCTGAATTCTTTGAGATGGTTCCACCACAATACATCATGAAACCCTGACAGTTTTTGGGTGGGCAGAGCCCCCACCATAACAAAACTACTGGGAACTTTGGAGAAAGCAGTTTCCTTGGAATGATAAAGTTAAGGAAATGAATTAAGAAGTTTAGAAGTGGGGGGGATAGAATTTGGAACTAAATTTTTTTTAAAAGTTAAAAAAATTTTAACATGTAATTGGGGAAAAATAGAATATATTAAAATAATCTCTCAAAAAGAAATGAACAGATAATCAAATATATCCCTTTAGCAAAAAAAAAATGTTAGCAAGAGAATGAGAGGAGAAAGTGGTGGCACCTATTATACATAGCATTTCCAAGTAATTTAGTTACAGAAAGCAGAAGAGATATAGGACAGTAGCAGGAATGGAAGGATCAAGCGAACAGTCTCTCAGTATGAGGGAGACATGGGAAGTAAATAGCAAAGAGAGATTGAAAATAAATAATAGAGAGGAATCAATCTGTTGCAGGAGGCAGGATGAAATGTGTTTGCTTGAATAGGTAGAGTTAGCCTTGTTAAGGAATAAGGCTACCTGAGCACATGAGGCAGGGGTGAAGGAGGAGATAGTGGCAGAAGGCATATGAAGGATATGAGATGAGGAAGAGGGACAAAGAGAGAGTTCATGGCAAATGGCCGTAATTTTTTCTGTAAAAACATGAGGCCAGGTCGAGAGGATGGGGGTGGGAGTGCTAAGGGAGGTTTGAGGAGCTGATCTTAAAGAGGAGGAAGCGTATATCCAGTTTAAACAACTACTTGGGTCTAGAAGACCCTTCAGTTGAGGGTTTGGCTGCAAAGAGTGGGCTTGAATTTGACAAGATATTTTGGTATTCCTTCCCACCTTTTTACCTCCAAGGCATGCAGCATTTACTACTCTTTCCCCTAAACACAGTCACTTCAAGTTTAGGACAGCAGTATGGAGAAGCTTGGTTGGAGGAACAGTCATTTATTTCAACTTGTACTAATCTGTGGCTCCCTTTAACCATTGGATTAAATTCTGTTACCTAAGACTAAACACACACTTCTCTGCTTGGCATTTAAAGACCTTTACAATCTGGATCCTACCAGGTTTATTATACTTTATTAACTTTTACTTCATGATTTCAGTCAAACTCACATATTTGCTGTTCCCCTTGCATGACCTCACATTTTCCATCTATAGATGTTGGAAAAAATATACCTTTATCAGCTTTATTTCTTTTTACAGTTATCCCTTCCACATCAAAGGGCTTAGGGATGAGGCCTTTCCCCCCCATCCCCCCACACACACCTGGAAAATATGAGTAAAAATTTTTGGCCCTCCTTTTGTACTAGAGAAGAAGTCTGAATTATTATAGTATTAAAAGACAAATATGATGATATTATATAATACTATACGTCTATTTTATGCGTTTTTGAGTTTCTTAGTCTGTTGACCTTTGTGCATTGTTTGCAACTTCCACAAAACTCCCCCCCTCCAAATTCCCATTTCTTATGCCAACTGGCAATATATAGAAACCAAAGGAAGGAAAGCCACAATGTGGAAAGGATAACTGTATATATACACATATATGAATGCATATATGCAATATTTTTTATTAATTAAAATTTTTTTGGTTATGTTTCAGTTCCAAGTTGTCTCCCTCCCTCCTAACCTGACACTAGAGAGAACCAACATTTGATAAAAATATAGATATATGGAACCATACATACATACATACATATATATATATATATATATATATATATATATATATATTTCTTTCTCTGAAGGTGGATAGCATTTTCCTTCATAAGTCCTTGATTGTGTCAACCTGAATTAAAGAGAAGGCACCCAATATAGCAACATTTATGATCTTTAGTCAGGGCAAGGAATTTGCAACTGGGGTTCCACTAAGCAACAAGAGTGGGGAAAGCCCCCAGAGGGAGCTGGGCACAGGGTACTATAAAGTATTCCAGCAGAGGGAAAGGGGCTTCTGATGCAGAGAGTTGGGATATTCCAAGGTTTCACAAGGGAAGTTGTTTTGCTTAACTAGTGAAAGTCTTGAGAGAAAATAAGGGAATCAAAGAGAAGAGAATTTGGGATATTTACAGAATAACCAAAGACTGGAAGGGTCAGCTTCAATCACTCAGAATAGTTTAATCATTGTTATTTTTTTTTTGAGGGGGGGGAAGGTAGGGCAATTGGGGTTAAGGCACTTGCCCAAGGTCACACTGCTAGCTTGTGTGTTACATATCTGAGGTCGGATTTGAACTCAGGTGCTCCTGACTCCACACACAGTTATTCTTGGAACAATATTGCCATTACTAAAAATCACTTCTCTTGCTTCTGCTCTTTTCACTCTGCTATTTCATGCAAGATATTCTATATTTTTCTAAAACCAACTGGCTCTGTCATTTCTTACAGCACAGTAGTATTCCATCACAATTATATACCACAACTTATTTAGCCATTCCCCAGTTGATAGGCATCCCTGCACTTTCCAGTTCTTTGTCACCACAAAGAGAGCTGCTATAAATATTTTTAAAACATATGGGTTTTTTTCCTTTATCCCTGATAATCTTGGGAAATAGACCTAATAATGGTCAAAGGGTATACACAGTTTTATCACTCTTTGGGCATAATTCCAAATTCCTCTCCAAAATGGTTAGATCAGTTGACAATTCCACCAGCAGTGTATTAGTGTTCCAATTTTTCCACATCTCCTCTAACATTTGGCATTTTCCCCTTCTTTAGCCAATCTTATAGGTGTGAGATGGTAATTGCACTTCTTAAGACTCCCCAATTTCTCTCAGAACTCTGCTCAAATGCCAGCTTCCTCCTTAAGCAACCCCTTCCTCAACTCCCTCCTGAGTTGCCAGTGCTTCCTCGACCCTCCTCTTTTCCCCCCACCTCCAAACTTCTGAGTTTATGGGGGAAAGTTATTCATCCGTTTCTTGAAAACAAAACAAAACAGGTCTATGTACTACAGCAGGAATTATTTTACAGGCTTTTAAATCGTTATCAAGTTTTCACAAGGAACCAAAATTTGCCTTTCTGAAACCAAACTCCCACCCATTCCCACTAGTTCCGCCCTCTGAGGATAACAACCGAACAGCTCTGATTCCTTTTCCGCTGGACAATCCTTCAAAATACTTGAGGACACCACTATTCCTCTTCCTCCTCTTCCTACTGTCTTTTTAATTCCTTTCATAGATCTTCGCACGAATCCCTGGTTCTGGACGTTCTCTCAGGACGTTGATCCGCTTGCCAATGCCCTCTGTCACTTCGTGGCGCGCAGAACCGAACCTCTGCTCCAGATGTGCTCTGAAGGCACGCGAGAGGGAGAGATGCGGGGGACGAGCACCTAGGACTTGGGCTCAAGACTCTTTCCCACTGTGCAGGCTTGATCCCAAGAACCTGGAAGCTCCCCCATCTTCTCCATCTCGCTCTCCCCGCTCCCTTCGCTGCAGCACACCTTCAGGGCGTTGCCATGGGGACGCAGGTAGGCGGTGCCGCCGGTCCTGGGGCGGGAGAGTCCCCACGGCGAGCTCAGAGGCTGTGGAGGTCGTGGAGGCTGCAGCGACTGCCTCCACTGCGCTTTTCGCAGAGGCTGCAGAAGCTGCAGAGGCCTTGGAGACTGCAGACACCTCTGAGGCTGTAATCTTGCCGACGACGGGCCTCATGACCGGCCGGGATTACGAGGTCCAGGATAGTATCCTCCCCAGACACAACTTCGTACCCAAGCACAGTCCCGCGAGGCAGCTGGGGTTGGGCCGCTGCACTTTGGCTTTCTGGATGGCTGTGATCTTTGATGTGGTGGGGTTGGTGGTACTTCTAACGGGAGTCTTCTCCGAAGTCTTCTTTTACGACTTGCTGCTCTACATGGGTTCCATCATCCTGTTCCTCAGCCTCTTCTGGTGGGTCTTCTGGTATACTGGCAATGTCGAGGCGCCTCCCGACCAGATGCTCTTGCCCAACAAGCGGCTCCAATTGAGGTCTTCCTACTACCTCCAATCCCTTCGGAATGGCCTTAGCCACCATTTAATCTTCTCTATGCCGAGGCGCCCCACAAGGACACGGAGAAAAATCCCCGGGCCATCCCAGCCAGATATACCTCAAACAGAAACTTCCCAAACTGGAAGCCTCCAGTCAGACCTCCGGCCAGAAAGCCCCCAGTCAGAAGACCTCCGGCCAGAAAGCTCTCCCCCAGAAAGACGTCAGCCAGAAAGCCTGCAATCAGAAAGCCTTCTGCCAGAAAGCCCCCAGCCAAAAACCTCCCAGCCAGAAAGTTTTCTAGGTATAAGTCATGAGTCTGTGCTCATTACCAAGGAATACTCTTTACCAAACTTGGAGGAGCTCCCCACGGAAATGCTGCAAGATTCTGAAACTTTTCAAGGCTCACCCAAACCCTGAGCCTGAACCTTCTGCAAAGGTCCCTTGCTACTTTTTCATTATCCTTTAGCAGGACACTCAGGACCAGCCATATGAGTTAATTAAGCCATATCAGTTTAAGCTCCTAATATTAACCCCAGCCCCCAAGCCAAGGAGTTGTCCCTTCTCCACTCCATGCCACCACGCTTCCAACTGGCAGCAACGGATCCTCTCAATGAGAAAATGTGTGTGTGTGTGTGTGTGTGTGTAACCTACAAGTAGCTCCTACAGTCCTCCTGCAGCTTCTATTTGAACTATTTTCCCGTCTTCTCCAAGTGAGTACTTTTGGAAGAATATTAAAGTACATTATTTCTTAACTGTTTCAAAGCTTGTGGTCCTTCGAGATCTCAGAAATGTTAGGCTTTTTTAGTGAAACCGGTTCTTTTGTTAAGGAAACAGAAAACTATTTTGGCTAAAGTATTTAGATACTGACTGAATTAATTCAAGAGGCATATTGCCAATTGTGACATGTTTTTCTTAGTTAATCCAGTGGATAGATTTATTTAAGTTTTTCCACCCAGTCCACTAAATCATAAAACTAATCTCTTTAAGTTTTCGTAGAAAGACAATTACTAACTAACTATACAAATATGGATTTCCTAGTCTGTTCACGAACTTTCCCCAAGTTTGGGATTGAATCCATATCCTTAAGAAAGCAAGATGTTAATTAATCAATAAGTATCCATTAAGAACCCATTTTATGGTAGGCACTGGAGACAAAAAGACAAAAATGAAAGTCCTTGACCTCTAGCAACTTACTTTCTGTGAGGAAAATAGCATTCACATATAAATAAATTCAAACTAATTTGAAGGGTGGAAAAACTACCAGATCAGGAGGGAATCGAGGAAGGGGTCTTTTGTAGGAAGAAGCTGATTTTTGAAGGAAATTAGGGAGTCTAAGAAATAGAGGTGATAAAGGAATCCATTCCCAAATAACAACTGTAGAAGGAAGATGTGATGTCATGTAAGGGAAACAGCAAGTAGGTTACTTTAGAGTAAGTGAACAGTAATTTACAACAAACCTAGTAGGAACCAGATTGTAAAGGACTTTAAATGCCAAGCAGAGAGTCTGTATTTAATCCTAGTGGCACTGATTTGAGAGAAGGGGTTCCAAATCTGTGGTTTTAATATGCAGGGAATAGGAAACTTCCTATCAAAGCAGACTGGTAACTCTTCTGAAATTTTTAGTCTTAAAGAATCCGTTTTGGTTAAGTGACTTACCCAGCATCACACAGCCAGTAGTAGTCAGTCTTCCTGGCTTTGGCTGACCTTCTAAGGTGATTAGAATATACTGTGCTACATCAGAGCAGCTAGGTGGTACAGTGGATAAAATGCTAGGCTAGGAGTCAGGCTTCATAAATTCAAATCTGACCTCAGACATTTGCCAGACTGGCAAACCATTCCAGTATCTTTGCCAAGAAAAACCCAAATAAGGTTATGAAGAATTGGACACAACTAAACAACAACATCAAATGGACCAGTAATAATTCTCTATCCTGTATAGAATCTATATATAGATTCCTGTATAGAATCTATAATAGATAGAATCTATTCAGTAGATTTATAATGAGCCAGACTTCTACCAAAGTCCTACTTGATTGCCTCATCTAGGTATGGAAATGATGTTGGATTCTCAAAGGCCATGCCATCAAATGGAAACTCTAGAAGGTTTCACAAGCTTTAAGTATGAACCTAGTGGTAATATTTATCTGTTGTTAGACAGTTACATGGCACAGAAGGCCTGGAGTGAGGAGGATCTGAGTTTAAATCCCCATCAGACACCAGGTATGTGACCCTGGGCAAGTCCCTTAATCCCAGTTTCCTTTTCTGTAAAATGGAGATAATTAGTTGCAACTATCTTCCAGGGGTTGTTGTGAGGGATCAAATGAGATAATCAATGGAAAGTCTTTAGCATAATGTTAGCACATAGTAACGGCTATATAAATGTTATATAGCTAGTCCCAGTTTGGAGAAGCCCATTAATATGGACTGATGAATTTTTTGGCCAAGGCAGCTATATAACACTAAATCACTAAAGTTTTCAGTCTTCATCAGAGGAGGTTGTCACTATACTAATGAAATCATAGACCTTTAAAAGTATTATGAGTGAGACTTCTAGCAAGGATTTAGTATCCCATTTAATCCTACTTCTTGGCATGGCTATTAGAAAAGGTAAGAAGAAATACAAGGAGGTTGGAACCAGTACTTGTTCACAGCAAAAACATTTTCTCACCTTCCTTTATGGCTTGCTTGTGGGGCTTCATTGTGTGTCAATTAAATATCTGTATTAACTGAAATGCTATTTCCCAGCCCTTTCCTCATCTGACCCAAACCTGGCTTACTTGGGAGCAAAAGTCATATGTGAGATGAGCTTTTGCAAGATTCCACTTGTTTTGAATTCATCCTATATCCTTATCAGGAAATTCTAGTTAATTTCTCATATAATTATTTAAGGTTGGGGGTTAAAAAACATTCTGAACTTCACCAACATCGATATAAATGCTCATTGTCATATGTATAGTAGAACAGGAAAAGAGGATTTTACATAGAAGTACAAATTTCTATTATGTATAGCTTGTTTTTCCTTTGAAGTAAATAGTTCAGTTGTAACTGTTCCAAGCTGTCCTGTTTGTCTTTGTTTTCTTCTGGTCTATTTTCTGTTAAATTCTGTGCATTAAAAAAAATTAATGACCCTCTTTTCTTTTTCTATTTCTCTTCTTCCCCCTCCCCCTTTTTTATGGTGGAGGTGAAGGCAACTCTACCTTGTCCACTAGGACAAGGAGGAGACACCCAAATCTCTTGTAACAAATTTACAGAACAAATCCCTACATTCTGAAATCGTGTCCCATTCTGCACCTTGAGTTCAAGTCATTTGAGTTTAAAGCAAGGTATGGTTGAATATTGGACAAAATTTAAAAACTTTATTTTTCTTATAGCATTTCTTGTTTTCATTACAATCTACTCCAAAAAAATTATTTGTCCCCCAAAACTGAAATTTTCTGTAGGTAATAAAGCAGGGTAGTTATTTTTATCTTTTGCAATGTGGATACAGATTTGAAAACAAAAGGTAGTGAGGAAGGAAGACCATGTGTATCAGCAATGCAATATTCACAATGCCTATGGAAATTACAGATATGCTGATGTAATTATCCATCACAAAATATATCAGGCTTGCTATATGGGGGAATAAGCTAGAAAATTTATTAAAATACCAAAAGACTGAGTCCCAAAATCAGAAAATGAAAGCCATCAGAGTAGTTATGAAATTGGCACAGGTAGATAAAGTATAAAGCACCCACATTCTCAAGCCTTTAAAACAGAACAGGCTACCTCAGCAAAGGTCCTCCTCTCCCCACTCACAGCAACCACCCAGCGTCCAGGAAGCACGCTCCCAGCAGCTCCTGCCCCTGGCAGTCCTCAGCAGGAGTACTTAGCAGAAATTCTGGCTGACTCAAAAAGGGGTTCGCGCTGCCACTGCTGCCGCTGCCGCCGCCATGGCCACCACTACTAGCCACCGCAGGAACTCTAGCTTGGCTTCTGCTTCCTCTTTCTCCGCCCCTTCCTGCTAAGTCAGCAAGTCCAATGGGGCATGGAAGATCTTTAAATCCCATAACCCTTACACCATGGAAGGCCAGGAAGGTTAACAAAGAAAAATCCCAGGAGTAAAGGGCTATCCCCGATGTGTTATTGCAAGAGATAAAATATGGTTGTTAATTTTTCAACTACTCTTACCTTTTCTTTAAGGAGATCTTTATGCTATCATAACAATCCTCATGAGAGAGATAAAAGATTAAGTCACCTAGCAGGAAACTTAGGAGTAGAAGTTGAAATCTGTACAATATTTAGTGTATAAAGAAATTTCATTAACACTCTCCATTTAGCCTTTAAGGAAAGCCAGTGCATTTCTGCAATGTCTCTTGGCATCTGTCCCCTACTTTCTTCTTCTCCTTTCACCTCCATGATTTGCAGTGGCCTCCTAAAAAGTCCTGCTTCCGCTATATGCCACCTCTGATCCATCCTTTACAAAGCTGCTGCCAAACTAATCTTTACTATGCATAATCACATCTTTGCTCAAAAACCCTTTAAGCAACTAGAAAGAGAGCCCTCTGAATTTGGAGTCTGAAGGGGTTCAAACCCCAGCTTTGCTATTTACCATCGGTGTGACCTCAGATAAATAATTCCCCTTATCTGGGCCTTAGTTTCCTCATCTATAAGACTTGGACCAGATGGTGTCTAAGGTCCCAAGAAACCTGAGATACTGTGGGCTCTTTTACATGGTAACTTTCAAACATCTAATATTCAAGGCTCTAAAGAACTGGGAGCTCTCTCTCTATTTTCAGTTTGGCTAGTGTAAACGGTAGTTAGAGGTGGTGGAAGATAAGACTGAAAAGATCGGTTGGGACTTTATTGTCAGATGTCTTGAATACCAGGCCAATCTTTAATTTTGTTCTGTAGACAGTGTAAATTACTGATTCATGAGTATAGGAGTGATTTATAATTTGAAAGCAACTACTCAAGGTGGAGAGGCATATTATAGTGCCTAGTACATTGCAAGTACCTAGTTTAAAAAATGTCTGCATTCAAACTAGTAAGTTATTAAGTAGATGACATATTTTTCTAAGTAATGAGAACACATTACCAAGGTGATTTTGAATATGGAAATTGTTGTAAAATGCATCATTGAGGATAGGTATGACTGGAAAAGGAATTGATCTAGTCATGTACTGGAGAAGAGAGGACAATAACTTAAATACTATTCTCATTTCCTTAAAACAATAAAAGAGGGGTGGCCCGGTAGCACAGCAAGTAAGAGCACTGGCTCCAGTGTCGGGATAACATGTGGATCGAATCCGGGCTCAGACACTTATTACCCACCCAGAAATACCTGGCTGTGTAACCTTGAGCAAGTTACTTAACCCTAATTGCTTAAAAAAAAAACAAACAATAAAAGACCCAGAAGAAAGAAGTCTATCACTTTGGAGAACTTATGAAAGGGCACAGACAAGAACTGTGAAAGATAAGAAGGCCAGGGTAGGTTACACTCTGTATTGGTCAAAAACACACCAATGGGATCACTGGTCCTTTAAAATAATATGATGATAATATTAATAATAGCTCTCATTTATATGATGCTCTAAGATTTGTAAAATGATTTACAAATATCTCATTTGATCTTCACAACAACCTTGAGAGACAGGTGCTATTAACATTTCCCTTTTATAGATGAGGAAACTGAGGTAGACAGTGGTTAAGTAACTTGCCTAGAGTCACACAGCTAGTATGGATCTAAGGCCTAACTTGAACTCAGTTCTTTCTTTGCTCCAGGCCCAGCCTTATTTCTACTGTGCCATATATTTATTTTAGATTTCACTTTCTATATTGAAAATACACTTGGGGGGCGGCTAGGTGGCACAGTGAGTAAAGCGCTGGCCCTGGAGTCCGGAGGACCTGAGTTCGGTTCCAGCCTGAGACACTTAACACCCACACAAAAATACTAGCCGTGTAACCTTGGGCAAGTTACTTAACCCCAAATTGCCCTCCAAAAGGCAAAAAAAAAAAACAGTAAAAAAAAAAAAAGAAAATACACTTGGAAAACATAAGGTAGGTTTTAAGTTGTAATCAAGAATGATGGTCCCACAACCCTAAAGAACAAGGGCTTAACTGTTAATAGATAGAGAGAAGGCTGGTTGTGGTGGCATCAGTCCTGTGAGCCCTGCTATGAGGTGGTGGATTACTTGACCTAAGGAGTGCTGAGCTGCAGTGAAACTAAAGAAGATGAGTTTTCTGTACTAATCCTAGCACAAATATGGTGAGCCTATGGAAATGGAAGATCACCAACCTGCCGAAGGAGGGGCTAACTGGCTCAAGTTGGAAAGACAGAGCAGGTCAAAGTTTCTGTGCTATTCACTATTGGGGCTGCACCTACAAGTGGTCACTCAGCTTCCAGCAACGGTGAAACAGGGAAACCCAGTTTCAAGTCAGTAACTCTGTGTGTGTGTGTGTGTGTGTGTGTGTGTGTAATATATATATATATATGTGTGTGTGTGTGTGATATATGTGTGTGTGTAACATATGTATATGTGTGTGTATACATGTATATTCTGATATCTAGAAATTAAAGTGTTAAGGCTCTGGACACATAGAGGACATAGACAGATTTTCACTTGACATTTGGCTCACTTTACACTTCCTAACTCTCAACAGTTAATTGGTATACATGTGGTTGGATTTTATCTTGAGTAAATAGAAGTGGTTTCTGAGACCATTTGTGATTAGTAAATCTCAGGTGATACAGTACAAGTTTCTCAGCAATATAATATGCTTACCTTGACTTAATGAAAAAACAGTAACTTCTCATTTTATTCTTTTTTATGAAAATGTGTACCAAACCTTGATTGAATACAATATTCAATCCGATAGACACTTCAAGTTCTATAAGAAATGTTTTTAGAAACTATTAGAAATCTTCTTTAAAAAATTTGCAGAAGTAAGGTTTAGAACTATATTTACTGCTTTGGCAACGAAGTGTTGCATATTTCTAACGTATAAGCACAGGTATATAAATGATGATAGCAGCTAGAACTTTTAGGGTTATGTCTCAGGCCTTTGTTTCCCCCAAAATACTATTGCTCAAAGGTTAACATCATGTTACATCCTTCTTGTGACTACTCACCATACATTTTATACTCAAATGTTCTAAGAATTCTAAAAGAAAAAAATGTTTTTTTAATTGATCATGTTAGAGTTGTTAGAATTACCTTGGTGGAAGGAGTTTCCTCACTGGGAGCTCCATATACTAATAAAATCACAGGTCTAGGCTAATTACACACACATTGATATATGTGTGTGTGTGTGTGTGTGTATTCACATATCTATGTGTCTTATTATTATTACAGGAGCTAGGTGGCACAGTGGATACAGTGCTGGGCCTGGAGTCAGAAAGACTCATCTTCCTAAATTCAAATCTGGCCTCAGACACTTACTAGCTATGTGATCCTGGCCAAGTCACTTTACTCTTGTTTACCTTCCTTTCCTATCTGTAAAATAAACTAGAGAAGGAATTGCCAAATCACTCCAGTACCTTTGCTAAGAAAACTCCAACTGGGGCCATGAAGCGTCAGACATGAGTAAAACAACTGAACAAACACATGTGTGTGTGTCCACACACACACACACATTCTTATTAGAAGTCTCTGGATAGCATGAGTGTTAGACATAACATTCTGGGCACATTGCTACTTAAGAAGCACAACATCAAGCTTGTTCCTAGGTTCTTCTAAACCCAAAGGTAACTGCTGGCAACCTACCCAGTTAATTCTTGAGGGAGGTTTGCCTTTTTCTCTCTTCTTGACTTACCTCCAGGTTTGTGTATATACTCTGTAAGCTTTGTATTTACTCTGTGATACAACTCAGCACCTACTTCAGAAATGATAAATATGAACCTTGGTCACCTGTTAATGATTAATTAAAGAATTTTGGAGATCATCTAGTGAAGCACAGGACTACAACCCAGTTTTCCTAAGTCCTATAAACTTCCTACTGCATATTAATAAGGAATTATATCTTTTTTTTAAGAGCAATTGGGGTTAAGTAACTTGCCCAAGGTTACATGGCCATTTTGTGTGGGTGATAAGTATCTGAGGCCGGAACCATCCCAGGTCTCCTTATTCACTGTGCCACCTGGCTGTCCCAAGGAATTATATCGTAATGCATAATATTTCATGAGGGTATAAATACAGGGATATGCTGGAGCCAACTCCTACCTGCTGGAGAGTCAGTTGTCAAATTTTCAGGGTGGGTCACCTGGTTTCTTGTCTTTTTAAAAAAATAATTAATTAATTAGATTCTGAACTTAAGAAATAAAACAAGTATTTTTATAACAAAGTAGAATAGGAAAAAAGAGAACTGAACATGAAACTGCAAATCTATTATGTACAACTTGCTTTTCCTTTAAAAAATTTAATAAAGTTATGTAATTTTCATTTTCTTTTTTCCTTCCCTTTCCCCCTTGCCTGCCTTAAAGATGGCTAGCATTAGACACAAATATGTGTGTGTGTGTGTATATATATATATATATATATATATATATACACATATATATGTAAAATCATTCTATACATACTTCTAGTTACCAGTTTTTTCTCTGGATGAAGATAGCATCTTCTGTTATAGGTCCTCTGAAGTCAATTTGGGTATTTATAATAGTCAAAATGACTTGGTCACTCAAAGTTATTCTTAAAACAATATTGTAATGACTGTATACAGCATTTTCTTGTTTCTGCTCATTTTGCTTTTCATTATTTCATGCGTGTCTTTCCATGTTTTTTTTAATCATCAAGCCCATTGTTTTTTTATGGAACGATAGTATTTCATCACTATCATATACCACAACTTATTTAGTCATTCTCCAATTGATGGATATCCCCCAAATTTCCAATTCTTTGCCACCACAAAGAGAGCAATTGCCCTGCCTTCCCCCCTCAAAAAAAATATGATTGATTTGGTGACTGGGAAAATTTTTTATTTTTTAGTAGGAAAAGAATTACAAATGTACTACATGTGGTGCAGTGAAAAAATTGCTGGTTTTGGATGAAGTTGTAGGCCCTAAGTTCAAATTATGATTCTGTAACTGTAGGTAGGGCCTTGGGGAAGTAACTTCATCTCTCCAAGCCTCAGCTTCCTATCTCTGAAATTATAGTGTTGGACTAGATAACGTCTAAGGTTCTTTCTAAGTACTCCCCATGATGAGGGAGTGATAGGTGTTTGAGGGGCTCCAATAACCAGAGTCCCTGCAGGACAGTCTGGAATGAATTCACAGGACCCAAGCAATCTTTTAAGTCAGGATTGTAAGAGTTTATTGCTATGCTTTACAGCAGGCAAGAGTTCTTAGGAAACCTGCAACTTTAAAGAAGTCATAGGTATAGTTTATAAAGAGTTACAATAGTAAATCAGATGTTAATTATGCTAAGTGAGTAAGGGTGGAATTAGGGAGGAGTTAAAGAGTGGTCAATGCTTAAAGGAACATGCACTTTTATTATCTATTGTGCAGGTGTATTGCCCATAATTCACTGGGAAATAGCCCAAGGTGAGGGCTGCATGGAGGTGTGGTTTTAGGCTTGAAATGTGGCTAAATCAGCTAGTGGTCAGGACTGACTGAGAAGTGCCTAGTCTGCCTCCCATAAGTGTCATGTTTGACAAGATGGACGTTGGGAACGTAGGCTAACGGGATTCAGGATGTACCTAGTTGGCTGAGGAGTTAACTTACAGATAGTGTACTGAAGGATTCATAGGTGCAGCTGGCCATTATACTAGGGGGAGATAACATTTGTTTAAGCTAAAAAGTTTATAGAGGTTTAGAGAAGGATTCATAGATGTAGCTTGTTATTGTACAAAGCAGAGATAAACAGTTCATGAATTGGTGCTGGGCAGAGTGCTGGCAGGGGGAAGGGGCAGAGTTAATGCTCAGAGGCTGGTGGGCAGAATGTGATTTTACAAATTGATTTTACAAACTGATGTTACAAACATAGATCCCAAGCACCCCATCACCCATAATGCTCAAGCCTAGAACACTACTGTTTATTAAGAACTCACCCCTCTCCACTTCATTTTCCCCAGGGAATTGTGTGTCTGAAGATGTAGATTGTAGATCAAGGGACATCACTGAAAGAGAGTCTCATAGACAAAACATTTATGACATTGCCCAGAAGCTAGGGAACAGTTGGCTTCCCTGCTACTGAGAATAAACAGAGACAGAAGTGACCTCATCCTATGACCAAGCTGACTGAGTTGTCAATAGGTTAAGAAAGAGATGAAAAGCACTGCATGACTTATTTTTCTTCACTCTGTGCATTAGCAAAAATAGACAGATTTTCCACTTCAAAATGAGGCATGGGGTTAGAGGGGAATTATGTCCCTAGAGCTTCTCTTAGTATTTGCTCAAGGAGGAGCCCTGAATCCCCTGGGTTTCCTGGGTGTAGTCTATTCCTTTGGTAATTGTTTTAAACCTGATTAAATTTTTATTTTTAAAATGTATACTTCTGGTATGATCCTGCAAGATTCCACTCAAGGACTTCTAGCCAAGATGGCTGAATGGGACATATACCACCAGCTCTCACATGACCACTGCAGCAAAACAATAGTTTTCACCAGACCAAATAATGATTAAGAAACCAAACAAGAAACTAGATGAAGAGACTTTTTCCTTCTTAGAACTGCACAAGCAGTCAGTCAGAAGCTCAAGGTCAGTAGGAGAGAGGACTCAGCAACACCAGGGCAGGACAATCTCACAGTACAACCAGAGACTTCCAAGGACACGTGGGGCCTCAAGACTTTGTGTCCTGAGGCAGGGAGAGTAGAAAATGCCCTGAGAAAGCCCTTAGGGTGGCCAGAAATCTCTAGGGTAGGAATCTCGAAAGTGCTGGGGAGCTTGCTGTTGTTTATACCGTGTTTCCCCGATAATAAGACACTGTCTTACTATTTTTTTTTGGACAGAAAAACACCAGAGGGCTTATTTTCAGGGGAGGGCTTATTTTAATGAACATTGACAGCAATTTTAATAAACAGGTAAATGAGAACAAAAAAATGTACCTTTATTCAATAATGAATTCAATAAAGAACAGAATGACGCGCTCACTGCTGCAGCTCTGATTGGATGCAGCTCAGAGCGCGGCGTGCGTTTCACGGGGGGGAGGGGGGACACAGTGCATACAGAGGGTACCGTAATGTAGCGTGTAGCGCAGGGGATCACCTTCACTACACTAGCAATCTCAATAGGGCTTATTTTCGGGGGAGGGCTTATTTTAGAGGAATCTTACACAGTAAGGGGAGGGCTTGTTTTCGGGATAGGTCTTATTATCGGGGAAACACGGTACTTCATTCTCAAAGTGGATCAATGACATCAGCAGGGTGACGTCATTGGAGTCCAGTGTTGAGACACAGGTCAAGATGACTGGTGATAGCCCTGGACGAAGTGGGAGACCTTGGCTTTTTTAAGCTAAGGTCTTTCCCAGGTCTCAGTTTTTCTGAGGCAAAGTCCATTCAATAGTTTAAGGCTAGGTAAGAAGTGAAGCAAAAGATTGCCTAGTTTGCCTTCACAAAAGAATCATTCTGGGAGGGGAGGTCCCTCAGACTTTCTGGCCAGAACAGAAACAATTGCCATTTACACTCACTCTGAACCATAAAAACCCAAACAATGAACAAATAAAGCAGTAACACATAGAATGGGCTATCTCAGGCTAAGATCCTTAGCACCCTGTTCTGAAATACCAGACAGGGCCTTGAAGATCTAGAGATGGGGAAGAGGAGAGAGGGGAGGAAGTAGAAACCAAGTGCCTCAGGGTGAGACAAGCAGGGCCAATCACCTCACTCAAAAGCACAGGGGGTATGAAGCATAGCTCTGGCACAAAGCTAAGGAAAGAGATAAATCAAAGAAGACCCCCAACTGGGAAAGAATACAGTTTGAAGAGTAGTGAGAAATCTGGTTTGTCTAGGTAAGGTAGGGAATGATTATGGAGGGCAATGAAAGCCAGGCAGAGGACTTTAGACAATACAGTGGCAAACTGGCAATTATTTTTACATTATACTTTAAAAATATAAAAATGTCACCTTTGGAAATCTTTACTCTATGTCTGGAACCATTCCTCTACAATTCAGATTAATAATGATGACTTACATTTATAAAATACTTTTCAAAAAACCCTGCCCCTTCTTCTAAAATACCTATTTCTATTGATGGCAATACCACCAATCAACAACCATTAAGCACCTATTATGGGGCAGGCACTGAGCTTGGTGCTGGGAATACAAAAAGGAAAGTGTATCTTTCCCTTTCTCCTTAACCTTTTACATCCCTTCTTTCCTTAGCTATTTGTGAAAGTTCATCAGAAATCCATTTTAATTTCTTGCTCTACATTTTCTTTGGAAAGTTTTTTTCTTGTTTCTTCTGTACAATATTGCAAACTTCTGCCCATAGTTCTTCTGACATTTTATCTACTAGATCTAATCCTGTAATGTATCTATCACCTCTACTTCATATTTCTGAGGGGTGTTATTTAGGTCATACTATATAGTCTGATGGTTTTCCCTAACTTCTTCAATTTAAGTCTGAATTTTTTAATAAGAAGCTCATAATCTGAGCCTCAGTATACTCCACACCTTCTTTTAACTGACTATACAGTGCTTCTCCACCTTTGGCTGCAAATTTTATAATCATTCTGATTGCTATATTTATCATTTGGTGATGTCCATTTGTAGAGTTCCCTTTTGGGCTGTTGAAAGAGAGTATGTACTA
Organism: Petaurus breviceps papuanus; assembly: GCF_028583685.1. Taxonomy (NCBI): domain Eukaryota; kingdom Metazoa; phylum Chordata; class Mammalia; order Diprotodontia; family Petauridae; genus Petaurus; species Petaurus breviceps. The sequence continues at coordinate 13,407,020 of NW_027185616.1, forward strand.
TGGCTAGTGAATTATCTTGGCAAAATGCTCTACCCTGCTTCATTTTGTACTCCAAGGCCAACCTTGACTGTTAATCCAATTCTCTTATGATTTCCTACTTTAACATTTCAGTTTCCTATAACAAATGTGACTTTTCTCTTTTTATGGTTTTATTTCTAGAAAATGTTGTAGCTGTTCATAGAATTGGTCAAGTTTAGCTTCTTTGGCATCAGTGGTTTTAGCACTGACTTACAGAACTATGATGCTGAATAGTTTGTCTTGGATTCAAAGAGATATCATTATCATTCTGTCATCTTTGAGATTATATCCCACTACAGGAGTTGGGGGGAGTTTCCCGCACTTTTACTGACTGTAAAGTCTACTTGACTACATATATGTGTGTGTGTGTGTGTGTGTGTATGCGTGTGCATGTGCGTGTGCATGTAATGATCACCTGAACTGAATTCACCCATTCCCATCGATTTAAGTTCAACAAAATGCAGGATGATGATTTTTTCATATTTCCATCTCAAGTTTAACTGCATGTAGCTTATGTTGTTTCATGGATCAAACTTTCCTTTCTTCCCCAGATGCATCTTCAGGTGAGCTTCCTTTCTGCAATAGGACTTCCTAATAAGTTGAAAGAACAGACATCCTGGAGTCCTTTTGAGAGGACTTCTTATATAACAGCACCTGTCTTTTTCTTTTCAAAGTGACACTTACATATTTTTCTTCAGATTCAACATCCACGGGAAAAATAAAAGAATCTGCATGAAATGGAATAAACATTTCTGGGCTATAATTTCTTCACCTTGTTTGTCCTTAGTTCTTGAGGATGACCATGACATCAGGAAGATGACACAAGTGAGGGAGGGTTATGAAAGGTCACTAGACTCACTTTTTCCTCCAGAGCCATCTGGGTTCAGTGGCAAAATATAGATCAGGATCACTGGAGATGATGCAGTGGGAGACCTTGGCCTTTGTCAAGAATGAACATTTTTATCCCTTCTATATTGCAACTTTCCCTATCACAGTTTTGACATATCACGGGTCGGCATAAGAAATTCAGTGGGAATTTGGGGAGAGTTTTGTGGAAGCCACAGACAACATGCAAAGGTCAGAAAATGACACAGAAAAAGTTTAGAAACTCAGAAATGCAAAAAAATATATATAGCATAGTATTGTATACTATCAACATTTTATCTTTTGATACCATAATAATTTAGACTTCTTCTCAGGTATGAAGAGAGGGCCAAAAAATTTTACATGGATTTTCCAAGATTGTGAGGGTACCTTTGTGATGCGGAAGGGATAACTGTACACACAGAGTGAGAACAATGAGAAGAATAAGCATAAGAGAATAGGATGGAAGGAAATACACAATTAGCAATAATAACTGTGAATGTGAATGGGATGAACTAGCCCATAAAACAAGAGGATAGCAGAATGGATCACAAACCAGAACCCAACAACATGTTTTGCTTTTAAACAAGAAATGCACTTGGAGTAAATACTTATTTTGCTAAATTGTAAAGACAGTGGTAACAATCATCATCTTAGATAAAGCAAAAGCAAAAATTGAATTAATTGAATGAGATAAGCAGGTAAACTTCATTTTGTGAAAAGACATAAATTAATATACATAGACAATCAATCAATATAAATATTAAATATATATGCACCAAATAGCATAGAATCTAAATTCTTAAAGGAAAAGTTAAATGAGTTATAGGAAGAATTAGACAATTAAACTATAATAGTAATAAATTTCAATTTACCCCTCTCAAAACTAGATGAATAGAACCAAAACATAAACAAAAAATTTTAAATTACCGTGAATTTTAAAATTACATTTAAAATCATCATGGATAGCATAAAATACTTGGAAATATATGCCAAGACACATAAAGAAATTATGTGAACACAACTGCAAAACATTCTTCACACAAATAAAGATAGCTCTAGAGAAATACTAATTGCTGATGAGTAGGCATAAAACTAAAATAATAAAAAATGACATTATTACCTAAATTAATTGATTATTCAGTGCCATGCTAATCACACTACCAAAGAATTACTTTATAGAACTAGAAAAAATTAAAATCATCTGGAGAAACAACAGGTCAAGAGAATCAAGGATATCACGGAAAAAAAAAAAGTGAGAAAGAAGGGCACTTAGCAATATCAAATATCAAAGTATATTACTAAGCTGTAATCATCAAAACAATTTGGTAAGGTAAGAAATAAGAGCAATTGATTGTGGAACAAATTAGGCATGTGATATACAGGTGCAAGCAAGCACAATAATTTGTTTTTGATCATTTGTGTCCAACTCTTTGTGACCCTATTTGGAGTTTCCTTGGCAAAGATACTGCAGTGATTTGTCACTTCCTTCTCCAGATCATTTTACAGATGAGGAAACTGAGGCAAAGAGGATGAAGTTATTTGTCTAGGATCACACAGCTAGTAAGCATCTGAGGCCAGATTTGAATTCAGGAAGATTAATCTTCCTGACTCCAGGACCCTGCACTTTAGCTGCTGTACCACCTAATTGCTGCACAATAATCTAATGTTTGTTAAACCCAAAGATTCCAGCTATTGGAGTAAGAACTCACTATTCAACAAAGCTTCTAGGAAAACTGGAAAGTAAGCTGGCAAAAATAATGCATAGCAAACATCTCACACTGTATACAAATATAAGCTCAAAATGGGTATATCATTTAGACATAAGGGGTAACATCATTAGCAAATTAGTGGAACATGGAAGAAATTGCCTGTCAGATCTATGGATAGTTTAAGAATTCATGACCAAAAAAAGGATAGAAAGGTTCACAAGAGGTAAAATGAACAATTTTGATGAGATAAAATTACAAAGGTCTTGCACAAACAAGATCAATGTAGCTAAAATTATAAGAGAAGCAGGTAATTGAGGGGAGAGACCTTTACAAAAAATTCTCTTGTAAAGGTCTCATTTCTTAGATATATAGGGAACTGTGTCAAATTTGTAAATGTAAGAGTCATTCTCCAATTGATAAGCAGTCAAAAGGTATGAATAGGTAGTATTCAGAGGAAGGAATCCAAGATATCAATAAACATGAAAAAATGATCTAAATCACTTAAAATTAGAGAAATGCAAATTAAAATAGCTCTAAGATTCTAACACTCATCAGATTGACTAAGATGACATAAAACTGAAAATGACAAATGCTCAAGGGATTGTGGGGGAACAGGGACACTAATGCACTGTTGTAGAGCCCTAAACTATTTTAAACATTCTGGAAAGCAATTTGGAACTATGCCCCAAAACTTATTAAACTGTGCCTACCTTTGACCAAGTAATACTGTGACAAGGTCTATAAACCAAAGAAATCAAGGAAAGAGGAAAAAGGACCAAAGTTTATTAAAAAATTATTTGTAGCAGTTCTTTTTGTGGGGACAAAGAATTGAAAACTGAGGAGATACCCATCAATTGGGAAATGGCTGAACAAATTATGGTATATGGATGTGATGGAATACTATTAAGATGTGAGAAATGATGAAGGTAATGGTTTCATAAAAACCTGAGAAGACTCGTATGATGCAAAATGAAGATTGTATGCATATCGCCCACTCTGACTGACCCGATTTATGCTCATACTAATGGACTAGGTCCGTAGAAAAGTTTTAGGATAGAATTCATATGTCCAATTTTTTCACACTATAACTCATGTGTCCCCACTTCTATGATTACCTTTAATAGCCAGTCAGGAAATACAATGAGCTCAAAGTACATTTACCAAAATGGCATAGTAAGAAGAATAGTTATAAAGCATTCACCCCTCATAAGCACACTCTCACACAAAAACAAACTGGGTCTATTGGAAGAGCAGGCACAAACATCATATAATGATAATGAAGTACATATATAGGAAACATTTGACCATAGGGCCATTCACCCTTTCTGTAGTTCAAAGCCTCAATGTCCTTTCTCTCTACACAGAGTTCTTATGAAAACCAGCTCATTATTGCCCAAGTTAGCTCTTTCTCTTCGTAAAAAAAATTTTTTTCATTTTAAAAATAAGTTTTTTATAGCATCATGAATTTGACAATATCAATAAATGTACCTTTTCTTATTCAAAAGTCAAAAAAGAGGATCACTTATACACTATTCGTTTTTTAAGTATGTGTTATATTTAGCAAGCCCTGAATCTGACTGTGGGTCTGATCATGCTCTTCTCAGACTTAAATTGAAGAAAGCAGTTCATCAGACCATATATGTGTAGATATATACATATATTTTTCATGTATATGCTCATCCCTTATAACATCCCTAATGAATATGAAGTAGAGGTGATGAATAGATTTAAGGAATAAGATCTGGTAGATAGAGTACCTGAAGAACCATGAACCGAGGTTTGCAACATTATATGGGAGGAAGCAACAAAAAACATTCCAAAGAAAAAGAAGAGAAAGAAAACAAAATGGCCATCTGATGAGGCTTTACAAATAGTGGAGGAAAAAAGGAAAGTGAAAGTAAAGGAGAAAGGGAAAACACATCCAACTGAATACAGAATTCCAGGGAATAGCAAGGAGAGATAAGGTTTTCTTAAATGAGTAAGGCAGGGGTGGCCAGGTGGCACAGCGAGTAAGAGCACCAGCTCCAGTGTCGGGATGACCTGGGATCGAATCCGGCTCAGACACTTAGCACCACACCCAGAAACACCTTGGCCCTGTAACCTTGAGCAAGTTACTTAATCCCAAAACAATAGAATGGGAAAGGCAGCGATCTCTTCAAAAACATTTGAGATATCAAGGGAAAGTTTCATGCAAAAATGGGCATAATAAAAGATGGTAGAGATTGAACAGAAGAAGAGATGGGGCATGAGAAGGTAAACAGGAAAGAGAAATCATAAGAAACTTATTAAAATTGAACTATTTACATTCCTGCATGGAAAAATGATAATTGTAACTCATGAGACTTTTCTCAGTATGAGGATAGTTGAAGAGAATATATATATATATATGTATGTATGTATGCATACATATATATGTATGGATAGGTAGGTGCATGTGTGTATAAATATATATGTGTGAGTATGTATATATGTGTGTACATGTATACACAGAGGGCACAGGATCATTTGAATAAGAAGGGATGATATCTAAAAAATAAAATTGAGAGGTGAGAGAGAAATATAATGAGAAAGAGATAGGGAGAGATAGAATAGGGTAAATTATCTCATATAAAAGAGGCAAGAGAAAACTGTTACAATGGAGGGGAACAGCAGGGAAGTGAAAGGGAGTGAGTCAACCTTACTCTCATTGACTTTGGCTTAAGGAGGGAATAACACACACACTCATTTAGGTATCTTACCCTACAGGAAAGTAGGGGGTAAGGGGATAACAAGGGGGATTATAGAAGGGAGGGCAGGGGCAGCTAGGTGGCAGTGAGTAAAGCGCTGGCCCTGGAGTCGGGAGGACCCGAGTTCGGTTCCGGCCTGAAACACTTAACACCCACATAAAAATACTAGCCGTGTAACCTTGGGCAAGTTACTTAACCCCAATTGCCCTCCAAAAGCCAAAA
>NW_027185616.1:13412661-13415664 GCF_028583685.1 Petaurus breviceps papuanus
CAAAAAAAAAAAAAAAAAAGGGAGGGCAGATTGGGGGAGAGGGTAGTTAGAAGCACACACTTTTGCAAAGGGATAGGGTCAAAGTAGAAAATAGAATGGGGGGGGGCAGGATAGGATGGAGGGAAATATAGTTAGTCTTTCACAATATAATTACTATGGAAACGTTTTGCGTAACTTCACATGTACAACCTATATTGAATTGCTTATCTTCCCAGTGGGGGTGGGTGAGAAGGGAAGAAAGGAAATAATCTAGAAAGCAAAGTTTTAAAAACAAATGTTAAAAAAATTGTTTTTACATGCAACTGGGAAATAAGATATACAAGCCCTGGGGTATAGAAATTCATCTTGTCCTACTAGATAGTTAGAGGGGGAGACGAGGGAGGGTATAAGAGAGAGCAGATTGGGGGAAGAGGTGTTCAGTAGGCTCACTATCTTGGGGTAGGGGAAAGATGGGGAGAAAATTTGTAACTCAAAATCTTGTAGAAATGAATGTTGAAAATTAAAAATAAATTTTAAAAAATGAATAAAATAAAATAATTCACTGGCATGCTTTCATTTTTTCAATATTAATTTTTTTAATTTAAAGGATTAAAAATTCATGTGTGTGTGTGTGATGTATCATGGCCCTCTGAAAGAAGAGGGATAATGAGGGAAATGTAGATATTACCTATAAGACATTAATAAAATTTTTATATGACTACTTACTTGTAAAGAGGAAGGAAAGGTTTTTATTTTTCTACAGGAGAGTAAGGAGGTAGGATTGTTATATTAAAAACAAAGATGAAAGTAATTTAGAAAATTAGTGGGAGGAGGTGTTTAAATTGTAAGTGGCAGCAAAGGGTAGGCTGCAACTACCTTATCAAAATATAAGAAATTACTTACATGAACCTTTGGTCTATACGGCAAGTCTCTGTGGCAAAAGGACAGTTTGTGATATGGCCTATGAAGTTCATCTTTATGTATGCTGTCCTGTATCTTTAAACCCAGGTTAGATTTTTGCCTTGCAGGTATATAAGAAAGCTTGCTTAGACACTAAATTGCTTTCATATGATTAATTAAATGAATGAATGAGGGAAAAGCATCTTTAAAGTGCTTCCTTTGTGCCAAGCACTAAGTGCATATTACACCTCAAGCGCTATCCTAAGTACTAGGGATTTAAAAAAAAAAAAAGGAAGACAGGTCCAGCGCTAAAGGAGTTTCATTTGATTCTCAAAGCCAAAAAAGGACATTTAGGTTTGGAAAGTCACAAGGTGTTTAGTAGAAACTCCCACAGGGAAAGTCAATTAAATGTTTTTTGTTTTTTTCCAGAAGCAGCAATAATACTGATTTAATTACTGTTCTCAAAGCAAGATGTAGAAAATGAAGTGAAGGGAAGTTGTTATTCAGATGATGGATTTGAGCAAATTAGTTGTAGATAATTACACCAAATTAGTTTTTGTTGTCAGATATTCATATGAAAAGAATAAATACTATAATGTTCTAGCTTCCTAAGTTTCCTTTCTTTTTCTCTCCAATCTTCTCTTTTCCAAGCTTTGTTTTTCTATTCCTTTATATTTTCATTTCCTATATGTATTTATTCCTGGACCATGCCATTTTTCTGAAATTTTTCATTCTTTTCTTCCCAGGTGGACTAATGTTTCCTCTTCTTTTTAGTAATAATACCTTACATTTATCTGTGTGGCACTTTTAAAAAGTGATTTCATATCTATGATGTCATTTCATTAAATTGTTTTTAAGTTTAATATGTTTCCCAGAAAAAACCCACATAGTACATAGCCAAAGCCCACAGATTTCCAGTCTTCTTAATAGAAAAGGAAAAAAAAATTTTAAAGAACTGCTTTACATTTTACCTCTAAAAGTTCAATTTATAATGAAAAAACTTCTAAGAATAGGCCTCTGTGTATCTCATCTATTTCTTTTTCTCTCCTTATATTTATTTTGAGGGGCATTAATGTCACTGTGAATATTCAGCAGTGATAAGTATCATTATTTGGTGATATACTTTGACTCACAGTTCATCCACTAGGGCAATGCTAGAGAGGTATCAGGGAGAATAATAAATGTTTGTGAAGAAATCTGGGATTGAGGCTTTAGTTTTAATTTTACTTTCAAATATAAGGTATATATATATGTGTATGAGACACTATCTAAATATAGAAAGATGTAGCTCAAGGCAAGGCTAGATGTGATCTGTGATTTATCTTTGCAGAGAATAGAAGAGTCGTGCTCGCACCCCCTTAGTAATCTAGTTCTAAGGAGGGGTAAGCAATAGCCAGGACTTTAGAGAGTGGATGATCTCTGGTCTCCAAGAAAGTTATTGGACTAGAATTATCTGTCATCCTTCAAATGCTTCTTGTTTAGGGGTACAATGAAATTTGCTTTCCTAATTGCTGGCATGGCCTTTAGTTTATACTCACCAGCTTAGCCCTTCTCCACCAAACAATGATTTCACCAAATTCCACTCCAAACAGCAAATAATAAGCAAACCCATTTATCTAGACTGAACAGTAAACAAAATTGTAAAAGTACTACACATTAGAATACAGAAGCATCACTGAACTTTTCAGCTGAGTATGAGGAGAGAGGGAGGGAGGAGGGAACAAGGGAGGGAGAGAGAGAGAGAGAAAGAGAGAGAGAGAGCATCATGTCTCCTTCCATATACATAGCACAGGGTTGTCCTTTTAGGGCACTGCCTAATGATGTTATTCATAATTGGCCATTTCCATACAATCTTAGAGTTAGAAATGTCCTCCAGAAGTTACAATATCTTACACTGACATACTAGAGAGGCAGTATGGTAAAACTGAAAGAATGCTGGACTTGGAGTCAGGACACTTGTATTTATTGGGTGTTGCTGTAGTGATGATTTTTCTTGGTGAGGATCCAAAGGGTGTCAGAAGTTTCCAACTGGGAAGTTATATGATGCTGAGTGAAGGGAAGTAATAGAGATGGATAGATAGATAGATAGATAGATAGATAGATAGATAGATAGATAGATAGATA
>NW_027185616.1:13415674-13424324 GCF_028583685.1 Petaurus breviceps papuanus
ATAGATAGATAGATAGATAGATAGATAGATAGATAGATAGATAGATACGGATATAGATATAGGTATAAATATAGATATATAGATTAGATATAGGTACAGATATAGATACAGATACAGATATAAATTAGGTATAGATATACATATAGGTATAGATTAGATATAGATATAGGCACAGATATAGATATAGATTAGACATAGATATAGGTATGGGTATAGATATTGATTGTAGATATAGATACAGATATTGATATTGATATAGGTATAGATATAGACATATTCTGGGTCTGGTGTCCTCTTCCTTATTTTGACTGAAAACCAAACATCCTTCTTTCTAGGTAAGTTCCAGCACCTGGTATGAGGAGTGGGATTGCTGGGTTATGACAGTTGGAGGTCAAGACTCAGTCTGCCTATGTTTGGAACCAATAAAGAAAGAACCAAGATCATGACCAAGGTTCCCCTGAAAGCAAAACTTCTGAAATCAGTGCTGCTTAGAAGAGTCATAACCTGGAGTGAGATTGGTAGCTATGTAAGTGAGTGAAGTGGAGAGGTCTGTTTCTCACTCTACTTCTCACCCGCTTCCCTTGATTCTCTGACCCTGAGATGGAACCCTAGACATGCGGTATTCCTTTGGTCACTCTATGACTGAATGGGGTATTTTGGAACTGTTCCCCTGAACTCTGAAAGTGCTGGGAAGATAAACAGGAGATGTTGGGAAGATGTTGGAAATGGATGGCTCCATGTAGGAACACAACATTTTCCCCCTTTTACTTTTGCTACGTTCAATAAACTTTGTGTATAGTGAGAACCTAAGTCCTGTAGATTTATGGACTTACTGACTGAGAGAAGGAGATTCCACGTTCAGGGAAGAACACTTCTAACCACAGATTCCAAATTTCTGATATTTTGAGGTCTATTCTTTTATCGTACCCTAGTTAAAGTATGAACTAGCCTACCTGCAGCTTGGTGGCTATGGAAGTGGGGGGACAGTCTAGGAACAATTTAGGCAGTGAGATGAAGGCAGCTAGGTAGCATGGTAGATAGAGTGTAAGACCTCGAGTCAGGAAGACTCATCTTCTTGAGGTCAAATCTAGCCTCATATACTTACTAGCTGTGTGAACCTGGGCAAATCACTTAACCCTCTTTGCCTCAGTTTCTTCATTTGGAGAAGGAAATGGCAAACCACTTCAGTATCTTTGCTAAGAAAACCCTATGGGGGTAAACGAAGAGTTAGACATGACAGAAAAAAAAAAAAAAACCCAGAATGAACAAATAATAGGCTAAGCTCCCTCTCATGGCAAAAAGAGAAACTACAAACATTTGGTATTCCTCACCATACCATGAGGTAGCTAGGTATAGGGCCAGGCAGGCGGTGGGGAAGGTAGGTGATGGATGGTCAGAGTGCTTGTGTGGGAGTCAGGAAGATTCATCTTTCTGAGTGAAAATCTGGCCTCAGACACTTAATAACTGTGAGCCTCTGGGTAAGTCATTTAACCCTGTTTGTCTTAGTTTCCTCCTCTGTTAAAATGAGCTGAAGGAAGAGATGGCAAACTAGTATCTCTGCCAGGAAAACCCCAAAAGGGGTCAGGAAGAGTAAGATATGACTAAAATCACTGAACAACAATCACACCTGGATCAGAAAGGTCACTCAAGGAGAAGGACACTAAGCAACGTAGATATTATTCACCCCTCCCAACCTGGATAATTACTATATAGTGACATACTGCCTTTCCCCAGACTTAAAGGGTTAAAAGCTGTTTATGGGTCTAAAGTTAAGAAAACCTGAGTTCAAATTCAGTCTCAAAGACTTCCTAGCTGTCAACTGACTGACAAAATGAATCCACTGGAGAAGGAAATGGTAAACCAGTCTTTGCCAAGAATACTCCAAATGGAGTCACAAATGGTCAAACACAACTGAAACAACAATAAGGAAGGCAGCCCAAGTCAGTTTGGGAGGCTGCCTGGACCCAAGTGTGCCAAGGGTCATACGGTATACCCATATGCAGGAATCTAAGCTAAAATGTGACGTAGGCAATCACAACCTCTCTCTGAGCCTGTTTCTTCATTTGGAAAAGGGGGACAATATTTACACAGAGACATTATAGTATAGTATATAGGAGGATTGGCCTTGAAGTTAGGAAGACTTCAAGTCTTGCTTCTGACAGACAGTAGCTAGGTGGGCCAGAGCAAGTTACTTAATATCTCTGTCTCTGTCTCTCTCCGGGCCTCTAGGCAAACTAAGATTATAAATTGTTGCTGATGTGCATCAGTCAAGCGATTTTTCTCACTGGGAAGCAACCAGAATTTCTTAAAAGTCCCAGTTAAAAACCCAATTGGGCTGAACCAAGTGAATAATTTATACAATAACAATAATGCTGTAAAGACAAACAACTGTGTATTTTAAGAGCTCTAATCAATACATTGTTCCATAGTTACAGAGTACTCATGATAAAAACATGCTACCTACCTCCTGTTGGAGAGGTGATGGATTCAGAGTGCAGATGGAAGTATCCACATGGACATATTTGTAATGGTTTGGTTTTTCTTGCTTTCTCAATGAAAGGCAGAGGGGCACTTGGGAGGGAGAGAATTCAGATCTAAAAATAAAATAAAATTGAATTTTTTTAAAAAGCCCATATCCTGGCGGAGTCAAGATGGCAGAGTAGAAACAGGACTTTCTTGGGGCTCTGGCTTCCACCTCCTCCAATTCATGTAAAAAATTACTCTAGACAAACTTTGGAGCTACAGAACCCACAAAATGACACAGAGAAGCTAACCTCCTGCTGAGGAGAGCCCAGCAGGCTGGCAGGAAGCAGCCAGCACAGCACTCTGGGAGCCAATCCCAGCCCCAAGCGAGCCCGAGGTTTTCACCTCAGGGCGGGCTGACCAGCTGTCGGCTGGAGGGACTTCAGATCACCAGCAGCTGTGGCGGTTTTCAGAATTATCAACCCATAGATACTAAGGACAAAGTGAGAGGTCAGTGCAGTGTGGACTTTGGGATCTGGTAGTTTGCGAGTGCAGTCTGGCCTTTTATCCCCTGGAGGAAGAAGCTGCTGAGGCACAGAGGCCATGCAGCCGCCACCACATGGCAACTTCAACTCCTGGCCTGCAGATTGTAGGGGGACCAAGCACTAGTCTGAGGGGTAATCGCTCTTGCTTTAATCTGCTTGGATCTGGATTGTAGTCTAGGGTGGAGGACCTGGGGTGTGTGTTGCCAGAGCGTGTGGAGGCTTCAGAGAGGGCACCCAACTAACAGCTCTAGCAGCTGAAAAAACCCCAGCAATTTGGGACAAAGCTCTCCTCCCTGGAAGCAGAGTCCTACTGTGGCAAAAAGCTCAAAAGTCAAGTAATTGAGTGGCAACATGAGCAAACAAGAGAAGCAAAGCAAGCAGAGCGACCCAACTTTAAACTGCTATTTTGGGAACAAAAAGGATCAAAGCATGGAACAGGAGGAAGACAGTGAAGTCAGAACTCCTGCACCAGAAGCTTCCAAGAAAAATACAAGCTGGTTACAGGCCATAGAGGACCTTAAGAAGGATTTTGAAAATCAAATAAGAGAAGTGGAGAAAAAACTGGGAAGAGAAATGAGAACAATGCAAGAAAATCATGAAAAGAGAGTCAACAACCTGACTGAATAAAATAACACCTTAAAAAATAGACTAACTCAAGTGGCAAAAGAGGCCCAAAAAGCGGCCAGGTGGCTCAGCGAATAAGATCACTGGCTCCAGTGTCGGGATGACCTGGGGATCGAATCTGGGCTCAGATACTTAGCACCACACCCAGAAATAACTGGCCATGTAACCTTGAGCAAGTTACTTAACCCCAATTGCTTTAAAAAAAAAAAAAGGCTCAAAAAGCCAATGAGGAGAAGAATGCCTTAAAAAGCCAAATTTGCCAGATGGAAAAAGAATCTCAAAAGCTCACTGAAGAGAATCATTCCTTCAGAATTATATTGGAGCAAATGGAAGCTAGTGACTTTATGAGAAATCAAGATACTATTAAACAGATCCAAACAAATGAAAAAAATAGAAGGCAATGTGAAATATCTCATTGGAAAAACCACTGACCTGGAAAATAGATCCAAGAGAGATAATATAAAAATTATTGGACTACCTGAAAGCCATGATCAAAAAAAGAACCTAGAAATCATCCTTCAAGAAATTCTCAAGGAAAACTGCCCTGATGTTTTAGAACCAGAGGGCAAAATAGAAGTTGAAAGAATCCACCAATCACCTCCTGAAAAAGATCCCAAAAAGAAAACTCCTAGGAATATTACAGCCAGGTTCCAAAATTCCCAGATCAAGGAGAGAATATTACAAGTAGCCAGGAAGAAACAATTTTAATATTGTGGAAACACAATCAGGATAACACAGGATCTGTCAGCTTCTACACTGAGGGATCAAAGGCTTGGAATATGATATTGCATAGGTCAAAGGAGATGGGATTAAAACCAAGAATCACCTACCCAGCAAAACTGAGTATCATGTTTCAGGGAAAAATATGGTCATTCAATGGAATAGAGGACTTTCAAGCATTCTTGCTGAAAAAACCAGAGTTGAATAGAACATTTGACATTCAGATACAAGAAGCAAGAGAAGCATGCTTTACCTTTTGGTAAATAGGGAAAAGAAATGATAAGGAACTTATCAAAGTTGAACTATTAACATTCCTACATGGAAAAACAATAATTGTAACTTGTGAATCTTTTCTCAGTATGAGATTAGTTGAAGGGAATAGAATTGTACATATCTATATATCTCTCTCTCTATATATGTATACATACATATATGTTTATATAGGAGGGTATATGGGCATATGAACACATATGTGAGTGTGTGTATATATGGGTACAGGTATACAGACAGAGGGCACAGGACCAATTTAATAGGAAGGGATGATACTTAAAAGGTGAAATTAAGAGGTTAGAGAGGAATATAATGAAAGGAGATGGGGAGAGACAGAATGGGGGTAAACTATCTCATATAGAAGAGGCAAAGGAAAACAGCTACAATGGAGGGGAAGAACAGGAAGGCAAAAGGGAATGGGTCAGCCTTATTCTCATTGAATTTGGCTTAGGGAGGGAATGACATATACACTAAATAGGGTATCTCACCCTAGGAGAGTAGGGGGAAAGGGGATGAGAGGAGGGATGATGGGAGGGCAGGCTGGGGGGAGAGGGAAGTTGGAAGCACCCACTTCTGAAAAGGGACAGGATCAAAGTAGAGAATAGAATAAGTGGGAGGTGGGATAGGATGGAGGGAAATATAGTCAGTCTTTTAAAATATATCCACTATGGAAATGTTTTGCATAGTTACACATGTACAAACTATATTGAATTGCTTATCTTCCCAGTAAGGGTGGGTGACAGGGGAGGAAGGGAATGAATCTGGAATTCAAAGCTTTAAAATCAAATGTTTAATATGTGTGTGTATGCTATTATTAATAGTATTTTACATGTAACTGGGAAATAAGATATACTGGCACTGGGGCATAGAGATTGACCATGCCCTACCAGAAAATCGGAGCAGGGATGGGGGAAGATATGGGATAGAGCAGATTGGAGTAGGGGATATTCAGCAGGATCACTCTTTGGGGAGCTGGGTGGGGGAAAAACAGGGAAAAAATTTGTAACCCAAATTTCCAAAATATTGTGGAAATGAATGATGTAAACTAGAAGTCAATAAAGCATTTGATAAAAAAAAAATGAAAAAAAAACCATATTCTAAAGGAAGTCTTTCCCAATTCCATTTAATTCTAGTGCCTTCCCTCTGTTGATTATCTCCAATTTATCCTGTCTGTATCTTGTTTGTACATAGTCCTTCACCTGTTAACTCCATTGTTAAACTGTGAGCTTCATGAGAGAAGAGATTTTTTTTTTTTTGCCTTTCTTTGAATACGCAGTGCTTAGCATACCCTTTGGAACATTTTAGGTACATAAATGTACATTGACTGACAAAAGAAATCTATCTCATAGATCTATCTCATAGAGCTTTTGTGATGGGAGCATCTTAAACCTCTACATTAATGTGAATTATAATTTACTGATTACTTTCCATAAATTATTCCTTTTAATTCTAACATTCCTGAGAAGTAGGTCTTTATATTCCCATTTGACAAATGAAAAAACAAACCTGAGATTTAGTGAGATTAAGTGATTTGGGGCGGCTAGGTGGTGCAGTGAGTAGAGCACTGGCCCTGGAGTCAGGAGGACCTGAGTTCAAATCCTACCTCAGACACTAACACAAAACTAGTGTGTGACCTTGGGCAAGTCACTTAACCCCACTTGCCCTGCCTTCCTCCCCCCCCAAAAAAAGAAAAAAAGGTTAAGTGACTTGCATAAGACTACACAGTTAAGAAGTGCAGCTAAGATTGGGTTATTTTCATACAATGGTCCTTCTAAATTAATATGCTTTCCAGTTAGTCCGATACCTTCTCCCCAAGAGAGTGTAACATTATCTTTAATGACTAGGATGTTCTCAGTGAATGGAAGGGGAGACATTGCACATGGATAGCCCACCTCGAGCATTCGACCAGTAAAGCACAGATTGTATAAATAAAAGATGTTGGCAGGTTCCATAGGCTTTCTCGGAGCCAATGGTTTTAAAGTGTGCTCCAGGGTTCTGCTAGGTCAAAACTAGTTGCATAATAATGTGTTTATTTCTTTATTCCTAAAAGAGCATTAATAGATATAATCCTCATAAATAAAAGCTCTTTGGGAAGGGCCTCAATTTTTAAAAGGTCCTGAGATCAAAAAAGTTTGAGAAGTACTGATCTCCACTGATCATTCTCTTACAGATAATACCCAAAAGGCTTGTTTATTCCCCCCCTCCCCTTTTACTTGAAAACATCTTGCCCCAAACCCTATCAAGCATTTCGCCCTGATGGAATTGAAGGTTGCTATGGAGCACCAAAGTTGTAAATAGCTGAGGCTGGTACAGTACCCTTCTAGTTGGTGCCTGCATCCCCAAACAACGTAATTCTCCCTCCAATGTCCCAGTTCAGGACTGCCCCGATGGTGCCTTCGTTTCCACGTCACAATACAAGCAAGGACACTTTTCTGGCTTAGGGTTAATTTTTTGTTGCTGTTCTTTTCCAAGATTGTTGGTTTATTTTGTGTTTACATCCCCTTTCTTTCCAAATGTGTCCCTCCTCCGTCATGAACTCTCCTACCCAGCTAACTACCCTTTGTAGTAACATTATTTAAAAACAGCTAAAAGTCTAGACAGCAAAACTGAACAAAACACCCCGGCAGCGTTCCACGCCCTCCTACCGCGCCATCTCTGCCAAGGAAGGACAGACACATTTTCTCCAGTCAAGCGGGCTCGGGCTTGGTGGTGGCGGTTTTGGGGGGAGGGGAGCCTCAGTGTTTTCCGCTCGTTATGCATCGCACGATTTAAACACCCTGGGCCTCGCAAAACGAAAGGGTTGGATCGCACTCATGTAGTTAAATCCCCGTGCCAGTCACTTAAGCACCCTGAGCCTCAGCGTCCTCATCAGAAAAACGAGGAGGCTGGCCTGGTTTTAGATCTGGGCGGGTTTTCCGGCTGTGCTGCCGGACTCCCTTCCGAGGACTTAGTTTGTCCGGGCCGCTCCTGGAGGTGAGGAGCAGCTTCCCAGGGGCGCCCCGCCCCCAGCCCAGCCGTCCCACCCACCCGAATCGCGCGGGCCTGCCCAAGCCTCTAAGGGCGGGGCGGGCCGAGCCGAGGTGTGCCGGCCGCTCTGGCCCGGAAGATGGCAGTCTCTCTCAGGCCCTGGCCGGGCGCACGTGGAGGGGGCGGAGCTTAGCCAGTCTAGTTCCGAGTTCGGGCCGCGACCCGCCGCACACCACTTCCGGGGCAAACAGTCGCGTCGCTCAGCTGTTCTCATGGCGGCCCCGCTGCTCCACACGCGGCTTCCCAGAGACCAGACCGCCGCCGCCGCCGCCGCCGCCGCCGGGCCAGCCCCGGGCTCCGCCGTCCAGGCTCCGGGAGCTTCGAGGACTGGGTAAGGGCGTGGGGTCCGCCGTCCTTCCCGCCTGGCGGGGTGACCCGCTAGGCCCGGATGGCGGGGAGGTCCGTGTAGGGCGCCGGGCCGAGCCTGACGGGACCTGCGGGTGAAAGGGGAGACTTTGGATCGGGGAGGGAGCTCCGGGGCTCCGGATCTGGGGGCTGGCCTGCAGGCCGCCTCCCCGGAGTTTCCCCTTCCACGGCGCGAGGGCGCCCGGCCTTGGCTAGCCCCTGACGCCCGGTGTCGTGGCTTCTCTCGTGACCGGTCCTGGCGACCCTGTTTCCCCGCCGCGCGCATCCGCGTCCGATCCCTGAAAAGGCCAGGGATCGCTCTGGAACCAAAAGGCATCGATTGAGCTCCTGCCGTGTCCCGGTCACTGCGCCGGGCGCCGGGCATACAAAGATGAAAGTGAAAGAGGCCGTATTCCCGCAACGAACTTGAGAGTCTGTCTGGGAGACAACATGTACAGGTTTATACACGTGTGCGTATGCATAATAATATTAAGCAATGCCCCCACGTTTTACAGATAGCGGTTCAGCTTGGAGAATATTTTTGTCTGTATTTGCTGTGCCATAGTATTTAATATAGGGCGGCTAGGTGGTGCAGTGAATAGAGCACCAGCCTGAGTTCAAATCCGGCCTCAGACACTTAACACACACAAAAACCT
>NW_027185616.1:13424334-13545393 GCF_028583685.1 Petaurus breviceps papuanus
GTGAATAGAGCACCGGCCTGAGTTCAAATCCGGCCTCAGACACTTAATACACACAAAACTAGCCTGTGACCTTGGGCAAGTCACTTAACCCCAATTGCCCTCCAGAAAACCATGCTGTTTAATATAGGGCAGCTAGGTGGTGAGGTGCAGCTTCTGCCTCGGACACTCGGGCTCCACCGTGGGCAAGTTACTGAGCCCTGTTTGCCTCAGTTTCCTGATCTGTAAAATGAGCTGGAGAAGGAAATGGCAAATCACTCCGGAGCCTTTGCCCAGAAAACCCCAAAGGGAGCCACAAAAGAATATGCAGAAGCTGACTGATGTTCTCTAACGGAACTTAGTGTGTGAGCAGTTGTCACTGACACTGTCATGCTGTTTAGTAATAAGATCCTACCTCATCTATGAAATATGTGTGCAAACTGTATATGTGGTCCTCCCAGAGAGATTCTAAGCTCATTCCTGTGTGTGTGTGTGTGTGTGTGTGTATTCCTGTAGGTGTGTATATTCGTGTAAGTATGATGGCAACCATACTTGTGATGTAACACACATAGAGAACTTTCTGGATGAGAAATCCAGTGCCTGGAACATAGTAGGGACATAATCAATACTGATTGAGTGAAATTTCCCTTCCACCTATGCAGCTAGGCACTTTTTCTACAATTCAGTCTTGGAGAGTTGCCTGGAGGTTTAGTGACTTGCAAAGGGTCACACAGCCAGTATGTTTCAGAGCTGGGACTGGAAATCAAGCCTTCCGCATCCAAAGCTGGCCCCTTCTTGGTTCACTATGCCACATTACCTCTCACAGCATATACCCACACCCCACTTTTGCGGGGAGAGGAGGAAAGGGCAAGGCTTAGTGGGTGGGTTGGGGGGGGGGCAATCATGAAAAAGCTTTCTATAGAAAGCTGCTATGGATCTGAGTTTTGAAGGAAACTAGGAATTCTGGGAGTCATGGATGTGGAAGGAATTTCAAATATAGTGGACAGCCTGTATGGAGGCACTGAATGTTTTATAAGGAACAGCCATAAAAAATAACCAGTAAGAAGTCCTGTTAGGTTAAACTGTAAAATGTAGAAAGGGAAATAATGTAATAAGTCTGAAAAGGTAGTATGGTCCAGGTTGTGAGGGGTTTTGAATACTAAACAGATATTTGTATTTGACTAGAGGGACAAGTAATAAAATAATGAAGTTTTTTAGTAGAGGAAGGGCATGGTCAGGCACAATTACACATTAGGAAAATCACTTTGGCACCTTTATGGGGACCAATATGTATTAAAGAAGAAGATAGACTTGAGACCAGGAGACCAATTAAGTGAATATTGCAATAGTCCAGGCAAGAGGTGATGAACATAGGTAGTACCTTGTGAGTAAAGTGACAGTGACTTGAGGAAGGATAGGGAAAGAAATTTCATTAATATAGGGAATCTCAGGTGAAGAAATACCCTCTTCTAATACAGTCTGCCCTCGCTTTGCAACTTGATAGAGTTGGTTTAGAGCCATGAAAGGTTAACTGACTTGCCCAGGATCATAGCCAGTATGTGTAAGAGTTGGGAGCTGAACACAGGTCTTCTGGCTTCAGGGCTCTCTCTTTATTCAGCTGTAAGAGTTTCTTCAAATTACTTTCCAGTGCTTATTATAGTTCTTCTGTGTCTCAGCCTCTTACTAATTGTATAAGTTCCTTGAGGTCTGTGACTATGTATCCTCTTCTATCCTTATTGCCTTCAGCACTGAGGATGTTGAGAAAAATGTTAATTGAATTTGAATGGCTACCTAGATGTTTTGTGCAAAGGCTTTCTTTTTCTTAAAAATAAAATGCCTTCCTTACTAAAAAAATTAAATTTTTAAAAATTTTGAATGACTTGCATTTTTTGTTTTCTTTCTTTAAATTGCTTCTTGTTTTATTTTTTTTAAAGTTAGCAATTTGAAACTATGCCCAAAGGTCTATAAAACTGTGCATACCTTTTGATACAGCAAATACCACTACTAGGTCTGTATCCCAAAGAGTTCATAAAAAAGGGAAAAGGACCCACATGTGCAAAAATATTTATAGTAGCTCTTTGTGGTGGCAAAGAATTGGAAAATGAGGGGATGCCTATCAAGTGGGGAATAGCTGAACAAGTTTTAGTATATGAATGTAATGAAATACTATTGTGCTATAAGAAATGATGGGCAGGGGGATTTCAGAAAAACCTAGAAAAATGTACATGTACTAATGCCGAGTGAAGTGAGCAGAATCAGGAGAATATATACAGTAACAGCAGCATTGTGCAGTGATCAGCTATGATAGATTTAACTCTTCTCAGCAATACAGTGATCTAAGACAATTCAAAAAGATTCATGATAGAAAATGCTATCCACATCCAGGGAAAGAGCTATGGAGGCTGAATACAGATTAAAGCATATACTGTTTTCATTTTTTTCCCTTTCTCATGGTTTTCCCCTTTTGTTATGATTCTTTCACAATGTGACTAATGTGGAAATATGTTTAACATGATTGTACATGTATAACCTAAAAAAAAAAAGTTAGGTTTTATTTAATAAAGAAGAGAAATTGATGAGAATGTTTTGGCTTTTTTAATGGGCTGCATTGTTTTCTATTTCAGTGCCTTAATGTCTTGTATTTTTGCTTTTCAGAATTTCAGATGTGCTTGCATTGGAGAAGGACTTCCTCAGTTCTCCACCAAAAAAAACTGTTCGGTTCGGTGGGACTGTGACAGACATCTTGCTAAAATACAAGAAGGTAAAAAAGTTTGTGGCATTTTAATTTGGCTTCTTTCAGGTTACTTCAGCTACAAACAGGACATTTTCTTGATGGTTGCATTTTTAGTTGACATTCTGTCTAGTGTAACGTTTATGTTAAAGTATCTATACATATTAGTCGTCAAACCAGATTGTAATATCAATTTTTTTATTTCATTAGAAAATTTTTTTACATCAAGATGATACCTGGCAGCTGTAAGTTGAGGAACAGGCCATTTTTTTTTTTTTTTGCTTAAATGAAGGCCTTTATTAATGCAAACAAAATACATTAGCAGAAGGGTTTTAAATCTGCCGTCCATGGATAGAGTTCAAGGGGTCTGTGAACTTGGGTGGGTAAAAATTAGATCTTTATTTTCATTAACCTTTGATTTCCTTTGTATTAATAGGTATTTTATTAATTTAAAAACATTTTGAGGAGTCCATACAGTCTTTACCAAAGGTACCCATGACACATGAAAAATGTAAAGAACCTATGCTTTGGAAGAATCCCTTTCAGGTCTTTAGATGTGAACACATTCCGTGAATGACCTTGTTTTAGGTTAGGGTTTTTTTTTTAATTGTTTGAAAGTGTTACGATTCTTAACAGAAAGCAGAAACAATAGGAGATTCTAGGCGAGGGTAGGAAAGCTCAGTAATTGTGAACCTTCTGAATTAGAGCTTCACATAGTAGTTTAATTGCAAATTTTGGAAACATAAAGAATATAAGACATACCCATACTCAAATAAAAGTTTAAAAGTCAAAGATATCATCTGGGTATTTGAAAGATCATGTCTAACTTTTAA
Source organism: Petaurus breviceps papuanus (assembly GCF_028583685.1). Lineage (NCBI taxonomy): Eukaryota > Metazoa > Chordata > Mammalia > Diprotodontia > Petauridae > Petaurus > Petaurus breviceps. Next base: position 13,427,875 of record NW_027185616.1, read on the forward strand.
AATACGGTATCTGCCATATTTTGGTAGAGGACAATCAGTTCTCCTCTTCATTCATCATAGGACATTGAATTGACCAGTGTTTTTATGAATCAACTCTGAGAATGATATGAATGTTATTGTATTGCATCAGATTCTTTGGTAGGAAACTAGAAGTATAATCCCTCCCTTTTTTTTCTATTTAAGGGTGATACAAATGATTTTGAGTTGCTGAAGCACCAATTGTCAGATCCAGACATAAAGGTAAGGTATTTTGTAAGAAATCTATTTAAATCTGGAGTCATGCAATAGTTTACTGACCATTAAACCCTTCATTTGGTCTCTCTCAATTCAAATTGAATCTACAACCTGCTGTGAAAATAATCTTCAGAATTCACAATTGTAATCATGTTGTTCCCTTGCTAAAAAATTTCAACGGTTCTTCTTTCTTCATTGCTTTTTGAATAGTTTAAACTCATTCAAGTTCTTTAAGAAATCAAACCTATTTTGTCTTAATAATAATCACATTTACTTAGTACTTTATGGTTTGCAAAACATTTTATCTCCTTCTATTCCTCTTCATGCATTCAATGCATTAGCTAACTGTGTCTTGTACTCCAGCCACACTGTCATGGTGAAGATTCCCCAAACTTGTTTTTCTTTTTTCTGCTTGTTTTCCTTTTTCTTCTGGAGCTTTTTATATTTGAAATGCATTCATGTCCTGTTTTGAGCTCTATCCAGTCCTTCAGGACCTAGTTCAGGTACCATTTCCTTCACCAATTCTTCCCTGACAACTTCCTGATGGAATTTTTGACTCCTGTTACGGATCTTTATATGCTTTTTATCTTATGACCATTAATGCTTAAGTCAGGTATCTGTTTTGAGCATTGTGGTATATAGTATAAGATACTCATTTCAATTTCATTTCTGACAAACTGCTTTCTGTTTTTCTGGGAGTTGTTAAATCAGGAGTTCTTAAGTAATTTATGTTCTTAGGTTCATTGAACTTTAGGTCATTTGAGTTTAGTATAATGATTTTTCTACAACTGGGCTGTTCCACCGATCTGCTTTTCAGCTAGTACCAAATTGTTTTGAAGATGACTGCTTTATAGTATAATTTCTGGTCTAGAAGTTCACTTCCCTTTTCATTTCTCATTTGTTACCTTTGAGATTTTTGATTTTTTTGTCCTCCAACTGGGGTTTGTTATGTTTTTGTCTTACTCTATAAAGTAGCTCCTTGGTAGTATGATTGGCATTTTATTAAACCTAAAATAATTTAATATCATCATTTATTATATAGACATGACAAAGCCATGAGCACTAAATATCTCTCTAGTTAAACTTTTTTAAAGAATATTTGGTTTTATATCTTTTTTTTTTTTTGCTTTTTGGAGGGCAATTGGGGTTAAGTGACTTGCCCAAGGTCACATGACTAGTAAGTGTGTCAAGTGTCTGAGGCCGGATTTGAACTCAGGTCCTCCTGACTCCAGGGCCGGTGCTATATTCACTGTGCCACCTAGCCGCCCCAAGAATGTTTGGTTTTAATTAAACAAATTAATGAATTAACAAAATTAAAACATTTTTGCACAAACAAAACCAATTCACCCAAAATTAGAAGAGAAGTAGGGGGTGATATTGAATACTTTGGACAATGAATTAGCAGTCTGTACATATTTATTGAGTACCTACTATGTGCAAGGCTTGGGGGACATAATTAAGTCTTTGATTCAAGATTCTGAACATCACTTAATCATTAATAATATATGTAAATTTAGAAAGCATGAAAGTTGGCCTGTATTTATAGCTACTATACTTCAGTACATGCCCTTGAAATATGTTGTTTGGGGGGAAAAATTCTCCCTGTTATTCTGTTTTCTCAGTTTCTAAAAGTGGACCACAGAATGTGAAACTGGTTCTAATATTAACATGTTTTGTGAATTCAGAGAAAAATGCAGGCAGGTGGCTTTTTAGAATTTTTATTCGGGATTGCAGCAGTTTTGCATTAGTAGGTACTTAACAAATATTTAATTGAGTTAAAATGGGAAACTTTTTGCCACTTTATAGACAAATTATGAGCAAATGCAAACAGGATCCTAATCAACTTTGTCTTGGAAATTAAAACTGTTCATACTTTTTTTTTTTATTTAAAAACTTACACTTTCTTCTCCCTTTTTCCCTAAGAGGCTACGTTGCTCATTATTTAAAGATTCGTATAATTTCTGAATGGCTGATTTCTTTGCTATTGAATTTTCTGATTTGTTTGTTTAAAAATCAGTGGTTCTGAGAAGAAGTGTTTAAAAAATTACATAAATTCAATTAGAGGAAAAGTAGCTGTAATAGAGATGCTGTGGCAGCAAGCACCCCAGCGTCCCCAGGGTGTCTGCCAACACGGGTTCTTGGATCTGCTTTGATAAAGGAAAGCAACTCAAAATGGGTTAACAAGCTTACTTTAATCAGTCAGACATATATCGTTTACCTTGTTCAGGGGAAAAAGGTCAGCACCCCGAACTTCAAAGTATACAGGCAGAATTATCAAGACAGAAACAGATCAAGTAGACAGCTTTCCAAACTGTCCAGCCATTACATCCATACCAAATCAACACCTGGGTTTCAACATCTGGGGTTTTCAAAGCTGGGGGACTCTGGACAACAGCTTCCCAGAATCCATATCAAATCACAGAACACTTCTCAAAGTGAGCCCCAAAACAAAGCTATACATCAGGGCTTTATATAGCCTTCTTCTGGCTCAGAGAATGTAACATCATTCTTGCTCACTGGCCAATCAAGAAGTATCTACTGAAAAACAAGCCTCCCACCCCAGGCTCCGGTGCACTTTAGCCTAGGGGCAGGGAAGATCTTAAAAATTTACATTTCCATTACAGATGCTCACCTGAGAATCTTCCTTACCCTTTTTTAATTAAATTGAAAATTTTTAGTGTCATTGTTCTTTGCCAGTCTCTAAAGAGAACTTGTTTCTAATTCATGAATATTGTTACTCCAACATGTAGCTATGTCCTTACCCTTCATTATTATGTTATGTCATGCTTACTTAAGAATTTAAGGTTTTGGAAATACTTTTTCTTAATTAGAGAGACATTTTTATTTGTTGAATTTCAGGATGCTCAGATTATTAACTGGCTATTAGAGTTTCGAAATTCAGTCACATACTTGACAAAAGACTTTGAACAGCTTATCAGCATTTTATTGGTAAGTACCATCTGGATACTTCATTGACTAGTAATTTGATCTTTAAAAGATATGAACAAACATGACTAACATGGAAGTATGTTTTAGATGTCTGCATATGTATAACCTGTATCAAATTGATTTCCTTCTAGTTGAATGGGGGAGGGAAGGGAGAGAATTTGGAACTCAAAAAATTGTAAAAACAAATGTTAAAAATTATTTTTATATGTAATTGGGGAAAAAATAAAATATTAAGTAAAAATAAAAGAGATGCAAACCTTGGATGAGCTACATGCCATTTTCCCCCTTGTTCAAACTAGAAATTGCCATGGTTAAAAAGGAGCCACGAAGTGTTGGAGGAATATTTGGCTTTTCTTGGAAATCTTGTTTCAGCGCAGACTGTCTATCTTAGACCATGTCTCAGCATGATTGTTTCTCATTTTATACCTTGTAAGTATATACTTTCTCCTTACCTCGGTTTTCCTTTTATGCCTTGTTAGTTCTTATAAAACGGTCTTAGATAAACTTTAAGACATTACTCACATCTTTAAAAAAGTTAATAACCACTGAATATTTCAGTGTATATTTTAGCTACAGTGCTGGTTAGAGTTAACCTTAAGTGAAGTACTGTGGCATAGTAGATTGATGGCCTTAAGGTCAGAAATACCAGCCATCAAATAATTTCTCAGATATATATTAACTAGGAGACCATGAGCAAGTCTCCTTCTTATCTGCTCTGTATGTATCTTGTGTGTTCCTAATTATTTTCATGTTTGTCTTCCCCCATTGGAAAGCGCTGAAGGACAGGGATTTGATAAATGCTTGTTGATTGATTTGACTTCTCAGCGCCCCGGGCAACTTTTTTTTGTTTGTTTGTTTGTTTTGTTGCTTTTTGGAGGGGGGAAGCCAGGGCAGTTGGGGTTAATTAATCAAATTTATGGTACCCAAAAATTGTATTTCTTATACATACATATACTATATTGGGCCCCTTGTATAATCAGTCTCTTTATGTGTGTGTTTTGGTTTTTTTACACACATACACAAACACGTAGAGACAAAGAATATGCCCATTTTTAGGACTGAGAATAAGAATATAGAGTATGTTTTTGTGATATTGTTGGTCTTAAGTGATGCAAAGACCTTGACCTAGAACATGACCTCTTATAATTTTTCATATTAGAAATATGATTTGCTTTCTATTAAAATTTTCCAAAATGAATTTTAATGAAAGGGAAACTATTTGGTGTTTTCATAGTAATTGAAATATAGCAGAAATAATTTCAGTAAAATGCTGAATGAGTATGAGAAATAGTTATTTGAATCCAAGGAAAGTGTTCAAATTAGATAATAGTAAACTTAGGACTTGCTAATTTACATTAAAGTACAAATCACCATATGCAGTGAAGGTAGTATCCAGTTTGTGAAAAAGTTGTGTTCCAAAAGCTTGTTTCTAAATCACTTATTTGAAACAGCCTGCTTTTGTATATTGTGGCTAGCTCTCCAGGATCAGCCACAAAAGTCATGATGTAACCAGAGTAAAGGACTAGCCTGATTCTGATTCCGAGTCTTCAGGCTCAGGAGCTGCAGGAAGACTCAGAAGCGCCGTTTATGGAGTCGGCCTCGGGCCATAGTTAGAGTTCCCCCCTCCTTCACTGTGTCTTCATGTTTTCCTAAGCACTCCTATTTTGAGAGGGTGGGTAGGTGCTACCTCTCAAACATTTCATGCTCTAGAATTATTTAACTCTTCTTCTCAGTCAAAATTCCTGTTCTCTTAGTTTAGATGAGAGAAAATAAAAAGGCTAGATGTTAGGAAAGAGTTTTATTAAGCTAATTTGCATTGATGTCTATTTTCAGCCAGCCCAATCTCTAACTGGCCATCAGTTTATCAAGTGGTATGGGAGAAAATAGTTTTTATTAGGCTTCCTCTATGTAAGGCTCTGTGATATTTCATAATTCATAGAAGGATTCACAAAGAGCAAAACAGTACTTGTTCAACTCAAACTGCAGTTATTAAGTACTTACTATGGGCAAAACACTGTGCATCATCACTAAAAGATACAGAAATACATAATGGCAAAAGTCTTGCCCTCTAATAATCTGTATCTGATCTTAGATGGAGAACAGGACGGCCACCAGTGAGGTATCTGGAGCTAATCTGGAACTTGAGTCCCCATACACATAGCTGCCTTTTACATCTTCTCCCCATCCTCCTCTTCTACACCTAAAAATTAACTTAAAACTTCACTTCTTTTTCTCTAATAACTGTCATGTCGGCAGTACCATGGAATGGATATAAAGATATATATTTCTGAGCAGTTATTTGTAAATGAAGGTGCCTTATATGTTGCTAACTACTTGTATATTGTTGTTACTATACTTTATGATAAACTACAAAGTAGTTTACTCTTTAAAGGGCTTTTATGTTGAATTCTGAGAAAATATTAATGTATTAGTTTAACCTAATGCTAGGATTTTGTTTTATTTCTAGCTTAAAAACAGCTTTTATAAAATACTTTTTTCATTTTATTTTGTAATGTATGAGTTTGTCGAAGCATCTGTGTCAAGGCAATAGAAAAGTATAACAGACCATTTAAAAATTATATCCCTAACAGCTCGAGTAATCATCAAGGAAGGTGATATGACTATATCAGATTCAGATGATGAAAATGAGAGTAAGTCCTAAAATACTACTGAAGTTTAAAAAAAACCCAAACCTTTATACTGAGTAATATGAGGTAAATGGTATTAGAAATTCCAAGGGTTGATTTATTCCTGGAAGTAAAGCAGGGCTTTGGTGGTCTATTTGATAGGATCTTATGTTCTGTTTAACTTGTGTTTTGAATTTATTTGCAGTATTGTGAATGGAAAACTGGTTATGTTCATGTACATATGATTTCCCTTTTGAAGTAGTTTAAAATACCTATTTGACTAGATTCTGTAGTAACTTCAAACACATAATTTTAGTTTCTTGCTTGACCTCATCATTTCTGGTCCATTACCTAATACTAAGGTGATAGAAAAAGATTCTTAACTTTTCTGGGCCTGGGTTTTTTCATCCATAAAAAAGTCAGGGAGTTGGACAGGGACTTCTTAGGACCCTTCCAGTCCTGACATCTTAGGAATGTGTTTCTGCAGTTCTGACCAGGCTTTGTAATTTTTATGCTCTCCCCATATCCTAGCATTTTTGCATTTCTGTCCATATACATTAGATCGTAATTCCTTTAGGGAAGCAGCTCCCTTTTGCCACTTTTTGTACTCCTCACCTTAATAAGTGTTGATTGATAAATTAGTTGGAAAGTCTACCCCCTTCCGTTTTAGATTGTGAACCCCTTGGGCTTGTAGGGATTGTATCATTTTCCCCTTTGTGTCTTCTAGTGGCTATCACTATGTTTCACACAGATTAGGTGCTTAATAAATAAGTATTTAGTGAACTAAACAGGTACTAATTTGTTCTCACTCTTTGTAGATCTTCCTGCAAATTTTGATACATGTCATAGAGCCTTACAATTAATAGCAAGATATGTCCCCTCGTGAGTATATTTTCTTCTTTTCTCATTTTTAAAAATTGTGGCATTTTATTCTTTTTAAAAGCTCAGTAGACAATTGTTACATTTAGTGATTGAATCGAAGCATGATTTTAAACTTTTGTTTATTTCAGTGTAGTTTTATATTGTCAGTATATGTTCTAATTTTACTTTCACTTTTTTTGTTTCACTTAATATGTATGGTGTTTCATGTTCCTCAGTCTAAACTAGTTTTAGTAATGAAAATTGAAAGATTATGTAGTATAAGGATGCTATTTGCCAGTTTAAGAAAAAAATCTTGTAGCATTTTTTTAGAAATTGCATAAATTTCCATCTTGAAATTTCATGAATACTCACCTTTTTTCCATTTTCAACAAATGGAATGTCCCTATCAAGTAGAAAATGTATTAGCTATCAGAGTAAATGTTCACATTTTTTGATAATTATATAAAGAACTGGAAAATATTAGCATAATTTTCTCTAACATTTCATGCTTGGTGATTCAAGTGTTACTACTTTATCAACTTGATTTTGACCTGAAGTTTTCATTAAACTCATTGAGGAAAATGAAAACTCTTAAGAGCCAGATGATTTACCTTTTCATTTAATTGACTACAGAGTATGTTTTCTCTTTTTAAGGCAAAGCAACAAGCATTTATTTATTAAGTACTTATTATGGGCGAGGCCCTGTGCTAATTACTAGAGATACAAATATAAATATAAAGAAAGACAGCCCCTGCCCTTGAAGAGCTTACATTTTAATGGGGGAAAAAATACTTGAAAGAGAGAAGGAAAAGTTGTGTTTGTGTGGAGTGGGTGGTAAAGTCCAGAAATTGGGGAACAGCCGCAGAGCTGGGAGTGGAAATGATAGTTGGCCAGCCTGGACTGCTCTCTCAAATGGAGGCCCAATTGGGTAGGAACTCACTGATGGGAAATAAGGACCAGTCTATTCTCATTCCGTGGTGAGAATATTGCAAGGTCCAGTGAATGTTCCAGACTGAGGAGGCCCCAGGTACTGGGAGGTGTCGCAGCGTGAGGGACAGCTGAGGCATAGTGGCAAAGGCCAAGGGAGTACAGGCAGAGCTGGGAGGGGCAGGTTTGTTTTTCATCGTGAGCTTCTCAATAAAAATAAAATATGGATTCATACTTAGCTCAGTAAAAATATACAATACGAACTGAGGATTTTAGATAAAAGAATGTAAGCTGATCCCATTCCCTTTTCCATCAGTATGTTATTAATAAAGAATTATTTTTATAGTCATAGGCATTGTGTATAACACTTTGGGTGTTTTTTTGATTTACATCATTTTCTCGAAGTCTAGAAAGCTTTTTTCTAGAATGTTACTAACCATTTTTGATAAAACACTTAAGTGGTGGGGAGATTTTTAAATTTGAGGAAGTTATATACTCATATCCCTGTGCTCCCTAGAATTAAGACTAGAAATTTCAATTCATGGAGTTTGAAATTGATAATAATTTTAAAAATTTTTACTGATCTTGACTGTTTTCTTACAGTACACCATGGTTTCTCATGCCAATACTTGTGGAAAAATTTCCTTTTATTCGAAAATCAGAGAGAATTTTGGTAAGAATATTTTGGATAGTCATATGGTAGAGAAACTCAACATCTTGTGAAATTTTAGGTCTGTGCGTTTTATTTGTATAAAATTAGTTATGTTGTTATGGTAATAATCTTAGTCTAAGGCTCCTAAATTCCTTTACTAGCATCATTTTTTACTAATCTTCATCTTCATTTCAGATATTTTTAGGGTACTAATGTTTATTACAGACACTAATTATTGAAAGTTGCTGCACATCGATGTTGTTAGTGTACATTAGCAACAAGAACATTTACTAATTGCCTACTGCTTTGAGAGCATTGTATCAGGAACTAGGGGAGATAGCAAGTGTTTGTAAAATATACTCTATCTGAAAGAAATTAAAGATATCTAAAATTATATGAAAAAATGCTCTAAATCACTATTGATTAGAGAAATGCAAATCAAAACTCTTAGGTACCACATCTTCCCAGTCAGATTGGCTAACGTGACAAAACAGGAAAATGATAAATGCTGGAGAAGATGTGGGAGAATGGGAACACTAATGCATTGTTGGTGGATTTGTGAACTGATCCAACCATTCTGGAGAGCAATCTGGAACTATGCCCAAAAGGGCTATAAATAAGTGCCTACTCTTTGACCCAGCAATACCCCTGTGAGGGCTGCATCCCAAAGAGATACAAGTGGGAGGAGGACCAGTATATATGAAAATAGAGCAGCTCTTTTTGTGGTGGCAAAGAATTGGAAACCATGGGAAGGCCAAAGTTGTGGTATATGAATGTAATGAAATACTGTTGTGCTATGAGAAATGAGGAGCAGGCGGACTTCAGAAAAACCTGGAGAGACTGATGCTGAGTGAGGGGAGCAGAACCAGGAGAACATTGTACACAACGACAGACACATCGTGTTGGTGATGACCGACTTTAATAGACTGGGGTCTTCTCAGCAATGCAAGGTTCTAAGACACCTCCGAAAGATTCATGGTGGGGAAGGCTGTCCACACCCAGAGAAAGAGCTACAGGGTCTGAATGCAGATTGAAGCAAACCACTTGCTCTCATTTTAATTTTGTTTTGTTTTTTCCTTCTTTCTCATTGTTCACTCCATTGGCCACGATTCTTCTTTACAACTTGACTAATGTTTAATGTAAAGGTATATGTAGAACCTATATGGGGGGAGGGGGAGAAAATAGATATACCCTAGGCTAGAAAGGTAGAGCACGGTAGATTGTAAAAGGAATCGTCAGCCAGGGGGCAGAATCTGAACACAGTTCAGTGGGCAGTAGGCAGCAGAGATGTTTGACATGAAGGTGACACAACTTTATGGTTATCTGGTACAGGTAAATCTTGATAAGATTGCAAATGGATTTTTCTGAAATATTAAAGGGGATCTACCAGTATGGCATTTTCTTTTGTTTTTAGTGGTCCTTTATAAGCTTCATGTGTACTCTCTTACTATATTTACAAATATGGTTCCTATGTTTTTATAGTTTGCTTCTTAAATCCTGGAAATTCAGAGTGATATTGGTTGTTTTATTAGGTTGACATGAAGTACACGTTTACTTATTCAGGCGTCTTTATGCTTTCATTTTTTAGGAATGCTATGTCCATAATTTGCTAAGGATTAGTGTATACTTTCCAACCTTGCGACCTGAAATTTTGGAGCTTGTTGTTGAAAAGCTGCTCAAGATGGATGTAAGTGTTGAACGATGTACTGTTAAAATTAGTTGCTAGCAATCTTACACTCTTCAGAGAGGGTCATTATAATGCTCCTTGTTGGAGATAGAGGGTTGATTGAATCACCTCTGAGTGTTTGCCCAGCCAAGAACATTTCAGTGCCTAATAGAACGCAGTGTGCCACGTGCCACTGAAGTCATGTTCTAATATTGTGCTTTGGTCTGAGAGACACCTTGGTTTCTTGAAGATTATCCAACAACTATCAGTTTGGCAGGTCCGGCCAAGCTACAAAGGCTTCAGATAAAGGCCTGATAAAGGGCTAAATGTCTTGTCCAAAGACCAGCCCCGCTAAATTGAAGACACAAAACACCAGATATATCCTTCAATTTCATCACCTTGTAGCTAATCAAAAGAATAGCTGTTTTCAGAGGAAGAATTCTTGTTCTGTGAGGAGTGAAAAATGAGAGCTACAGTGGCATAATGGATAGAGGACTGACTGTGCACTCTTGGCATGTGAGTGCCTCGGGCAGTTCTCTTAGATGTTAAAAACAATTGCAAATCTGCAGTGATAGAGAACATGTTACTGGGAGCTCTCATTGAGAACTCATGAATCTGGAATCAAAAAGGGTAGTAACAACTGTGAAGAATTCAGAGAAATGTAGAAAGATTGGTATAAACTGATGTAGAGTGAAGAATGTGGAGCCAACGGAATGTTACACTAAAGAATCAGTTATAAATGACTGCAGCAATGGAAGTGAAATCAACCACAAAAACATATAATATCTCTTTTTTGAAACACTAAGCTACAAAAATGGAACGTCATGACTGCATTACAGTCACTCATTTAGATATTTTGGTTTAACTTTTTTTCAGTGGGAAAGTCTGCAGGGGTGGGGAGGTTGAAAGGGACTGCTGGGAAGTGACTTGATGGGCCAAAGCAAAATGTAGCAGCACCCAAACATCATCTATTGAGTCTCTGTTCCTGCCCTGATGAAAGCAGATCCTTCAGGTATCTAGGTGGCAACAGTATAGAGTACAAGACCACTCTTATGATCCTGGGCTTGTCCCTCATCTGTAAAATGGTGATGTTTATAGCGCCTCACATTAGATGTTTATAAAATGCTTTACAAACCTTAAAGACCTGTATAAATGCTAGACATTACTACTGCTGCAGTACCTCTACTACCACTACTTAGTCTGTGGGAACTCAATTACTGCTAATTGAGCTGAACCAAAGGGTTTGATTTAGTCATTAGAAATGAGATGTTTAAAATTGAAAGCTGAAATTCAAATTATGAAGTGAAACAACTTCCTGTACATTACGCCATTAATATTACCATTCATTATTAAATGTTTAGCACATTGTAAGGTGTATGCAGAATTGTACTTTGATGTTACTTTTTTTTGTTTTATTTTTGGTTCCAAATTTTCTTCCACCATTTCCCTCCCTTGCCCATTGAAAAGACAAGAAAAAGAACACCCATTATAAATCTGTGCAGTCATACAGAACAAATTAAGTTTTATTTATTGAACTTTAATTTTTTAATGCCTTTAATTTTTTTTTTCAATTGAACATTTCCTTTCCTCCCTTTCCTGTCTTCCCCATGGGGAAAAGGAAAACAGAAGCCTTGTAACAAATATGTATAGTCTAGCAAAACTAATTCCCACTTCGAGTCTTCATTGTTAACACACTGTTGACATTGTTTTGTGGTATTTAAGATATCTTTAAAATGTCAGAACTCTGGCTTTTTCTTTCTATAGCATATGAGCAGAGACCTTGGGAGGGTTTAAATTCTGTTACCTTTCATGGCAGACATTTCTGAATATACCTCATTTTTCCTTTACCCCTCATCTCACTTCAAACTTTCCTTGTAACAAAGAGAAAAAAACAATTTTTCTTGAGGAAGATGGGATTTTAAGGAGGGAATCTATGAAAGCCAGGAAGCAGTGATGGGGAGGGAGAGAATTCTAGTCATAAGGAACAGCCAGTGCAAATGCCCATGTTTGGGAGATGATGTCATGTGTTAGCAATAGTAAGGAGGCAAATGTCATTGAATTAAAGAGTTGTTGGTGAGGTATAAGGTATAAGAAGACTGGTGGAATGGGAGTGAGAATGTTATAAGAATGACTTCAACTGCCAGAGGATTTTGTATTTCATCCTGGAGGTAAGAGGAAGCAAGTAGAGTTTATGGGGGGCCGAGGAGGGAGTGACACAGGAAGATTACTTTCACAGTTGAGTGGACAATGAGCTGGAGTGAGAAGTTTGTGGTGGGCAGGTCAAGCAGAAGGCTTGAGGGCTTGTACCAGATTGGTGTCAATGTCAGATGAGACAATGGGCATAAAGACGCCTGAATAAGTAAACGTGTACTTCATGTCAACCTAATAAAACAACCATTATCACTCTGAATTTCCAGGATTTAAGAAGCGAACTATAAAAACATAGGAACCATATTTGTAAATATAGTAAGAGAGTACACATGAAGCTTATAAAAAAAAAAAGTAGAATTGATAGACCTTGGCAGTAGATTGGATGTGGGAGGTAGGTAAGAGAATGAGTAGTTGAGGATGACGTTAGTTTCAAATCCAGGTGATTGGGATGATGTGGTAACCCTTAATAGTAATAGGAAAAATTCAGAAGAGGAGAGGGTTTGGGGGAAAAGATAATAAGGTCAGTTGTGGACATGTTGCATTTAAGATTTCAGTGGCATATCCAGTTCAAGATATTTATTTGGCAATTAGAGATAGGAAATTGGACTCTGAGAGAGGGAGATTACAACTGGACAAGTAGATCTGAGAATCATATGCATAGAGATGACAATTGAATCCGCGGGAGCTGATGAGATCACCAAGTGAAATCATATAGAGGGAGATGAGAAGAGGACCCAGGACAAAGCCCTGTGGGCAGGGAATACATACCCATGGTTAGCAGACTTGGGTGAAGATCCAGCAAAGGAGACTGAGAAAGACCAGTTAAATAGGTAGGAAAACCAGGAGGGAGTAGTGTCTCAAATACCTAGAGAAAAGAATATCAGGGCTCCAGAAAGGTCAAGAAGAATGAGGATTGAGAACAGGCGATTAAGATTGTGGTTGAACAAGGAGGGCAGAAACCAGAATATCTGCAGTTAAGAATAATGAAAGAAAAGTGAGTAGAGGCCTCTGCTATAGATGACCTTCTCAAGGAATTTAGCCACAAAGGGAGAAAAGGTAGGGGACAGTAGTTAAGTAGCTATTGGAAATAGATAGATCAAGGGTGGGCTTTTTGAGGATAGGTGATAGGGAAGCACCCAGCAGAAAAAGTGAGCTTGAAGATATGTGAAAGACAGGGTGATAAGAGGGGTCATTCTGCTGGAGAAGACAAGCAAGTGTTGGGAAGCTACTCCTGAGCTGATCATCTGTTATATTCTGTTTCCTGATTTCTTTTTTTTGTTAATGTTCAGGATTCACTCGATTTATTTTTTTTCTGCATTTTAAAAGGTAATTTTTGAATGTATTTGGGGAAATAGAGCTTGCACAGATGTTAGGATATTTATTTATTGAAATGATATGTGTAAGAAGGATGTAACTAGTTTTATATTTAAGTATGACAATACTAGGGGTCCGTTTCTAATATTAAGTTTTAAAATTCAAATATAATTTTAATTTTAGCATTTGGCTTTTCATTATCTCACAGTCCTATTTGAATTAGAATCTAGCTTCATTAGCTCTGTCCTAATTGGGTAACTGTTCATGTAGAAATGTTTGTGATAGGGCATGGTATTCAGGTGATAACAGAGATGGTTATTGATATTATAAGTTTCCAGTGACCCAGTTCACTATATAGTTTTGGGGTATAAGTGTGTGTAATGTGAATGCTATAAAGTATACTAGCCTAACTACTTAAATATATCTTAGAAATAGCTCTTGTGTTGAAATGCAGCAGTATTTTAGAAAGTTTTATGTATTTTATTTTTCCTTCATTTGTGACATAGGTGAGTGCATCAAGACAAGATGTTGAAAATGCAGAGGATGCAGAAGAAACAGCTGTTCAAACTGATAATGGGACAGATACAGTAGAAAGATTATTTAATATGGTCAGTCTATATTACTAAAATGAAACTTAAAATATAAACTGTCAGATGAAAGTATTTTGTATAGATTCTCTGTCATGGTGTTGGTGGAAAAAAACTGGTTAACAGGGTGGCTGTGTGGGTGGTGTAGTAAATAGAGCACTGGCCCTGGAGTCAGGAGGACCCGAGTTCAAATCCAGCCTCAGACACTTAACACATACTAGCCTTGTGACTTTGGGCAAGTCACTGAACCCCAACTGCCCTGCTTTCCCCCCTCCAAAAAGAAAAAAAACTAGTTAATGTGAGTTAAAACAGCATAGTCTGTTTTATAAGCAATTCCTCATTACATGCAAATATAGCTCTGGTTTGCTATTATTTATTACCTGTTAATGGATCAACTGACTTTCTTTAAATTTGAGTGCAAAGTTGGATGTTTACATTTAACTATTGCTGCTCTAGTCTGGGAGAGGATTTTGTTCTGGAACCATAACAGTTTATCATGGACCAATTGTAAAACACTTAAATTGCTTTTCCTATTGTTTCAAATTATTTAGAACATATATAATTTCTTTGGTTTGAATACTTTTAGCCATGCAGACTACAACCTCTTCTGTATCTTAGTTTCCATCAGTTACTGTGTCTAAAATATTTTTAACTTGATAGTCAACTTTCTGTTGTAGAGTCTGGTTTCTTAGTACCCAATTAGCCTGACCCTCAAATAATGGCTTTTGCTGGGCCTTTGTTCAGCTTTTTCAACTTGAACTGTTGGAGCTCACATTTTACTTGCATAACTTTTGAGAATTCAGTGTCATATCTCTACCATCATGAGGTATTAGGTGATTATTTCTATCTTATACATTACTTAATTTAGCATAGGTATTTTTTCTTGATTTTTGTGGAAAATTTAATTGCTTTCCATTTAACAGGATGAAGATGAAGAGACTAAAGATGAAACAAAAGATATTTCTGGAAATAGTGATCAAATGGCACATCCAGTAGCTGAACGTTTAGATATTCTTTTGTCCTTACTCTTTTCCTACATAAAAGATGTCTGCTATAAAAACGGTAATAAGAAAAAGATAGCCCAATATTGTGTATGCATAGAGGTTGGTAATTTTTATCCAGAGATTTGAATTATTTTGAAGCTGCCTAATATTTTTTCATGATAGTATAATAGCTTTGACTTAATTTAGCTGTGATGAACATATGGAAAATCCTAACCTGTAAATATTATGTAGATCTGTCGTCACTAAACTAAAATTGTATATGAGAGTAAACCCTCACATGGATGAAACAGAAACAGTGCTGTTCATTAATTCTGTGTCAAAGGCCTCTTTTCTGCATTTCTTTATGTAATCACATAATTTTGGTTGTTTCTAATGTGATTAATTATGGTAATTTTTTCCTAATGTTTTACTTCGTATAGATCATAGTAATTTGTTATATATATTTTGCTAGAGTTTAAAAAATATTTTGTTTCAGTATTCATTAATGATATTGATATATAGTTCTTTTTCTGAATATTATTATTATTTTAAAGCAATTGGGGTTACGTATCGGAGCCCAGATTTGATCCCAGGTCATCCCGACACTGGAGCCGGTGCTCTTACTCACTGTGCCACCTGGCCGCCCCTAAGCAATTGGGGTTAAGTAACTTGCTCAAGGTTACAAGGCCAGGTGTTTCTGGGTGGGTGCTAAGTATCTGAGCCCCAATTTGATCCCTGGTCTCCCGACTCTGGGGTCAGCGCTCTTACTCACTGTGCCACCTGACCGCCCCTGAATATTATTTTTTTGGACAGGATAAATACTGGTAGGTGAAAATAAATTGGCATTATTGGACATGACCGTTATGAGTCACAGGTAATCTGTCTTATTGTTTGTAGTCTAATTGACGAGGATGTGGCTCTTAATATTGAAAATTATGTACTTTGCTTTAAAAAAAAAGAAAATTATGTACTTTGCCGTTTTCAAAATTTTTATTCTCAATTTTTCCTTTTAATTATCTCTTGAAGCTGAAAAGTTATGTTTACTTTGTAGGTGAGATTGATATCAACAAAACAAAGGATTTGTATCGAGATTTATTAGGGATCTTTGACAAGCTGGTGTTGCCAACCCATGCCTCCTGTCATGTACAGTTTTTTATGTTTTACCTCTGTAGCTTTAAATTGGTAAGTAGAAATACCATTTTAAAACATTACTTTTTTCTTTCCCTCTAACAGATGAATTTACTAAAAATTAGGGGATAATTTTTAAACCTCCCTCTTGGTGAAAGTAACTTAGAAAAACCTACTTTCTTGATAGGGATTTGCAGAAGCATTTTTGGAACATCTTTGGAAAAAATTGCAGAATCCAAATAATCCTGCCATCCTCAGGCAAGCTGCTGGAAATTATATTGGCAGTCTCTTGGCAAGAGCTAAGTTTGTTCCCATCATGTAAGTAAATTTATGCATATATTTTAATATTGTGCTTTTTAAAGACCAAGATCACTGATCTGGAGATTTGGGAGTTGTCTGCAAGAGAAAATGTCCAAAGAAGGGCCATGTCAGAAGCTGTGAAGAGTCAAGATGGATAAGAACAGAGAAAAGGCGGGTAACCTTGGAGAAAGGACCCCTTTTTGACCTAATTCAAGTTGAGTCAGAAGCCAGTTGACTTGGGATTCAGAATTTTGAACCAAGTGAGGTAGGGGAGATAGTAGATTCTAGGAGGAGGCCTCCAGACCCAGTCTTGGGGAGAAACTGAGGTACGGTCAGCTTACTCTCAGGGAAG
Source organism: Petaurus breviceps papuanus (assembly GCF_028583685.1). Taxonomy (NCBI): domain Eukaryota; kingdom Metazoa; phylum Chordata; class Mammalia; order Diprotodontia; family Petauridae; genus Petaurus; species Petaurus breviceps. The sequence continues at coordinate 13,444,606 of NW_027185616.1, forward strand.
GAATAGTCAGCGCATTTCCTGGGGTAGCAGCAATAGACATTGCCTCTTCCTTTTCTGGCTCTTCTGTATCCATATGGTAGGACTAAAAATCTTCCAACTTTTTTTCTATATTTAGTGTTAACATGTGATTATGAAGTATCTGATATCAGTCTTATTTTTCAGTTAGTCATTTTGTAAAGTAAATAAAATTTTCTTATTGAAATTTTTCTTTTCTCTAGCACTGTAAAAGCGTGCTTAGACCTTTTGGTTAACTGGCTGCATATCTACCTTGATAACCAAGATGCAGGAACAAAAGCTTTCTGTGACGTTGCTCTTCATGGACCATTTTATTCAGCATGTCAGGCTGTGTTTTACATTTTTGTTTTCCGACATAAGCAGCTTTTAGATGGAAACTTAAGGAAAGGTAAGTATATTAGGACATACAAGGAATTTATTACATTGATTGGCTTGCATTTACTGTCTTTTGTGTTACTATTGTCATTTGAAACTTGCTGTTATGTCTAGCCAGATTTTGTCTTCAGATACAATTGAAAACTTAATAAATACAGTATTTACAACATGGTTTTTGTTTTACTGACTTCTGTAATTATTTCTAGTTTAATCTATAGGAAGCTTATTAACTATTATAATTGAAGACAATTTCTAGTATGATTTAATAAATATAATCTCATTATGTTTATCCATGTGTCTGTGATTCCACTAATTTTGAAGGATGTTTTTCTGTAATTAGAAGAAAAAAGGAATTTTATGTATGTGGAGGGCAAGGCTTTAGGGATGCTTACCGACATTAAGAGCATTTGTGCTTCTTTTCCTAAGTAGCTGAAATTATTATGCGAATAAAGGTACAATTTTTTTGTCCTCAGGCATTCCCTTATTTACCTTTCATTACATCAGAATACTTGTTATACTAGGTCTGCACAGATGTCTAAAGGGAGTTCTTTTAAAAGAAGTGTGGTAGCTTAGCTAATTTAGAAGGGATTCCAGGACCTTTGACCATGCTAATTGTTATTTTAAAAAAGTTTGATAATAATAAAAATGCCGATGATAATAGGTAGCATTTATATAATACCGACCACGTGACTGGCACTGTGCTAAATGTTTACAAACATCTCATTTGATCCTCACGACAACCCAGAGAGGTAGGCGCTATTATTTCCCCCATTTTTTAGTTAAGGAAACTGAGGCAAATAGGTTAAATTATTTGTCCAGGGTCACACTTTTTTTATTTTTATGTCACAGATATTTCCCTATATGTCTCCCTTCCCAAAGATCACTCTCTTGTTTAAAAAAAAAAAAAAAGAATAGAATAAGGAAGCAAAAACATCAGCAAAAGGAGTGGCTGGGTGGCGCAGTGAATAGAGCACCAGCCCTGGAGTCAGGAGGACTTGAGTTCAAATCTGGCCTCAGACACTTAACACAAAAACTAGCCTTGTGACCTTGGGCAAGTCACTTAACCCCAATTGCCCTCCAAAAAAAAAAAAGAAAAACATCAGCAAAACTGACCCCACATTGAAAAAACCTGACAATATACTCATAATTTTATACCTATGAAGCACACCCCTTCCCACCCTCACCCCCACATCCCTGTCTTTGGAGTTAAGGAAGGTATTCCCAGTAACTAGTGATACTATAAATCACTTAAACAATGATTCATTTTTTTCACTCAGGTATTTTCAGCATCATTGGTCTCATTTTGTACTGTTTAAATTCTGTGACACAGAATTGTGGTTTATAAAATGACATATCAGTATTACCTTGAGTTATTGTGGCGTAGTGAATGAGAGTCAGAAAGACTCAACTCTGACACATACTTGGCTATGTGACTGTGCAAGTCATTTAATGTCCCCAGGCAATTAAGACAATATGTTGCAGTTTTCTCATTGGCAGTTATCTGTCTGTACCAGTGAAATCAGAAGTCCCATCAGAAAAAAAAATAGCACCTTACATTTGTATAGTACTTTATAATTTCCAGGGTACTTTCCACATAACAGTATCTCATTTGATAATGAAATTGTATTCTCGGTAACATAACTAATAATAGAGCAAGCAAAAAAAGGAGCCTTTATTATTTTGTGGGCGGCTAGGTAGTGAAGTAGATAGAATGCCAAGCCTAGCTTAGTGGGCAAGTCACTTAACCCTGTTTTCCTCAGTTTCCTCATCTGTAAAACAATTTGGAGAAGCAAACCATTCCAGTATCTGCCAAGAAAACCTCAGACAGAGGACATAAAGAGTAGGGCATGGCTAAAAAACATTGAATAAACAACAGCAGATTATTTTGTGGTCTTTCTAAAATATAAATGGAAGCTTTAAAAAAATTTAACCTTTAAAAAAGCTTCCTTTATAATTTTGCAGTCTTTTTTTTTTTTGCTTTATTGGAGGGCAGTTGGGGTTAAGTGACTCTCAGATCCTTATAAGTAAGAAAATTAAACATTTATGGATAAGCCATGTCTATAAAAATGAATAAAAAACAGTTAAGATCCTCAATATCTATCCATTTTATGTGTGAAAAATTATTTTGAGAATTGTCAAGAAACTTGACTTTTTTCTATGCTATGTATCATATTAATTTGAGGAATTTCTAGATTTTTAAAGGCAGTTAAACAGATATCTTCTGTATGTTTATTTAGTATATCTGGAACTGGAAGGAACCTTAGAAGTCATCTAGTTCAAACCTTGTTTTACAGATGAGGTGAGTGAGGCTCAGGGAGTTTGAATGACTCAGGAACCAAACCCAGATTTTCCCACTCTAAATCCAGCTCTTAAAAATTGCATTTTCTGGTGCCAACACCTGACACAAGTCATTGGAAATAAAATGATCATTTATTTCTAGCTTTGAATTTTGTATATGTTCTTAAACTGTTAACTGAGCTCTTTTTTTTTTTTCAAACAAAGGTTTGGCTTATCTACAGAGTTTAAATTTTGAGCGCATAGTTATGTCTCAGCTAAACCCTTTGAAGATTTGTCTCCCTTCTGTAGTTAACTTATTTGCGGCCATTACAAGGTAAGTTGTTTGGGCATGATTTTTTAAATTGGAGGATGTGTCATTGTAATTTTCATTTTAGATCAGTTCAGCAATCACATATTGTCTGCCATGTTGCAGGCATAGGGATTACAAAGACAGAAATGGAACCGTCCATGCACTCAAGGAATCTACTTTTTATTGAGGATACAGTGTGTACACAAATAAATGCAATCATTTGGGAAAAGGGCTCTAATAACTGCGAATTAAGAAAGGTCTCTTGGGGCCACCTCTAGGTGATGCAATGAAGTCTGACTCCAGCCTTGGAGTCAGGAGGACCTGAGTTCAAATTCGGCCTCAGACACTCAACACGTACTAGTTGTGTGGCCTTGGGCAAGTCACTTGACCCCAGTTGCCTTGCCTTCCCCCCACCAAAAAGCAAAAAAAAAAAGGCCTCTTGTAGAAGATGTTGGCTGAGTTAAGTGTCGAAGGGAGCTAGAATCTCCAAGAGGCGTTAAGGGACAAAAAGCACAGAAAAGGGGGGGGGGCCCTTATACAGGAACCTGAGAACTTCAACAAGCGCAAAGGAGCTTTTAAGTCTGTGCTTAGTCACAAGTGACGTGTTTTTTGTTTTATTGTATTTTAGTATATTGTAGCATTATGTGGTAAGTAAAACTCAGTTTTCTACGACCCTTCGAGCTCTTAAGGTCAGAGAGAGTAATTCTACTATGCTAACAAATGTGTCTCTGATTTTCTGAAGGAAATACCAGTTGGTGTTCTGTTACACTATTATTGAGAGGAACAACCGGCAGATGCTGCCAGTTCTTAGAAACACTGCGGGAGGGGGCTCAGTTCAGACCTGCACCAATCCGCTCGACACATTCTTCCCCTTTGATCCTTGTGTTCTCAAGAGGTAAGCGCTTGTGGTAAAGTTGAAATTTAAGTGGAATAAATGATCACTGGGACAAAGTTTGTGTTTTTAAAAATATTTAATGCCCTCCTCCTGTAAGCCCTGAATGGAGAAGGTGTATCCACACATGTTGGGTGTGCATTATGAATTTATATCATTTATAAAGTGCTTTCTTAATAACTCTTGAGGTAGAAAGTGTTCTTTTACCAGTTAGGAAACCGCAGCTTAAAGAGGCTGTCACTTTTCAGTAGGACCATAACTGGTTAATGTCAAAGCTCAAATTTAAATGCCAACAAGCTTTCTGATGCCGAAGCAAATGCTTGTTCTTTTTTTATTCTTTTATTTTTGTCCTGTGTCCCCCCATACCCAGAACTTTTGCACATAGTTGGCACTTTTAATAAATATAAATATCAGTTTAATTTTAATTTCTTAGTGTTTCTTCTAGGTTATTAGTTTTTAAAGAAACCTGGAAATACCTCAAAGGTATCGAACTGGCTTTTTGGGCTTTACAGAATCATTGTATTCTTCTTTCACAATACTTTTAGGACTTATTTCCCTACTTCCAACTTGGTCTGATTGTTAATCAGTTCTGACCTTTGGCCTTTAGGGATTATGTGCCCTGGGGTTTGTTTCTTCTCTTCCATGCTCACTCCGAGGGACTGGGATACGTGGGTTCCTGCTGCCACCGTTGGAAGACTTCCCCATCTAGAGAGTCACTGAATTTTATATGACCTATTGGCAGTTTGCTCTGAACTTCCCTGTGCTAGAAAAGGACCAGCCTTGTGTAGGGAGTGTCCTTTTTATTTATTTAGTAGTAACTGCTCTCACAACTCTGAATCATTTCACTTATTGAGCCACATTGACCTCCCTTAACTTTACTTTCCTCATTAAATTAGGGAGATTGCTTTCGAGATAAATGACATAATGCATCTGGAAGCTCTTAGGAAATTATAACCTGTTCAGATTAAAGTTTCCTGAGTTAGTTGATTTTTCCTTTTCCTATTTGTAGTACTCTAGGAAAATTCACATTTTACTTTTAAAATGATGTTTTTTAAAATACCTTCCTATGAAGCACTTGATAACTGGCCAAATAAGAACCTAATATGAGACTGGTAGTTTTCCCAGATATTAAAAGAATCCCCAGGGAGTTAGTTGTTTTTCTTTAAATACCATTTATTCTCTTAGATGCCTCTTTTGCTTGTTTGTTACTATATAGGACAAACACAGTTCAGATATTCTGATTCTAATAAACCAGCAAGTCAGCCATAAGTTCCTTTTTAACAGTACATGTTACCTACTGGTTCCTTACTACTATCTAATCTAGGAAAACTCTCTTGAGTTCTGGCCTCCCAGACCTCAAATCTTAGATGAATGAATTCCTATTAATTTCACTTATATCAAATAAGAGACTTATATACAATATATACATACACATATTTCCCCACTCTGACATATCTAAACCAGCAAAGGCAGCATAAAAAAGGATAACTTAGAATTCTTTGACTTAACATTCAGCTGTTTTTGTACCTCTTGTATCCAGGTCCAAAGTATTAAAACAATTTAACTTGAAAATGAGAAGCATTTTTGAATGAAAAGATGACATTGTTCTTTAACTAGGTGTACTATTGGCAAAAGTGTTAAATGTGATCTTGAAAGTTTAAAACCTAATTATCAATTTTTATTCTTATCTTTTGTTTTTATATCACCTAAATTTCTTCTAGCATCCTTCCCTTTCCCCAGAAAGCCCATTTTATATAACAAGGGGAAAAAAGCCAGCAAAAACCCATCAAATACATTTTTAAAAAGTCTAAAAATATATGCCATTATTTGACACGTGTGGCCTTCCCACCTCTAAAAAAGAAGGGTGGCCAGAATGTCTCCTTCTATTTCTCCTTTTGGGCCATACATGTTCTTTGTAGTTTTGCAGTATTCATTCTTGGTTGTCTTGTGGGGGTTGTTCCCATTTACAGTTATGTATGTTTTCTTGTCTCTGCTTATTTCACTCTGCATCTTTTCATACAAGTCTTTACATGTTTCTCTCTGATCACATTCATGTACTACTATCTGTTTAGCCATTCCCCAATTGATAAGCATCTCCTTTTTTTCCTGTTCTTTGCAAAAATACTACTGTGAATATTTTAGAATATATGAAACTTTTCTTTCTGTTCTTAGCCTCTTTTCTAAAAGTAGAAACTCCTGATCAGAGGTCATGGATATTTTAGTAAATTTCTTAGCATAATTCCAAATCACTTTTCCAGCATGGTTGGATCAATTCACCAGTGTTTACCAGTAGTGAATTAAATATTTTTGTCTTTCCATAGCCCCTCCAGCCATTGACTGGTTCCCATCTTTGTCATTTTGCCGAGAATGAGGTGAAATCTCAAAGTTGTTTCTGTTTTCATTTCTCTTATTATTAGTGATTTGGAGCATTCATTCTTATGGTTTGTAGTTTTCTCTTTTGAGAAGTGTTTATTCATGTTCTTTGACCATTTATCCATTGGGGAAGTGGTTCTCAGTCTTACATATTTGTGCTTTTTCTCTGTACATCTTGGATAACAGACCCCTATCAGAGATATTTGATGCAAATGTCTTGAAATGTGATTTAATCGATACTTTTTGTTAATAGATCTAAAAAAGTCATTGATCCCATTTATCAGTCATGGGAAGATTTGAGTGCTGAAGAACTTCAGGAGTTTAACAAACCTGTTGAAAAGGTAACTTTTTGATTTACCATTTACTTGTAACCTTATTATCAATATTAATAGACTTGGCCAAATGCAATAATTAATTATTTTATTGGGCATTTTTATTTATTTTAAGTTTATTACTGTTTTTATAAAGTTCACTATATTCTTTTCAGTGGAAATTTGTCATCAGGCTTTGATGAAGTGTACCAGTTTTATCCACTGATTATGGGGAAATGAAGGGTTAAATAAGATACCAACTTAGAAATATTTAAAATGTTCTTTTTTTTTTTTTTAAAGCAATAGGGGTTAAGTAACTTGCTCAAGGTTACACGGCCAGTTATTCCTGGGTGTGGTGCTGAGCATCTCAGCCCGGATCTGATCCAGGTCATCCCAACACTGAAGCCGGTGCTCTTACTCGCTGAGCCACCTGGCCGCCCCTACGCAATTGGGGTTAAGTAACTTGCTCAAGGTTACACGGCCAGGTGTTTCTGGGTAGGTGCTAAGTGTCTGAGCCCGGGACTTGATCTCCAGGTTTTCTCAACACTGGAGCCGGTGCTCCCACTCGCTGTGCTACCTGGCCGCCCCTATTTAAAATGTTCTTATAGTTTTTGTTTTTGTAAAAATACCGATAACTTCCCTTCACAGTTTAGTTGCCCTTATGTTGACATTTGTGCCAGCAGTTGGCAAATTAACCTTATGGTCACTTAGAAATAATCTCTTGAAGGGATGAATCAATAGGCAGTCTTAGAGCATATCAGCTAGAATATCTTCACAGAAGTAAGTTATCATCCTGTCTTGTAGCCTTCTTCTGCAATTTCATAGTTTTGGTATAGTTTTGGTTACCATTTCTGCCTTTCTTAGAATTTTTGCCTTATTTAGAGTCTTCATTCACATTGTGAAACCTGAGTCAGTGTGTTTGTTTCCATACCTAATAATTATGGTAATTTACTTCAAAGAATATAAAATCTTGTTGATAGGGGTATTCACTTCCAATGGTACTAATTGAAATCTGACCCTGTTCTTCTACAGTTTCTCTACACAGGATCCATTCCTCTATTCTAGACTTTTTTATTTTCCAGTTATAGGACAGCAGTCAGGTTTTCCATTTGTTCCTTGATCTGTCCACAAATTTGACCCACCTTTTCCCATCATATGTTTCCTCGATGACATACCTTATGCCACTGCTTCTGCATAAGTTATCCTTGGAAATATTCTGCAGCCTACTTGTTCTCACCATATGTCTTTTCATATTGAATCATTTACAATTTTGATTCAGAACCATATGTCATTTTCTGGAGAGTGTTTGTGTTCTAAAGAAGACTTTTTATTCTTAGGATTATTAAAAGCAGCATACAATCCAGCTCATTTTCTTCTTCCTGTTAGGTGCTGGACTCCAGTAACTCGTCCAGCTACAGTGTCTGCCTCAGATATATGTACTTACATATAACAGTGTCATCCAGTTGTATGTCATGGTCTGGACAAAAGGCATTTTTCATTCAGTTTTTCCTATAAAGATTGTTAAATTCATTTCTTTTGAGCAATGATGGATCTCACTGAGGAACCTATGTAGTATTCTGGGCTTGATAGAACACATGAAAAAAAATATCTTTATATTATTAGCTCTCTTTATTCAGCTACTTGTTGGAAAAGGACTGTATTGTGGGGAATTTGAATTTTGGCTTTCTTTTGAGGTCTTTGATTTGGTCATTTAATTAGCTTTTTAATGATAAATTTCTAAATTATTATCTCCTTGCTCTATGTTGATTTATTTAGTATTAAATTCCTAGAAAGGGTTTTGGTTTTTATTTTTTTTTTTCATTGTAATGCCTTTTGGGAAGGAGAAAAATTTTATTGATGTTTTCTCTTTTTTTTTTTACAGGGAACAATAGAAGATGAAGATGATGACTTTTTGAAAGGTGAAGTGGCACAGAATGACACTATGATTGGAATTACACCAAATTCTTTTGAGTCAAGTTTTCGGAGCCCATCAAGCAGTGTAGGGTCTCCGCAGGTCACATATATATTGGACCAGCCCCTCTGATAACAAGAATGAATAACTGAAGAGACTTTTCCCCTAAAAAAAAGCACCCAACAACAAACAAACTCAGACTTGAATACCAAGTTTCATAGGTTATGGAAGTTGAATTTAACTCAACCATTGACATACCTCAGGCATCCTGGTTTCAAGTTAAATTTTAAATGGTTTCCAGACTGATTTTTTTTTTTATAAAATCTAGAAAAAATTGAAAATCATGTGCAATATTTTATAGTATAGTTTATTATTATTGTAATTTTGCAGTTTTCATGGAATGTATAAAACTTTTATGTTACATCTTTTATAATGTAATTATTATGAAAGTTCTAATACATATATAATCCCTTTTTTTATTTAATAGCATTTTAACATAGACTTCTGCTTGTCAATGCCATTTTTCATATTCCAGTGATAGCCCTATAGTACCAGTGCTTTGTTTATATGGTTTCAACAAAACATCCTATATAACAGATTTTTTCACAAGTCTATCCATGTTTCAAGTCAGTCTTTGTAACTAGAACATTTTTGCTTTGGTTCAGTATTTATTTTCTGTTGTAAATAAATAAGCATGCTTGGATTTCAGTGTAGTGGAAATAATAGGGAAAGAGAGAGGTTGTTGAAAATAATCTGGGATAATAAAAGCTGGAGAGGTGTCGGGATACTGCAGGATATGGACTTGTGGGTTGAGGGTAGGGGAGAATGGTAGAGCTAGGAAGGCAGAATTTTCTTGCTTTGTTTAAACAAACAATTAAGTAAAAAAAAAAGATACACTGTACAGAAATTGTATTAGTTGTCCATTTAAATGAAATTAAGATTTACAAAAGTGGTTTTGATATCTTTTCAAATTTGTTAACACTTGTACATTTTTTAGGAATGTTATGTTTGAAACAGTACTACTAAATTTATAGTAGCATTAGAACAAATTAGTTTTGGATAAACATACAGCAGTGATAATGTTCACATTTTGATGTTCAGTTCCTAAAATTGAGAGAAAAATATTTTCATGTCTTTTATTTGACCTCTTAGTTGTGAAGATTTGTTAGGAAAAAATGAAGTTGTTAATTGAATTATAAATCTTGTTTGTAGGAATTATCTAAATATACCAAGTTTTCAGTGTAACTGTCTTTGGAGTTGGTGCTGATAGAACAACTTACAGATTTTACAAAAAACCTTTTAAGCACTTCTGTAACTAAAATCCCCTTGGATATAAGGCAATTCAGCCTTATTGTGAATTCTGTAGTGTAATAATTAGTGTCTTTAAAATACTTGTGTATTTTATCTTAGTTTTTTAAGTGTATGTATAATTTTTTTCTGAGGATATAAAAAGCAATACATGTGTTTTTGTTAATTTGTCAATGAAACAAATTCTTTCTTTGCTCATAAAATTGTACAGTCCTTTACTGAAGTTTTTTATGTCTTTTCAAATATATTAACATGGAATTCAACCTAAGGGAAGCAATCTATTGTGCATATGAAAGGTAGAATTACATATCTTTAATTTTGGATAGCCACTCTGCTTTCTTCAAAGAGGGGGTACTGGGCTAGAATTATATTTGTCCCCCTAAATATTGCTAGGCTAGGAGAATTTTTATTTTTTTGATTCAAGCTGTGTTCCTTATATTCCAGTCCTCAAGTGCAGCCATTTAACTGAATCTAAGCTTCAAATAACAAATCCCTTAAAGGATTTGTTCTGTAGAACTTGGACTTAGTCCAAAGGCTGCACCCAAGCACCTAGAATGGCTTTGAGGCTGCAGGTCACCCCCCCCCCCCAAGTTCAAGTTTGACTTGCTGAAGTTTGAAGATATTAAATGACAGGCAGAATTTGAACCCAAATCTTCTGATTCTACAGTCAGTATTCTATGCAGGGGTGGAGAACCTGCTGCATCGAGGCCACAGGTTCCCTATTCCTGTATATCTTGCTGCCTTACACGCATGAGTAGAGATTGATGAGAAGTGCTTGAAGGGGGAAATAAAGTGAAATAAGGCTGGCAAAGGAGATTGGAGTCGAATTGTAGAAGGTAGAGCCCACCAGCCTGTAAGCAAGATTTGAACACTTCAGCCCATCCCCTGCCATCGTGGATCCCACTAGAAGAAGCAGACTTTAGCAAAAGGAGCTCTTTCTTACCAAATCAAGCCCATCACATGCCCAGATGCCCCTGGACTTTCCCCAGTATTTAAAGGCTTTGTCTCTCCAGACTTCTGGCTTTGAAGCAGGCATGGCCACTCAAGGGCTTCAAAAAATTGGGAGTTGTGAACTACATACCTCCAGGTAAGTGGCAGACCACCTAATAGCTGTCCTGCTGCTGGACCTTCCAATTAAAATGTGAACTCCTTCAAAGAAGGGTATTTCTCAAGTTTCTATTTGTATCCTAGCCCTAAACACAGTGCTTGACAAATGTTAAAGTTTTAATAAATGCCCATTTCACTCATCCATTTACTGAATTCGAGGCTGAGTAGCCTTATGTTGTGTAAATGATGGGAAGCTTCTGGAAGTTTTTGAGGAGAGAAGTGACAGGTTAAAGGATCTGTGTTGTATGATAGGAATAAAGCTGTATTAAGTCACAGGGCTGAGTTCAGATTTTGGCTTCACTGATGCTTATTCGTGAAACCTGGGCAAGCCACTAAATCGAATCCCAGTTTTCCCATCTCCAGGGATCCAGATGAACTTAAGGTCCCTTCCAATTCTCAGTCTGAAGGCAGTTCTGCTATTGTTTTGGTCAAAGAGGGGAACCAAGTTAGGTAATTGCAACAAGGGTGATGGCAGTGGAAGCAAAAAAAAAAAAACAAAACGAGTTGTTTCAAAGATAAAATTACTAGAATTAGACAACCCGGGGAGGTCAGGTAGCACAGCCAGTGAGAGCACCGGCTCCAGTGTTGGGATGACCTGGAGATCGAATCCCGGGCTCAGACACTTAGCACCCACCCAGAAACACCTGGCCGTGTAACCTTGGGCAAGTGACTTAACCCCAATTGCTTTAAAAAGAATTAGACAACGATATTGGGGGTTGGGAAGGTTTATAGCCTGGAAGGTAGAAAGAGGCAGGATCAGGTATCATGGAAAAAAGCAATGGGCATCCAGGCAACAAGCATTTAAGAGCTTGCTAAACAAACAAAGCAGTTCCTGCCTACTGCAGTCCACATTGTCACCGGGAACACTACACTTTAAGGGAGCTGAGAAAAGGGGAGGGGAAGAGAAAGGCGGTGGAGATGTCCTCAAAGCCAGAAGCACACCCAGGAACAGGAACTGAAGCTGGGAGAAGGCTGTTAAGCCAGCATGATGGAAGAATGGGCCAGGAGCTGGAGAGCCTGCACCCTGGCTCAGCTCCTTCATTATTTACGTCCCGTCGTTTTCTGTACAAATGAGGTGCTTAGCAGACCTTGGTGCACTTTGGGAATGGCAGCCACATAATCCATCTCAGATGTTCTCTCTCAGAACAGTGATACACAGATAAGGACTGTGTGTGTGACCCAAGCTATCACCACCCAGGTACGGGTAGGAGGATACCATGTTTCACTGCATCATCGTCACAGATTTTATGACATTTTTTTTGCAAAAAAGGTGGATTGCAACCATTACGTGAAACTTTTAAAAAACATTTGTGCCCATGTTGAATGTCTTAGTTTCCACCAGTCTCGCACCAACGTTTCACTCATTGAAAACTCTTTCTGCAGCTGTTTCCGTGTTGTTTAGTGAACACGTTCACTGTCATCTTGAAACCCGAACAGTTCTTATATTTACCCATAACTAGAAAGACCTGCTTCGCATATGAATGCATCGCTGACAGATGAGCTGTGCAGTTCAGCTGCTGAGGGAGGTGCAAGCCTTATTATATCACGTTATATCCTGGCAGCTTCGCCTGCCCCCTTGAACCTATGGCTCTTCATTGGGTTGAAGGACAATTACCATAGCGCTCTAAACAAGTCAAGGAGACTCCAAAAGGCACTGACGAGGCCCGTGCGCTAGGAATTCTAGGTTCGTGGCTTGCAATGCACCGGAAACAAATTCGTACCCGTATGCTACTGCTTCTCTGTTTACCTTTTAAGCAGCAGGGAAAGAACAGAATTATATCATGCAATGATTACGGGATGAAAGGTTACAAACCAATTTTTGGACTAAAAAAAGTGACGATTATGCAGTGAAATCTATGGTATCTCGAACTTACTTTAGATAGCCATTCTGCTTTCTTCAAAGAGGGAGAACCAGGACCTAAATATTGCTAGCCTAGGGGAAATTTTTTTTTTTTTTTGGCTCAAACTGTGTCCACTAACAGGGAAAGATTGCTCCAAAAAGGCTTTACCCCTTCTACCGGATGTCAGTTATCAGATGGTAAATAACAAATAAACCCATTTATCCAAGCCAATAGCAATAAAAATCAAAGAAGTTAGACTTAAGTTTGAAATACAATTCTGCCACTCCCGTATCTGTTTCCTTAACAGCAAAAGGCCCTTTCCTCCTCTAAACCTATAATCCTGTAACACTGAAGGCAAATTCACAGGGTCTTCCAAAGGAATCTCGAAAGCTCAAATGTTTCGGCGACAATGAACTTCTAAGGTTTTTTTCCAGATCCAAGTCAGACGACACGAGAATAGCGGTTGTCATCCACAGAAAAGAGGGAGGAAGGTAGGAGACGGGACAATCTTTTTGGTGGGGGTGGGGACTATGTTTTAATTCTGGATATTTGGGCCAGGTAGGGATGGATTTGGGTCAGCACCAGGACCAGACTCAGATACATTTTAACAGGGTGAATTTAGGGGGAGGCAGAGTTGGGGGGGGGGGAGGCTTTCCGCCTCACACATCATCTTTACCATAATCATAGCAGTGATATAGCATTTGTAAGGTTCTCAAAGCACTTGACAAGCCTCATTGGATCGTCACAGGCCCAGGAGATACATAGTATTATGACACGCCACGTCGCAGATGAAACAAACTGAGAGGTCAAATGACTCGCACAGAGTCCCATCTGGAAGTGTCTGAGGCTGAACTGGAACTCGCCTTCCGGCCTCACCACCTAGCTGCCCCTTACATATACGCGGCAGCATTAAAAAAAACCAATGGGGTCGGATTATATGCATTTTGGCTTTGGGGAGGGGGAGGGCTGCTTAAGTAAAAGGGGCGGGAGCTCTGCCTGCAGGGGCGTTGGATGGGTAATCCAGTCGCGAGTCAGGGGGAACGAAGGAGAGGCGGGGTGAATCAGGAGGCACCGCCCCCTTGCCCTCTCTCTCCCCTCTCTGCCCCAGTCTTTCTGGAGTGGGTGATCCAGGCACCGGGTGGGGGAGGGGCCGAGAGGGGAAAAAGTTGGCGAATCAGGGAGCACATGGGAGGGGCTTGGCCACGCCCCCTCCCCTTTTCCGCTTCTTTCCCACCCCAACTACATTTCCCGGCGACCTGCGGGGCGAGGAGCGACCATCCGTCCGGGTGCGGCGCGCGGAGGGGGCGGAACCAAAGCCGGAGCCCGGCGTCCCTCTCACCGCCCACAATGGGGCGGGGCCTGAGGCGGGCCCCTCCCACCGCCTCCGCCTCCCCGGCGGCCTCCACCGAGATGCCGCTCTTCATCGAGGGGAGGCGAGTCCAGCTGCCGCAGTCCGTCAGGGAAATCGTGCGGGCCCACCCGCCCCTGGAGGTGAGCGGGGCCGGGAACCGGGACGCGGCGCGACGCTACGAGCCGGGGACAGGAACCGCCGAACCCACAGAACATCCCCCCCGGCGGCCTCCCTGCCCGGGCCACCGCCCTCGGTCCGGCCGGACGAGGCTGCCCGCAAGGGTCGCGAGGCGTCTCTCCGGCTTCCGGGGCCGCCCGAAGTCTCCAATGTCCGAGACAGAGGCTCCCCCTGCGCCCGCAGCGATGGGAGCGTCCGGAGCCCGGCCCCGCCCAGGCCCGCCCCGCCCCCGGCCTCCCTTGATTGATCGGTCCATTTCCCGAATCTATAAATCCGGGACTGCTGGGCCCTGAGAGGGGCTCCTTGGGCCTGTGACGAGGACAGCGATCGTCATTCCATGTACATGGCCTCGTGATTTTTAAAGCAGCTTTGGGAAGTAGGTGCTGTTATTCTGCATTTTACAGATGAGGGAACTGAGGCTTGGAGAAGTTAAGTGACTCGCCCTGGATAACACACCTGGAAGTGTCTGAAGCAGGATTTGAACCCTTCCTGAATCCCACTTCCAGCGCTTGATGGACTGACTGCCTTACTCAGCCTCCTTTGTCATTATTGCTATTATTTTTGTTTGTCCGTTTTGGAAGAGGGCCGTGTATCGCAGCATAGGGTGATGGCTTCCCGTGCATTCGCGGATCATTTTTATTATTGTCACAGCTTCCATTTATGTCGTGGTTTAAGGTTTATAAAATACCTTAACAGATGTTATTTCATCGGCTCCTCCCTGACAGCTCTGGGCTAGGCTGTTACCACTCCCATTTTGCAGATGAGGGAACTGAGACTGAGAAAGGCCAAATGACTTGTCTGAGGGCCTGTAATTCATCGGTATCTAAGGCAGGATTAGAGATTTGATTTTACTGATTTCATAATGCTCATTTATCACTTGAGGGCTAAATTAATGATTATTGCTTTGACCAAAAAGAAATCAGCTGTTGTAGGCAAAGTGCCAGGCATGGAATTAGGATGACCTGAGTCTAAGGCCAGCCTCAGACACTTACTAGGTGTGTGACTCTGGGCAAGTCCTTTAACCTATTGGCCTCATTTTCCTCATCTGTAAAATGTGGGTAATAATAGCACCTGCCTCCCAAGTTTGTTTTGAGGATCAAATGAAATAATAATTGTAAAACGTTTAGAACAGTGCCTATATTTAGTAAGTGGTATATAAACAGTAGCTGTTTTTATTAGCTATTAATTCCCAAGCCACTAGGGAATGCCCAAATTAAGGGGAATGGTGGTGTAGGTATTCTAGATAACTGGCATCTCTGGAGAATGAGAGATGATTAATTGTGCATTTAGCTTCTCAGTGGCAAGTCTTTGGAGTATCAAGGCCTTTGGGAATCTTGTAATGTTAATGGTCAGAGGGACCTTAGAAACATCAGATCCATACTTCTTATTTTATTGGTGAGGGATCAGAAGTCACCAGGAGGAGGTGACCTGCCCAAGGCTGCTTAGCCAAGTGGCAAAGGTGGAATTTGAAGCCACTTCCCCTGACTCCAACAGCCCTTACCATTCCACCATATTGCCTCCTATTCTTGAATGGTTCTTGTTGGGCACAACAGTCTAACCCAGAACCGGTTTAGAATCTGGTTATTGATGGGCCTAGTAGGCCAAATGAGGGGGATAGATTTTTAAATCCTTGAGGAAGTCATTAAAGGGAACTGTGTTTTCCAGCTGGGGTGGTCAAGGAAGGCTTCTCTATGCCTCAGTTTCCACATCTGTAAAATGAGGTTAATAGTACTTCAGTACATATCCCATGTGGTTATTGTAAGCTAAGCATTTTGTAAACTCTACGTGCTATGTACAAGTTTGAGTTCTTTATAGAGAGTGGAGATTTGAGTTGGGCTTTGAAGGATGGTTAGGTGAGGAGAACATTCAAGTTAGGAGAAAAAGAAGGAGGTGGGAAGGTTTAAGGTGTGTTTAGGTGGTAACAAAACTAACCAGTTTGGTTTCAGGAGATGATTTTCTTTATTGGAGCCAAAGTAAGGCTGAAAAGAGAGTTTAAGACCAGGCTTTCTACTGGGCTTTGAATTCCTGGATGAGTATAGATGTTATCTTCTAAAGACAATGGGGAGCCTTTGCCTAGAAGATAGTATCTAAACTCACCTAGGAGAGATGGGACCACAGAAAGGCGATTAACCGGGGGCAGTAAAGAGTGGAATGGATTTCAGTGAATGGAAAGTGGAGGCCCGGAAACTGACTAGAAAGATATTGCAGTGATCTCCTTATATCATGACACAAAGGCCTGGAAGCTGGGGGGATGATGAAACTAAAATCCACGGGACAGATTTAAGAGACACGAAGGAATATTTGACTAAAAGAAGAATTGACCCAACTTGGTAACTGATTCAGTAGGGAGCTAGGAAGAGAAATGAGAGTTATTAAGATTGGATATTTTGTAAAAAATGGTAGAAAAAATGACAGAATAGAGAAATAAAGAGAAACTGGGGAATGGAGGGGATAAATGTGTGTATGTATATACACATACATACGTATGTGTATGTGCCTATATATACATACAGACATGTGTTGGCTGTCAATTAGAATTCAAAGAATTGTATTAATACTGTTTAAGAAAGTGAAAAAAGTGCAGTCTGCTCACTTCATATGTAAAATGTTCTATTTCTTTACAGCATAAGTGCATGTTGCAAAGATGGATAATAATGCTATGTCACTTTTTCACTACTGGTTTGTTTGAAGATTTGGTGTGTTCTGTTCTAGCTGTGTTACTTTAACTCTTTTTCTTGATTCTTGCTTTTGGGAATCAATCAAAGGTATATTAAGAGTGGTTATAAAGTGATTTCCATTTTGCAGTTTGGGACAGAGGTGATGATAGTGCGATCCAAATTTTGTGTATGTGAATTTTGGTTGTTAATGTGGCTTTAACTATACTTGTACTCTCTCTCTCTCCCTCCTTCTCTCTCTCTTTCTGTCTCTCTCTCTCTCTCTCCGTCTCTCTCTCTTTCCCCCTCTGTCTCTGTCTCTGTCTGTCTCTGTCTCTCCCCCTCCCCCTCTGTCTCTGTCTCTCTCCCTCTGCCTCCCTCCCTCCCTCTCTCTCTCTCTCTCTCCCCCCCCCCTCCCTCCCTTCCTTTTCTTCTCCTCCCTCTCTCCTCTCTCCCTCTCTTTTTTTCTGCCTCTTTCCCTATCTCCTCACTTTGACCTCCTACTGGGATAGTATAGAAGTCATAAAAAGTACTTCAGTTTGTGTTTAGAAGAGCATAGTTGCTTTGGAGATTAAAAGATTGCTTTGGTAAATTGTAGTGACCAGAACTAATGGGAAAAGATATAATCTAGTGATAGTCCAGGAAAACAGGCAGCAACAGTAATATCTCAGTGACTTTTTAAAAAAGCTATATACCCTTTTACTGATCTAGTTTTCTTGAGAAATTGACTTTAGAGTGAATTTATTTTCTAAATTGAAGGCTTGGGGAATTTTAATTACTACTTGGATTATAATTAGTAGAAGCTTATTTTAAGATAAAACATTATAGAGTTAATCAAAGTGATCTTTATATTGATTAAATTTCCTTATATTTTGTTGTGTTTATATGAAACCATCAAGGAAGACAGTCAAGGCAAAGAGTGTATAAGTCTTAAATAAAGAAATGTTCTAAATGGTATTTTACTGTGTCCTTATTTGAAATTTTATTTTTGCTCTGCAAAGTGGAAAGGAAAAATTTTACTTCTAATAATTTTGCTTCAATTTGTCACTTGATAGGGGAGTAATTGATTTGGTTTCAACCCATACTTTCATGGGAATAAAGTTTTCATGATGGTATATGTTGGTAATATTAACAGGCCTTTTAAGTACACCACTGTAACCGCCTTAAAAATACACCAAGTGAGAATCCCTTCCCACCTAACCCCCTGCCTCCTATAATCAGATTTCTTTATAATAATTCCACTAGAGGTTCATTTAGGAAGTGCTTATTGTAGTCAGGGCCCTCCTTTGGGTGCTGGAGGAAACATAAAGTCTGGATAAGGTGTCACCCCTCTCCTCATGGAAGCGCCTCCTAGAACTTTTGAAATTACAAGGTCGTATGAAAAGATTTCTGTTCTAATGAGGAAGAACTGGGTTTTCACTGGGTTATTACCATCTATTTATTTCACTAAGAAGGATTTCGTTTTATTTGAATAAGCTCATTGTTTTCATTGTTCTCCTAACCAGGTGGCATTCCAGAGATTTCTCCAAACATTTATCAATTTAGTACAGACATGTTTGTAGCTATTCCCTTTAGAGTACCCTGGGGCTCTCATCAGCTCTCTGGACATTTAGCTCTCTCTAATTTACATAACTCTTATTTTTCAATTAAACAGGAAAGAGCCAAACTTCTCAGAGGTCAGTCTGTTCAGCTTGTGGGACCCAAGGGCCTTCTCTATGTACAGCAAAGAGAGCTTGCAGTGACCTCCCCAAAGGATGGTAGGTTAGGAAGCGGTGAATTAGACAATGACGATTTAAAATGCTGCTGGATATTTTATTTTATTTCTTGTCTAAACAGGCTCCATCTCCATTCTGGGTTCTGATGATGCAACTACTTGCCACATTGTAGTCCTGAGACATACAGGTATGAAAGAGATAGAAGAAACAGTTACTTAAATGCTATGCTTTTGGGGGGGGGGGGTGGTTTAAGGATAGTATTATTTCTAAATTGACTTTCTTCATTTCCTGCTCAGAACTTGACCTTAGTTGTTATACATTTCCTTTTTTCTAGTCTGCATATTGTTTTGTTTTGGTTTTTTTGGAGGGGGGAAGAGGCAGTTGGGGTTAAGTGACTTGCCCAAGGTCTCACAACTACTTAAGTGTGGCAAGTTTCTGAGGTCGAATTTGAACTCGGGTCCTCCTCACTCCAGGGCTGGTATTCTATTCTCTGGGCCACCTTGCTGCCCTGTGTGTATTGTTTTAAGAACTAGCTTCTCACCATTGTCAGAGTGGGTTTGCCTGGTAGCGTACCTTTTTTTTTTTTTTGAATGTTTTTGTGTGTCTTTTGACAACATAATAAAAAATGATGTATGAATGAACTAAGCTAGCTAGGCTTGTTAACTCTTGCTTTCTTACCTCCTGTACTTCTATTAGTTCAAGCATTTCTTCTCAGAAATACCGTGAATTAGTTCTTCCTTTTTGTTCCAGGTAATGGGGCCACCTGTATGACACATTGTGATGGATCAGACACCAAAAACGAAGTCCCTCTAATCATGAATTCCTTAAAGTCCTTATCTAACCATGCCCAGAACGGGAGGTGAGCTCCTCTAGAATTGTTTTTGTATGTTTTAAAGGATGGTTGGGATCTTGGATGACTTTAGAGAAAATTATCTCCTTGGTAAAGAGTGTGTAGCTGCATAATAAATAGTTGGTACATCAAAGGGTCATAGGATTCTAGACTTAAAGCTGAAAGGGGAACGTGGAAGTCAGCTAGTCCAGCCCCCTCCATTTACAGATTAGGAATCTGAGACCCAGGAAAGTTCAGTGACTTTTCCTGAAGTCACAGAAGTGGCATGTGGAAGAGCTGGGATTTCAAAGCCAGGTACCATGTTGCTTCCCAGAGACCTGTGTTAAAATAGTATATGACTGCTAGACAGGACAGTGTGACTTTGTAACTGCTATTTTAAAATGACTCAGGGTTCAGTTTGTAGAAGAGAGTCCCAGAGACAATACTTCTTTAGATTATGGGTCTTCTGGTGTAGCCTGATGAAGCCAGTTGACTTGTTTATCCAGGTGTTGCTCAAATTACATTTTGCCAGAGTCCTAATTGACAGGCTATGTGGGTTTGATTTCCTTGTGAGTTTTTCATTTTTTATTCAGCTACTCATTCACTGGCTTAAATTGGCCATTATGATAGTCTTCCCTGAAGACATACTATATGATTAACTGAAATAATTTTTAAGAATTGATTAAAATACAGATTGTTTCATTTATTTTTGTCTTTTTAATCACTTAGCCCAGTGCCCAGCACATAGTAGACTCTATATGTATTGATTGCAAAGGAAAGCCATAGTTAGGACATATATTGTAATTATTTAACAGTAAGTACTGGGGCAGCTAGGTTGCTCATTAGATAGAGCACTGGTTCTGGAGTCAGGAGGACCTGAGTTCAAATGTAGCCTCAGACACTTACTAGCTGTGTGTCCCTGGGCAAGTCACTTAACCCCCATTGCTTCCTACCCCCCAAGAAAAAGAAAAGAAAAGAAAAACATTATGTGATCATTTAATGCTAGTTCCTCGAGAACTTCTAAAAGATAAAGGTGTGCCCAAGATCTTCAGTCTCAAATGATCTTATACCATAGTGTTAAAAAAACATGTCTGGATGTTATACTGCTTTAGATGGAGAATGTGATGTTACATAATTTTTAATTCTGTAGTGCTGTAATTCTGTAGGCTGATAATTGTTTTGATTGAAACTCAAAATGTTAATCCAGTTTAATATTAAAATATTAAGAGAACAGAGTGCAGAGTGGATTTTGGATGGCATTTCAAAACTGCTAACTTGTGGGTGTATTTTAACTGTTCTTTATTATTATTACATTTTTGTTAGGTTAGAAGTACATCTAGTTGGAGGTTTCAATGATGATAGGCAATTGTCACAAAAACTTACAAATCAACTTCTTAGTAAGTGCATTTTTTTTCTTTTTTACCTTGGGCAGGAGGGCAGGGATGGAGGAGGGGAAGCCTGTTTTTTAGTGCTTTCTGCCCTAGAGCTCTTAATTTTGTTTGGGAGGGGATGTCCAAAGATCTCACCAAGAAATGGTCCCTGGCTTGATACTGTCAAGTTGCCAAGTTAAGGTTGTAGTGTGCCTTAAAGTTTGATTATCTATGAACAGGATGGAAAGAGATTTCTGAGAAAAAATTTTGAAAAAGTATTTTCTAGAACATTTTATTCTTTGAAATGATTCAAACAGAATCACTTTCTTGACCTCAAGAGGTCTACTGCCTATTTAAAGTACAATTGATGGATATACAATTAAATTAAATACAATAAATACAAAAATTAAATTAAATACAATACAATTAAAATGGAAGAAATAATCATTTGTCTTCAGCCAGATAGCCCAGTGGCTAGTATGCTGATCCTGGATCAGGGAGACAAGTTTAAATCCAGCCTCAGACATTTAGTGGCTGTGTGACCTTGGGCAAGTCACTTACCCTCTGCCCCAGTTTCCTCAATGCTGGGTGATTGTGAGGGTCAAATGAGATAATCTTTGTGAAGCACTTAGCACAGTGCCTGTTGTGGTAGGTACTTAATAAATCCATCCTTTCTCCTTCCCTCCCTTCTTCCTTCCTTTCTTTCTTTCATTTTCTCCTTCCTTCTATTCTCTATGTGAAAGGAAAAAAATTAGTTTCAAGTACCCTAGATGCCTCTTTACTCATTATCCTCTATGCACAGGGGTTCTACCACTAAGGGTTCTAGCTGTATCTCCAGGTGCTGTGGGTTTTCAAGCACTGAATAATCGCTCATATTGTTGGGGATGGGATGCTGCTTTTCTGATGGTGACAGCCTGCTTGGTGAATGGTCTCAGGTAGACACGATAATTCATATGGCTTGTCCCAGGCATTCTGCCCTTGTGTTCAGTGCATGCACTGCCAGCGTAAGTCATTTTAATTTCTTTTAAAATTTTAATTATAGATGAATTTGACAGACAGGAAGATGACATTCACTTAATGACTTTCTGTGTGACAGGTAAGTATACGTGCTCCCCACTACAAAGTAGCAGTGCCTAGCAAAGTGTCCTGCATTTACTAGGCTTTCAGTAAAAGTTTTTTGAGGATAATGGTGTTAATAAAGACCCAGTTTTTTACTCTGTTTCCCATGACAGAATTAGCACAGATAATTGGAACAGGTTTGTGTATCTTCACAATGGTGTGACTATCTCTCCCTGTTGTTGTATACTGTGCAGCTGGTTTTGACACTAGCCATAATGTTATTCCTAAAACCCAGACCTAACTATATGTAGTGCCAACATAATATTCACAGAACCAGCAGCCATTGTAAATATGCCAGCATAGTGTTCAATCACAAAATATAACAGACTCTCCATATAGAAGACAGAAGCAAAGCATTTGTTCAGACACCAGAAAACCGAATCCCAAAACCAGTAAGTCCCATCATAGTAGCAAAGAAGTTAATAAGCCATAACAGCACAGAGCCACAGCATCCTTTAGCCTTCCCACAAATGAACATTTATTCACAAGCCTAACTGTCTCCCTCCAGTGTGTCCTCTCTTCCCTCCAGTCTCTCTCTAACTCCTCTGACTCCCAGTGTCCTGTGGGCTCTGCTCCACCCTTCAGCAAACTCCTCCCACCAGAGGCTCTATGTGATTACAGTCAGTCTATTAGGAGGCAGGGAAGATCTTCACAGCAGGGAAGGTCTTCATAGTCCCTTGGGCTTATTAAGGGGCAGAGAAGATCTTCAAATTCCCATTACTGTTACGCTCTATCACCCTCCTACTCACAAATCTTCAGACTCCCTCTTGCCTCTATAATAAAACACACAATTTTCAGTCTGACATGTAGAGTGTTCACAGTCTAGCCCCTTTTCAGTCCAAGTTAACTCTGTTCCCCTTCATCAGTCTCCATTCTAGTTGCACTTGACGTTCCATTTCTGTGCATCCTTATGTCTGGGATGCGCCTCTCTCTCTTCTGCTTCGTAAAATGCCTCTTTTTTTCAGAGCACAGTTTGGATGCTGCCTTCTATAATATGACACCTCCCCTCATGCCCCAGTAATCGGCACTCTTTCTTTCTTGAAATTACTTTGTATGGAATTTTTATTTTCCCACCTGTGGACATGTCGCATCTACCAGATGGAAAGTAAGCTCCTTGAGACCAGGAACATCACCATTGTTCTTTGTGTCGTACCCCTCAGACGGTTCTAAAAGGCATCACACGCTCTGATATCGATCACACCTCCTAGAGACTAGCAGGGAAACATGAAAGCACAGATTCCGTTTATGTCCTTCCCATTTTCACCATTGAAAGATGGGCGACTTTCTTGTTCTCTTGTGCAGGACAAAACAACAAGTTTTCTTATCTCCCCCTCACACAATGTTATGTTTTTCAAAGTTGCTGTAATTACTTTTGTGGCTGTTTTTTTTTTTCCTGAAATAGAATTAAATGATCGAGAAGAGAATGAAAATCACTTTCCAGTAGTTTGTGGGATTGGTAAGTACTAATAGTAACTAAGAAAAGAAATGCAGCAGTACTTTATAAACTCTCTGAAAATAGGTTATTATTATTGTTTTTTCAAGACAGATCAGGGCTAAGTGTGGGAGCCTAAGGGTGAAATCTGGTCCAGCAAATAGCATTGAACCTTGTCTCTGCTGCCTGCTGCATTATTTTATATTATAAACCACAGTGCTCTGTGATCAAGGATATGGGTTGGCTTTGCTTTAATCCAAGGGGACAGACAGACTGACCCATGCACCTTAATTTAGCCATCGTGCAACATCAATGGTCACAAGAGCAGGTGGTCACCACCAGAATTGAGAAAAAAAAATACTCAAACTGAATGCTTTATTAACATTTTTTTTGGAGGGGGGAAGGCAAGGCAATTGGAGTTAAGTGACTTGTCCAAGGTCACATAGCCAGTAAGTGTCAAGTGTCTGAGGCTGGATTTGAACTCAGGTCCTCCTGACTCCAGGGCCAGTGTTATTCACTGTGCCACCTAGCTGCCCCATTAACATTTTTTTTTGAAGGAAAAGAATATAATTTTGAGTGAATTTCAATCTAATTCTGGAAATTTATGCTAAATATTTGCTAGTTCAGGTCACAGAATTATGTGGACATAGCCTTCACTGATGCATATCCCCATTTTTCTCCTGTGTGATCCTTGACTGTGGCCTTCCATCCATCTTCCATAAATGGTCTCCCCAACAAGATGGAGGCCTTGTTTTTGTTCCTTTAAAATCTTGTGGGTACCAATGTAGCATTCACACTCTTGTATTTCTACTACATGACTGGTCTGCCTTGTTTTCTTGTGATATATGTTAACGATGTTTTAAAATCACACCTTACATACAAATTAATCACTGGTTATAGGTTATAGCCTACTTAATACCTGCCATATGTGTAATTTATTTGCTTTTTGAGTTACTTATAATTTTGATTTTTTTTTTGAGATCATGGTGTTGCATTATTTTCAAATAATATCACTGGGAGAACATTGTTAATTAGGACAAAAATTTTACTAATTAATGTTTGCATCAAGCTTGAAAGTTCTGGGGGTGGCTAGGTGGCGCAGTGAGTGAGTAAGAGCATGGGCCCCGGAGCCAGGAGGACCCGAGTTTGGCTCTGGCCTCAGACACTTAACACACACACAAAAAACTAGCCACGTAACCTTGGCAAGTTACTTAACCCCAATTGTCCTTCAAAGGGGAAAAAAAAAAAGATTGAAAGCTCCGGAGGCATGTTTTACTTTTCCCTCATCCATCATATCCTGGCAGGTATTGTTGATTTTATCTCCACATGTCTCTCAACTCATACACCATTACCTTAGCCCAGGTTCTTTCATCTCTTGCTTAGACTGTCGTAAGAGCTGCCTGACTTGTCTCCTTGCCTCTACTCTTTTCTCTCTCTAATACATCTATCATACAGCCACCAAAATAATCCTCCCAATGTACAGATTTGACCATGTCTCATTGTCTCTGGGATATAATGTATGCTCCTCCTGGCATTGAAGGCCCTTCACAGCATGGCTTCAGCTTACCTGTCCAGCTTTGTCCCACGTTCTCCCCCTTTCCATTACCTCTGTGTTCCAACACATTAAGCTGCTGTTCCCTGAGTTCTACCTGAGATCATAGATCTAGAGGTAGGAGGTATCTCAGAGGGCTAGACCAAAACCTTCATTTTATTTTATTTTTTTATTATTTCTATCTTTCTCTCTTTTTTTTTCCATTTTTCAAATGCCTTATTAACTTCTGATTTTACATCGTTCATTTCCACCACATTTTCAGTTACAAATTTTCTCCCTGTTTTCCCCCTATCCACCACCCCAACATAGCAGTCCCAACGGATATCCCCTCCTCCAATCTGCTCTTTCCCATATCTTCTCCCATACCCCCTTTGACTTTTCCAGTAGGGCATGGTGGATCTCTATGCCCTAGTGCCTGTATATCTTATTTCCCAATTACATGTAAAATAGTATTAATAATAGCATATATACATATATATTTTTAAACATTTGATTTTAAAAGTTTGAATTCCAGATTCATTCCCTTCCTCCCTCGTCACCCACCCTTACTGGGAAGATAAACAATTCAGTATAGATTGTACATGTGTAGCTAATGCAAAACATTACCATAGTAGATATATTGTAAAAGACTGACTATATTTCCCCCCCTCCTATCCCACCTCCCACTTGTTCTATTCTCTACTTTGATCCTGTCCCTTTTCAAAAGTGGGTGCTTCCAACTTCCCTCCTCCCCAGCCTGCCCTCCCTTCCATCATCCCCTCTCTCATCCCCTTCCCCCCTATTCTCCTGTAGGGTGAGATACCCTATTTAGTGTGTATGTCATTCCTCCCCCAAGCCAAATTCAATTAGAATAAGGTTGACCCATTCCCTTTTGCCTTCCTTATTCTTCGCCTCCATTGTAACCATTTTCCCTTGTCTCTTCTATATGAGATAATTTATCCCATTCTGTCTCTCCCCATCTCCTCTCATTATATTCCTCTCTTACCTCTTAATTTCACCTTTTAAGTATCATCCCTTCCTTTTAAATTGGTCCTGTGCCCTCTATCTATGTCTACCTGTACACATATATACACACATTCACATATGTATTCATATGCCTGTATACCCTCCGATATAGACATATATATGTGTGTGTACATATATATATATCTATATATATATCTATATATAGATATATATTTCTATTCCCTTCAACTATTTTCATACTGACAAAAGTTTCATCAGTTACAATTATCATTTTTCCATGTAGGAATGTTAATAGTTCAACTTTGATAAGTTCCTTATGATTCCTTTTCCCTGTTTACCTTCTCTTGCTTCTTGTATCTGAACGTCAAATTTTCTGTTCAACTGTTTTTTTCATCAAAAATGCTTGAAAGTCCTCTGTTCCACTGAATGACCATATTTTCCCCTGAAATATGATACTCAGTTTTGCTGGGTAGGTGACTCTTGGTTTTAATCCCAGCTCCTTTGACCTCTGGAATATCATATGCCAAGCCATTCAATCCCTCAGTGTAGAAGCTGCCAGATCCTGAGTTATCCTGATTGTGTTTCCACAATATTCAAACTGTTTCTTCCTGGCTGCTTGTAATATTCTCTCCTTAATCTGGGAATTCTGGAACCTGGCTATAATATTCCTAGGAGTTTTCTTTTGGGGATCTTTTTCAGGAGGTGATCGGTGGATTCTTTCAACCTCTATTTTGCCTTCTGGTTCTAAAATATCAGGGCAGTTTTCCTTGAGAATTTCTTGGTGGAATATTTCTAGGTTCTTTCTTTGATCATGGCTTTCAGGTAGTCCAATAATTTTTAAATTATCTCTCCTGAATCTGTTTTCGAGGTCAGTGGTTTTTCCCATGAGATATTTCACATTGCCTTCTATTCTTTCATTTGTTTGGATCTGTTTAACAGCATCTTGATTTATCATAAAGTCATTAGCTTCCATTTGCTCCAATCTAATTCTGAAGGAATGATTCTCCTCAGTGAGCTTTTGAGATTCTTTTTCCATCTGGCAAATAAAGCTTTTTAAGGCATTCTTCTCCTCATTGCCTTTTTGAGCCTCTTTTGCCATTTGAGTCAGTCTGTTTTTTTAAGGTGTTATTTTCCTCAGTCTGGCTGTTGACTCTCATTATTTCATAAATTTCTTGCATTGTTCTCATTTCTCTTCCCAGTTTTTCCTCCACTTCTCTTATTTGATTCTTAAGGTCCTCTATGGCCTGTAACCAGTTTATATTTTTCTTGGAAGCTTTTGGTGCAGGAGTTCTGACTTCACTGTCTTCCTCCTGTTTCATGCTTTGATCCTTTTTGTCCCCAAAATAGGATTCTAATGTTGGACTCTTCTGTCTGCTTTATTTCCTTTGCCTGCTCATTTTGCCACTCGATTACTTGATTTTTGGGCTTTTTGCCACAGTAGGACTCTGCCACCAGACAGGGGAGCTTTGTTCCAAATGCTCAGGTTTTCTCAGCTGCTGGAGGTATTAGTTGGGTGCCCTCTCTGAAGCCTCCACATGCTCTGGCAAGCTGGTCACACACTCCAGGACCTCCACCCTAGACTGCAATCCAGATCCAAGCAGGTTAAAGCAAGAGCGATTACCCCTCAGACTGGTCATTTGTTCCCCCTACACTCTGCAGGCCAGAAGCTGAAGCTGCCACGTGGCTGCGGCTACATGGCCCTGGCGCCGGATTCTCACCCCAGGGGCAAAAGCCAACGCACTCCCAACTACTGGGTCCCAAAGTCCACACTGCACTGATCTCTCACTTTGTCCTTAGCATCTATGTATTGATAATTCTGGAAATAGCCACAGCTGCTGGTGATCTGGAGTCCCTCCAGCTTGTGGTTGGTCAGGCCTGCCCTGGGGCTAAAACCTCTGGCTTGTGTGGGGTTGGGGTCAGCTCCCAGAGCACTGGGCTGGCGGATTCCTGCCAGCCTGCCGGGCTGTCCTCAGGGGGAGGTTAGCTTCTCTGTGTCATTTTGTGGGTTCTGTAGCTCCAAAGTTTGTTCAGAGTCCCCTTTTAACATGGATTGGAGGTGGTGGGAGCCGGAGCTGCGCGGAGGTCCTGTTTCTACTCCGCCATCTTGACTCCCCAACACCTTCATTTTAAAGAATAAATTTATGTTGATTTGTTTTGTTTAAAGATTGCTTAAATTCTCCCCATATCCTTTTTCTTCCTCTTTCCGAGACAGCAACCCTTTATAACAAAGACTTTTTTTAGAGAAAAAAAAATCGAGCAAAGCTTATCAACACATCAAGAAAAAACTCTTACAGTCTGACATGACACCCATGTACCCTGATTCTGCAAAGGAGCATGTGTCATTAGAGGGGCCAGGGGGTGGAGAGAAAGAGGAAGGAGGTGCTTCTCCTGTCTCTTCTTGGGAGCCGTGTGCATCCAGCTTTGATTGTCTCGTGCCAGTGTCTTCATTTATAGATGAGGAAATTGAGGTTCAGGAGGTTAGTTAAATGATTTGTCTGGGGTCACAGTGGGGATAAGTATCAGGTGAGATTTCAGCCTGGGCTTTTTTGCTCAAGAACTACCGCTCTCTCTTTACTTACTAGTAGTGTGACTCTAGTCAAGTCATTCATTCTGTTTGACTCAGTTTCCTCAACTGTAAAATGAAAATACTAGCAGTAGCTACCTTGACAGGCTCTCCTGTTTGTAAAGTGCTCCCTACAGTGCCTGGCGCATAGTGGGCACAGTGTGAACGCTCATTGTCTTCCTTCCCCCTCTGGCCTCTTCAGTACTTTGTTGTTACACCCAGCCCCCACAGATTTGGGAAGGCCATTCCCTATGGCCTCTTGTATCTTTGCCTTTCAGATAAGGAAACTCTCTCCCTTCCAGGCTGAACTCAGGTACCACCTCTTCAGAGATGCTGTTGGCAGTTCTAAGCTCCTCTTAAAAGCATTCTCTCTCTCTCCATTTTCCTGGAGCACTTTCAGCATCTTTTGTCTCATTGTCCCCTGTCTTGTGTCACACTCATCTGTGTGCGTGTTCTCCAGAAGAGCGTAATCGAGGGCAGGGGACTCTGGCTTTTGTGTCTTCTGAGACACGTATGGCCCAGGCTTTAGCTCAGCTAGGAGGGATGCCCCATAGCATCTGCCCATCAGTCTGCATATGTGGGATGGATGGAAGAGAGCTGGGCCCAGAGCTAACCAGAAAGCGGAGAGGGTCCCGGCTTCCCTTAATAACTCATGAACATGCTCACGTTCTACCAGCGTTGTTGTATCATACGAGATGTATAATACAACAGTCTCCCAGGAACTCAGTCTGAGTGTAAACAAGACAATGAGAGAGAGGTGTATGGTGGCTATGAGTGAACAGAAATGAAGGGTGACACTGGGGAGATGTACGAGAGAGAGGCTGGCAACATGGGGGGAGTGGGAGAGGACAGGCAGTGAGCCAGAACGCTCAGCTGTCACTCTCCTAATGCAGGAGAAATGGAGGAAGACCGCTGGCAGGGGGCATGGGCCAATGCCCTCCCCGACTCCAGCAGTTGTGGGAGGACATAGGTAAGAGTGGCACAGGCTTGGAAGGCTTGTGGTCTGCATTTCATCTGCAGAGGAAACTCTCAGATCAGTGAGGCCACAAATCCCATCCGACTACCAGAACAGTGATTTATTCATTGTACATTGCTTAATAATTGTTGAATTGGATAGCCTTCTCCCCTATATTTCACTGGAAAACTACAGATATTTATTATTTTACTGTGCTTATTTTATTTTATACTTCGCCATGATGTAGACTGTAAATTCATTGCTTTTTTTTCCAAATACTGTCTTTTCTTTGTGGATGTAGATGTCAAAACATGAAAATGTCCCTTTTTATTCAATTGTGTTTTAATTCCAAAACACCTTTTCACGGTCACAGCTATCAACGTTAAAACCGCTGAGATTTTCAGGGCCTCATTTCCAGAGAGGGGTCCAGAGGAAGAGTTGCGTTCTGCTCGCTCGTTAACTGGAGGACCAGTGAGTATAAGAACTTTTTTTTTCTGTTTCGGGTTAAAATTTTGAACATGCGTGTGTTTTATACGTTGCCCTGGAGCCTCAGGACTCCAAGATTCATAGAACCGCAGGCATTTCCAGACAAACATAACCTTGGAAATGAGAAAATGTTGACACGTGTTCACTAGCGTTGTGAAGTTGTGAGCTGGGACCAGGACATGGAAGAAAATAGACATTGAGGTGTAGCGAACAGGACACTTTCACCTAGGAAGTTTCTCCCTTTCTGGCCCCAAAGGATAAACAGGCTGATGTAAACTGAGGTTTCAGTCTATATAGCATGCAAATCCCAGCCTCCCTATGAGAGGCTTTTTTTTTCTTTTCTCTTAGAGCAAGACTTACTTCCTTAATTCTAGAGGTGGGGGGTAGGAATTCATCTCCCAGAGAAAAAAATTGCTCTATAGTTAAGTTCCCTTAAAATACATAATAATTCCTAGGAGGGAAGGGTGTGGTGGGGCAGGGTTATAAATTTAAGTAGAATTAGCACTTACCTTTCAGAACTGTGTCTGTGGAATCAATCTAACAGCTAAGAAGTAGGATTTACTGGATGTAAGTTAGGACGGGATTGAGCCTTAAATGTGTGGGTTTGCTATTCCTGTAGGCCAGTTAGTTTTGCTTGATTCTGTGGTCAATGACTAACAATTATCTTCAGCCTACCTTTGGATCTTAAAGGGTTATTATCCATGAGGTTGAAATTTTGCATCACTGGAAAATCCTAAAATGTTTATGTGTTTCAGGGTTTGGGGGGATTTGGGTCTTAAACTTTTTATCATGAACTTCACAAACACCAAATAAAAAGAACATTTCCACAGAGTAGGACAGAAAATAAGGACTGTACATGATCTTCACATGTATATATAGTAAATTCAGCATTTAACTTTCCAAGCCGTCATGCTTGTCTGATTCCTTCTGTTCTCTTCGTTTTAAAACTGTTTCAAAACTTTTTTTTCTTTTTTGGGAAGGGGCAAACCCTTTTCTTACGTTCCCTTCTCTCATTTCCTCCTTTCCACTGAAAATTCAGGCACTTTTGGGGAATAATAATATTGCGGCTGCTGAATCAAATGTAGTATAAATCAATTCCATGTTAACAATCTTCCAGTAGGCCTTGGTGGAAGTTATAACCTTTCAACTTCCTGTCCCATATCCATTCCCGGATTTGATGAAACTTTTTTTGTCCTTTTCTAACCAACTGCTGTTAATATAATTAAGCAAAGCTTCGCTCTAGACACAGCTAAGAATGTTGTCATTTTCTTAAGTCTTATCTTTAGAGCCTTCTTTTCCCTTCACCTCCCTCAACCCCCAATTCAACAAGCATTTTTTGTCTACTCCATGAATTGCACTGTGGTCATTACTGAGACTCCAAAAAACAAAAACAGAAAATATTCACTGCCCTCAAAGAGTTGACTTTCTAACAGAAAATTTTACATCCAGTTCTAGGAATAGTGGGTAGAAATTATAAAGTAAACAAACTTGGGATAGATGTCAAGAATTCCATAATTAAACCTATGCAAAAGTAGAACTAGGCCAGGTGAGTATATAGTTTTCCTTTTGTTAGAGGTTTTGCTTGACTCCTTTAGGGTATATTTTAGTAAGAATTCCATTTCTGGTATGAATTGTACTAGATGGCTTCTTGAAGCCCTATCCAAATACTAGAATTCTGTGATTCCCCATGAGTGGTGTATTCCTTAAAATATGAAATTTTATGCTTCTCTCTTGAAATTTTTATTAGATGATTAATATTTATGATGCAAAGACAGAACGACTTCATATCGGACCTTATTTCTGGAGGCCCTTTCCTCGTGTGGATTTTTGGCTTCAACAGGAGGATAAACAGCTATTAGAGGTAAGATCTGAAACAGTAGAGAGAACCCTGAACTTGAGGAGAGCTGGACCTTAGCCTTGCCTTTTCTTCCAGCCAGTTGTGTGGTCTTGATCCATTCTCTTCACTTTTTTGCATTTGTTTCCTCATCTGTAAAAGGAAGGGATTAGACTAGGTGATCTCCAAGTCCCTTTCCACTCCTAAAATTCTGCTCCAACTGCCTTTTCCATAAGAATTGTAATTTTTTTAGGTGGGCCTTGGACAGACTCCATTTAGCTTCCCTCTTTAGTAACAAATGATGTTTAGTACCAGAAGCAAAATCTTCTTTCCAGAACAGTTGTGTAAGAAGATTGTGTACAGGCTGTTTACTGTATTTTATTGACCCTTACTTTAGTTTCCCTATCTGTATCATAAAAATTTGGCTTATTAATTTTTGGAAGGAACTTGCATATTTTAATTTATAGTGTCAAAATAAGGAAATATTGCAAGGCTTATCTTTCCTTTCACAATATCTTATTTTTCAGAATCTTTCCACTTCGCCTCTTGCCGAGCCACCCCACTTTGTTCCACACATCAGATCAACATTGATGTTTTTAAAAAAATATCCATTTCCAGGTAACTCACTGTTTCCTGGAAATAGGGCTCTACTCTACAAAAAAAATGAAGGAGGATTATGGGAAAAGATTTCTTCACCAGGAAGCTAAATGTAGGCATTAACAACTAAACAGAAAAGCCTTATAAGTGTAACCCTGGCAAAGGCAACTGGCTCTGAGTGGAGAGAACAAGAATTCTAAACCTGTCAACATGAAGTCTGATGTTTCATTCCTCAGTGTCTTTTAAGTCCTTTTAAAAATAAAACCTTATTTTGGCAGAGGTATTTGTTCATATTATTGCTTTATGAAAAAAACAACCAGCAAATGTCCAGTTTTTTAGAATGCTAAAAAAGTAACCATTTTTTCTCTTTCCAGGCCTACATTTGTGTCTTGTTTCTTTCTTGATCTAGAGTAACTATTGGTCAGAATCTTTTATTCTTCTTCCACAGAGAACAAGATAAAGATATTAAAACTGGTAGAACAGTTTTAAAAATATCTTAAATACTACTGTATAGTACGGTGCTATTTAAATGAGAGGAAGATTTCTAAGTAAAGAAGGGAGACTAGAGGTTCCGGAGGAAGAGTTGAGCTGGTGAATATAAAGAATTAGGAATTACCCAAAGACAATTAAACTTAGGGAAACTAAGATTACCACAACAAGATTACTGTGGAGATTGCAAATAGAAAAAGAGAGACCACCCAGAATCTTAGGAGGTGGGGGATGGATGGATGAAACCAAAAAAGGAAGTCAGACAGGCAGGAAGAGAACCAAGTGTGTCCCTCCCGGGAAGAAGAAAATAGTCAACCGTGTCAAAAGTTGAGGAAGGAATCTTTTGTGCCTTCTGAGATCCAAGATGACTAAGTATGGCCTGGGTTTTTCAGAACAAAGTTCCACATTTCCTTGGGCGCCCCAGGAGGAGAGCTCACCAACTGTGTTGATAAGGCCTATGGCAAGAATGTATACACCATCTCTACCTGAGCAGGCTTCCTAAAGCTGGTGTGGGTGACACAGTAATGATCAGTCAAGAAGGGGAAACCAGAGCCCCGAGAGAAGGTGTAACCACTAGTGGCAATCCAGTAGCAGGAGTCACAGCAGAGAAAACATGGTCCTGTATTTGGAAGACAAGATATGGGTCACAATAAACAATAAAAAGTGGGATGAAAGGTTTAGCTATCACAGGGCCTGTTTCCAAGGAGGGTGCTGGGATCGACTCTCCTCCAGCTCATAGTAAAAATACCTCATTAAAGTGTCTGCCTTTAAAAAAAAGCTAATGAAGGTTGAAGGGTGGAATAAGGGAAATGAAAATCCTTATTTACCATAGATCAATTTTCTCAGAAGAGCAATGAAGTCATCTGTTGACTTCTAAGGTCCCTTCCAGCTTTAAATCTTGGAACTTATAAGAGATGGTTGGCATTGGGAGCCAAAGGAAAAGATCTAGCACAGACGCTGTGAGGACCATGCTAAAGAAATGCCAGGTGAGATTAGAGAACATGAATCCGTAGTAGACTCAGTTCCAACAGTTGTGTGACCTTCTGCACCATTCAGAATTTACAGAGTGGGGATGGAGAAGGCAAATGGGTATTAGACCGGCATGGTATAATGGAAGGAAAGGAACCTGGGTCAGTTAGGTTGAGGAAACACATAGAGGCTGGAATAGAAGTAGTCATAATGCTCATTTACTTAACAGTAAGATTTATTGTATATGAACTGAATTCATATATAACAATTTCAAGAACCTTTATTGAATCCAACATTCAAATAGTATCTAAAGGGTGAAGTTCTATTTCAGCAAAAACAAACCATTTTAACAATTCCAAATATAAAAACATTAAAAATTAATTTATTTATAGATAATTTTATCCCCCAATTCTTATGAGTTAATATACTTCATTGCACCAAATAAACTGATAAGGAAGAACATTTGCCTTTTAATCATCTTCTCAAGTGAAAAATTGTATTTTTAAGACAAGTGCCAAATGTCAGGAATCACATTAAATCAGAAAGTATTTATAGGTTTAACATGGTGTAACTAAGGCTCCCAAAACTAAAATCAACAAGCCTAATGTGAAATATGAGTAAAGGTTTAGATGTAAGAATAGTCTATGGTGCCTGACTCCAGAAGGCAAAAAGGCTAAAGGGCCATCAAATACATAAATGAATATTCAGCAGTTTTAAAAAGTTAGGGTGAGTAGTATATTGCAGGCTGTTTCCATTTTAAACTCAAGAGTAGACCAGCTCTCGTCTGGGGCTGATCATGCTTCTGTACCTTTAAAAAAATTTTTTTTTAAAAAGCTTGTCTTTTATTGATGAATTGGGTCCAACAAGGAAATGTTAACTGAAAAAAGCCTCTGAGTCAACTTCTGGTAACGGATGAAGTTATATTTAAATTAAAATTATAGGTTGTGTACTACAGTGCATAAGATTTTGTTTTATACATCTCTACCAGATTTTAAGTTAATCAAAGGAAAACAAAAACTAGCACAATCTGTGTTTCAGTTTGTTAAGTTATAACTTCCACCTGTAAAAATATACATGGGAAAGAGATTTCAGTTATGGTTGCTCTATACATTTAATAATCTGTTTACAAATAGTGCATAGGGGAGAAAATGGATTTATGGCAGAGAATGAAGTCTCAGACTGAAGTGCTGCCCATTCTAACATGCCTGACAGTCTTGTCAGAACACAGCTTGGTAGAGTGGACACAGTCCCCACTTACGTCTCCAGGACACACAGCAGTGGGGTAGGACAGGTGGGGCTCAGGCATTCATATTTACAAGAGCATTTAAACCCATTCTCCTTCAAACAAAAGACATGTTACAAGACCAATTTGGTGTGAAACGTTACAATTCCATGAAACAAAACCAGAGGCAGCCAAGAAGTCCAAGTGAGTTTCTAGCGAGTGCCGTGTTATCTTTGCCTGCAGAGGGGAGTCCAGTGAGCAGCAGCCTGGAGTAGGTGCAGAAGAGAAGCGACCGTGTGCAACCCAATCACTTAAGCTTGTGTTAGAAGGAACGGGGCCATTATTCCAAGTGACGCACCTGAAGTGATAACTGTCGCTTGTAAATAAATAGCAAGTATTTAAAGCAACTTAAAAAAAATCTTTTTCAACTTATTAGTGTTGCTAAAGAGGTGTAGGGTTGAAGCAACAGCCACGTACTGGCCTATAAACAAATGAGCCGACCACCACCGAGAAATCCTGGTCTGCAGCCACACCTTTGTGCAAGAATCCCAGTTAATTGTGAATCGCAGTAGTCCTTACTGTCCTAATGTGGCACCGTTCACATTTTATATGTATCCTTACCATCCCAGGAACGCAGGGAATACAGTCTTAATCTCTGGAGTCAGAATTTTATCTTAAGCTTTCTGGTTCTTCCACTTGAGTGCAGTCATTGTCTGGGTGCTGAGATCCATCCCTCGGAACCGCCTCACTTTGGTTTGCTGCCTGTGAGACGGCATGCCCGGCCTGCTGCTTGGTGCTGCTTACGTCTGGAGGCCCCTGTTCTTCCCCACCAGAGAGAGCTGAGGCCTGTTCTTCCACCTTTTCTAAATCTTCAATATGAGTCACTGAGCTTGTCTCACTAAAGGCATCTGAGCCTCTTAAAGACCTTTTAAAAAGTTTTTGACCTGGAGTGAATTTGAATAAACACACCATTAAAAGACAGAAGATGTTAAAATAAAGTCTTTACTTTAAAAAAGCAAACAAAAAGCTGCTTCATTTAGTAGACAGTGTAGTTAAGATGAAATCCCTGCAAAAGCAATGGAGTCAAGAGGGAGAATTTCGAGCATGAAGAGCTAATTAAAGCAGTCTTAATTAGTGAAAAGTACGGGTTCCAATAAGGAGGAGACCTACCTGGCAGTCTCTGTTTGGTGCGGCTGGCTAACGGGGTAGGAGGCGGAGTGACTCCTGTACCTTGTACCTTAGAAGCGTATGTGAGCTCAGTGGATTCCAAAGAACCTGCCAGTTGAAAACAGCGTGGGCTGGGTGGGAAGGTAAAGGCAGATCACAAGTTCCTGGCAAAGACTGTCTCTAAGTACAAATATGTTAATAACCTTTCAGCTCATCTCTATGGGCTTGTCAGGTTATCAGTGTTAATCGAATCTGCCTCCTTAATTATAGGGGCCCATTTCTTTAAACTCAACCACAAAAGAACATGACTGGGGCATCCTGAGATCCCAGAGTAAGGATACAGTACTCTGAATTCAGATACACTGCCAAAGTCACCTGACCACTCCCTGGAGGACTAGGCCATAACAGAAAAATTGCCTATCTAGTGAGAAATTATTGGATTTTGGTTTCTTTACGGAGGAATAAACTTCTTATCAAATGACCAATGTAGCTGCTACTGTTTGGAGGAAAATGCACAGTCCACATTTCAGAAATCAGAACCCCCCAAAAAGACATATTTTTAAAAAAAACTTTTTTTAAGCAATCGGGGTTAAATAACTTGCTCAAGGTTACACGGCCAGGTGTTTCTGTGTGTGGTGCTGAGTACCTGAGCCCAGGATTCGATCCCAGGTCATCCCAACACTGGGGCCGGTGCTCTTACTCGCTGTGCCACCTGGCCGCCCCCAAAAAGACATATTTTGATAGTATCAACCTAACTAAATTCTGTGGGATTTCTGCAAATTTTCCAGGTCAGAAATCAAGTAATTCAGGAAGGATTACAACAGTCTTTTCCTAATATATACTTGTGAGGAAAAGAGCGACCAAACCCGCCTTTTTCATTTAGGAGACACAAGCCTGCCCTGCTCTGCTTGTCAGAGCTGAGAATCTGCTTTCGAACTCTTCCAACATGCACAGAACAATACAGTCATCTTATAAGGGGGCCCAGCATCGTTGATAGAGAATAGCAAATAGAAAGTATTTCTCTAACTATAATGTGCCCTGAGGGTCGAGCATTTGGCTAAATCTCTCAACATAACAGATTTTGGTAGAAGTTATTTAATCCTACCTGCTGTTAAGTTAAAAGTTCTTCCCTTTTGTGAAGCCTGAACTGGAGAAAACCAGTTCAGTACTGATCCGACAACAGGGATCTGCCGTAACACTCCCTGTGAGACACAACCAAGACCTCAAGGTTAGTTTGGCAATTTTAAGGCTGAGGTAGGAAATTCAATCTGTGGGCTCACCTCTTCCAAAAGGCGCTCCTCATTTGCTTTCTGCAGCTGAACCTGTGCTTCCTGGATTCCTTTCCGAACAACTTCAGTCATGTTTTCTAGTAGCTAATTAAAACCAGAAAAGGCATTGTGTGGTCATAGTTACTAACAAGGTACTGAGGGCATTTTTCAAAGTTGGTTGGTAAAAACTAATTTTGCTTTAACTAAAACTATACAGGGAAAAAACCTATAAAGACCTAAACTTCTCTGCTATTTGATATATTTACTAGAAAATGGGCAGGAGAGACCTAAAATTTTAGACTGGTACTTAAACTTACAATGCCAAGTCAAGGAAAAGGATTCTCACCCCCTGCCTCCTCTACGTTCCTATAAATGCACTGAAAAGGTTACAAGTAACCTGAAGAAAATAACATACCAGAATACACTAAACTGGCACTTTTCAATTTAGGGGGTTGGTTCATTTCTGCAAAGGACTCTAA
This sequence comes from Petaurus breviceps papuanus, assembly GCF_028583685.1. Classification (NCBI taxonomy): domain Eukaryota; kingdom Metazoa; phylum Chordata; class Mammalia; order Diprotodontia; family Petauridae; genus Petaurus; species Petaurus breviceps. The sequence continues at coordinate 13,482,521 of NW_027185616.1, forward strand.
GTAATATGATGAATGGCTTCCATCACTTTTTCTAAATTAGTTGAAAAATACCAGCTCTTCTGCTATGGTTCCTTTTTTCTCCTCTTGAATGTTTCTGTGACTCAACTGTTTGATTCAGAGAATGAGCCTCAGACCACCTAGGCTACCTCCACATTACCCTCTAGAGGAGCCAGCATCCTTGGCTGCCTGGAAGATCAGACACACAGTTCTAAGCATGGCTGAGGGAGACAACTTCTCTTAGGACTTCGGCCAGCTGCCTTTACAGGGCACAATTCTCTTCTTCCCTTTCTTCCTGTTGCCCCAAACCTGGATCAAAAAACCTTAATCCTGCAAAACTGTCAAAAGGCTGCAAAGAGGAGGGGGGGAAAAGCGGTCTGTTTATCTTACGAACCCTCGAGTTTTCCTCTATTTCTCGGCCTGTGGCTGCAATGGTCTCTATTAACTCAGAAATATCGAGGTCCTCAGTTGCCATTCCAATATAAATACAGTTCTTCTGTCTTCCAAATTCAGGGCCTGAAGAGGAATAAGTAAACCAAATTCCTTAGTTCCACATCATCATCAAATTTTGGCTCTGCTTTTCTCCGTCTTCCCCTGTGTCCGCATTTGGTACCTATCTTTGCTAGTCCATAAACAAAGGACTAACAGAGGGAGCCAGATTGGGGAGTCAGCTTGGCACATGTGATTAGCATTAACTGGGGCATCCAGGAGTGACTTTCATCTGGGAGATGGAGAGCCCACAACAATGTACACACAGAGAAGGGAGATGCAAGACTATGTTTCTGAAAAGAGCTATAGTTTCACCCTAAATTTCTCCTGGCATTGTCCACATCACCTCATGGCTTTAATGGTCAGAATTATTGACTTAAAAAGTAGGAGTTACCCAGTGAAAATGAAAGGTCAGATTCCAGTTCATTTAATTTTTTCAGGATTTCAGTATTGATTTTCTCTACTTCTGCTTCTGCTTTCTCATTAATCTTCTCTTCAATTATGTGTTCATACCTACAAAATCATATCAAATAACAATACTGCAGCCTACATGATATCTTCATATATCACAGTGTTATAAAATATGAACTACTTAACACAGAAATGAAGCCAGGCAACAGGGATGGAAAAAAATCATTTCAAGGATTCTCAAAACCTAAGCACTTTGAGGAATGTAGAAAAGGAAGCACAAGTCCATAAATCTATGCGATCTTAGGAAATTTTAGTTCTCTTGATACCAGAAGTTTAAATATAGTACAATATCAAAAAATTAGAATGTAAGCTCTCTGGGAGTAAAAATTGTTTCATTCTTTGTATTTCTATTCCCAGCACCTACCACAATGTCTAACATTAAAGTAGGTGATTAATAAATGTCTGCTGATTGGTCAAATGGTATATTAGCGTCTCTAGCAATCACAGCCAAAGGTGACAGAAATGCCAGACAAATTTATCATTAGGTCATCTTTCAACTTGGGTTTCTGGGCTATAAAGCAAACATCAGCTGACAGAGAGCGGCCTGTACCTGACTACACCTAAGCCAGGCCAGCCCAAGTCCTCAATGTGCGAGAGGCCTGCCGTCCGTCCCACTTCTTCCTTGAACTCTTCTCGGAGCTGTATTGTACCGGTCAGAACTGGGATCTGAGTTTTTAAGCATTCCACTAGCTGATCAACATCATCTGCTTGGGTTCCTAGAACTGAAAAGGCCCAGAGGTTATCATCAGAAATGTCACAGCAACAGAGACAGATCAAAATACAGAGAACCAACCTTCCCCTTTCACTTCAGAAATGCCCCCACAGAAGTTCCTTGAACATTCAAATAGCTAGAGCTGGAAATTTTTAAAATGCCTAAGTTTACTGAAGGCAGAATAGGAATAGCCTAAAACTATTTTAGAAAGTGGGCATTAGAAAAATAACCCCTGTACCCGAGCCAGGCCTCATTAATGCTGTTATTCCCAGCAAAAGGATGATCAAAATGGATTCACTGTATTTCCCTCTAACCCCACTGCTTTTCCTCAATTCCAGCAAAATAAGGGAAAGGAACAATGGCTTTGGAACCAAAAGGCCTACGTTCAAAGCCACCTTTGTGGCCTTGGCTGAGACACCCAACCTCTCTGGGCCTCAGTCACCTTATCTTGGACCAGATGAGATGTCCTCTGAGGTCCCTGCTAGCCCTAAATTCGCGATCCCTATTTCTGTTAGCAGTCCTACCATTCTCCCCAGAATTCAAGCTTGCTTTTTGCTTTTCCCATAGTCAGTCAGTCATCACAAGTCCTGCCCCCTCTGCCTCCATGATTCTTCTGTACTTTTTTATCGCTGTGGCCCCTCACTCCCCTACTTCAGGCCTTTGTTTCCTCTACCACAGCAACCCAGGCAATCTCCCAGTTCCTAATCACCTTCTCTAATCCACCTCATCCATAGCCCTGATCACACTGTTACCCTTCAAACTCCTTAGCTGCCAGCCTGCCTTTATATACACATCTCACACTACTCAACATGAGCTCTACACTCCAGTTCCACTGGGCTTCCCAAAATTGTAGCACACCTAGGAGCCGAGAGGCCTCAGACATGAAAGGTCCAGAGTAACCTAACCAAAGAAACGTTCCACAAAATCCCAGCAAGTGGCTGCCCTGGTTCTTCTCAAAGACTTCCAGCAAAGGAAGACCCATTACCTCCCAGGGCAGCTCACTCTACTTCGGAATAGTTCTAATCATCAGGAAGTTTTCTTCACAATGGACTTCCATCTGCCCATCCGTAATTTCCATGTACTGCTCAGCTTCAGGGGCCAAGCACAACATGTCTCATCATTCTTCTAGAAGAGGCGTATAAAAAGTAACCAGATATAGGGGCCACTGATCTATATGTAAGGATCTCTGTGGACCACATACTGACTCATGTTATCTCTGTTTCATTGTATTTTATTTATTTTGTTAAACATTTCCCTATCACATTTTAATCTACTTCCAGTCACACTGTAGTGTTGCGGACCACGCATCTGACACCTCTGTTCTACACTACTGAGCCTTCAAATCCTTGAAGAAGAGCTATCCTGTGTCTCCTTAAGTTTTGTGCCTTCTAAGCTAAAAATTCCCCAGTGCCTCCAATCAACCCCTTGCATGGCTTGTTTTCCACCCTCTCCCCATCTTGGTCATCCGCTTCTGAACATGCTCCAGCCTGTCTTTCCCAAAATGTGCTACTGCACAGTCGTACCGACGTGGTCTGATCAGGGTGGGATACAGCAGATCTACTACCTCACTATGCCTCTGCATGTAGCGTGTGATGACAACGTTAGCCTGGGCTTTGTGGCTGCCATGTCACAAAGATGACTCACAACACTAAAGCCTTGCGATCTCTTCGTAGGGTGAGAGGAACGCATCCTACAGTTTTCAGATGTGTGATCTTTGTCCACTCTCGTCTCTTGCATTTGGAATGTCCTACATCCCAATGGTTCAAGTCCCATCCTTTGCCACTTCCTACATCAAGAGCTCTCTAATTTCTCTTTCCCTCTAACAATTTGGAAATGATTTCTTCCTCCACTGCTCTCTCCAGCACTTCCTTTATACCCTGACAATAGTATTGTTTTGTTGTATACATTGTCTTTCTGGAGGTCACACAAGATAACCGACAGAGACAAGGAAGAGACGCAGTGAGACCGAGTGCATTTCATAACCTGCCCTTGTTCTTTTGTGGGCAAATGGATGATGTTTTCTCACCATCAAGGGACTATGTGCAATTTATCCCTTCCTCCCAAAAAAGCGTTCAAACCCTTTCAAGAGGAAGATTCAGAATCATCATAAAATCAGAGTTTGTCAGAAAACGAAACATTGAAGTCACATAAACCTCTAAATCCAAGTGAATGTTGTACCCAATATATGGAGAAGTGAATCAGGAAGGCAGATCCACTCAAACCAAGCTGAAGAAAACTAATGATTCAAACCATCAAACACTGATTACTCTGAGCAGAGCACTCACTCTGTTAGGCCCTGAGAATGAGAAAAAAAAGGCCTTGCTCAAGAAGAAAGGTTGATAAGGAAAAGGGGAGGGAAAGAAACTTGTTATTAGTGCACAGCAAGGTAATGCTTACCAAACTCCGCCAGCCTATCCATTAACCATGAACTCTTGTTATTTCTTCACCAGGACAAAAGCCCCTATACAAGCAGAATTCAGGGGCAGCAGTTACCTGCTGATGTCATGAGGGGGCTGAACCGCACACACGTGCCCTCATCTTCCAGTTCCACGACATCAACTCCACTAGCAGGAACCAGCTGTGCCAGCTGCTCGCCAAGCTGATGGAAACAGGCAGGCCAAGGGGCTGAGCAGAAAGGGGTCATCAGGCCCTCAAGCCCTTTCCTCCCAGCTCGTCCCAGGCAAGGAGCCTTCCAATCCCCATTAGTGCACAGAGGTCAATAAATACCGAGAGGGGGAGGGTTGTTAGCTGTTGTTTAAGAAGGTATATTCATCCTCTCCACACTGTAAGAAATACTCTGCTGCTGGCGATCAGAATCAAGGCCCTCGATGACTAGGCCTATGAGGTTTGACTCCCACAGCTAAACAGACACACACTACTTCCTGGAAATTATTGTCGCTGCTGTTACCATCAGCCTCATCTGATTACTGACGAACTGCTGAACTTACCTTTTTTTTTAAACACTCATTACTTTTATAACCAACACTCACATTTGTGTTTAAAAGCCTCATCAGGCAGACCTCAACTGACATATGGGAAAACTGGGACGGAAGATGGAGAAGCGATCTGTTTAAACCGCACCTGAGCCAAGGGTTAAAAGCAGGCCTGAGCCCAAGGACAACATGCCAGGATCTCTGCAGTAAGTAGTTTTTTGCTACAGATGCAAATTCCTGACAAGCGAAGGAGAAAGGAAGGGAAGAGGCATTTATATGGTGCCCACCATGTGCTAAGGACTTTTACAAAGATCTCATTTGATCCTCACAACAATTCCAGGAGGCAGGTGCTATTATTATCCCCATTTTACAGATGAGGACACTGAGGTTACAGTGACACTGCTAGGAAGTGCCTAAGGCTACTAGCTCCAGGCCCAGTGCTCTACCCACCAAACCAGCAGCTGCCTCAAGCTGCCAAATGACACGGATACTGGCTCACAGATAAAACACGGCAGACAATGTCCCCAGCCTGGAGGACAGGAGCTCCTGAAGAGCAGCAGGCCTGTCTTATTCTCCGTGTGTGTCCCCACCACAGGGCTCTTACCCACTGGTTAAACGTGTCATAGATGTCTCTCTCCTGGCTAGCAGCTGAGGGCTGCATGGTGGGCACTGCTGCTTTATCTGATCCTGAAAAACAGAAAGAAGAGTCACTCCCAGAACAAAATGAAGCTGAGGTCAAAGTAACTGAAGATACCACAACCACACCTAATTCCCATTAACTGAAGTTTCCACATATCTTCATATCAGTTACAATAATCAACAAATATTCAAATCAAGACAGTCCCAGCAGATGCATATACACTGTGCTTTTAATGGATACAGGCCATTTCATCTGATCCTTTCAGGAGTCCTGTGAGATGATCCCCCGAGGTTCAGGAATTGACCGATCCAGCCAAAAACATGCAATTAAGTGGCAGATTTTTTGTTGTAATGAAACAGTAAAAACACAGCCCACTGATTAGGGAATGGCTGAATAATGAATGTAAAGGAATGATGATGATAATAGCTAATACTTCTTTAGTGAGTAAGGAGGGCAAAGCCCTTTCTCTCACTGTACCCTCACAGCAACCCTGGGAATAGGTGCTATGTTTTCCTCATTTTATAGATGAAAAAACTGAAGCAGGCAAAAGATTAAGTGATTGGAAGTATCGCGCAGCTATTAAGTGTCTTGAGACAGGATTTGAACTTAGGCTTTCCCAGATCCAAAGTCAGCATTCTATCCACTTTGCTGCATATTAAACCATAAGAACCAAAAAAGAGGAGGAATTCAAAGAACTATGAGAAGATCTGTCACAAACTGTTAGAGACAGAAGAAAGAGAACTAAGAGAGCAATATACATAATGACTATAATAATACAAATGAAACCAAAAGCCAGAGGCAACCGAATTAAGGTTCAAAATACAATTACTGGGGGCAGCAAGGTGGCACAGTGAATACACACCGACCCTGGAGTCACAAGGACCTGAGTTCAAACGCAGCCTCAGACACTGAACACAAAAAACTAGCCGTGTGACCTTGGGCAAGTCACTTAGTCCCAACTGCCTTCCAAAAAGCACCAAAAAAAAAAAAATACAATTACTAAGACTAGTTCCAGGACATATAATATGTTCCCATCTCACAGTAAGTAGGAGTGGCTCCCAACGCCAAACTTCAAATATACTATCATATCACTGCTGTTTCCATTGGTTTTGCTTCTTTTTCTTTGTTATAAGGGAGGAGACTACTGGGGGATGGAAGCTGGGGATATTATGTTGAGAAATCACTCAAAAAAAAGGTACAAACAGAATTTTAAACAAAAAATAGTGGCAGAGTGCTGTAACTTGAACTTAGGATTGCAAGAGCAGCGACTCTTTCCATCATGCCATGTTACATGTACTATGTATTATGTAGAAAGCCAAGAAATCAATGATGTTCTCATAATTACATTCCATTATAGAGGCATTTTCTTTCAACAAATTCCAGAGAGAAGTCTTACGGTGTAATGTTATCAGACTTAAAATCTACCAAACAACTAGCACTGCCTGGCTGTCTGCTGATGCCATAACTAAACCAATGAAGAACTGCAGAACACTATGATTGCTGGGATAGAGTCATCCTGACTATTATAAATTATGACTAAAGATTGAAATGAGTTGGTTTATATTTTTTATATAGATTATTCAAAGCTGCTCATACTAACTGCCTCTCTAAGCTACTCACCCAAAGTTGAAAGTTCCTTGGAAAATTTGAATACGACCACTGGAGAGGTGAGTTCATCTTCCACCTTAAAACCAAATGTGACATTATCAAGCAATATATTAAAACTACACATAATTAAAGACTGAAATACTGCATTTGCACAACAGACTGAAGCATGCATTTTGTTTACAGAGAAACAAAAGGTTCTAGGTTTGATTTTCCTCATTGTCTAATGAATGGAAAACAAAAGTGATGGTTTTGCTAACTCCCTAAGATTTATGATAACATATTCTAGGCATTTTTCACATATTCTATAACATATTCTAGGCATTTTTCACATATTCTTAATTTTCACAATCTGATTAATTACAATCTCAACTATTAATTTAACGTTTTACTCTAGTTCAATGAAAACCAGGAAGAAATTTCAAAAAGACAAAATAAAAAACATACGTATCCACCGAATTCAATTCTGAAACAAAGGAGCAAGCAGAAGATCACAAAGGGACATGGGGACAAAAAGAAGGCACAGCTTCAGCGAGACTGTGGCCTTAGGGTTTTCGAGCTTCTGCTGGCCTAGGCATGCCCGATGTAAACTCCTCGGAAAAACACATTTACATGAAAGAAGGCTCTTTCTAGAATTCAATGAGTCCTCTTCTGTTCTTCTACAAGCTCCCCTTCCAAAAGGAAGTAGCCCTTAAGGATGGCAATTAGAACAGAATTGCTATGTGTGTCCAAAGTCTAACATACAGATTTTCTAAACCAGAACAAGAAAATGTACCATATTAGCATTTTGATGTGAACTAGCTAATGACATTATTAACAGATTGCAATGCAAACACACGGAAATTTTTATTAAAGTTACATTAAGACAATATAGAAACAACTCATCTTACAAATCATGAACTATTTCAGGTCCTTGAGACTAGTTTGAAGGGTAACTCACAAATAAGTGGGTCCCATACTTTATGGTACTTAAATATGGGAGCAACAGTGCCATAAGGCAGAGGAAGTTGTAAATATGAAACTGCTACAGGGCAGGAAGCATTTCGGAAAGGCTCCATGGGGACAAAAGTGATGGAAGGCATCTTGGAATCGGCCCCTGCCAATCTCGAAGCCCACCTCTCTGCTGGGCCTGATCTGGCAAGAATCTCTTGGAACTTTTTTAAAAAACCTTTCCAGGTTGGAAAGGGAAAAGTACATGAAGCTTCCACCCACTCAACTAGCTCAATGACCCTAATTCGGAAAGTAGTGGGGAGTTACTGCCAAATTCACTAATCTAAACTCAAAAATAATTTTTAAAAACCAAACTAAGGACAAAAGATCTAAAAACAAAACAGGTCAATATAGGACAGAGCCTTTTACAAAACCACCTGCAGAGTAGTTTTTGCTACTTTTAGAAAGACTACCCAGGATCTAAATGCTCTCTTATATACCCCTAACAGTAACATAAAAGGAAAACAACGAGAGAAGGAAAAAGACTTACAGGTTAAGAGACCGTGAAAAGAATTCTGATATAAAATACCTCTTTTCACGGAGGGAGATTTTTTGGATATGTTTTCTTTTAGGTATAGTATTTATAAATTCCTTATGTGGCTGAATTTTATTTTAAAAACTATCAAACCATCACTTTAAACAGAACTAAATCATAACAGGATTTTTAAAAAGAGTACCTAACTCAGTACAACTAGGTTTTAACGTAACTGCCTCACTATGTCATAAATTACACACATGGGACAGCATTCGTAAGTATTAGCACAGCACCTAACATTACTGAAGTTTAAAGTACTTTATGGACTTTGTGTCATACAAACAGTGGAAGTATTTTATTTAATACCGAAGTTTTGATGAAGTCCAGTTTCTTTAAACTTTCCAGCAACCTTTGACTCTGCAAACAAGAAAAAGACTGTATGAATTCATCAACTTAAAATAACATGTAAGAAGTGATTTTTCATAAGAGTCTGTTACAAAAAAGATGAACTCATCCAGATCTCCAATTAAAGGCATTTGTTTATATGCTATTTATGCAATCAAAGTAAAACAAAACTTTGAATGTAATAAAGTCACTCAGTACTTGGCAATTTGCAAATACAACTGTTTATCAGTACCAGAGACTGAACTCCCACCCATCAAACCATCTTAATTTTGATTAAAGTTGACACTTGATACACTCAAGCTAGAAAGATATTTCTAATGAGACACAAAAGTCAGTAGTCACATCTAACATTGCAAATTTATTCAGTAACTCATTCATTCAACAATGATTGATTAAAATATGCAAGGCATATCAGATATGATGGATAGAATATAACAGTAAAGGTATGTTATTTATCTAATAAGAGAGATGAGTGGTATGTACACAAATAAGTACCATAAAAGAGTTGGGTTTGATTTTTTTTTTTTGCTTTTTTGGAGGGGGGAAGGCAGGGCAATTAGGGTTAAGTGACTAGCCCAAGGTCACACAGCTAGTAAGTGTTAGAGTTTGAGGCCAAATTTGAACTCAGGTCCTCCTGTCTCCAGGGTCAATGCTCTGTTCACTATTCCACCTAGCCACCCCAAAAAGAGCTCTAAAGGAAGCCCAAGCCCTATCAATATAATTTTTGCTGGCGTGATCAGGTAAGTCTTGATGGAGATGGTGGAAGATGAGCTAGACCTTCAAAGATAGGCAGGAATTCCAAAAGGCTACTGCTAAATGGTAGGATAGACTCATACAAAATGTACTTTTCATAGGCCCACCACAGAAAAGTAGTTGCTTGATGCGGTTAACTTTTTAATAGTATTAATGGCTATTTTCCCCCCATTTCTCCAAGGGCAATACTTGTTCTGCAGCATAAAGTACCTCTGGATACAAATAATTATACTCAGAATTTGAGAGCTGGAAGCAAGCTCAGTACGTCCAACTGACCTACGCCTGAAAGCAATCTTCCTTGTAACACACCCAACAAGGATCCAGTGTCTGCTAGAAGACCTCCAATGGAGGGAAGCCCACTATCCCTCAAGGCAACCCTTAGTGCAAGAGAACCAGAAGAGGTCAAGTAGGTCAACCAATACTTTTACAGATAAGAAAACTAACTTCAAGTGGGAAAGCGCGGCCAAAGTGCACAGCATGCTAGTAACTGGGCCAGAGCCTGGCTCTTCCAATTTCCAGTCCACATCAGTGCCTACATGCACTAACCATCTGATAATAATCATAAGCAGTATGCCTGTTTTGTATGCAGTAAGTGCTCAATATGTTTATTTGGCTTGTTGAAAAAATAGAATTAAAGAAAATTTTGAGTTTAAATCGTGTTTTCAGAAGAGAAAAGAACCCATAAGTACCTTTGTGTTTCCCAAGGACCCCCTTCCCAACACCACACAGAGGTTCTTTATTACATTAGAACCAATGAGCCTGAATGGAACTTTCCCCAAGTCGTCCAGCCCTTCGTCTGTTTTGAATTTTACAGAATTTATTTTTGGAACATTTTTCTTGGCATCTTATTATTATTATTTAAATATCTCGTGTAACCATCGTCTCTTCAAGTGGATTATAAAGTCGATGAAAGCAGGTATTACGTCTTATATGTGTCTACATGTCCCTGTAATATGTACCTGGCAGTGCCATGTACACTTCATGGCTTATTAAGCACTTTCTTTACACCTCTGAGAAAAGAGGCCACCCAAGTATCGTCCTTCGTTTACAGATGACGAGCTTAAGGCTCAGATAGGCTGAATACTTTGCCAATAGATACAGTTTGAAATGATCCACTAGGCTCTGAACCCAAAGCTCCTCACTCCAGGTAAGAGCACCAGTAATTCTTGGCCTAGGTCTCCTAATTCTAAATCAAGTGCTTTCTCCATTCCACTACACTGCCTTTTATGTTTGTTTTGAATTAAAAAAAAAAATTCTGAATTTAACATGCCAAATAAAAGGAGCATTTAAATGTATGTGACAGAAAAATAGAATTACTCATGAAATTGTGGGACTCTATTGAGTAGAAATTGATTTTCTTTTTTTTAAATCACCACTTTCTCCGAATTCCCTCCACCCCCTCCCACAGAACCATCCATCCCATATGGCAAATAGTATTTTTTTTAGAGAGGAAATAAGAAATTCAGCACAACTGATCAATATACTGAAAATATGTGGAATGTGTAACACTTGTAGGCCTCCCACCTCCAAAAGGTGGTGGCTTAGGGGTGTCCTCTCATCTTTTGATCTTTATAATCTGGTTACATTTGCTTTTGATTTTGGGGGTGTGTAGTTGTTTCCATTTACACTGTCATATTCACTGTGTATGTTGTTTTCTTTACTGTTTACTTCACTCTGCACTGGAAAGGCTAGACCAACTGACAACCCCACCACCAGTAGTCCATCAGTCTTTCCAACAGCCTCTCCAACAACTGTCATTTCCTTTTTTTGTTGTCTTTGATAATCTGATGGAGGGGAGACGGAATCTCAGAGTTGTTTTAATTTGAATTTCTCTATCAGGGATCTGGAACACTTTTTCATATGGTTGTTGACAGCATGAATTTCTTCCTCTGAAAATAGCTTGTTCATAACCTTTAACCATTTACCTACTAGGGCACACTGCCTTCTAAAGGATTTTATTTTCTCATGTTCATTTATAAATGGCTTTATGAAGCTTGTAATCTATACACCCAGTTTGGGCTAAGTCTAAAGTTTCTTTAACTCCATTTACTCAACAAACATTTATTGAGCATTCACTATCTTACCAAATTAGCAATTAGATCATTACTCCAGATCTCATAAACATTTTAGATTCGGTCTCAGCTTTTGCTTTCAAGGATGTGCTAAGCTGTGGTGACCTTAGGGACCTGGTGGCTACTGTCATCATCCTCATTTTATCATTTCCTCTTGTCCAATGGGAATTAAAAAGCTCCCTACTGAATGCCTGTACATTCCCCAAATACACGAAGCTACTATGGCAACATGCTAACCAGCCTTTGTAAATGATCTTCATGAAAAGGTCTTCTAAGAACTGTTTTACTTTGATATACTATCAGAGAGAAATTTTTTTTTTAAGTATTGGGTTTAAAAAAATTAAAGCAATATTGAGTCTCAGTTATTTCTGATGTATGAAGAAACTCTCACAATCATAAAACAAAGGGCTACTGCCACAACAATATGAAACACTGAGAGGTAGTTTTCCATACTTTACATACCTACATGAAGAAAACTTCCTTAATAATCTGTTATAAACTACCAAAAATGTGCCTTTAAAGCCACTGCTCCAGGTGGAAATAAGAAAAATGCTTATGTCAGGGCTTATAATAGACTAGAGTTTTTTCCTAGAAAATTTTCAGCTAAGGAAAAAAGTATAAATATTTTCCTCAGAGTACCTCCTACAATTAAATCAATGGTTATTAATAATTAAATAAATCATTTTTATGATATAAATTACTGTTTTACTTTTGTTTTGTTCTGCTACTATACAACAACTGTAGTGATTTCTTACGAAATCAAGAACTTCAGTATTGGAAGGACCCACAAAACCCATAAAATTCAACCTCTACTCCAACAGGAATAGATTTTCTAATACCTCCAATAGTGCTAAGACCTCTGCTCAAAGCCTACCTGAAACAGAGAACTCACCATCTCCCAAAACATAACAGCATTCCTGGCCTACACAACTGCAGGCAAGTTTGCCTTGCACGGAGCTGAAATCTGCCTCTTCATTTCCACTCCCTATTCCTCTGCCCTCTGGGTTCCCCAAATCTTCTCCGTCTTCCACGTGACAAGACATCAATTCCCAGGAGACAAGATTACAGTCCATCTAAGTCCAAGTCCTCATATGCCAACTTCATAAGCCATGGATGTAGGACCTGGACTATAATGTTCATCCTCTTTGACCCAGAGATCCCCCTGATGGGTGTATACTCCCAAGGACATTCAGAATTGGAAGATCTCCAACACCTTACACTGTATACCAAGATAAAGTCAAAATGAGTACACGATTTAGATGTAAGCAAACGAGGCGGGATTTATGGAGAATTGGAAGAATTTATAACCAAACAAGAGACAGAAAACATGACGAAATGCAAAATGCATTATGAAATGCAAAATTCTGATTATACTAAATTGAAAAGTTTTTGCACAAAGCCAATGCAACCAAGATTAGAAGGGAAGCAGAAAGCTAGGAAAGAATTTTTAGAACTAGTGTCTTTGGTAAAGGCCTCTTCTAAAATATATAGAGAACTGAGTCAAATTTATAAGAATACCAAGTGATTCCCCAGTTGATAAACGGTCACAAGATATGAACAGGCAGTTTTCAGACGAAGAAATTAAAGCTATATATAGTCATATGAAAAAATGCTCTAGATCAAATGCAAATCAAAACAACTCTGAGGTACCAGATCACACCTATCAGGTTGGCTAACATGACAAAACAGGAAGTAGGAAAATTAGAACACTAATGCACTGTCGGTGGAGTTGTGAACTAATCCAACCGTTCTGGAGAACAATTTGGAACTATGATCAAAGTACTATAAAAATGTGCATACCCTTTAACTCAGCAATACCACTTCTAGGTCTGTATCTCAAAGGGAGCATAAAAATGAGAAAGTGATCCATATGTACAAACATATTTACAGCAGCTCTTTTTGTGGTGGCCAAGAATTGGAAATCAAGGGGATGCCCATCAATTGGGGAATGGCTGAACACGTACATGAATGGAAAGGAATCCTACAGTGCTCTAAGAAATGAGCAGGAGACTTCAGAAAAACCCGGGAAGACTTACATGAACTGATGCTGAGTGAAATGAGAAGAACTAGAGAACACTGTATACAGTAACAGCAAGAGTGTGAGATGGTAACTTTGACAGCCTTGTCTCTTCTCAGCAATGCAAGGATCTAAGACAACTCCAAAAGCCTCATGACAGAACATGCTATCTACATCCAGAAAAAGAACTACACTATTTGCTCTTTTTTTTGTTGTTTTGTTTCTTCTTTCTCATGCTTCTTCCCATTGGTTCTAATTCTTCTTTACAACATGACTAATGTGAAAATATGTTTAATATGAATGTATATGGAGAGCCTGCACACCATCTTGGGGAAGGAGAAAGGGGAGAAAATTTAGAACTCAAAATCTTATGGAAGTCAATGTTGAAAACTAAAAACAAATTAACTGATTAACTTAAAGAATAGAAAGGTCTTACAAATACTGAAATATTCATAGTTAACATTTTTTTTAATAGTAGCAAAGAACTGGAAATAAATGAGATGCCCATCTGTTGGTGTCTGGCTAGATAAACTGCAATTTCCAGACATGCCTTTTTTTGCCATCACTCAGCAACCTTTGGACTTAATTCTATGGAAATTGGCCACTCAGATCACGGTCTATTCTGTCTAGTGGCCCCCAGGTCACCTTCCCTACTTCTCAGGAAATGGCTCAATGATCTTCCCCAGTAACTTCTGCCCTTACTCTAAAGGACTTCGACATTTATGCTGATGCTCCTTCAAAGGTCTTCTCTCAAGTTTCTCATTTCCTCAAAATCACTCTACCTCAGCCGCGGAGAGGCCTGATCACACCCTAGATCTCACCATCACAAGTGCTCCACTTCCATGAGGGAAGGTTGGGGGAGATGGAGGAGGAAGTGAAGTCATCCCTAGGTCACTGTGAAAATGCTATCACAGATCTGTTGTTTTTGTTCAGTCATGTCCAAGTCTTTGTGAATGCATTTGGGGTTTTCTAGGCAAAGATACTGTAGTGGTTTGTCATTTCCTTCTCCAACTCATTTTACAGATGAGGAAACTCAAGACACTTATTGGCTGTGACCCTAGACAAGTTACTTAACCCTGTTTGCCTCAGTCTCCTCAAAGTAAGTGTCTGAGAATGGATTTAACTGACTCCTGACTCTAGGCCTGCAGCCCTATCCACTGCATCACCTAGCTGCCAGTCACAGGCCTAATTATGTGGAAGTCCCATAATGAAAGCTTTTGAGCAATAATCCAGAAAGAAAAACAGTGGAAAAGATGGCTCTTTCACCTGGGGCTAAAAACATCTCTGAAGTTCATAAATACATAATCAGAAACTCCCAGTCTCTTTACACTTTTCTCCTGGGAGAAATCTTCCATTCCAAAGACTTTAGTTCTCACTTCTTGTAATGTTAATGGGATATAAGATCTGGCCTCACATGGAGCCCATTAAGGGAAGCTTGCTTAGGGGAGGCTTTCACACCTTTTGCTAATATCTAATTAAGCCCTGAGTCTCCAGGGTTGTGATGCTTTCTGGTTCTGAGAAGTGTATTTTTACTCTGAATTGGTACTTAGCTCTGGGGGCTCGCTTATGAGAAGGATCTTATGACTCCCCGGTTGAGATTATGAGTGGCCATACGTTCAGAGCTCCCTGCCTGATCAGATGTAAAGGCTCTCTCAATTCAGGGACGTATGTAAAGTAGAGTTGATTCAGGCAGTCAGAGCCCTGTCATATGGTCTTTGTTTCTCTGCTTGTATTTTCTCTGCATTTTCTCTGAAGTTCAGGGTGCTGACTTTTCCCCTGAAATAGGGAATATGATTAAAAAGAGACTGTTGATCCCTTAAACAGCTATCTCTACTAGTAAAGCAAATCAAAGAACCTGTACTAGCAGTCATCCTGGGTATGCCACTGTACTTGCTGCTACACTTTTATAGACATGGCTCTCAAACACAGACATTCAGCCCTCAATTCTCCCTTGGCCTCCAGCCCCACATGCCCATGAGCCAGCAACTCAAACAACATTTAAAACTGAACTCAACATACTTCCCCAATCTGCCTGTCTTTCAAACTTCCCAATTTCTATTAATGGCCCCACTATTACTCCAGTTACCAAAGCTGGTAACCTTGGACTTATCTGTGACTCCTACCTTACCCATTTTGTCCAATTAGCTGCCAATCCCTCTGTATTCTGTCATCATAATGTCACTCATAACCATCCTTCCTTTCTCCTCACTCTACTACAACTGCAGTTCAGGCTCTCATTAATTCTTCTTAGAATTACTGAACTTTGATAACAGTCTTCTAACTTCTTGTTTTTGATTCAGTCTTACCCATCTCCAAGTAATCATTCATAAAGCTGACAAGATTATTGCCTATTATGGTCTGACAATATGATTCTGCTCAAAAAAAAATTCAGAGGACCCCACTAACTACAAAGTAAGTATTAACCCATTAGCTTGACATTTAAAGAGCTCCATAATCTGGCTCCATTTTATCTTCAGTCTTTTTTACACTATGCCCCACTACATAGAGTCAGATTAAATTTATTAAATGTCGGTTGATCGTAATCTTGCTCTCTTCAAACAGACCATCTCATAGGAAATGTGCTTGATTGATCAAGTTTTCTGAGGGCAAGAACCATGTTAGTTTCTCTTTTTGTATTCCTAGTGACCAGCAAGATGTATTATAGACAACAGGCACTAAATATGTTTGTTAAGTTAAATTCTCTTAACTCCTACTTAACAGTTAGTCAGAATGAGTAGGACTCCTTTTGATATTCATACCCTTCAAGCTAAATTTTGCCTTTTTGTGACTTTTTCCCTTAAAATGAACACCAAGAGCATCCTTAATGTGTTTTCCTCTATTAAAAATATTCATATGCTCACAAAAGGGGATCCCCCTTCTTGTTAGTTATATTGAAAATCTATATACAAATTAAGTTACTGAATGGAAAACATTTCAATAAAATACACTGAACTCATTGCAAGTAGCATGGCACAGTGAAAGGACACTGGACTTGGAAGTAAGAGAAGCAGAGTTTGAGCTCTGAGTTCCCTACTTTCTAGACATGCAGTCATCTCTCTGATCCTCACTTCCCACTTGTAAAACAGAGACAATTATCTGCACTTCCTACTTCACAGGCTTGTTGGGAAGACTGAAAGTGCATCATAACTTACTGCAGTTATTATTAAGTTCAAGAATTTGAAAACTTAATTAACCCAAAGGACATCTACTCACCAACTGAGAGGCATGTCTGATTCTTTCAACAATCCCATCAAGTCCCAAGTACTGTAAAGATAACCACAGTGGTAAGGCACGAAGTTTCTCCACTGGCTGACTTGATGTAAGCCCTGCAACCAGTGACTACAGAAAAAAAAAAATCAACTATTAGTGACAATCAATAATAATACTCAACCTATGAGTAAAATACAAAATTAAGCATCAGAAGAGTACCTAAATAGAACCTGCTTTACAAGTTTTTATTTCTAAACAAACCATAAACAGGAATTCCCTGGGTTTTAATTTTTGAAAGTTCCTAGCACCTAAACAATATTTTAAAAACTGACCATGTGAGTAAGCTTACCAAAGAAGGATCTTCATGCCTGTAAAGTGTTACTGCAGGAACAGCTGGCAAGCCCAGCCAGGGGCCCAGAGCCAGAGTCATACTGTCACATTTGGTTGCAGCCTACCAAGAAAAGAAGAATTCATTCGTATTTTTCCAGAGTCCAAGGTTAAATTTCAGAAATCTCTCCATTAGAAAAGGTCAAGAGGCAGACTATGGAAGTTTTATTAAAGGGATGGGAAAGCTCTGTTTAAGGGGGCTGATTTTTGTTCTTTTATCATTTAATAAAATAACAACATACCAGTACTGAAGAGGAGATGTAGCCTAATGCCAAAGTGGCTAAATTCACTCTGGAAAAGAAAACAGGAATTTAGCAACTAATTACATAGTTCATTTATTAGTTAAAGTACAAATGTAAATGGTCTAGCTTAAATAATGTTGTCAAAAATAGTTTTTCTATTTACCACATAAGAAACAGAAAATGTGATTTGGTTTATATTATAAGCTTTAGACCAAGGTTCTTCAACAGGGGTCTATTAATTTTTGTTTTTTAATATTCTTAAAACTGTATTCCTATAAAGCTAGTATCCTTGGTAATCCTATGTCTTTTATTTTATGCCTATAAAAACATTATTTTGAGAAGTCCAAAGGTTCCACCAGGCTGCCATGACACACACAAAAAGACTAAGAATCCAAACTTTAGACAAAACCTTAAAAATGAATTTTAATCAAAACTTCTCTCAGATGATGGATAAAATTAGAAATATATCTTTACAAAAAGTCTTTCAAGTTACTTTTGTTGCCTAGAGAAATTAAGAATACCTTTGTATATTTTATGTAATTAATTGATAGGTAGGCTAGGCTTGAAGAAATTTATTCTACTTACCCTTCCACATGGAGCCACATATTATGCTGCTCACAAAGTTCTTTCAAACGTCCCAGCTTGTCTGTGTGCCCTGCTCCTGGGGTACCTACAATGAAGGAAATAAGACTCTGTCAAGATTCTGACTTTTTGTCTCTAATAAATAATAATCAGGAGTAATAACTACCTGCTAGTAACCAATCTCATCCTCGTATCTCTTCAAATTGCCTCAATAATAATTAAAGATTCTAGTCCAAGTTTCACACAAAACAGTTGTATATTTCAAGTTATACAAAGCATATGTTTTATATAAACTTCAAAAACCAATTTTTTCCCCAGAAAGACTAATACTTCACTAATTGAAGTTATGCTTATATAATAGGAAAAAAAAAATCATGAGGCTTTCAAGTCTACTGTAACATTATTTTAGAGCTACCATTAACACTTATGGGGGTGAAGGACAATATTTATGTAGTTTGTGAAGAATGCATTCTAGAACATTTTAAAAGAAATGCATGTGTTCTAGGGAATCCAGTATTAGACCTGGGAATCAGTAATACCTTGGTTTGAATTCTGTTTCTGACACTTCTATGTGAAATCCCTAGTCTTCATATCAGCAAAATGGGAATGACATCTGTTGTACCCACCTTATAGGGCTATTGTGAAGGTCAAAAGAGACAAGGTACATAAAGCGAGGTGCAAATTTTAAAATGCTATGTAAATACCAGCTATTCTTACACGCAGCAATTAGAATTAGCTTAAGAGAATGTCACCTAATAAAAGTTCTTAACACAACTACTGGAATAAATAGATAAGAAACCATTTATAATTAGCAATACAATGAATGGTTTGTCTAAACAATGTTTTCTTAGATACTTTAAAGTATCTACAAATTTGTTTAGTTAGAATGTTTAGTAAATATTCCCTCTATAATTTTTCCTACATATTTATCAATCTCTTCACAAAAAATACAAAACCTTCCATTGTCCTTTCCTCCCTCCTTCTCTTCTCCAGACTGTCCTATGACAATCTACCTCCCTCAATCCAGGACTAGAATTAATGAGGCTGGGGGAGCAGTTAAGATCATCAATGAAGAGAACACAGAGAAAAGAGCCAGTCAATGGAGAAAACTTTTTAACTAAAGATTTCTGTGTTATCTACATACCACTATTCTGACCTACAGCACCTTATTTCCAGATGTCCACTGAATGTCTCTATCTGGATGTTCTAAGTCAAAAGCAAGCACATGATGTTTCTCCTTGTTATCTCCTCTCTAATTTTCCTTATTCTGTTCATCAGACCACCATCTCCCCAGTCATTTAGGCTCAATATACAATTTTATTTGATAACTCCTTCTCCCTTCATAGTCAATCATTCAATCAGTCCTATCTTCTCTATTTCTACAATCTCTCTTAAATTCATGACTTCCTTTAAAAATATGCCACTACCACTCTATTTCAGGTCATCGTGGTATAAGAGAAAGAGTAGTGGTTTTAGGGTCAGAGGATCTCCCAATTCTAAAGTCTATGACTACCCATGAAGCCTAGGGCCACAGACTCCTGTCTGGGTCTCAGTTTCCTCATGTGCAAAATGAAGGGGTGAACCAGATGGATCTCTAAAATCTAGTCCAGCTCTACATTTAGGATCCTAAGATTCTGACTATCCTATTATAACTAACTTCCTACCCATTATCCCTTCCTGCCAATCTATCTTATGCATTACTCCAGGTTGGTTAGTGGCTTCCCAATGCCATTTGGACTCAACTTAAGCACTTATTAAGTACCTATTACATAGAAAGCACTGTGATTAGCACCAGTTTTATACAAAGACAAAAATGAAATAGTCCTGTCTTCGAAGAGCTAATATTCACTGGACTAGTAGAGTCCAAATTTCTTAGCTTGGCACTCAAGGATCTCCAAAATTGAGCTCTAATTTGTTACTGTAGCTCTCTCTCACACTCCATTCCTTCATGGACTCTATGTTCCAGTCAAACTAGACTGTCTGTGGGTTCTCAAATATATCTCACCTTTGTGCCTTTCCTTAAATGCCCTTACGCAGGGCAGCTAGGTGGAGAAGCAAATAGAGCACTGGACCTGGAGTCAGGAGGACCTCAGTTGAATTTCAGCCTCAAACACTTAACACTAGCTGTGTGATCTTGGGCAAGTCACTTAACCCCAACTGCCCTGCCTTGTCCCCTCCCAAAAAAACAAAAAATGTCCTTATATATACAATTCTGGCTTTATGTAAATTCACATTATGCAAATTTGACTCTAACTGGATAGTAGGGAGATGGGGGTGGGGATTTAAACACCAAAACCCTAGCATCAGAACTGGCTCACAGAACGTGGAGGGGAGGGGGACGATTTTAAGTTATAATATAAGTTATACACAGAAGACCCTCTGAAGAGGCCATGCAGGGCTCTATGAGGGGAAGGGAAGTCTGCAAACCAGTCTGCTTGGTTTAAATGAGAACTGGCTGTATACTGAATGGACTCCTTGTCTTCATCAAATCAACTTCTGCTTGCTGAAAACCATCCTTCAATGTTAAATTGCAAATACCACTCTTCTATAAAGCCTGTATTGTATCCCAATATGCAAGTAATCTCTTGCTCCTAAGAAGTACTTTGTATCTCTAGTATACTTATTATATGCGAATTTGCACATATTTCTAATGGAAGTCTAAATACTTGTGAGTATAAACTATTCTTATTTTTTCTGTGAATCTAAATTTGGAGTCCAAATTTAGGAGAATTTGTTATCCCCCAAATCCTTTAATAAATATGTTCAAATAACCTAACTTAAACATTCTTTTTCTCATTGAAATTCTAATGTAGACAAGACTCATCAGATACAGTTAATATGTCATGTTTTTCAAGATAGCTGGGACATGTAATGGATAAAGCATTAGGGAAGTCAGGAAGACCTAAATCCAAACCCAGCCTCAGACATTACTTGCTGTGTGGCCCCGGGAAGGTTGCTTAACCTCTATCTGCCTCAGTTTGTGTCTCTAAATAGGGATAACAGTAGCACCTGTATCTCAGGGTCATTGTGACAGTAAAATGAAATATTTTTAAACTGCTTTGAAAACCTTAAAACATTTATTTATGAGGGGAGGCTGGAGCCAAGATGGCAGCGTAGAAGCAGGAAAACTCTGTGAGCTCCCCCAATAACCACCTCAAATACCTATAAAATATGACTCTAAACAATTTCAGAGCTACAGCACCCAGAAAGTGACAGAGAGAAACACATCTGCTGAAGGAAACCCGACAAGCCAGCAGGAAGGGTCCATCATAGCACACTGGGAGCAGAGCCCAGCCCCACGTGAGCTGGCGGCCCTGACCAGCAGCGGCTGGAGCGGACTTCCAGACAGTGGATCACCAGCAGCTGTGGTGGTTTCCAGAAATATCAACCCATAAATGCCAAGGACAAAGTAAAAGGTCAGTGTAGAACTCTGTTGAACTGGAGGGGACCGAGGCATGGTCTGGCTTCTGCCCCTGAGCGAAAAGCAGCAGCCGCCTCCATGTGGCTGCTTCAGAGCTCCGGGCCTGCAGATTGCAGGGAGGCCAAAGCAACCATTCAGAGGATCGCAGTCTTGGGTGGTGGTCCTGAGGTGTGTGACCAGTGAGCCAGAGCATGGGAGGGCTGTAGAGACAGCGCCCTCCTAAGAGCTCCTGCGCTTGAGAAAACCCCAGCAATCTGGGACAAAGCTCCCCCCGTCTGGAAGCAGAGTTCTACTGTGGCAAAAAGCTCAAAAGCCAAGTAACTGAGTGGCAACATGATCAAGCAGGGAAATACAGTCAGTCTTTCACAATATATCTCTGCGTAGCTGCACATGTACAACCTATACTGAACTGCTTATCTTCCCAGTAAGGGCATGTGATGAGGGAGGAAGGGGAAGAATCTGGAATTCAAAGTTTTAAAATCAAATGTTTAAAAAATATGTATTATTATTTTTTTAGATGCAACTGGGAAATAAGATACACAGGCACTGGGGTATGGAGATCCATCTACTAGAAAGTCAGAGGGAGGATGGGGGAGGTTATAGGAGAGAGCAGATTGGGGGAGGGGGTATACAGTGTGATCACTATTTTGGGGTGGGGGGTAGGGGAAAGACAGGGAGAAAATTTGTAAGTCAAAATCTTGTGAAAATAAATGATGTAAACTAAAAATAAACATAAAATTTAATTTTAAAAACACTTATTTATTTAGTATTTGTATAGATAAATACTAGTTATTCAATACCTGCAAATCTGCAACATTTATTTATTCATATCCAAAATGGAAGCTTCAAACTCCAAAATGGAGTTCAAAATACCTACCAGCATTTGCAACAAGCAACAGGGGCAGTTTTTCACTCTCCGTATCATCTTTAATCAATCTGTCCAACAAAGCAACATCCTGTCAAAAAAAAACCCCGAACCAAAAATGAGGCAGAGAACAAAAATGTTATAGAATTAGAAAACTACAGATTCTAAAAGTGACAGATAGTATTCTTAAAACTGATACCATGGGGTGGCCAGGTAGCACAGCAAGTAAGAGCACCGGCTCCAGTGTCGGGATGACCTGGGTATCAAATCCAGGCTCAGATACTCAGCACCCACCCAGAAATAACTGGCCGTGTAACCTTGAGCAAGTTACTTAACCCCGATTGCTTAAAAAAAAAAAAAACTGATACCATTACTAAATTCTTAATGTTTCTGCCATAAGATTACCATATTTTTTTTGGAAATCAGAGAATTAACATAGAAACAAGTTTTTTTTTTTTTTCCTGGAAGATGCTGAATAATGGAGAAATACTAGATACTAGATAAATATAAGTGACAAACACACTTGTGGGGATCATAGGACTTCCCAAGCAAGGTCAGGGAGTTAGCCTGGATCCACAAGATATACCCCTTAAAATGGGAAACCCCTTCTCACTGAAAGAACTCAGAAACAGAATGGGCAGAGGTTTATGGAGATGCCAGCAAGGATGTAGTGCTCACTAAGAACACACCCACCCCAATGCAGAGGCTAGGCTGAGGTTCTATAGTTCTGTTCTACCTGGTAGACTTAGGGTTGGTCAAATTCCTCAGTTTATTTCCCTACATTCCCTCCATATATGCAGATTACATGGGCGTGACAGTGAGGATACTTGAGACCTGACTGAGCTGTCCGCTACACCCACACCTTTCTAGTTCCCTCTGGCCACAGTCATCTTCCAAGAAGGCCAAAGACTTAGTAAAAGAAGATAAAAAAGCTACTGATTCTCTCCCAATAACTTTTGTGGGAGCAAAACAAGATACCATAACATCACCTCTTACAATAGAAAACACAGCTACAAGGGAATAATTCTCCAAGGAGTGTAGTCAGAATAATTTCTTTGAGATTACTCATTGATTGAGATACTCATTGAGATAACTAGTAAAATTGTCTTTTAAAAGTCTGTTCTAACAAAGTTGTTGGCAAATGTCTAGAGCTTTAGAATTCACTTCTAAGAAACAGGAGAACGTTTCTAAGATCAGAACTAAGAACTTTTTCATTATGCCTACCTCACTGATAATTTTATTATTTTAAACATTATTTCAAGTATTTATTTCTGTCCCATCTCCTCCTACCCTCCACCCATGAAAAAAAAAAAAAGAAAAACAAAACCATGGTAACAAATATGCACAGTCAAGCAAAATAAATTCCCCAAACCACCATGTCTAAAAATTTATGTCTCATTGCATATCCTCCATCCATTGCCTCAATGTTTGGAGGTGGGTGGCATGTATCTTCATTAGGTTCTTCAAATAGTTTGAATCACTGTATTAATAAGAATTTGATAACTTTTTTTTTTTAAACAGCACAGATTTCTTGAAGGAGATGCTCATACCAATTTGGTCTCCCACATTCCAATAAAGTAGGAATCTTAGTGGTTAAAAAGAAAAAGTCATGGGGTGGCTAGGTAGCAGTGAAGAGAGCACCGACCCTGGAGTCAGGAGGACCTGAGTTCAAATCCTGCCTCAGACACTTAACACTTACGAGCTGTGTGACCTTGGGCAAGTCACTTAACCCTAATTGCCCAGCCTTCCTCCCTCCAAAAAGAAAAGTCAGGATTTCTTAGGAATCATGTGCTCCTAAGCTAATTCATACCAAATTCATGAACATACACATGCAGAGAAGGAAGCCTTAGCCATCCACATGTTAAGTTTTTCAGGTGTGAATAAAGAAATTAATATATTAAAAAAAATCATAGTCAATAAGCCAAAAAAGTATGAAAACCTAGTGAAAAAACTATCACGTAGACCAATAGTTTCAAAAGATTCATTACTATTCTTCAAAATTAACTGACTAAAGACTATTTAAACTTACCATCTGATGTTGGGATCCAAACATAGTATTACAGGGTACACGACATAAGCAGGATAAAGGTAAGCCAAGCTGCAGAAATAAAGCTTTTAGTTAAGTAACTCTGAATCAGAAATGTCCATGTTATCACTTCCTCAAGAGACCATCAAATAGAGCACACAGTGATTAGAGCTCTGAGAAAAATCACAATTCCCATGTGAAAAGTTCTACACTCGTGAGGAGCCCTAAACAATCCTTTCCCTTTGCCTCAAGTAAAAAGAGAGAAAAACCTCTCAGATTAAGAAGACATAGGCTCTCAGTCCCGCAAGCTAAGATAACCAAAGAACTTCTAAAGATCTGCACGATTATTTAGAGAATACAATGAAAAGTTTCACAAAGAAAATAATTATCCGTGAGCAATTTTTCTTGGGATAATTTTTGATTCTTGCCACTCCTCCTGACCATCACTGGTGAATCAACACCAAGTCAACAGCCCCCTTTTGTCACTGTATTCAAAGAAGCAGTAATAAATACAGATTGAGATTAACAGATATACTTGTACCTCCTTAGATGGGGGCATCTAGCATCCCTTCCTATCAAAAACCCTGTCAGCATTCTCAAAAGTTTCAATACTAACTTTGATGTCCCCTTTAACATTTTGATCTTACAATTATCTAACTTCATAACTATGCTCCTCCTTCCGAACAATTCACTTCAGTCACACACAGGAGCAGTTACACTTTAGAACTGGATCATCTCTTGTAAACGGTCTGCCTTAAAGACAGCAAACTAAAATTTTTATTATCTTACCGTAAACACCTTCCTATCCTCCACCTTTCTCCTGCCGAACCTGCTCTCTGTTCTCATCATGACTCTGGTGGATTGTCTGTTCTATAATCCAGGCCATACTGGACAGCATAACCAGCTTAGACTCCATCTACATACAGTCTGCAACCACTCTAAAAAACAGGACTCCATGGGCGGCTAGGTGGCGCAGTAAGTAAAGTGCCAGCCCCGGAGTCAGGAGGACCCAAGTTTGGTTCTGGCCTCACACACTTAACACCCACCAAAAAAAACCCAAAAAACTAGCCGTGTAACCTTGGGCAAATTACTTAACCCCAACTGCCCTCCAAAAAACAAACACAAAAACAAAAAAATCAGGGCTCCACTCTAGTAATGTTCAGTCATAAATGTAACTCCCACCACCTCATTCTCTGCTGCTATTTGTTAATTGTCACTGGACAAAATCAGAAAAATCAAGACTGATTTTACTTGGAATAAAGATGACATTTAACTTTATCTAGGTATTCAACAGTGCTTAAGAGCCCTTCTATTCTACTCTTACTGACCATCTATTTCACTGCCTACTGAGACTGTTTCAAGGTTTAACCACCTTCCTTCCCCACACTTCGAGCTGCTGACCTGGCCTCCCTTCACTGAGAAGACTGAGGATTTCTAACATGATCTCCCTTCACCGCTCACAGCTTTCCACTGTCATCATCATCATTCACTTCTCCGTTCCTCATGTCTCAGAGAAGACGTGTCCCTCGTCTGTGCTGAAGTTAAATCCTTCTACTGATGCACTTGATCCTACCTCCTGAATCTTCAGATCCTGCCTCCAGCTTCTCCCTCACAATCATCAATCTGAAGTCCGCCAGTCTCTGATGGCTCATCTCCATTTGCTTATAAATATGGTCAGTTTTCTGTAATCCTAAAAGAACAGTCTTCCCTTGACCCTTTGGCCTTGTTACTCCTATCTCTCTCCTTGCCTCCAAAGTCAAACTTTTTAGAAAAACATGCCACACAGATGGCAAGGAAAACAAGAAATAAGACAGTCAAAATTGGGATTTGGAGGGGACGTGTAAGGGACCGATACACTGACATGAAAAAGAAAAAAGAAAGTCATCTGTCTATAAAAAACTAACCAATGACGTCTTCATTTGCTAAGCTCTTCGGCTCTCCTCCGCCTCTCATCCCCCCTGACCATTGCCAATCCAGTCTCCCTTCCCTTTACTCACTCCTTCTCTGGCTCTTCTTCCTAATTCAATAAGCTGGATTTTCCAAGGCCCTTTCCTTTCTTCTATCTATGCAACTCATTCTATGCAACCTTATGCCCTCGCATTGCTTCAACTATCACTTCTATGTAAGGAACCCCCACAACTCTTTACCTCCAGATTTAGTATTTCTCTAGATCTTCATTCCTACATCCCCAAATTTTTACAAGTCACCTCATTGCTCCACCGGCACCTCAAACTCAGCACGTGATAAAATGAACTTCTCTTTCCCCCAACATCTTCTTCTGCCTTTCTTATTTCCATCAGTGATGCTGCTACTACCATTTACCATGGTGATCTTCTCTCTTCTCTCTATCCTCTCCTCTAGTATCCAATCAGTTACCAAGTCCTGTTGTTTCTACCTCCAGGACCATTTTCACATGTGTAAGCTCCTCTCCATTCACAATGCCGCCATCTTCTTATAGGCCTTCACTATCACTGCCTGGAATAAATGGTCTTCTAACACCAATGCCAGACATATTGACTATGCATAAATCTAGTCATCTTATTCCTCTGCTCAAAAATCTGAAATATCACATGACTCAGAATTACTTAACCTGGCATCTGAGATCTTCTACAACCTGGTACAAACCTATTTTTCTGTATTTCTTTTACACTCTCCCCTTTCACATTCTTCCCTCTTATCAAACCAATCTGACTACTCACTTTACAAACCTTAAACTTTCCGTAGCTTTGTCCAGTACTCCCTATGCCTGAAATGTCTTACTCCCAACTTCACCTACATTTTAAAGCCTAACTCAAATACTACCTCCTCTATGAAGCCTTCCTTAAGCTCTCTACCTGGAAAGGCCTCTTCTCATCTTGGATCTCACATAGCCCTCTGCTTGCATTTCATATGTACTAACTATAATATGACTGATCACTTAACAGCCTGTGTTTCTGTCAGATTCCCTTACTAAACTAAGTTCTATGAAGACAGGGTCATGCCTTATATAAACCCCAGAATCTGGCAAAAAGTAGCAGTGGCAGTAGTGACTGTTACAATAATAGTACTTACTGCTAACAGTAGCTCATATTTACATGGCATTTTAAGGTTCACTATTTTCCCCACACTTTATCTACCACACAACTCTGTGAGATTTGTTTTTTGAAGTGAATTTTCTTCTTGAAGGCTAAAACTAAGCCAGTCTTTCCCAAATGAACCAAAATAGCCCTATACTCATAGCAATTTTTGCAAGCTCCAGCACAGAAAATAATATTTGCATCTACCTAAAATTTCAATCTTAATCCATCTTACCTGATTACAAAGGAATTGGCCCAGGCCAGGTCTACATGCAGCACTAATATATATAACAGGCTGTCTATTATATAACACATTGAATCCTTCCACTGTGTAGTCTTCATAGCGCGTATGAATAACAAGCCTACAGACCTTTAAGAGGCCCTCACGGTCATCTTCATGGTAATAGGCAGAGCCATTTTCATACCTGTAAGAAAATGATCCCAGACATTTCTCACCTTTTATCTTAATTCAGCCATTTCCCCTTAAGGCTATAGTAATAGAAATTCCTGCATCAAACAGGTACGTAAAAGTTTGAAGAGAATGATTCCCCGTCCCCACCCTTTATTCTAGGCCTGCACAATATAAGGCCCAAGGGCCACTTGCAGCCCACCACATCAGTCTGCAGGCCAATATTGTGATGGTCTGTTTTACATTCTCTACATTTTTCATGGGCCACCTAAAATCCTTTAGTAGGTTTGCCCTACTCTACAGAAGGAGAGAGGTCCAGATAACTGAACCGTAGCTCTCCTATGTACAAACCAGATAATTTCACTAACAGGACATCTCAAGAAGTACTAAACTGTCAAATGGAATGGCTGCTTTCTATGTCAGGTTCAATCTTTCCTAAGTCTTATTTTTTTCAACCTTCTCAAGAAAGAAAGCAGTATTTCACAAAGATGTGAGAAGTGCTATTTAAAACAAAAAGGGATTCTCCATGTTTAAAAAAAAGTTTGGTAACAAGTCAAGCTGACTTTTTTCCAGGACAAATCATAAATTACAAACTACTCTATTTCAACTGGCCATGTAACTCTTTCCTATAGCAACTGTAAATTCCTTATCAAAATCACCACCACATAGTAAAATAAGTTGTAATTTCATACGATTCTATGCTTACTTGTAAAGTAAAACCTGTGTTAGAATCTAGATCATTATTATTTCTTCCTTTTAAATGCACTGATTTGCACAACAGTTTAATCTGTCCTTACCTGAAAAGTCTGCAAAGCCATAATGTGGTATCTGAAAGTATTCTAGTTGTAAGTTTTCTCAGCTTCTCTTTATCCAGTACTGAAATATATGCTGCCAGACTGTGTCCCAACAAAGCCATATGGCCTTGTTCTCCAACATTTTGCAGTCTATTAAATAGGAAATATGAAATTGAAACACATTTATTAGGATCCCAAATCTGACACACAATTCTCCAAAAATACTTCTGGATCAGAGGTTAAATCTGTCTCATGCAATACGGAGCAAAAAAGTAAGAAACTAAGCAGTATATGATGGGATATAGATATACTGTGGAAAAGAGCTTTAGAGAATACTGAAAAATTATGTTGTCCAATCAATATTACATTTTGTATCTTTTTTTACTCAAACATTATTAAAATAATCTTATTTTTATTCATTAACTGAACACTTATGAAGTTCCTACTACATATATATGGAACTGAAGAATAGAGTTTGTTTTTTCAATTTAAAAACCGGAAAATATTGACATAACTAAAACTGTGGAATGTTTGACAACATAATTCTGTGAAATCAAATGAAAAAAGCTGAATTAGTGGGTCAGGAAGAATTCCCTGTTGCAAATAACTATATCATAATTTTCAATAATTTCATAATTAAATAATAAGGACAGGAAAATTATAACTTCATTAAAAACAAAAATAGACCACAGACAATGCAGATGGACACTCAGGAATTCAGAGTAGCAATCACAAAGTCAGTCAAAATCAAAGTATCAGCTGTGCTGTGAATCCAATTTACCAGTCTAAGATATCAAATTATGAAAATTACCAAATTTAATGATTAGCTTTTACTTTTTTACAATTAGCTTTTATAATGCTGTCTTAAGTATTTATAAAAACTACAGTTAAACCATCTAAATGTCAGTTTGAAAAGAAAAAGTGGGATTTTCAAATTCTTGTATTGTATTGCAAGGAATCAATTAACTTATAACTTTCCAAACACCCCAAAATCCAACAATCGCTGAAGTTAAGAAGACAGTAAATGTACTAGTTAATCATTACCGGGCACATTGGGGTTCCTCATCTTCATCTCCATGCATGAGGTTCTGAACCAACTGGAGAATGCTCACCATGTCTTGCCCACTAGAGAAAAAGAAACAGAAGATCGATGGGAAAAAACCTCTTCCCTCCTCACCCCTGCCACTAGCCTCCAAAATTAATGTAATAATATTTTTAACAATGTAGCTGCAGAAGAAAGAATATATTCTGTTTAGACACAATACACATTTTTAAAAAACAAACAGGAAATTGTAAGGTGAGTTGACTCTGGAAGTTAGCTAACTAAAGCAGTTAATCTCCTAGCTAAGTGGTATTTTTTTAACTGTTTTTTTTTTTTTTAATGTATGCCAGCATCTTACTGAATCAAGCGTTTTTACAGACATATGCTATTCAGCTGCACGCTATCGTAAAGGACAGAATCAATTTTATATAATTTCGTAGACTTGTATGCTATAAATACTAATAAACAAAATTTTGCTGAAAAGATACAACTGGCCCTTCTAGAAAAGCGTCATTCATATTTGGTTTATAGCCATCTTTCACCTCCCAGAGAGGAACCCTTCTCTCCTTTTTATTTTAGTTGTGGAACGGGAAGATCTGCCTGGAGTACGGCTAAATGGCTTTTGCTCCCACTGAGGATGTGATCACAAGGCAAACACTTAAGAGAAGTGTCAGCAAGGTCACTTCAAAGTATATAATAAATAAAAATACGTGATTTCTCAACTATGATGATAACATGGGCAATTAAAAGTTTCTTTCAATAAACTTCCCGAACATTTCCTCTATGAGACACAAGGTAATGGCTGACTAAGCACAAACGCTTGTTTGACAAGTGCTTCCATACACATCATCCTGCCTCACTCAGAGCACCAGGTTCTTTTCAAAACTCTGGGTAACATCTTCTCCAGGAATCAGACCCACACAAACTTCCAACCTTTTTTTCCCTCTAATAATAAGTCTAGAATAGAGGAGGTCGTTAGAGTTGTTTCTCAATTGAGTTGCTTTCCACCAACCTGTCGTGTACTGAGTTTGATACAGGAAATAAAACATCAAAGTTACTACTACTGGGTTTGTTTTATAATTTAATTTGTTAGCCTAACTTGCTCATTTATACACACACACACACACACAGTATAATATATGCTATATAGTATATTCTATGGACACACACACATACACACACTGTCCCCTTCCTCTGTATCTTACATACTTTTATATTTGGATCAAAGTACTCTTTAAGGGAGTTAGTTGTACTATTTACCTCCCCATTAGCAAATTCCTGGTTATAAAAGAAAAATAAAGTTAGGCTTAGCATAAGCAACCTGTCTTGGGGCAGGAGGGGCTTGTTCTTAAGATGTTCTTAAGCCGGCTTTTCTCACCAGTGAGCCATGAAGTTGCTTTAATGATTTGTCTTTTGGTAAAGGTTTTTAAGAGCAGCGAGGTGGCACAGAGGACGGAATGCAGGCCTGGAGGCAAGAAGACCTGAATTCTGAAACCAGCCTCAGACACGTACTAGTTATGCCAAACTAGGCAAGTAACTTGACCTCTATTTACACCTCAGTTTCCTTGTCTATAAAATGGGAATAATAACAGCACCTACCTCCCATCATTGTTGAGGATCAAATGAGATAATAATTGTAAAGCGCTTAGCACAGTGCCTGGCACACAGTGAGAGTGCTATGTTAGCTATTATTATAATTATTATAGGTTAAAAACTTGTGTGATAGAGCAATTATGTTATATGGGTCATTTACATTTTATTTTCCTAACTCAAACACCAAAGCTCAACAGGCTTATTTTGGATATAGACTTTATTCTACCAATAAAATTATTACAGAAATTTCATTGGCTATATTTCAGGGGAAAAAAGCATATTCTCCAAAATATCTTTCAAAATAACTTTCCTTTCAGTCAATCAAGTAAATATATACATTTTAGTCAAAGTAAACAATGGCCATTTCATGTTAAAAATACATTTAATACACTTGATTTATGAGGTTGTATTGGCTTTTCACTCAATTCAATAAAAAATTATTATGTAGTACTTATTGTGTGCAAGGCAATGTGCTAGGTGATGGAGGATAGAAAATTAAAAAAAATTAATAAAAAGAAATAGTCTTGGACCTTGATGAACCTACATTCTGGGGGATCGGAGGAGGAAGGGATACAAGATAATCTGAGGAGGGAAACAAAACTAGTGTCTTGGGGGGATGTGAAGTAGATCAGAAGACCTATGAGTTAAGTCTTGAAGGAAGGCAGGGATTTTAAGAGATGGAGGTAAGAAGAGAGCAGATTCCCCAAAAGAGGACAGACTGAACCACAGTAGAGGTGTATGGGGCATGGTATGGTAACCAATTTCTAATATGGCTAGAACTGAGTGGGTAATGGGGAATAAGATGAATAACCCTGAAGGGACAGGCTAGAGACAGATGTTGAGTTGAATCTGAAAAATGCTGAGTTTAAGTCAATGTTGGACTGGAGCTCAAGAGAAATTAGGGTTGAATATATGAGACACAATAAACAACTGAACCAAGGAAGGGAATATAGAGAAAACAGAGTAAAGAACCCAGGACAGAGAATCGGGGAGCCCCTAAGTTTAGAGTGGGAGGAGACGGACAGCACACTACAGTCAAAAGAGCACACTGGCCACACAGTCAAAGCACATGGGCAGGCGTCCCGTCTGTGATCCCTACTCCGTGAGATCCTGGATATATCGTGTAATCTTCCTCATTTGCAAAATTAAGGGGTTGTATTAGATGGCCCAAGGTTCCTGCCAGCTCTCAATCCAGAATCCTGTGAAATCAGTAAGTCAACAGCATTTACTAAGCATCCACTATGTGCCAGGCAGTATGTTAAATACTGGGAATACCAAGGAGCTCACAGTCTGATAGAGGAGACAACATGCAAACGACTATCACAAACTAGACACAAACAGAAACTTGGAGGTAGTTTCAGAGGGAAGGCCCTAGTATCAAGGCATCTTGGGAAAGGCTTCTAGCAGAAGGGGGGACTTTGGCTGGGACTTAAAGGAAGCCAGAAGAAGGAGATGAGGAAAGAAGTTTCAGACATGGGGGACAGCAAGTGAAAACACTTGAGAGATGGAATGCTGTGGGCAAGAACAGTAAGGCCAAGTCATCAGACAGCAGAGTGTGTGGAGGGGAGGAAGGACAAGAAGATGCCAAGGCAGGAGAGGGTCAGGTTATAAAGGACTTTCAAAAGCAAACAGAAGATGTTATAGTTGATACTGGAAGTAAAAGGGAGCCAAGGGAGTTTACTGAATGGGGAGAAGGGGGTGAAAGATGATCTGGTCTGAGCCTTTGGAAGATCACTATGAGAGCTGAGTGGGAATGCACCCAAGATTCACTACTGCAATAGTCCAGCTGGGAAGCCACGAGAGCCCTGCATCAGGGTGGCAGCTGAGTCCGGCAGAAGGAGGCCTATGTCAGAGAAGTTCTGAAGGTAAAATCAACAAACTGGATATGGGGAGTAGGGTGAGAAGGAGGAATCCAAGATGACGCTCGTGGGCAAGCCTGGGTGACGGGGAAGACCTAACAGGGAAGTCAGGAAGAGGGAAAGGTTTGAGGGTAAAGATAAGTTCAGTTTTGGATAATGTGAGTTTAAGATGTCTATAGGACATCTAGTTTGAGATGCCCATTAAGCAGTTGAAGTTGTGAGACTAGAGGTCAAGAGAGAGGTTAGGACTGGATAAATGGATCTAAGAAGCATTAACATAGAGATGATAATTAAATGTATGAAAGCCGATGAGATTGCTAAGCAAAACTATATAGAGGGAAAAGAGAAGACCACACAAGATAGTACAGAAGGAGAAGAGAAGGTAAAGGACAGAAGCTTGGGGCATGACCAGAGAAGAGTTAGGGTGGGAAATGGATAAATAAGAAAAAGAGAAGGCTAGAAATGCAGGAGAACCAGGATAGAGAAGTATCACAGAAACCTGAGAGAGAAGAGTATCAAGGAGAAGGGTGACTGACAATGTCAAAGGCTGCAAAAAGGATGAGGACTAAGGAGAGGCCATTAGATGTGGCAACTAAGAGACCACTGATAACTATGGAGAAAGCAATTTCAGGTGAATGATGTCTGAAAGCCAGTCTATCAGAAGTTAAAAAGAGAGTGGGAGTAAAGATACAGAGTCACCAATTACAGATGGTCTTATCAAGGAGTTAAGCCACAAAAAGAGACACATAATGATACCCAGCAGGAGTAGACAGATCAAGTCAGAGTGATGGGATAAATATGGGAATGTCAGGAGGTAGCAGGGAAGTAGCCAGAAAACCGGGAGATACGGAAGATTAGTGAGAAAAGTGGGAATGGGATGGAACAGGATAGCATGTACAGGCAGAGGGGTCTGTCTTAGCAAAGACAAGAACCACCTCTTCATGTGAGGCAGAAGTCAAGGAGCAGAGAGTGATAATGGCATATAAGTGATGTTTAAAAAGGAGAGATGATACAAAGTTCTCAGCTGAGAGGAAGCAGAACCAAAATTAATCAGGATAATGAAAGCCAAAGGAAGAAAAAGTATTCAGGAAGAGGAGATGGCTGACAAGTATCAAAAGCTGCAAAGAAGTAAAACAGAATAAAAAGTCAAAGCTATCAGAAATAGCAGTTAAAAGATCACCGATAGCCTTTACAAGCCTTACTCAGCTGGAAGACAAAGTTTTAAGGGCTGAGAAATCAGGAGAAGGCACAGAAGTGGAATTTCTGAAAGTTTCCTTTCAAAAAGGAGAATACAGGATGAATACTGGAGAGGACGGCAGGTCAGATGAAGTGGCTGGGCTGTTCTTTTAAAGGACAGGTTATGAGCTCACTCTAGGTACGGAGGAATCTGAGACCTTCCAGGATCAGGATTACCACTTCAGTATCAAGAGACTGGCACACCTTGATTCCAACTTCCTTTAGAGTCTTGTTAAGTGCCAAACACTACATCACGGATTTGAACATTTTGGGGTTTTGTTTTTAGAAGAGAGAAGCCAAGGCAATTGGGGTTAAGTGACTTGCAAGGTCACACAGCTAGTAAGTGTCAAGTGTCTGAGGCCGGATTTGAACTCGGGTCCTCCTGACTCCAGGGCCAGTGCTCTCGTCACTGCACCACCTCGCTGTCCCGACATTTTGGTTTTAAAAAAGCTTATCCAACAAAATAGAGACTACCTACATTGCTACCTACCTGCCCTGGAGTGGTCCTGGAATATCTCTTAGAGCAGACTTCTTCTCATTCTCTTCCTCTGCTTTTCTAATTAAAAAAAAATTAACTTCACTTTCTGTTAACATTTAATTATGCAAACAATTATGTACATATATTATGAGATTTCTGTTCAAATTACTAAAGCAAATCTAACTTTGAAGAAATCAAACATTTTCCCCTTCCTCTTTTTTTTTAAGAAAGTTTGGTTTTCTAAAGAAAGCCTATTAAGATATTTTGCTTAGTTAACAGGAGGGTGGTTTTTGCTGGTTTCTCACAAAAAATTAATACAGAAGAAGAAGAGTTTATAGATTCAAATAAAGATGCTGAGGAAATGAAACTTTTAAAAGATATAAATCTAATTGAATTTATGACCAAAATTACATATGTTCAAAATTCTTTAATCACAGTACAAAAGGCAATTTTGACATGGAAAAACTAAGCATTACATGCCTCATACCATTAGAGGCCTAAGAGGAGGAAAGTCTCATGGATTTCCAAGACTTAACATTGTTCTAGGTGCCTACCTCTGATTGTCCTCTAGCATCTTCATTGCTTCATTAAGGTTTTTTCCCATTTCGGCTAGTGTAGGGTCAACCATCTATTATATAAAAAGATAAACTGCATGTAAATAACCCTCTAACCTTCTAGAAAGATATTTCAATCAGTAAATTACTTTAAGTCAAAGAAACACTTTAGGAAATAAGTTATATAAAGTATTGCAAGTCATAAAAAGATGTTTTTTACCTAACCCAAGAGCTATTTTTAAAAGCCCCTATTAAGACAACTACTTTACAAATACTACTTTTATATTATCATACAAAACATAAATGCAATTAACATCCTTGTAAGGCACTAAAAAATGTTTTTAAAAATCTGGTGATCTGGGATAAAGGATAGGGTACATGTTTGCCAGTACACTCTTAATTGGTCTCCCTGCATCCAACACTATCTTATCTCTAACTGAATCCCTACAAAGCTGATGCTGATTTGACCGTGAGGTAGCAATCTTGATCCTGGAGGCCCGCTATTCCCTACAATAAACTGTACTCATCCTTTAAGAACAAAACAAAACAAAACAATAAGTCCATTTCACATGTCCCTACCATGCCCTTAAGCCCTCGAGTTCTTTTCTCACAACTTATAAATTCTACTTCTGTACCGTTTTGATTTTTTAACCCTTAACAATATGTTTTCCAAATCTACCAGTTGATTAAAACTGCCCTCTTAAAGTTGCTGATGTTCCCTTAACTGCTAACTCCAATGGCCTTGCCTTTCATACTATTTAACCTCCCAGCAGTTTCTAATACTGTCAGCCATTTTCTCTTCCTGAATACTCGTGTCCACTGGAGTTTGGTGGGTCAGGGGTGAGATTTTCAGATCTGATCTTTTGGAAAACCAATTTGGCAGCTGCGTGGAGAAAAGGTTGGGGTAAAGAGACCTGAAGCTGGCAGATCAGTTAGGGTGCTATTCCAGTAATCCAGGGAGATGATGGGGGTACTATTATTACCCCCATTTTAAAGTTGAATAAATTGAGGTCAACAGAGGTTAAGTGACTTGCCCAGGGTCATACAGCTTTAAATGTCTAAGGCCAAATTTAAAATTAGGTCTTCCTGACTTCAGGCTCAACACACTATTCCCTACACCATCAACTATGGTAATGATTATATGGAGAGAAGGGGACAACAGATGTGAAGAGAAAAATGACAAGATTTGGCAACTGACTTTATATGTGGAGATGAGTAAGGACTTTAAGATAACACCAAAGTTTGAATCTTGTTAAGCAGAAGAATGGTAGCAACCTCAACACTAATAGAAAAGTTCAAGAGAGGGATGGGATTGGACTAGATGATAATAAATTCTGTCCCGAACATGTTGAACTTACTTGATAGGCATCCAGTTTGAAATGTCTAAGTCTAACCTTAGTGATTTGGGACTGGAGGTCAGGAGAGAAATCAGGGTAGGACATACAGATTTGGGAATCGTGTGCATAGAGATAATAAATGAACTCACAAAAGAATATACAGGAAAATACAGAGATAAAAAAGGACCTGGACAGAGCCTTGAAGTGGAGCCACAGGCAGTGGGAGTAACATGGATAAAAATCAAGCAAAAGGAGGCTGAGAATAAGTAATCAAATAGGCAGGAAGAGCAACACAAATGAACAGAATCGTGAAAACTCAGAACAAAAAGGATCCGGGAGGAAGATGTCCACAATGTCAAAAGCTGCAAAGATATGGAGAAAGATGAAAAAAAGCAATTAGATTTAACAATTAAGAGACTGCTGGTACTTTGGGGAGAACTGCTTCAGTTGAACGAGAAGTTCAGAAGTCAGAATGCAGAAGGTTTAAAAAAGAACAAGGAGGGAAGAAATGAAGGCATCCAGTAAAGACATCTTTTTCAAAAAGGAGAAATATTTGATGTCATCTAGTTAGGGAATGTGAAGATCCAGTAACATTTTGATTTTTTAGTTTTTTTTTTTAAAGGAGGAGACTTGGGGACATGTTTTTAGGCAGCAGGAAAGGAACCAAAGATAGGAAGAGACTGGAGATGAAGGGAGGGATGAATGAGTCAACCTGTTAATGAATATGGGAAGGGATAGGATACATGGTACATAGAAAAGGGTATTCTCCTTGACAAGAAGAATGGCCACCTCTTCTTTAGAGACTGGAGTAAAGAGATGGGAAAGGGGAAAAGAAAGAGCACAAGGCAAAGGGCCTTTATTTTTTTTTTTCAGTGAAATATAAATCAAAGTCCGTAAGTAAGAAGGGAGAGGAGGTATTGTAGGAGGTTTGAGGCCAGCTTCAACAAAAAAGACCCTAGAAGAGCCTCTGCGGTAAGTGGAATAGGAATCCAATCAAGGAAAAACAGAAGATGGGACTGCTTTGATGCAATGAGGGCACAATCAACTAAGATCAGAGAATATAAATAAACTGTAGACCCAGTCAGAACACTTCATGACTTCCTTATAATTCTGTTCAGCAGCAAGGGGCAAATTTAAGGGGGGGGGAGGGCAATTATTAAAGGGACAAATAGTGGGAATAATTCAAGTTTGGGGCTTGGCAAGGTGACAGCAACAATGGGACAAAAGAGCAAGGGATTCTAGAGTAGTGTCGAACTGGCTAGCTACAGGGTCATGATTAAATGTAAGAGAGGAGAGTGTATCCCAGAGTGGGACTGATGGTATGGGAAAGTAGTGAGGGGCAGAGGAACTGGAGGTCACAATTGGGACAAAAGTTTAGGAGTGGTAAGGTACAGATTGAGTGAGGGGGAGATGGAACAACATAAAATTGTGATCAGATAGAGGAATTTAAGATTATACCAGTTGACAGTGCTCTCCCCATCTCCTCCTTTCCAAATGACTTTGTCTATTTTTGATATGTGTTATTTCATTTCCAGCAGTAGTTAAACTTTTTAAGGTTAGGAACTATTTTTTGTCTTTGTATACCTGGCACCTAGCAGAGTGCTGCAGCTTGCTGAATGAATGATATTCCAAATATCCATACTTGTTAGCATATGCTAAAAACATATAAAAATATGCTAAAGATCTCAAGAACGTGGCAAAACACACGCTATAATATAAAGTAAGATACAAGTGAGGCATCAAGTATCACCTAAACTTGATTAATACTCTACATTTATCTGATGGATCTGTGATATTATTGCTCTGGGCACTTCTTCTATTAATGCAGATTGTTACGCCTCCACACTTTTTCTACCTGTGCAATATCTAACACACTCAATTTCCTCTGACAATTTTGTTTGTGAAAACTAGTGCAGTACGTGATCTGTTCATACGTTATGCTTGGTTCTTGCTACATGACCAGCCCACCTCCTTCTCTGTACATCTATGTCCTTCATGAGGTCTCTTATGCCATGTTCTACTTACAAGTTGCTGTTGATAATGTGGTATATCCTACTTCCAAAATCACAGAAGCTTCAAAGAGCCTGGAAGAGCCTTGAAAAGTCTCTCTGTTGTATCAGGTAGCTGAACAGGTATCAAGTCTACAATATTCCTGACAAATGATCATTCACCCTCTGCCTGGA
Source organism: Petaurus breviceps papuanus (assembly GCF_028583685.1). Taxonomy (NCBI): domain Eukaryota; kingdom Metazoa; phylum Chordata; class Mammalia; order Diprotodontia; family Petauridae; genus Petaurus; species Petaurus breviceps. The sequence continues at coordinate 13,521,354 of NW_027185616.1, forward strand.
GACCCCTAGCTGTGGGGTAACCATTACCTCTCAAAACACCCTATTTTTATTATAACCCTATCAGTTATAATTTTCAGGCAGTTTTCCTTATACTGAGCTAACACCTTTCAGTCATTTCTTAGTTTTGCTCTCTGCAGTTAAGCAAGACAAGATTCCTATTCCAAATGAGGGCCTTTTAGATACTTTGGAGATACCTACTGTGTCATCCATACCTCCCCCACGTTCTTCTTTTGTCATCAGTTCCTTCATCTTCTCACCACCCTCGTCACCCTTTTCTGGATACATGCCAGTTTGCCAATCTCATTCTTAAAATGTGGCATCAAGAATTGAGCACAATACTCCAGAGGTGCTGTTACCAGGGAGGAGCACAATGAACCTATCACGTTCCTCACTCTGGTCACCTGGCCTCTATTAATGAAGCCTAAGGTCACATCAACTTTTTGTATTTATTTATGTGTTCTGCTACCAACATGCATTAAGCTCACAATTCACCCCAGATCTTTTACCAGGACCTGTGGCCTAGACATATCTTCCCCCATCCTATGATGGAAAAGCTGATTTTGAGAATGCAAGCGTTAAGATTTTACATTTCTATTATTACATTTTCTCTCATTAGATCTGTACTGTCATTCTTGCATGTTGAGATGTTTCTGTTATCTGAAAATCTGATAAACATGTCACTGGTAAAAACACTAAATCATAATAAAAGCGCCAAGGACGGATGCCATAAGAGACCTCCTCTGTGCGTCACTCCCCAGCGACAATGATTCATGATGACTACTCTTAGGGTCCAATTATTCAACCAGATCCAATCCACTTAACTGTACTAATATCCAGCCTGCACCATCCCATTTTGTCTGTGCAGACACTGAGGTAGATTTTGTCAAATCTACATGTAAGTATTTCCATGACCTACCAGTCTAGTAATATTTTCAAAAAAGCAAAGTTAGTCTTGTATGACCTGTTCTTGATGAAGCCATATTAATTCTTAATGACCTAGTTCTTACTTCCCTTTCTGATCAAAAACCATCCCCTAAATAACATGTTCTGTAATTTTGCCAATAGCAAAAGTCAACTTCACAAGCCTATAATTTGAGTACTCCACCCTCTTCCTTTTTTTTTTAATTAGGAGAACATATTTTATCATCTCCTCTCTTGCCACATCTTCTAAGATGTTCATGACCACCCAAGAGAATAGAAATGTTAAAAAGATAACTTCTACAGCACTGAGTAGCAATAATAGCCATAAGTCCTACGCAATCCAATCCAATCTCATATCATCCAATCCTAAACCCAACTCATGTCCATGTGCAGCACTAGTCCAAAGACTGCCCGCTCAATTTCACGTCATAATCTGGGCAACATGCAACATTCTTAAGAGTTTACTGTGTTAACTTTTACAAACTGATGTGTTTTCTTTTCTATCACATGCACTTCTGAATACATCCCTCCTCCTTATCCAATGAGGTATCTCTTTTAACGAAGATTCAAAAAGCAAATGTTTAGCAAGACCAACATATCAGTCATGTTGGACATTACATGCAGTATTCTACACCAGAGTTACCTCCTCTGCAGTGAAAGAAGGGAATCAAATTTTCTCAGCTCTTCTCTGGGACCATTCTGCGTCATTATAATTAGACATTACATCTTTGTTTTTATTATGTTTACTTTGTTACTGTAATTATGCACATTATCTTCCTAGTTCTAGTTCTTTCATTCTGAATAATTTTAACACTTATCTTAATTCTTCATATACAATAATTGGCTTACCCATTCTCCAATTAATGGACATCTACTTTGTTTCCGATTCTTGTTATCACAATAAATGCTGCTAATATTATTCTGATGTGGATGGGTCTTTCTATCTTTGACCTATTTATATGACCTAATATATGCTTAGCCCTGGGATCTCTGGGTCAAAAGACAAGAATAATTTAGTCACTTAGCATAATTTCAAAATGCTTTCCAAAATAGCTGAACCAATTCAAAATCCCGACCACAATGTATTAGCATGCCTGTTTTTCTAGTCCTACAAAACTGACTACTTCTACCCTTTGTCAATTTGCTGGGTATGTGGTGAAGCCTTAGTTGGCTTTTTTTAAAAAACCTCTCTTATTAGTGATTTAAATAATTTATTCATATTCTTTGCCCACTTACCACTCGTTGGTGAATGGTTCTTCACATTTTTATTTTAGTTCCAAGTATATCTTGGATATTAGACCCTTATCAGAGATTCAGTTATCTGATACAAAGATTTTCATACGTTCAATTTTACTCCTGGGGGAATGGGATTCCTCTCCTTGAGAAAAAATCTTTTTTTGCATCTTTCTCACACTGTTCCTGGTTCTGCCTTTTGGGGTCGATCAGAACAAGGCTAATCCCCTCCTCTACATGGCAGTTCTTCATATGCTTGCAACTACACTGTCCCATCTCGAGGTTCTTTCCTTCTTCAGGATAAACAGGCTCAATATTTTCAAATGATCTTTACATAATACAGACTCAAGGCCTTCCATCATTCTGGTTTCCCTTCTCTGGATATTCTCCAGTAAATCAATGCCATTTTTAAACCACAGTCCCCAGAGAATGTAAGACTAGATGACCCCTAAAGGTCCTTTCAGCTCCAAGTCTATGATTACTTATTCCCGTTATTTCAGTTCTTTTGTTTTCCACTTTATCAATTTCTGCCTTAATCATAATACTCTCCCTTTTCTGTTCTCCTCTGGCATATTTCTTTGTTCCCATGCGTAAGAACTATTCATGATATTAAAATGTTTTCCCCTACCATTTAAATTATTTTAATTCCAAAATAATTACAAAAATTAAGTATACATAGAGGCAGTTCTTGTTGAAGGTGACAGATGTAAAGACATTGAAATTCCAAAAGTAACTACTGCAAACGGGTGTTGCGAAGATGAATAAAAGTTAATATATTTGAAGTGTTTAATAAACCTTACACTACCATATAAATACCAGCTATTATTACAAGCCTTAAAAACAAAATGACAACATTACAAAGCAGCATCATTAAGAAATACTAAAATGTTCAATTATCCCAAAGAAGCTGTAATCACAATGCAGATATTAGCTCTCATGATGCAGATGGAACCCATGTGAGCCCACACCATCCTGTGGGCCTTTCATCCATGTCTTCTCAGAAGTCTGTCCTAGGGAGCATACCTAACTGGCTATGGATAGAAGGACAGAAGAGAGGGCTCTTCAAGCTCTCTGAACATCATTACTCATCCATCCACTTTGCTTTTCCTGTGTGGATAGTTAGGCCAAACTCTTTAGAATAACTGAGGGTCTCATTTTAGAGTAATTATTGACATTGCTCTGGGGCTTGATATAATGAGTGTGATGACATCTGAAAACTGGAGCATATGGAAGGCCACACCACCTGTAGGGAATTCCCCCTCAACCTAGACTCTTTGTTGGATCTCTTCTATGACAGTGTCAATCATCTTAACATCTTAATCATGAACATGTAATTCTCCCTACTTTATTACTCCATTAGTATTAATGATCAGAGCACTGGAAAAGGTTATTATCTCTTTCAAGGCATACTTCATGATTCTGAAACATGCACAGCAAATACCATGCTGAAAGGTAAGAATTTAAGATGCTATTTTTGTCTACAAGTCAAATGTTTTTTCATAGTTAAGAGATACTAAGCACAATGAAATCTTATATTTTCTGCATTATTCAATTAACTATGTGATGGTCAATATGTAGACAACTGTGGAATAGTTTGTGAATGCCTGTCTCTTCAGTTCTATTATATTTTTATCAATGATTCTCAAAACATGTGTTATTTTCATAATTTTACAGACAGAAAAGTGGGCATATGGGTTAATAGTAATAGATTCTCTATTTCTTCTGAGCAGTCATAAAGTTGGAGATCTTTTTAATTTCCTCATAATTTTATCATCCTTTCCTTCAAATACTTGAGAGGTAAGCTTGCAATGTCTTCACATCTGTCACCTCCAGCAAGAACTGCCTCCATGTATACTTAATCTAGTTCAGCTGTCTTTCTCGTATTGGTCTGCTTGAGGGTCATTTGATATCTGGAACTGTGATGTTAAAAGTCCAATTATAGTCATTCCACTAACTGTGATACTATAAAGATTTTGTTTTAAAAACCTGTGCAGAAATTTTCTAACTTTCATCTCTGTTACCCTCACAGTCATCCTTAAGTGCCCAGTGAAGGACTTTGCTTAACTCTTACCAAGTTTTCTTTTAGGGGGAAAAATTTATATATATATATGTATTTAATCAGCAAAAATCTTCCTTCACTTACCAACTCACTTTACCTACCATGAGAACAAAAGAAAAAACCTGTTAAAAACATATATAGCCAAATAAAACAAATTTCACATTGGCCACGTGTAAACTATTTATTTTATTCTGCACTTTTATTTCTCCATCAAGAGGTAGGTAGTATGTTTCACCATTAGTCCTCTGGAATCATGGATAGTCATTACACTAATCACAGTTCCCAATTCAAGTTGTCTTTACCATATTGTTGTGATTGTTTAAATTGTGCTCCTGGCTTTGTTCACTTCAATCTGCATCAGTTTAGATAAGTGTTCCCAGGTTTCTCTGAAACCCTCTCCACCATTTCTTAATATCCCATTACTTGTTCATCCATTTCCTAATTTATAGGCACCCCCTCAAATTCCCATTCTTTGCCAACTCACAAAGAGCTCTAATTATTTTTGTACAGAAAGTTTTTGAGGACAATCACTCCACTAATCTACCCTCCCTAACTTCCCTACCCCACGTTTTCCCTACTGCCCTATTGAGTGAACTGTACTTCTATGTTCAACTGTGTGTGTGTGTGTGTGTATATTCTTTCATCCTTTCACCAGTTCAGATAAGAGGTTCAAGTGTCAGCTTCTCCCACCACTCCTTTTTATTTTTAGATGTTTATCTGCACATCCTGATCATGAGATAATTTTCTCTAACCTTCCTTCCTTTCCACCCCTCCCCCAACATTGTATTCCTCTTCCCACTTTTCTCTTAAGATCAAGACATAACTGAACGACCCCGATGGTTGGCTGTCTAATTAGACTCCCTCCATGATCCCCAATGGCAGGGTTCAGACCCCACACATTCGAATGTAAGCGGTTTCCTCTTGTCTAATCCCTTGTCATTGGTCATTAAGGTTTACCACTTTGTTTCTCTTCAGCCCTGTGTTTGTGTTTGAACTTCAGTTTCTATGCAGTTCTGATCTTCTTATCAGGAATGCTGGGAAGTTCCCTATTTCATTAAAGATTCATTTTTTCCCTTGAAGCATAATACTAAGTTTTACTATGTAAGTCATTCCTGATTGTAAACCCATGTCTTTTGCCTTCTAGAATATTATATTCCAAGTTCTCCAACCCTTTATAGTGGTAGCTGTCAAATCATGTAGACGGTGGCTCCTCAGTACCAGGATTCCCTCTTTCTGGATGCTTGTAATAATAACAGAAGCTAGGTATTTGGGCTATGATGTTCCTTCGAGTTTTCATTCTGGTGTTTCTTTCAGGAGGCTGGATCCTTTCTATTTCCCTTCTGCTCTCTGGTTCTAAGGGATCTGGGCAGCTTTCAGATTTCTTTGAAATAGGATGGCAGGTTCTTTTGTGGTTGTGGCATTCAATGATTCTTACACTCATTCTTAAATTTTTTTCTCCTTGATTTATTTTTTTTTAGATTTTTCTTTTTGCTTTTTGGAAGGGAAAAGGTAGGGCAATTTGGGGTTAAGCGACTTACCCAAGGTCACACAGCTAATTTTGTGTTAAGTGTCTGAGGCCAAATTTGAATTCAGGTCCTCCTGACTCCAGGGCCGGTGTTCTATTCACTTCGCCACCTAGCTGCCCCTTCCTTGATTTATATTATTCAGGTCAGTTGTTTTTGCTATCACACCTTACATTTTCTTCTCATTTTTCAGTCTTTTGACATTGTTTTAATGTTTCTTGTTGTCTTATGGAATGACTGCCTTCTCTTTGGTTCATTCTAATTTTCAGGGAGTTTGTTGCTTGGGCAAGATTTTGTGCATTTCCTTTCCAATTCTTTTTTCCTTAATTCTTATTTTCCAAATGTTTTCACAAGCATTCTCATTTCAATTACAAAAAAAAAAAAATTTAAACTTTTTTAAAAAATTAAACTCTTTCTTCATCTCCTAGAGATTGGCTTGGAGTTAGAAAAACCTGGATTCAAATCCTGACTCAGACTTTTTTTAACACACACATCTAATAGCTGTGTAATAATCCAAGGCAAGTCACTTAACCTGTTTGCTTCAGTTTACTCAACTGTAAAATGTAGTTAATAATGGCACCTACCTCTCAGGGTTATTCTGAGGACACAAATGAAATAATATTTGTAAAAGCATTTAGCAGTGACTGTATAAATGCTTTTTCTTTTCCCTCTCCTTTCCCCTCTTCCAGTTTGTGCCCAAGCTGTGTTTTTCTCTAAAGCACTGCTTATATGTTTAAGAGTCATTCTCTTCTGCTTTTGTCTTCAGTTGCCCTGCTACTATAATAAATAAATCTTTATTGGTATATACTAATATGTTTATATGTTGTCTTCTCCATTAAACTCCTTGAAAACAGAGTTTTCATCTTTATTTCTGTATCTTCTAATTAGCACAGTGCCTGGTACATGGTAAATGTTTAACAAATGCCATGTTAGTTGATTCTGGGAGCATCTTACCAATCAATCAGTCTTTATTAATCACCTGCTATATGTTGGGCATTGTGCTAAATGCCAGGGATACAAAAAGAGGAAAAGACAGTCCTTGACCTCAAAAAACTCAAAGTCTAATAGAGAAGACAAAAAGCAAACAAATACATACAAAGCAAGCTATATACAGGATAAATAGAATATAATTAACAGAGAAAAGGCACTAGGATTAAGAGGGGCTGGGGAAGGCTTGCTTTAGAAGGCGAGACTTTAGTTGGGATTTGAAGGAAACCAGGTAAGTCAGTAGTCAGAGAGGAGGAGGGAGAGCATTACAGGCATGGGATGGCCAGAGAAAATGCCCACAGCTCTGATACGAGAGTGGCTCACTCTTAGAACAGCTAGAATAAGCTTAGATCCAGCATAACTGAATCAAAGAGTACAAGTCAGGTAAGACTAGAAAGCTAGGTCAAGGGCTAATTTATGAAGGGCTCTGCATGCCAAACAGAGCATTTTATATTTGCTTCTGGAGGTACAGGGAATTACTGGAGTTTACGGAGAGGGGTGGAGGTGGAATGTGACATGACAGGATATTCACTTTAGGAAAATCACTTTAGTAGCTAAATGGACTGAAGTAGTTGAGACAGGCATCTTATACACAGAAGTAGGTAAAGACCATTAACTGTATTTGGATCATGGAAAAGCTTTGCTACCCTCTTAATGGAAGTAAAAACGGGTTTGATCATTTTGGTGGGCAATACAATACACAACAGTTAGAAAAAGCTTTTGTCTAGTCATCCCACTACTAGAACCCTATAATGAAGATGATAAAAGGGGGGAAATCTGTACAAAAGTATTTAGTGCTGCTTTACCCAAATAGTAAATGTCCTATAAAATAGCAAAGAAATACGGAAAGATAGATTAAATGATACAAGTTGAAGAAAACAATTAAACACACACACACACATATGTGTATTTGATCCCTGTGTTCCAAGAGATGTTATTTCATTAAAGTGATCATTCCTTCCAACAATGTACATCAGACCATCCAAGACTGACTGTCCATCTCGTGCAGTTCTCACCTACAAAGCTCTGTACAGGAGGTCTAAACTAATATGGGGGAAGGGGGCAGGAGGAAGGAAGAAGAGTTAGAGTTCCTCTAATTCTCTTCATAACGTAGTATGAGGGATATACATTTATTGTCCGTCACTCTTGCTACGTGATCAGCATAATGTCTTTTCCAGTTAACATTTCTCTAATGGTATCCTTTATATGGCTTCTCTTGTGTAACGCTTTATATGTAATGTGTAGCTGCGTATTCATCATAGACACCATGTGTCTTTCCATTGCTTTGGGGGGACGCTTAAGCTTAATTCCTCAGAGATCAAAGTATTCTATGACTATCATTATATGATATCACTGAAAGAACCATAAGTGTTAATTAAAAAACCAGGCTTTTGTTTCAAGGACAAGTTGCTGGTCATTTAAGGAAATGTTTAACCTGCCAAGGGCAAGCCATCCTAGCCTATTCTACCCTGGCAGAGGTTTGACAACTACCACTTTAAAACAAGACAACAAAACTTTACAAGAAAGTGTCATTATTATTTTGTTACATCTTATATTTTTCTTTTATTAAAATATTTTAAAATAGCCCAAGGTTTATGGTTTCATTTGCAATTTTGTCCTTTAGTTTGTTTATAATTTTACGGGGACTTATTGGGAAATGAAAGCAATATAAAAAAAAACCAAGAGATTTTTTAAAAACATTTTTTAATTAAAAAAAAGTAGAAAGGATCAATATGTTACATCAAAGTTCTCAATAAAACTATTATAAATAGTAAATGACACTTCATCATTAAAAATCATAAGTAGGTCTGTGTTGAAGTATAAATTAATTATCTCCTTAATTAATGCAATCACAAAGAATAGAAATACTATCAGAAAATGTTACCAAAGGCTCTTAACTCTTTTATTAGATCAGCTATGACTTATACATGTACTTCAAGTCTGGAATTTGATTTATCAGTATGAATTAATGAATGAAATCATAATAGCTAGCATTTATATAGTACTATAAGGTTTACAAAGCATTTTACCCATACAACAACCCTGTAAGGTAGGTGTTATTATTATTCCAATTTTATAGATGAGGAAATTGAGGCAGACAGAGGTTAAGTGACTTGCCCAGGGTCACATAGCTTATAAGTTTTAAGAGGCTATATTTGAACTCACATCTTCCCAGGCCCAGGGCTCTATCCAACGTGCCACCTCACTGCCTCCATAATGGAACTAATTCATCACTTCATTTATATCCCCTTCTTTCCACTCACAGAACCATGCTGGTCTAATGCAATTCTTTGGGTTGGTCTCTATGCCTCATCTCTCCCCACTCCAATCCATCTTTCATTCAGATGTCAAACTGATTTTCCTAAAATGTTGGTCTGCCCATGTCATATCTCCCCATAAACAATGAAACTCCAGTGACTCCTTATTACCTCCAGGTTGAAATATAAATTCCTGTTTGGCTCCTCACCATTCTTACAGCACAAAAGTGTTCCATTCCAATTATATTCCACAACTTATTCAGTCATTCCCCAACTGATGAACTTCCCCTCAGTTTTCAGTTCTTTGCCTCACAAAAAAAACCTGTTATAAATATTTCTATACATATCAGTTTTCAACTCCTTCTTTGATCTCTTTGGGTTACAGACCAACTAGCAGTACTGTAGTCAAAGAGCATGGACAGTTTAATTGTTCTTTGGGTGTAGTTCGAAATTACTTTTCAGAATAACTAAACTAACTCACAGTTCTACAAACAGTGGGACTTGAATACAGGTATTCCAGCTGTCCACAAAACCAGTAGTATCTACAAAGTGGGGACCTTAGGTCAATAACTGATCTATTAAATGGAAAGCAGGAAGATGGGTTGCATTCCACCCATCCTGCCATAGTTAATCCATGGGTTTGTTTCCAACACAACCACACCAACCACTTATGGGTCAATACTCCTCAAACCACACCTTTCTTAGAAGTTTCACTCTGCCTTGCAATTACTGAGCTACCACAGATGGGCAGGCTCTGTGCTTTCACATAGTGGCCACTTCCTCCTCCTTGACCTCTCCCGAAGAAGGAGTGAATATAGCACAGGATGGGTCAGGATGTGCACCAGAAATCTCACTACTGTCACCTCCCCCACCTTCACCGCTCCTCCAAGCCCACCATGCATCTTCCAAATTTCTTTATTTCCATCAAAAGCACCATCATCCTTCTAGTCTCCCAAGTAATCCTTAACTTCTCACGCAAATTAAAGTGTAAAATTGTGAAACTGGCAAACCTTATGGCCTTTTCTCAATCCTCATCCTTGTTGACTTCTTTGGATCATCTGACACTACTGACCATTTTCTCTTCTTGGTACATTCTTGCTCCTCTCAAGTTTACTGAAAAGGATTTTGTGTGCCACCAATAAATACTCATATGTGTGTACATAAAAAACCTGGAAATGGAATTTACTCGTTTAAAAATCCTCCAATTAATTTCTTCGGATTCTAAACCCATTTGCTAAAAAATAAAACTGCAGTATATTTTGAATAGTTTGTAAGAATAAATGAAGGAAGGAAAATTACTGGATGAATTTCAACAAAATCTTCTGAATAACTGTGAGTTGGGAATGAAAAATCAGTATCATGATTTAGTAACCACAGCTGATAATACACTTTTCCCATTTGGATATACATGTTTTTGTGAAGTATCTTTCAACTGCAACAGCTATTAGACCAAGTATCAAAATAAACCGAACTTGGAACTAGACCTTCTAATTACAGTAGCAAAACAGTTAAACCAAGATTAAAAAAAAATAATAAAGCATATCATCGTTCTTACTAAAAACATCATTGTTAATATTTTAGTGAGAGCAAAATAGGGGTTTGCATCATTAATACTTTTTAAATTTCCTTTACCTTTTTCTCATTTCTATTTTTGTCTAAGTTTTAGAATGTGTATAATTACTAATAGCCATATAATTTACAAATAAGTACATACACATATACTATAGTCTATATTCAAAATTTTTTTACCAATAGGGTATATAATCAAAAAACTTTAGAAACTGCTGCACTGTTACACCACATGACCCTTCCCTCTTTGCTAACATTTATAATTACTTTATGGCTTATGTATCACTTTATATCTGATCCTCAGGTCTTTCCAATTCTCATGTCAGCACTCTCTCAACTATACCAACCTGTCTCTAGTTCGAGAGTTCCTAAACGTGCAATGGACCCAAGTTCTGTATTAAAAAGATTGCCTACTGCCTAGTATCCTAATTCCTAATCCTCACCTATAACTACTGCCCAAGAGGGCAAGAATCACTTTATCCTCAGCAAGCATCAAACAATATCTTCTAAGTAGCTGGTTCCACCCCCCCCCCACTGCCCTCAAAATAATGATCTGCTAAAAATGTTGTACTTTGGGGATGATTTTTTAATTAACTGAAGCAATTTTTTTTTTTCCTAAAGAAAGAAAAGTGATCTGAAAACCAGGAGAGTTGAATTCTAACCTTTTTTCTACTATGAACTAGCAAACCTCAGAGTAGTCATTCGACCTTTCTGGTCCTCATCTGTAAAATAAAGATGGTTATTTAGATGATCTTTACAATCCCTTTCAGCTACGGAAAAAAAACAAAAACCGAATCAAAACCCAAGATTCAAAGTTATAGTGGAGTGGGCAAATAAAAAAATTCAACTTCTCTCCCTTAACATAAAGATAAGGCAATAAACTCTTGGCTTTCCACACTGCCCAGCATTCAGTTTAGCACTATATATATATATCTATATCTCCTTTCACTGCCTTCATGAAAAAGGTGTACATTAGGAAAGCGAATCTGGGAGAGTCTTTGAAGCAGCAGGAACCTCACACAATCCACAGCCCTGTACAGGAAGTTTTCCCACTCTGTAGCAAGAGATAAGATTTACGCAGCCATCTTGGCTGATTTCAAGACTGTTTCGTGATTTGCTCTTAGTTCTAAGTGAAGATAGGGAAGATATTTTCCAGGCAGTTTCTACTGGCAGGTAACAGTCAGGAACATTCCGCTAAGGCAGGCGCTATATACAACACTTTATGTGGTAATAGCACAACAAGGAAAAGAGTTTTTAATAAGGAAGGCTGGAAGGGGAAATACTGTACTACAAAGATGAGGTCAAACCCTATATCCTCTCGGTGATAATTATTCAGATAAGAAGGAGAATTTTGGAGATGGGTATTTACTTAATACATTAACAATTAAAATGAGGCTGTCTCTTTAAATCAGCAAAGTAAAACAATATTCAAGGGTTGTTCAAAGATGGAATTAAATTGAATAACAAAATAAGTAGCAGGGCACCCTCTCATAAAAGATAGTCCTTGAAGAAAATTTAGATGTAACATTAAATATATCTGTACAGTTTTACAACTTTAAAACAATGGGTTTTCTAAACTAAGAACACAATTCAACAAGCATTAAATTTGGTACTATGAGCAAGGTTCGGTGTTTAGATACTAGGTACTAATAACACACCAAAAATACCCAGGAAATAGTTCCTGGCTTCAAGGAGCACATACTATGTAAGCAAGTAAATAAATGCAAAATAATTTGAGAAAGCAGAGAGTACTAACAATTGGTTATCAGAAAAGGTGGCCTGTAGAAGCTGATATATTTGCTTTTCTTTTTTGTTCCAAAATTACCTTAACTGAGTTCATTTAAGTTTAAAACCATTTGATGAAAGAGGTAAATAACCCTAGGCTTTCTGTTAAAGTAACAGATAAAACAGAATCATTAAGAATGATCTAAGTTTTAATTTTTTTAAAAAAGACCTAAATCTCTAATACTATAGTAATTTATTCTATCACCTCAAGTGAACCTAGAGATTGGAAGCAAAGAGCTATTCAAGTCTTCACACTACCACTGCTGACACCTGCACTTGGAGAAACAGTCAAGAATCAGGGTTACATCTCCTTTCTGCACACTTAATAATTGTGCACATTTACAAAGAAAATCTCCACACAACCAGCCGACTGCTACTTCTCCTCGAGTGCCTTCCCAGTACAAGTACAAGAGCACACCATTGCTTGGGGTCATATGTCTATGGCATAGACAGCCCTACATGATCTGCCTCTTAACGCCATCTTCCAGGGGACTTCCGTCTTACATAGTCTACATTCCTATCCAACTGTCTCCAGGCACAAGCCTCGCTCTGTCTCCCCCTTCTAAGCCTTAGTACAGGCTGTTTCCCTGGTTTGGGATGCTCTAACAACCTTCCCCTCCCCCTATTCTCATCAAGATTTTATTCAAGAGGACTTGCCCCCAAGTGATAGATAACTGGCCACATCACTTCTTATTTGTTTGGTCTGTATCCTGTACTTGTTTGTGAAAAGTTGTATCCCTTCAGTAGCACTTAAAACTTCCAGAAGGTGAGGAATAATTGGTTTTTGTCTTTTGAGTCTCCAGCATCTAGCAAAGTGTCTGGAAATTAGCAGGTGCTTAATAAACAGGATAGGATAAACTAGGGTAGAGACCGGACTGTAACTTCACTGGTACATAGCAACTCCTCAATGAGGAAACTTCCTTATCAATGCAGGTGGCACCTCCCCAGAAGATTAAAGTCTGAGAAAGCTGTGTGGAGCACTGACTGGACTGCCTAAGTGACTTACTTGCCCATAATCATGTAAATATGTTAGAGGCAGGAACTGTATCCAGGTATTCCTGACTTGACAGTCAACTCTCTATTCACTATATAAACATTGTTGATGAACTGATTCAAAGTTTGGAAATAAAGAAAATGAGGCTGACAAAGGTTATGTGACTTGTCCAATGCACTGTAAGTAACAAGGCCAAGACTCAAACCCAGGTGTCCTAACTCCCTCCACTACACCACTCTTCTCTCCATGCCGTGAGGAATTGCTGTCTTCAGGTAAGGTTCTCTTTTACTTGGCAGAATACAGAGAATTAAGTACTCTCTTCAAGGATGTTATATTTGTAATTCACATACAAACTGGCTTCATACAGAAAGTGTCCATACATTTTGAATTTCTAAATAATGCTGAAACTTTTTGCAGGCAACATAGCCTAGTAAAACTTGGATAGTACAAGATCTATCTTTATGACCAATTAACTTTTATCAAACACCCACCCAGATCTAAGTACTAACCAAATGGTGAGAAAGTAATATTTGAAGTTGGGTCCTACCCTGGGGATGGGAGGTGAGGGTTACTTCCTTTAGTGATCTGGCCTAAAAAAAATACTCTACTTGCAAGTAAATCATCCCACTCCCCTATGTCTCACTGAAATTATACACAAGCCCTCCCAAAGTTTGTTCTCTCTCCCTCAAGACCTGCGCAAAATATAATACCTAACAGAAAATTCTTTCACACTGAACTGCTTCTGACCATCCCTTTACTCCATCACTGGTAATGCCCAGGTGCAAACAGAAAACGTAAGCTGTAAAAGTTGAAGAAAGTACTATACGCTCAACACCGGCCTCAACATTGTCATTTAGCCAGAACCACGATGTTACAATACTCACAATTGAAACAGCGTAAAAATGAGATGTTATTTTAATTTTGTTTCCCTTCTGCAGCGATTATTCAAGACTGACAATAAATATATCACAGTGTGGGCATGCCTGGTACATAGTAGGCACTTAGTGACTGGCACTACTTGTACAATGACTCCCTTATGACTTGTGGAACAAATCTACAAGAACTATTTCAGCATCTGAACTTAGAAGGAAGTAAACTCACTCTGAAATTTAAATGAAAAGGTCACACGCATAAAAATCTGGTCAGCGCTGAGCCGGAGTGGCATGAATCTCCTAGCGAAGGGCAGTGACTACTTTGAGGGAAACACGATCGTCCGTAACCGTGTTACAAGTGCACCATTTATCGCAGACACACAATACTTAATTGTGTACCTACTACAAGTAGGAGGCACCATTGCAAATAAAAGCACAAGTGGTTCTCATGTCCAAGACCCAACTCCCGGCTTCCACTTTGTGAGAGGAGATCAAATTGGGAGAGGAAAAGAGGAGGAAGGGGGGAAGCTTTTTCTTATTTTGTCGCAATTTCTTTTTTTGGCAAGCGGGTCTCGGAGCTGCTCGTTCCTGGGGCGTCAGCAGCCACAGATCCCAGGGACAGACGGTCCCTTCAGTGACCCTCCCTCCGTAACTGGGGAGGAGGGGGCGCCCCCCGCCCCCCCCCCTTGCTTATTTCCAGTGCATCCCAGAGCTCACAGCTTCTTCGCACGGGGCTCCCCCGGCAGACAGACTGGGGGCTCCCCCGGCAGACCGACTGGGGCTCCCCCGGCAGACCGACTGGGGGCTCCCCCGGCAGACAGACCGGGGGCTCCTGGAGGGCAGGACTGTGTCTGACCTCTCTCGCTCTCTCCCCAGGGCTCAGCCTACCAGGTGCCCGGCCCATACACAGCAGGACTGACGGACGGAACCCTCGGCTTCCCGGTCCTGCGGTTCTGCAGCCACAGCCCGTCACGCGCAGACACGGGGCCAGACCCCAACGAGCATCCGTGGGCCGCCCCGCGGCCGGAGCGCAGCCCGGCCGAGCTCGTACCCGCCGCCGCCGCCCGTGACGCACGCCGCGGGCTCACAATCCGAACGCACCGCGCAGCCCCCTCCTCGGGCACAGCCCCACCCCCCGCCCGGCCCGAGCCCCGACGCCAGCCCCGGCCGGCAGCCGCCGCCCCCGGGGGAAGATCGTCCCAGCGCCCGGATAATCAACGAGCGCCGCCCGGGAGGCGCGAAGCGGGGGGTCTCCCCTCGGCTCCGGCTCCCCACGAACCTTGTCCAGGGAGATGTCCATGACTCGGGACGAACCGCGGGCTCCGAGGGCAGCCGGACGGTCCCGCGTCCCACTTCCGCCTCCTGCGCCTCCGCTGCCGTTTCCACGCTGGCAGCGCTGACGTCCCGGCCAATCCTCCCTGGGGGGGGGGGGGGGGGGGGAAGAGGAAGGAGGGGGAGAAGGAGGAGGAGAGGGAGGAGACGAAGGAATGTCCAGAAGGGGGCGGGGCAGGCCTGAGCGACGCGAAAGTGGGTGGAGCCATTCGGCTTTCCTTGTCGGTGACGTCAATACGACCGCCTCCACTATTCGCGGGTCCAAGGGGGGACGGAGGCGGGGAAAGGATGGCGTGTTTCTGAGCATAGTCTCCAAGGGGCTACTCTAGAACCCGTTACCATCATCCATTTTTTAAAAAATATGTGTCATAAAAATTAAGCGGCAGATTGCTGTAATAAGATGCCGATTCTTTTGGTCTCGGCTCCAACGCCTCTCTGCCTTTCCTTCGAGAATGGAACAGGCCACTCTCCCTGGAAGAGGGTGGGAGCGCATCGTCTTGCACCTGCACATGCGTGCGGTTAACATCTTCCTGCGCGGCTGACGGCTGGGGCCGCGAGTGGAGCTGGGAAGATGTGCAGATTTGAAGTTAGGCCGAGGGCTCTCCAGCTTTTCAGGCAGCACTCACCTCTTAGGCCCTTCGACCAGGGCTAGGGTCAGGACCCCTCATAAACCGCGTTAGATTAAAAACGAGAAGAAATGCAACCCTTCCACGTGCCGTTGGGGGACAGAAGGGAACATCTGGTGCACGGAAAAGGAAACAGACCAGGCAGGCATGTCCCCACTGCGCAGCGGGGGGGCCCCCTGGCTTCCTTCCTTGTTGTTCAATCACTTCCGCGCTTCTTGACCCCGTTTGGGGTTTTCTTGGCAAAGATCCTGCAGCTGTTTGCTATTTCCTTCTCCAGCGCATTTTACAGATGAAGAAGCTGAGTTAAAGTGACTTGCCCAGGGTCACGCAGCTACTATGTCTGAGGACAGATTTGAACTGAAAAAGATGTCTTCCTGCCCAGCACTGCAAAGCCTAGCTGCTCTAGCTTCCTTCATGTCCTAGCTCAAGTTCCACCTTCTATGAGCAGCCTTTCCTAATCCTCCCTTCCTCAGTGCTAGTGCCTTCCCTCTAAGATCATCTCCAGTTTATATAATGCATATATTTTGTTTGTTCCTAATTACTTGTGATCTCCCCCACTAATTAGACTGAGAGCAGGGATGGGGGGGGGGAAGGGGGAGGCTTTCTTTGTATTCCCAGGCCTACCACCCTGACTGACACACTGGACAAATCCTGGTTGAATTGTTCATCTGGAAGGTTGTAGGGAGCCACTGAAGTGTAATAATTGTCAGGATGACCGATTGCTGAGTGGGGCCTCTAGGAGACCTGAATCCCAATTAGCTGTCACTACCATATATACTTATCTTATTTTTAGACAGTAATAACAAATAGTTTACATGTATGTGACATTTGGAAGTTTGCAAAGCATTCTCTTCACAACTATTTCTGGAGATAAAGTAGCATAAGAATGTTACTCATTTTATAGAAGAGATAACTGAAAAGCAGAGAAATTAAGTGACTTGGCCTGGGATAACAGCTAGTGATTGTTGGAGCCCTTAAACCTAAATAAGTCTGATGCTCTATATCCTAGGTAGACTCTGCATGGTGCAGTGGAAAGGGCCTTGGGCATAAAGTAAGAAGACCTTGATTCAAATCCCAGCTATGCCATTTGCTATCTGTGTGACCTGGGGCAAGTCATTTAACTTCTCTCCTCCTCAGTTACCATATCTGGAAAATAAGGGAATTGAACTAGATGACCTTTAAAGACCCTTACAGATATTTTTTTCCCCCTGATCCTACATAGTCTCTTACTTTATTATAATGTTTAAACATCTTTGGTAGCTGAAAAGTTCTTTGATTTCATCCATGTGAACACTCCTTCCAGTGGTGAAGGTCATAGACCAGCAGTGCCTGTTGAGTACAACTCTACCTTTCCCTCCCCAATTGATCCATGAGCAGGAATTTCAGCCTAGGATAAAATCCCTGCTCCATTCTTCTCTGTCCCCCTGCCCACTCCACCCACTTACCAGATATTCCCCATCTCTGCCCATTCTAGGTTCCCTGTCCCTCAGCCTAGGGAAAAATTTCTGGGGCTCTGGAAAATTCAAATATACACTGACCAATCACTGATTGTAGTTTCAGCTTACGTAACCTGACTTGTAATCTCTTTAAAAACCTGCACAATGTCCATGTCAACTCACTGTCTGATCTGGGTGTGTGACTGTGGAAGTCCCAAGGTAATAAAATCCACTTCCAAATTTTATTCTCAAGGATCTTCTGTCTCGCTCCTTTCATGCTCTTCAAAATTGGAGGCCCCAGTGAGATCTGCGGTCCCTGGCACCGCAAAGGTCCCCAAGAGCTCTTGGCCTCAGGGAGGTAGGGAATCTGCTCACCCCGGTCCCTAGGGGGGCTAGCCCCTGGGGACGTTCCAGGGCCCCAGGTCTCTAGGAGGGAAAGATGGCACCTGCCTCCCGACTTCAACTTGCTCCTCATTCGGCCTTTCATGGATCCAGGACCTCCAGTTTGGGGGTGAGTAAAATTCTGTTCTGTTTCCTGGAGAGGGGAGGGCTAGACGTAGCCATTTTGTAGCATCTCCTCCCCGGGCAAAGCTTGAGACGTCAAGCCTCTTGCCCATCAGTGGTCTGGTTAATGTTTGTTTGTTCTGCTTTTATGTGTCCTGTGTTTGCTTGAGCTCATTTGCTTCCTGTTCAGAATCTGCGGGAGCTGAACAAGTGGCTAGGGACTGTTGTTTGTCTGTATGTGTCCTATGTTCGTGAAGTTTTGCCTTCTTGAGCTCATTCGCTTAAAACCTCCCCATTTTTATTCTGCAAAGCAGGTATTCAAGTGGCTTTCAGACGAGCACCTCCAAGGAAGCTTTTCTGATTTCCACTGGGAAGATATATTTGTTTATAAGACTATACTGTTTGTCTGTCTTTTCGTCCTAGAACATGGGAGGTTCAGCCTGTACGTCAAAAACTCCCCTGGGTTGCATACTAAGCCATTTTAGAGTAGCCTATCAGGACAGGGAAGATTTTGGGGTCCCCTTGAAGAAGAAGAAACTCATTTCTTATTGCATGAATGAGTGGCCTATGTTTGGGGTGGGCTGGCCCCCTCAGGGAAGTTTCAACAAGCAAATCATCCAATCAGTGTGATGGGTGGTCACAGGGAATTCAGGACATCCAGAACAGTTCTCTTATATTGAGGTCTGGCTAGATCTCATCACCTGTCCCCCTCCCTGGCTTGGGAACTGTTCTTTCCAAAGGGGTATCTGAATCTTTGTGGCCCACCCGCTCTTGGACACTCCTATTGACTCTGAGGCCCCTGAAAATGCCAGAGTCCTAAATGCTGCTTTTGTTTCCCAATCCGCCCCTGACATTAAAAGGAAACTCCAGAAACAGGAGGGTTTTGAGGGCATGGTTATATCCCAGCTGGTAGAAATTGCCCAAAAGATTTATGACAACAGGGACAGCCCCTCTGATAAAGCAGACAAGAAGTTTGCCCAGGTCCTTGTGGCTGCACCTCAGACTCCCAAGCGGGGTACCTGAGTGGGCGCTACACGATGTGGTACCCACACTCCTCTTTTGAGGGACCAATTTGCCTACTATAAAGGTTAGGCCATTGGAAAAATGAATGCCCCAGCAAAAAAAAAAAACAAACCCTCGGGAGCAATCTCACCCTACTCCAGGGGTTCTAGCACTCACTGATCTACTGGGCCGGGGATTTTCTCACTAGACCCCCTTAGCCTCCTTCCCCCTTTACATTGTGTCTCAGGATGTTGGTGACCTCCTCCTTGTGGCACCTACTGACAGGGTTTGTTTATCTGCCACCTCCGACTTTCTTTCTGTCTTGTAGTCTTTGGGTTACCGAATTTCTCCTAAGAAAGCTCAAATCTGTTTATCTCAGGTCACCTATCTTGGTTACATTCTCTCAGGGAGCACTCCATCCCTTTCCCCCCTCCCAAATCCAAACCATTCTAGACTTACCAACCCCAAAGACTGAAAAACAAGGTTTGAGAATTTTGGGGTGCAGTAGGTTACTGCCAGCTCTGGATTTTGGGTTTGCAGAAATTGTGAAACCTCTTTATTCTGCCACTGTCCGGACCAGAGCAAAAGGCTTTTGATACCCTTAAGGCCACCTTGGCCTCAGCGCCTGCCTTAGCCCTACCTGATATTACCAAGCCTTTCCATCTTTTTGTTGCTGAATCTAATGGGGTGGCTAAAGGAGTCCTCTCCCAAACCCTGGGCTCCTGGCACCTCCCTGTCGCCTATCTTTCCAAACATCTAGATTCAGTGGCTGCAGGTTGGCCACTTTGCCTCCAGGCCGTTGCTGCAATGGCCCTCCTTATTAAGGAAGCTGATAAGCTTTCCTTGGGTCAGCCTCTTTCCATCTCCCATTCTGTGGAGACTCTCCTCCATAGCGATCCTACCCACTGGCTGTCTAACACCCGATTAACCCAATGCAATACTAGGCTCTCCTCCTAGATCAGCCTTGTCTGACTTTTTTACAAACCTCTATTCTTAACCCTGTCAAACTTTACTCCCTGACCCTGAACCTAGTCCACCCTCCCCCACTGTCCGATTGCCTTCAGGTCATTGTTCAGGTCCAGGCTGTGAAACCTGGTCTCAAGTGACACAGCCCTGCAGAACCCTGATCTAATCCTCTTCACTGATGGCAGCAGTTTCGTGTACACAGGGATGCACAGGGCTGGTGCAGCGGTAGTGTTCTCCCCATCTCTCTCGGTCCTATGGTCATCCCCCCCTCCCTCCTGGGTCCTCTGCCCAACTCGCTGAGCTTGTCACTCTGACCCAAGCCCTCCACCTCTCAGAGGGAAAATCAACTAACATTTACATTGGTAGCTGGTATGCCTTTGCAGGTATCTGCCTCATATCATCTAGCACTCCTTTATGCAGCTCTTGGTATAGCTCAATTTGTGGACAAACCCACGAGATTCGGGCCTCTAGCTTAGACTACTTTCCTGCCCCTCTAGGAGCCTGGTGGGTATGCCATGATGGCCTTTCCCAGTGCATCTCTGCTACAGTGTTCCTCAGAAAATAACAACACACTGAGTGAGGGCCTCCTGTGTATCCTAGTGGCCATAATTTCCTGGGTCACCCTTCTCCTGGGTGAACAAGGTTGGCATTACTTTTCCCCAGAAGGGCAACTGAGCCACCACCGAAGGCAGGCAGTGCCACTCCTCATTCCCATCTCAGTGGGCTTGGGCCTTGTGGGTTCTGCAGCGACCGGGATGGCAGCCTTGATTAAGGGGGAGGCCAATTATCAGGCCTTAAGTACACAGGTAAATATCGACCTCTCCCACATGCAGCAGTCCATCTCAGCCCTGGAAAGACAGGTGGACTCTCTGGCAGAGGTGGTTCTCCGGAACCACAGAGGCCTTGACCTTCTTTTTCTTAAACAGGGTGGCCTGTGTGCAGCCCTTGGTGAGGCTTGTTGCTTCTATGCAAACAATTCTGGAGTGATATGGGAGAGTCTGAAGTTGGTACGCCAGAATATTGCTAATAGACAGAGGGAGTTGGAAAAGTTGGAAAATTGGTATCAGTCCCTGTTCAGGATATGGACATCTCCCTGGCTCACTACATTGGTAGCAGCCTTGGCTGGTCCTCTCCTCCTCCTGACCATAGCACTGATTGTGGGACCCTGTCTCATTAATCGCTTTCTACAATTTGTCAAGTCCTGTGTCAACTCCGTTAAAATGTTAATTGTCAGGGACCCCCGCTACCATCCTTTAGGAACAGAGTTGGGTAACCTGGATGATGTGGCCCCAGCCATGTCAAAGGTTTGACATACCTACAAAGAAAACTAGGGAATGTTGAGCACAACTTCACCCTTCCCTCCCCTAATTGATACATGAGCAGGAATTTCAGCCTAGGATAAAATCCCTGCTCCATTCTTCCCTGTCCCCCTGCCCACCCCACCCACCTACCAGATATTCCCCATCTCTGCCCATTCTAGGTTCCCTGTCCCTCAGCCTAGGGAAAAACGTCTGGGGCTCCAGAAAATTCAAATATACACTGACCAATCACTGATTGTAGTTTCAGCTTACGTAACCTGACTATTGTAATGTCTTTAAAAACCGGCACATTGTCCATGCCAACTCACTGTCTGATCTGGGTGTGTGACTGTGGAAGTCCCAAGGTAATAAAATCCACTTCCAAATTTTATTCTCGGGGATCTTCTGTCTCACTCCTTTCATGCTCTACATACCTTCTTTGGTCATTCTTGTCTATGCTTCTTAAGTGTCCTTAAATGCTTCATGCAGGAGCTAATCAATATAAGTCTTTCCTCTGCAGCAGTATTCTGGTAAGTGTTTAACAATCAAAGAGTTTTTTAAGTTAAAAAAGGTTCTTTTTAAACTATTTTAATCTGCATTATTAACACTTTCATCATCACTTTCTTAAGTCTAGACAACTGACAAAATAATAAATCAAGCCCTGATTTGTACCATTTGTAGATTTCCAAGATGTTAATGTTCAAACTGAAAATTTAATTATTAGCATTGGGAGCTTGTTCCAGTTGATTCCAACACACTCCTGCTCTGGGTCTTCTAATATTTTGTAGATACTAGTACAACACAATAGTTTTTTTGTTGCTATAGGACTGGTATGCCAATTCTTTAGTAGGTAGATAATAATATGTTGCGTGCTGAAGGTCATAAGGAGCCCCTGGAGTTTACTAATTAAATGCCCAAAGGAATATGAATTTTTTTTCCTTAAATATTTTTTTTACTTGAAATATAAAGAAAAAATTTTTATTGCTTGAAAGATATCTTGAGGTTTACAAGCTAGATTTCTTCCTTAAGGATCAAGCTTTAAACCCAAATAGCTTGGGCTCTCATCATTTGGCCATAATAGGCCCCCAGCCCAAGTCTCACTTAGTCATTGTTTGGGCCCTGAAGGCTCAGAGTGAGTGTAAATAGCAATTGTTTCTGTTTTGGCCAGAAACCCAATTGATTTTTTTTTTAACTAGGTAAAAGAGTCTATTCTTTGTCTCATTTCCTACCTACCTTTAATCACTGAATAGGTGTTGCCTCAGATGAACTGAGACCTGGGAGACCTTAACTTCAAGAAGTCAAGGTCTTCCACTTCATCCAGGGCCTTTTTCAGTCATCTCTACCTATAGCTTGTCACTGGACCCAGATGGCTCCAGAGGAGAGAGTGAGGCTGGTGACTTTGCACAGCCCTCCCTCACTTCAATCCAATGCATTTGCACGTCATGGCCTCACCCTTTCTTGATGTCATGGTCCTCATCTAGAATGAAGGACAGACAGCAACAATTGAATGACTGACTTATGTCAACTATTCAGTCAGTCAACAAGTATGTTATTCATCTCTCCGTTTGCCTCTAAATCACTAGCAACAAAAAATCAAGGTATAGTGAATAGAGTGATCAGTTTGGCTTCAGGAAGACCTGGGTTCAGATTCTGCCTCCACCTGGTCGCTATGTATCACCGGGCTTTCAGCCTCAATTTTTTTATTTGTGAAAGAGAGATAGTACTACCTACCTCATACTTTTATTAAGAAGTTAGAATGCTGTAATGCATGTAGAGCACTTTGCAGACCTTAAAGCACTATGTAAACATAAATTATTATTATAATATCTTCAATGTTCTTGTGCTTGTGGGGATCACAAGACTTCCCAGGCAGGGTTATGCAGATTAGGTAGGCATAGTAGTAAAGATACTTGTGGCTGGGGCATGACTTCTAGGGCAGAGCTGTTTGTCACACCCCCACCTTTCTGGTTCCCCGTGGGGCCAAGATGGCTATTGTCTTAGTAAAATAAGCTATTGATTATCTCCCAATCCTTTTTTGGGATCAAAACAAGGTACCATAATATTCCCTCTTACATTCTGAAATCAAGGTATTCCATAGACACAGCAATATACCATCACTGAAAGAATATTGGTATTAAAATATTGGGTTTTTATATCAGCGATCAACTTGTGAAAAATACTGTGCTTCAGAGATAGAATATAATCTACTGTGTTAGCTGATGTGAAGACTAACTCATAATCCATCTTCTAATACAATGAAAGACAAAAATCAGAAACTCACAGAACTTCAGAGTTGGAAAGGACATCAGTGACCACCTAATCCAACCCCAAACTGAAAAATATTCCTTCAGTAGTATTTCCAGCCTCTAAAGAGAAGGAACTCATTGTCTCCAGAGACATCCCATTTGACTTATAGATACCGTGTTTCCCCGATAATAAGACACTGTCTTATTATTTTTTTGGACAGAAAAACACCAGAGGGCTTATTTTCAGGGGAGGGCTTATTTTAATGAACATTGACAGCAATTTTAATAAACAGGTAAATGTGAACAAAAAAATGTACCTTTATTCAATAAGCAAATCACTGGAGAAGAACAGGATGACGCGCTCACTGCTGCAGCTCTGATTGGATGCAGCTCGGAGCGCGGCATGCATTTCACCCCGGGGGGGGGGGG